>NW_026251966.1:0-715000 GCF_025201335.1 Gilbertella persicaria
TAGTACCGATAAAATTAGCCTGTGATTGGCTATGTAAGTACTGATACTGGTACCCATGGGTACCGGTATCAGTATTTTAAGCAGAAATTTAGAAATTTTCTACTTTTTGTTTTTTTTGTCATTGCAGAAAACATTTTTGATTTATTTTACAATAGTGGTTTTATTCTAGGGTAGTGCTTTTTATTTTTTTCTAAAAATATTTTTTTTGAGTATACAAATGGCATACTTGCATGTCGGCATAAATGTTGGCAGACTTTAGAATACGTTTTTTTTTTTTTTTTTTTTTTTTTTTTTGTAGATCCATTACATTCATGAGAAGTTCCTGACATCTAAGGCTCTTATCGTGATTTTTCCTCATGGCTCTAGCTTTAGTTTCTGTATATATATCACAGATTTTAGTGATCTCCTGATTTTCCATATTTTTTATCTATATTGGCGTTGGCCATACACACCTCACTGTTGACGAGTAGCACAAGTAGTCCCAATTCGTAAGAAAGAGAACTTGACTGATCCAGTCAATTACTACCTAACTAGTCTAACTACTAGTTCCAGAAGAAAAAACGCTCAAAGCATGCATCAAAGAACTTCTCCAAGGTAAAGTATCGTTCTTAAACACTGCTCAAGGTGGCTTTAGAGAATGCAAAAGTGTTCTTGACCAAGCGCTTTGTCTTTCAGAGATTTGCAGATTGCTTCCTCATAAAAACACTCAAGACTGCTCGCTCTGTACTTTATTGGAGTAGCACATGAGCATTTATGTATTCGCTCTTATCCAAAATCACCTCTATGTAACATGCTATCACAAATAATCTACCCCTTCCAACATCCAAGCAAATGTTTCTATTTCTTCTCAGGTTCCAAACAAGCATCCAAAAATACCATTTGATTGACGCTCTCCTCTCTATCCCTTTTTTTCCCTTGTTCTCTTAAGGTATTTTTAGCTTGGTATAGTCATTCTTATGAATTGATCAAGTCCGAGCAGTCAAAGGCCACATTGAACCATGTGCTCAAAAGGACCTTTTCTATAATATCAATAAATTAACAAACTTTAATTATAAGTTTGAAAAAATCAATGCCAATGTGCAACTATGCTATTTGTGCCAACAGAAAAATATTTCTAGAAAACAAACATTTTTAGGCAAAAGAGATACACTCTCACTGCAGCGTAACCGGTTGCATTTTTCTCCATTTCTGAATGCATAACTCTTCCATCACTTATGCTGTAGTGTCTTTGATTTTAAAAGAACTAAAAAAAAAAAAAAAGAAAAATGTTGTTAAAAATGTTGACAAAAAAATTAATAAATTTTGCATAAATTTTGCATAAATTTTGCATATATTGTCAAAAAAAAAGGGTCAAAAGACTAACATTTTTTTTTTACTATACTACTCATCCATGCTATTTCTTGCTATTTCTTGCTATTAAATGGTCTGATCATGAGTAATAGGCCTTGAATGATTTCCAATCTTAAAGCTTTGTGCCTGAGGTAGATTTACTCTGATTTTGAACGTGTTGTAGCTCCAAACATAATTACATGTTAGACTTGCGTCTTTATAGTCTATCAGATGCGTTGGTTGTCGATCTTGTAGATGTTTATATATATATCTCAATAAAATAATCCAAATGGCATGTAATGATAAGAAAGAATACTCTAATTTAGGTGTATACATGTGCTTTCATGACTGGTATTTTTATCAAAACAACATACCATTGATTTTGGCTAAGCCATGCTAATGACAATGTACCTTTTGAGCTGAATGTATCTTTTACTGTAGGAAAAGTCAGCAACCAAACTAGAGTTGTAATTATATGGCAATTTATATTTTGCATATTGAGCGACGTAGAGCCAGATACTTACTCAATATTAAATACTTGGTGAAAAGAAACTCTTTTCTACTAGCTACAGTGTGCAACGTGCTTTGAATGTAGATTTAAAGGCAATGTTCAAATGGACTCGGCTTTTTCGTCTCAGTAGGCCCGTTTTCGTTTTCGCGAGAGATACCCATAAACGGCTTCAGCTCACATCAGTTGGATCAAATCTACCTACGTTGGGGGTCAACCTGACATTCCAAAAAATTTTGATGAGTTTTTCTTTTTTTTTTCATCTTCAAAAGCTCTTAGAATCCTCCATAGGTCAAGAAAAAATGAATCTCACCCAACTGCCAGACCAATGATACCGTTTGATTTCTGGAATCAAAAGAGCATGTCTTTAATAATAATAAAAAAACGGACTGTTTCGATGATTTAGTTGTCGAGCAATGTCGCATCAAAGGTTGGCCTCATTGAGCTGTGTTTCGAGCATTTTTGCTCTTGACATCATATAAAACTTGTCGACAATGGATCTATTTAAAGCATCTTGTGCTATTTAGAGTGTCATAGAATATAGAAAAATAGAAAAATAGGCATTTTATAATATAAATGGGAGAGGGGGCAAAATTTTTTTTGTAGTTGGATTTTATTTACAATATTATTGATTAGTCACACATCGCAGAGAGGTGGGACGTCGAAAAACAGGAGTAAAGAAAGACGAAGTAAAGATCATACAATGGTCAGGGTTATCATGGAGTGATTTTTTGTAGCTAAGACTACCTGATAGATTGTATCTGAAATGATACAAGAATGTTCAAAAGCAACCTGGTTGAGAATCAGGTTCCAATAGGATTTCCAGATATTCCATTGAGCTATCGCAACGATGGATACAAGCTTGGAGCGGTTTGTAATGGCAGGCGGAAAGGCTTGAAGAGTGAGGACCTTGTGGAGGGAGGACGGAGTAAAGTATACCAGAGGGTAGTAGCAGTTCAGTATTTCCAACCAAACACTCCACTTGGTAGAGCAGTGGGCTATGAAATGATCATACGATTCTGGTTGTGATTTGCACAGCCGACAGACAGGAGTAGAGACAGTATCAATCTTGAAAAGTTCGGACGCAGTGGGCAGTTTCTTGTGAAGCACACGATACCATAGTGTTCTAGCCTGAGGGAGCATTGGAGTCCTCCAAAACAGAGAGAGCGAAGTACGAGAAGCCTTTATTTGGGATTTAGCTTTGTCTTCATAAGGATGCAGGCAGAAATCCCTAGAAGTGAAAGAGCGCCACAATCTTGTGTCAGTTAATTGCTTGGTCAAAGCATCATAGACAGATACAGTAGATGGTGTCACATCTTGTGTAATATATTGCCACAGGAAAGATTGAAGTTTTACTGTTCGTCTGCGAAGAACGTCTATAAAGAGCTGATGGCACAATCCTGGTAATGTCCCATATTCATGGCGAACCTTCAGGCGTAACCGGTTACTCTGTTCGTCAAAGAGGAAGAAGAGAGATGCTGGTACTTTTGAATGTCGATGAAGCCAGTGGTTCTGAGGTACCTCTTGAAACATGTTAATCAGCGGAAAGTAAAGCAAGTTGGCTAGGGGCACATTATCAAGTTTGAAGTTGATACCAAAGTGATCAAAGGCAGCATAAATACCATTGACAACTGAAGTGGGATGACAAAGGTCATGACGGCGAAGAGTTCTAGAGAAAAAGGGTAGCAATGTATTGTCAGCATCCGGAGACATGATGCCAAAGTGTTCTGTCATAAGCACTCGGAGCTGAGGTGTTAGATTAGACGAACTAAACAGAGTAAAGACCCATCTCATCTGCAGCACCAAGTATTGTGTGATAGGGTTGAGAGCTCCTACACCACCTTGATTCTTGGGGAGACATAACTGGTCAAAAGAAACATAAGGAAACTTCTTTTGCCACACGTAAGCATAGATAATCGAACGAAGTTCATTCAGAAATCGCTTAGTAGGCGCAAACAACCGCAAGCAGTACCAAATTTTGGATAAAATCAAAGTGTTGGCAACGGTAGCTCTTCCTTGAAGCGAGAGGTAACGCTGAGAGTAACCATGAACCCGTGTACGCACTTGTTCCAATAACATATCCTGAACACGATTCCGTTGAGAATTTGTGTATGGCATATAAAAGCCAAGGTATCGAAAAGCAGAAGGGGAATGATGGTGGTAGTATGTTTCGATATCGTGACTCAAGAGCAAAGATTCCCAAGATTCTGACTTGACTCCACTCAGTGAGAAAGCTTCCGTCTTGTGATTGTTAAATCTTGCATTTGATACAGCACTATACTTAGTCAAGTGATGTTGGAGACGCATAAAATCAGTGGAATCCTTGACAAACACACAGATATCATCAGCATATGCGATGCACTTGATCTGTTGAGATGTAGTGCTCATTGTCGAGACATAACCTTGGTATGTGGGGTCTTGCTGGATTGAAAGGATCAGCGGTTCCAAAGCGATGTTGAACAATAAAGGGGACAAAGGATCGCCCTGCCTTAACCCACGTTGCTGATGTACTGGATCCGTAAAGGATCCGTTGACATTGATTGCTATTGAGTTATCAAAGAACAAATTATAGATACTCTGTATAAATAAGGTAGGAAAGCCTAGGGACACAAGAGCTTGTTGAAGATATGTTGGTAATACTCGATCATAGGCTTTCTCCTGGTCGAGAAGCAAGCCTACACCTTGATGATGTTCATATCTTGCTTGTTGTAGAACCAAGTGGACGTACATCCCATTTTCGCCAATAAAACGTCCTTGGATGAAGCCCTTTTGAAGCGGGTTGATAATTCGATTCATTATAGGAGCTAGAGGTTGGGTAATGAGCCTTGTGAAAATTTTACCATCGCAGTTGATCAATGAAATTGGTCTCCAATTTTTTAATTCTGACAAATCGCCTTTCTTGGGTAGCAAGCGCACTCTGATTTCCTTCCATGACTGAGGAAAAATTCCTTTTATCATGGCATCATTGTATATCTGGAGTATCAGGGGATTCAAACAAGGAAAACCAAACAAGAGTTGAAGGTATATATACCCTAGTTCGTCACTACCTGGGCTACTTTGTTTTGGGCTACGCTTTGTCATTCTGACAATATCCTCCTAATCAAATTCCATTTGGAGCAGATTTGCTTCATCCTGATTAACTTTACTTGGAAAGTGAATATTACCTAAATACTCTTGTATTTGATTCATAGGTACTGCATCAATCGCATATAGGTCTTTATAAAACCGTTGTACAATATTCTGCATTGTCGATTTGGTGGTATGTACAATTGTTTGTGTTTCAGAATTGCTATCCTTGAAGCCAGACATATATTGTTGGACTGTTCGACTCTGATGTATTTTTTCCAAGTACCCAGCATTGTACTCACCATTCTCTTGCCAGCGAAGACCAGCCTTTAGAATAGCTATTTCAGCCAGCTCTTGTTGTAGTATCTGTAGCTCATTGTCAATAGGTGGAATTACCAAGCGCTGAACGTCTGG
This sequence comes from Gilbertella persicaria, assembly GCF_025201335.1. NCBI lineage: Eukaryota > Fungi > Mucoromycota > Mucoromycetes > Mucorales > Choanephoraceae > Gilbertella > Gilbertella persicaria. The sequence continues at coordinate 5,318 of NW_026251966.1, forward strand.
AGGAGGCTTTGTGCGTAGTAAACGATTACGTTTCTTTTCTAAAGCACGAATTCTCTTAGTACGCCAATCAACGTAATCCACTGAATATCCTCTAATGATTGACTTGGCTTTGTGTTTTACTTCATCCCATTTTTCTTGGGGCGATATATTCTCATCAAATCCTTGAACCAAATGTTGTATATTCCTCTCTAATCAATCTGTCAAAAGAGATAACTGATCGAAAATCATGGAGCATTTGTGTTAGATTGCTAAAGAATGTTCGACGTTTTGTAGCAAGGCCTGCCGGTGCATAGACGTTCAGAACAAAGAAAGGTTCATAGAAATGATGTGGATGTTCAACCATGCATAGTTGAAATCGATCGGAAGTAAAGGATGAGGAAGTGTCGATGATAGAGATGTTGTAATCGGTAGAGAAGGAGAGTATGCCCACATGACTGGTCCAATGGGACTGTGTAGGTTGAAAGAGGATGTTGAGGTTATCTATAGTTGAAGGAGTGGAAGCATGAGTTTCTTGAAAGCATAATATAGAGAAATTCTGCATTCGAAGGTATCGTATATATTCTTTTTGTATTTTTTTGGATTTCGTTTTCACTAAACTATTGGCGTTTAGTGAGCCATAGTGGCACAGGATATTTTTCTTATTCATTGATGCGGATCTATAAAGGGTGACTCTCTACCCTCTGATTATCAGAGGCAGAAGAGGGTGTCGTAGATTTCTTCGTGTCCAATGGTTGGTTCAAATTTGATCCATTACGTCTTTCTCCTTTCTTCATAACGAGGTGATCTTTTAATTGTTGGCTGACGCTGTACATCTTGGTATCCTTATAGAGGTCTTCAATCTCCATCCTGTCAATATCCTCGTCTCCACTTTCTATTTCAGATTCATCTTCTTCCATGCTCTCTTTATCTAAAGGATCGTAATCACTATCGCTAGTATCGTTATCATTATCTTTGTCGACATTGATCTCTGTCTGGCCAAAGTTGCTAATTTTGACTTCAATACTGCTTTGCCCTTCAGGCTTGGATGCTTCTTTTCTTGGTTGGGTGGCCTTTCCAAGAACTGATCTTTCTCTCTTTGAACGCTTGCTGGGTGTCATAGACTGTTTCCTAGGACATTCAAACGAGCGGTGTCCTAATTGATGGCACGCATAACATATAATTCTAGCTTTCGACTTCTCACATTCAAATTTTGTGTGTCCAGTTTGGTGGCAATACCTGCACCAAGTGGGCATGTTGTTCCAGGTTGCGTGGAATATTTGGCTTTCGCTTTCGCACCAACGAATGTTATGCTCCAAAGGCTGATACTTGAGGTTGTCTGTTGATTCTGAGGGACCAGAAGGAATACCAATGACGGCATATCCTGCGCCCATAAACCATCCGGTGGTGGTTTCTGTATTGATTCCTACATCAATTACCTTTCCAAATGGAGCTAAACTCTGTTGCACGCCCTCAAGAACTATCCTTTTGGGACGTAAAGGTAATTGGGACAATCTCACAGTAACAAATCGGAGTGTGGCATCTGCGGCCTTGCAAGGGAAAATTCGCAATTTTGACTTTTTAAAGACAACACCATGCTCCATAAGATCATTGTCATCATCATCTTTTTCAATATACAATTCCAAGTACTGAGTTGGGCCATCTCTCAAGATGGAACAAGCGTAGATCTTTGGGTGTTGAGCGCTGATTTCCTGCATACACTGGAGATCAGTGTATTCTTTCTTAACTGGAGTAATGTCGAGTAAGAAAGCATCCTCATGGCTAGCTACTCGATAAATTCTCGACTGAAATTCTCGCAAAGGTGAGTCTGCATCTTCGTCAGGTTCAACGATGCCTTGGTGCATGAGTGATAATCGAGTTCTAGCTGCTACACTAGCATATGATCTTAGTTGTTGGGTGGCTTTTAGGTTTGGAGATTTTTCAATCCCCGCAACCGACTGAAAGTGTTGAGAGTTGGGAAGAGCCATGAAAAGCATATAAAAGCATATAAAAGCATACAATATCTATGGTTCTATATAAGCGGGAAAAAAAGAATCTCATTTACCTCATTAACTCGTGTAACAAAAAAAAAAGAAAGGAAAGGCTGGAGTGTATAGGGCATTTCCCATTGTTGGTTGCAGCCCATATTGTTCCGCATTGGCTTAATAAACAAATGAGAGCAACGACTTTCGAATAAATTAATTTTGTTGAGAAACTTTTATGTACTGAGATACGACTGAAGAAAGGATGATAAAGCGTCAAAATATGTTGTATTTTCTCTTTCGATGCACTTCTAATTGTTCTGTGCTCCTTTTCAGCTGCTTTTTATGCCACAGCTTGACAATTTTCGACTGCTGTGACCATGAAATGATCTTCAGTAAGCATGTGTGCAAACTACTGTATTGAGCTTTCCAGAGCAATGATTGAACAGTGCAGCCTTCACACATTCGTGTCTACTGACATGTGTACATATGAGTGCTGGACTGGGTTTGAATTATAAGAGACCAGAGCATGGCGAGAAATTAAACATTAGTATACAGTGTTAAACGTGTGTTTGTAACGAAGAGGTTCAATTGAGTGTCAAATAGGCAATGGACATACATAAATCATGAAAGCAGTACCCAACAGGGGAGAGCAAAAGACATAATTTGGCTGCAATGTGATTGAAATAAGTAGAGAGGAGAGTAGTACCTGAGAAGAGATAAATCGCTGTAGTAATCTGGTTGTGGTTGATAAGTTTCAATACTTCAGCATCAAGAACAAGAAATTCTGCCCTTGTCGTCTTTCATAACTACAAATAATTAGTACGTGGGTAGTATCATTTCATAACGACCACCATGGTACATTAAAAAAGCAAATATTAGCCAAATCGATGACAATTTAATTAATCAAGATCAAAGCTTTGGGACTTCTAAACAACCTATAAAAGAAAAACCACACCTATATTAGTGTGTACAGAAGCTTCGTCGTGCATGACTACCTTTCTCTTATCGGGCAACAAGGCAGTCAAACAGGAGTATCTTCTATTTCTTTCGTGTAGAGTACCCGAGATTTGGCTTTTTCATTGGACAATGCGTTTCTTTTTACAGAATACATTTAGATGACTTTTTTATGTATGTGTTTCTTTTTTAAGGTAAAAAAAAAAAAGAAACTTTAAAGATACATAAGACACAATTTGAAGTCTTGAATAACATTTTTTTCCTTTTTTCAAGTATTGGAAAGAAAAGGAAACGCAAATGAGCCTTTCTACCTTTTTACAAAAAAAAAAAAAAAAAAAAAAAAAAAAAAGGTAATACGGACAGATGTTCTCATCTAAATGTGTAACATGTCAAAGTGATGACTGATCCCAAAAAAAAAAGAAAGGACGAATCTCGCCTACTCCTTCCTTTGTAAATGCAACAGATGTCTCATACCTATATAGACCAAATTCATTGGGAACTTTTTATCGATAAATCTTAGGGCTCTAAAGATTAAGAAAAGCCAAAAAAAAAAAATAAAAAATAGCCTGATATTCATCAGCAAATCCTTAAATATAATGGGTATGAATTTACAACTTTATTTTGACATATACAACAAATTAATCTTTTTTACTTAATTTTTTATAAAATGCAGCCTTCAAACTTGAGCTGCTGGAATAAGAACTAAAAAAACCTTCGCTTTTTCCTGCTTCATAACATGTTTTCCAGTCCATCCTACTTTCGTTTTGCTTGAACTGCTTAACATACTCCACATCTGTTTTAGGTACACTAATTTCCTCACGAAGAATATCAATAGAAGAGCTGCTTTCATTCATCATGCTTTTGGCCAAATCTGATAATTCGGGTGGTGGTGGCATAGACTCTACAAATTCTTTGTTTCTTTTTGTATACTTGTATTTACATGTTTGGGTGTAAAGAGCACCATCATCAGCATATGCGCGTAGGCGCTTTTTCAAAAGGGTGTCAGGCATGGGTTCTAGGGTGTTCAAAATTTTTTTGAACTGTAGATTGGTTTGATTGCAAACCTCAAGTAATACCTCAGAAGTTGATTGCTCTGCAGCGACTTTGGTCACTGTTTGTTCTTTAGCAATTGCATAGAGTGTTTGTAAAGTAGGGTCGTCTCTATATTCAGATGCTAGCAATGAAAGCTTTTTTGAAGAGAAGAAGTAGGCAATCGCCGCCAAAGGAGGGAGAGGAACAGTCTTGGTAGCTTCCATGAATGTGTTTTGATCAAGAATATAACATTTTTCTGCCCAGTACTTGCAAGGGATTTGCTTCATAAATGAAAAAGAAGTTACCTCAAAGTCCGAGCTGATTTCATTACGTGTTGCGTAGGTACCAAACACAACCACAATTGGCTTCGCTTTGTATTCTTTTTTCGCAAATAAGGAGTACCCTAAAAGGCGGTCAATAAAATCCAGGTTAATGGTATGTTGGACCTCAATTAACACTGGTGGCAATTCAGAGGATGTTACTGAGGCAGTATAAACAATGTCAGATTTTGTTCCATTGGCCCATTCAGTAGGCTTAGGTGTATAAAGAGAACGAGCATTCTCACCTATACAGAAAATCAGCACTTGTATACATTCAAGTCAGTGGGCGTCTCTTACCAACAACAGTCGTAACAATCATGTCAATCACAATGGAATCGCGTAAAATCGTTTTGGCCATTAAATCGCTTCCTGGTGGATATTTTGGGTCTAATTTAAAGAGCAAGAGGTCAGGATCTAAAAATCAATAAAGGGATTATTCTTAGCAATTAACGTGAAGTACAACAAAAAAAAATTAAAACTATACCAATAGGAAAAGATATGATACCGGTACCGGTACCCATGGGTACCGGTACCCATATTTATACAAAGAGTAACAACCAATCATAAGTCATCATATGACCACAGGCTAATTTATTGGATACCGATAGCGGTACCCATGGGTACCGGTATCAGTACTTACATAGCCAATCACAGGCTAATTTTATCGGTACCAGGATACCGATAGCGGTATCAGTACTTACATAAAGTAAGCTTGGGTACCGATAGCCAATTGAAATTAAAAAAGCGACCAATTTTTTCAGTAAAGTGAACACTGTAAGAAAGTTTGTTATTGTTTCAGGATGATCTTCTCATGGAAAGAAAAAAAAGGAAACTGGGAATGATTACAATTCAAAGTCCTCTATTACGAAATACATTCCGCATTGATTTATATGACAAGTAAACTTCCCTTATCTTCAAGGGCAAAGAATAATGAATTACTCAATAGAAACACAGAGGATAAGCACATAGCAAAAGAGAAAGAAAATAAGCAAAAGGGGATGCTTTTCTGTTTATAGAACTGACAAGTAGGGTGTTCATCGCATGTCTTATGCAAGTAAATAAGTTTATATGTAACACAAGGTTGGGCGTCCTCTCTATGAGATGATCTCTATCAAAAGAAAACAAAAAACCAAGGAAAGGAAGGGCAAAGAAAAGTAAAAAGTACTTATAAAAAAGCACGCAGCACTTTTTTCTATTTCTTTATCTTTTCTTTCTGTTTCTTTACTTTCTCTACTCTGGTCTCTTATGATCTCTCTCTCTTTTTGATTCGTGCCTTAACTATTTCAAGAACGCGTCTACTTTCTCTAAGGTTTCCTCTTTACTTGGTTGGTTCTATCTGCTTGGTTCTATCTGGTTGGTTCTCTCTCTTTGTCTCTCTACTTTGGTTACAAGTAGCTACGTATTGAGGATATACTAGTTATCTGTAGTCTAACAATGGTATGGGGTAGGTGTGGTTGCGGTAGACGCTACACTGGTGAAAGCTAGTGTAGTTGTTTCTTGTTGTCTTTGTCTCTGGTTCGTTTTCTGGCAAGTACCTTATCTATTCTAAGGATGCAGATAAAATATTTTAATCTCAGAAGTTAACGTCATCTTTTTTATGGTCTGGGGGATAAAAACTCAATTCCACTCTTGTCTTTGTCTTTAGTGATCTAAACAAGGTAAGTGAACATGACTTGCATGTATTATTCTTATATTCACATTCAATAGTTCTTATATTAATCATGTCTTGGAACTCAAAATCTTGGGCTTGGGTCAAGAAATACTTTTCTATTGTAAGCTTTTTCGACCAATAATTTTGCTTATATTCACCTTATTAGAACCCTAAATCTACTGATGGTATGCCTGTTGTTGGCAAGTTCCGTACTCCTGCAGTTGGGTATGTCCTTAATACAGCTGTGTAAACGATCACGATTAACATGTACTAGATCTCGCCCTGAAAAATACACTTATCCTAAGTCTGCTGCTTCCAACATTAGTAACAACTATTACTTCCAACGTGATACTCGTAGAAATTTCCCCAGAACCGCCATATACACTCAACAAGACGTTGCTCTTCTTTTGGAAGGTGCTCCCGTCAAGCCTACGTAAGTGAAAGAAAAGAATGCACACTTGTACTAATATCTCGCTAGTCTTCCTGCTGAAGCTGCTGTTGATCAAGCTGTCACCACTACTGCTGAAGCCAAGCCTCTTGTTGAAGTCTTGAAGTCTCAAAAGCTCTATTCTATCGAAAACCCTGCTCCTGCTCCTCGCTTTGGTGTTCAGCCCAAATGGAAGGTCTCTGAAGACTTTATTCCTCCCAATGATGGTAAGTGAGTTATACATGCATTGAATGATATGTTCTAATTAAAACAATCATAGGCTCTTACTTCCCCATGAAGGTCGTCACTTGTTAGATTATTTAAACAACATCATGTATACACTGCAGAATAAACGAATTGTAACAACAACTTTTTTTGTTTCTTTTTATATACATAGAAACAGAAAGAAAGAATAGGCTTTATTTTGAAATACATGGATTGGACGCTTTTGTTATTGAACATCATGGATTGAGTTTTCTTTAGTTACTTGTCCTCAGACAGAGTATCTTGTATACCAGTGCTTGTTTTATCATATAGGAATCTTGAGTTCTTGCTACACATAAATGATCAAAGTACAGATCAGCTTTCTTTCATATACAACGCTATCTGTTAAGCATTTGGTAATTTGAATGGAGTATGATTAGCAATAAGAGCTCTTGTGCTTTTCAGAATCACTGAGTCCTTCTTGTAAAACTACCATCATGAGTATGTTTGAAGACGAGGGATTAGAATGCTTTAATCCAAAAGGTAATCTTCAAAAGGAATACTGTGTAGCTAGCTTTTCATCATTTCATCTTGTATAGTAATTTAATAAAGCAAATCATACTCTCTTTTTAGTAGGGAAAGGAAAAGGCTGAAAGTCATTGTCAAAGTTATTTTGAGGTTTTTTTATACGCAGCTGTTGTTTGTACAGCAGAAAGCCTATCATTTGTCATTCTTAATGCTGTTAGTTTATAAAATAAACGCTTCAATGCGTATTGTACCTATTTTGGTTTTTGTGTTACGTTTTATATAAGATAACCTTTCTTTTTGATTGTCAAAAAGACGTCTATTCCATGCAGAGACCAAGTGAATTGTTTGAAATCACAGCAGCAATGATCAACCATGCCTGCTTGTAAAAAGTAAAAAGATAGCTTTTTTTTTGGAACAGAAGATTGCCAAAGTCAGTATTAAGGATGTTTTATTGCAGCCAAGTCCTCTCAGTGCTTAACAAAGGTACATTTGGAACAGCACTGTTTGTATCAACTTTTTTTTTTTTTTTGCTGTAAACCCTATTTGAAATGTACTTCAATTGTTGGTTCCGTTTTTTTATTATTATAAAGTGTCCCAATATTAAGTGGAAACAGTGTATATATTACTCTTACTGACTACAGTAAGAAATCTTGTTAGAACCTGTAAGGTTGATGCATTCGTTCTTCTTGGTCTTGGAGTGCTTAGTAATAGAAAGACCAGAGATATCAAATCCAGAACAAGGAGTCTTTGTAGAACAGTTAATGCTAATTACAGGATTGCTCTTTGCACTGCTGACGGAACTATGAAATGAATAGAGTTAATAAAAAAAATGTTAAACAAAGTAGGATTTTACCCGGTAATTCCTTTGATGGTAACATCAGAAATCATCAAGGATTGAGAGTCGTTGCCATTACAGTAAGATTGCTGGTTCTTATCACAGTAGTGAGTGGTGATCAATACAGGGTTTTCGACAGAGTTGAGCTTGACGTTTTCGAAGCGAACACCGCTAACGGAACCCTTTCCACCGGGCCAGGTCTTGATACGGATACCATTTTGGCAGTTAGTACAGGTACTGTCCTTGACAACAACAGTCTTGACAGTAGCACTGGAACCTCCCTTGCCGAGGGAACCAATACTGAAGCCATGACCTCCATTACAGTTAACACCGGTAACAGTGACATTGCTGATATCTAGATGAAAAAATGAGTATGATTGTCCATGCTGCATAACAAAAAAAAAAAAGACATACCGTTGTTCATAGCAGTACAATCATCACCAATGGTAAGATCAGAGTTACTGAAGACAATGTTCTTACTGCTGGAGATATCAACAGCATCACTGATAAAAAAAAATTAGTAAACGTCTTTGAAAACGAATAGTATATTTACGTGTTCTTTGCAGGCTTAGCACTGTTGTTGGAAACAGTCTTCAAAGTGACATGGTCAAGGTGAACATTGTCAGAGCTAGTGATACCGATGTGAGCACGAGGAGATTGAATGATCTTGAAGTTGCCAAAGTAAGAGTTGGTAGCTTGCACACGGAAAGCAGTAGGAGCCTTTCTGTTCTCGGCATCCCACCACTTTTGACCGTTACCGTTGATAGTACCAACATTGCCACCATCGAATCTGATGTTATCACCCTTGATAAGGAAGTAAGACTTTTGGTCGTTGTACTTGGTGTCGTAAGCAGGTAAGTTAAGAGTACCATAGAATTGGACATTGACGTTCTTGATGCCAGTGACTTCGACCAAGGAGTTCAAGTTGTAAGTAGCACCTTTGGTGAAGACAACAGTGCCACCGCTCTTGCATGAAGTGAAAGCAGCAGTAATGGCGTCTGCAGCATCACCACCAGTAGCAACTGTACAGGTAGTTGCAGCCTGAGCAGCAGAAGCAAGGACAGTAATGAGAGCAAGAGAAGCAGAAAGAGAGGGAAGGAAGACCATTTTGAATTAAGTGAATCTGATAATAAAAAAGAAATAATACAGTCAATTGAGAAGCATATTTATATGTTTTTTATGTTTGTGGTCTTGCCCTGTCAAACTTCGCTTTGATATTTAGCGTTGGTGGTACGCACAACTAGAAATAGAACCCCAATAGCACATATCGAATAACTGGACCCGCGGATACATGGGCATAATTCTGTTTAATATAAAGTCATTATGAAATTCGAAGCATTTGTCGATCACAAAAAAAAAACATTGCTTTTAGCTTATAAAGGATGAGATAATATGCCTCGTTTATTTTAAAAGATATGTTTTTTATTGTTTTTTTTAGTCTGTTCAACTAGACTTTAATTGTAGCTCATAAGTACGAATTTTATTTCTGAATTGTGTATCCAGAAGAATCCTGCTATTCTCTGTGTTTGGGAGAAATTTAAGGGCGAATATATTAGGTTTACTGCTTTGCATTTGGCCCAAAGTAACACTAAATTATTTGTTACTCAGAAAAGAAAATACCAAACTTTTTTGCAACGCATAATTTCTTTTTTTGGGTGCCCTGCAGCAGTGTCACAGGCACTTTTTCAATAAATAGATAAATTGAGTGCATATGGCGATTACATCTACAATGATAGTTCAGAACACAGGTTTATTTGTATGAACTAATGAGAAATTTTAGTTCTTTTTTAGTCAATGAGAGCAGAGACAAAAAAAAAAAAAAGCAACATGATGCATGCTGCTTTCTGGTCAAAACTTATTGATTTGTAATTTGAAAAGAGAGAAAGCAAGACACAATTTTAAATGCATTTAAGCTCGTGTCACTTATTAGAAATATAAATTTATTTTTTGAAATTGGTTTGCTAAACAATCGCATCACTAGAAGCTTCTATCTGTAGAAGCAGCATGGAATGTTAACAGTAAGTCTTTTAAGACAAGAAATGCAACATATACACCCAGTTAGGCTTCTTATGCATGTCTGAAATTCAGACAAGTTTCAATTAAGGGATTCTAGAAAGTAAACGAATTTTTTTTTTCAAAAAAAAAGGTCAGACAAATCCAACTTGAAGTCTTGTTGAATACACTATTGTTCATATAACTTTGAAGAAATTACTGCTTTTGTTGTGATTTGAAATCATATCGCTTTATAATTTCTCAAGAGCTATAGGCGGGAATATGAGAGCCATGATGTTCTACTTTGTTTAAGAAAACAATGTTCATAAATAAAGCTCTTTTATTTCACTTTTCATTTAGATTGCTTTGTCAGCTCCTGAAGACGAAAAACATCGCTAGGGGAACTAATTGCATTGATTGGAAAGCTGAAAAAGTACTAATTGAAGGGATATGTTGTAAGCATTATCATACAGGTTTTTCCTTCAAAGCACTTAACTCATTTGATTTGTAATTCAATGACTCTCCAAATCGCAAAAGTCACGCTGGCTTCAGATCCATTGAATAGCATTTTGACATCAGGTGAATTCAGTAGTCCAAGGATATCTACTAAAAGTGACAATAAACGTCGATGAGACAAAAACAATTCGCTTTGAGCTCTTTCAACTCTATGACATATGTGTAACTGCAGGAATATATCTTTGACTTCAAATTGTGCCGAAGTGAATAAAGGGTCAAATCAATTTGGCCGAAAACGTATAAGTAACCAAGGAATTAGCAGGCCTCCAATTGTTTTTTTCTCATTATCAGATTCACTTAATTCAAAATGGTCTTCCTTCCCTCTCTTTCTGCTTCTCTTGCTCTCATTACTGTCCTTGCTTCTGCTGCTCAGGCTGCAACTACCTGTACAGTTGCTACTGGTGGTGATGCTGCAGACGCCATTACTGCTGCTTTCACTTCATGCAAGAGCGGTGGCACTGTTGTCTTCACCAAAGGTGCTACTTACAACTTGAACTCCTTGGTCGAAGTCACTGGCATCAAGAACGTCAATGTCCAATTCTATGGTACTCTTAACTTACCTGCTTACGACACCAAGTACAACGACCAAAAGTCTTACTTCCTTATCAAGGGTGATAACATCAGATTCGATGGTGGCAATGTTGGTACTATCAACGGTAACGGTCAAAAGTGGTGGGATGCCGAGAACAGAAAGGCTCCTACTGCTTTCCGTGTGCAAGCTACCAACTCTTACTTTGGCAACTTCAAGATCATTCAATCTCCTCGTGCTCACATCGGTATCACTAGCTCTGACAATGTTCACCTTGACCATGTCACTTTGAAGACTGTCTCTGATAATGATAGCAAGCCTGCCAAGAATACGTAGGTTATGATCTACTTATATTTTTGCTCATTATACTCTATAGTGATGCTGTTGATATCTCTAGCAGCAAGAACATCGTCTTTACAGATTCTAATCTTACAGTGGGTGATGATGGTACTGCTATGAATAACGGTAAGTCTAGTTAAAGAGAGAAGCATTTTATTCATTGTATATAGACATCAGTAATGTTACAGTTACCAATGTCAACTGTACTGGTGGCCATGGTTTTAGTATCGGCTCTCTTGGTAAAAATGGATCCAGTGCCACAGTAAAAACTGTAACAGTTCAAGACAGTACCTGTACGAATTGTCAAAATGGTATTCGTATCAAGACTTGGCCTGGTGGACAAGGTTCTGTCAGTGGCATCAAATTTGAGGGCGTCACTCTTACTAACGTCGAAAACCCTGTCTTGATTACTACACATTACTGCGATGATAACCAACTTGAATATTGTAATGGCAATGATGCATCCTCTTTAACTATTAGTGACGTTACTATCAGTGAAATCACTGGGTGAGTTTATTTGCTATACATATATCTCTGCTAACATCAATGTAGCTCTGTTTCCAACGATGGCAATCCCATAATCAATGTCAATTGCTCTACCAACACTCCTTGTTCCGGCTTCACTATGTCCAAGGTTGATATTACTAAGCAATCCAAGACCAAGCCTAATGTCTGTGTCAATCTCACAGGCTCTGATAAGATTTCTTACTGCTCTGAATAAATATTCATAATTTTCTTTTAAAAGGGAGTTGTGTATTCTAGAAGTCAATGCCTAGATATTGGCCATGAGTCATACAAATTAAAGCTTGTATTCTTATTAAAACAATTTATCCAGGTATAGAATCTCACAACATTAGTGTGAGAAGCCATATTTACAAGGAGAAAAAAAACAATTCCTAATTTTTATGGGGAAATTTGTGCTTGTGAATTTCCACTGTTACCTTATTTATACCTATATTTATTAGAAGATATTCTTTCTTTTTTTAATTTGTTTATTCTATACAAGCACATACATTTATTTGTTTATACTATTTACAAAAAAAAAAGAGTTAGACAATGAGACGAATAATAAAAAATAATCCTTGTGTTTAGTTTATGTTTGTGCTTGAGAAAGTGTCACTAGACACTATAATTGTCAAATATTTATAAGATTTACACTGTCAAAATATTCCGAATATAATTCTCCAGATATTTGACATCATATGATCTATTTCTATACATTTTATTGAAAAAAAAAATTCGTGTTGAAAAAACAAGCGAAAATTAAATCTTAAAAATTAAGCAGAGCATGAGATTCATAAATAATGTTTATATTGTTATTTACATTAAAGGGCTCTTGGATCATGATACCTTTGTTGCTGAGTTTGAGTGACAAAAAACTAGGTTAATTTGTACTTCGGGTCAGTGTATAAAAGAATAAGAAGGGCATTGAGAGCAAGCAAAAAGTAACACCAACTATGGTTTCTTTTGTTTCACTCACATTTGCCTTGGCCTTGCTTGTTACTACTCAAGCAAGCACTACATGTACAGTTACCAAAGACCAAAGTGGTGATGACTCGCTCAGTATTGCTTCTGCCTTCACAACATGTGCTAATGGTGGAACAGTTGTCTTTGAGAAGGGCGTGAATTACACTATGAACTCACTTGTGAGCCTTCAAAATGTAAACAATGTCAAAATCAAGTTTTTAGCGAATGTTTATCTACCTTCTTACACACCTAACAAATACAATAAAGATGGTGCTTATTTCTTGATTGGCGGAAGCAATATTACTTGGGATGGTCATCGCACAGGCACATTTATTGGTGGTGGTCAAACATGGTGGGATGCACTTGATAAGACGGCACCTACTCTTTTCCGTATTGAAGCAACTCACTCAACATTTAGACGTTTCAATATCCTCAACTCTCCCCGAGCTCATATGCGTGTCAAGAATTCAGACGGTGTAACATTGGATGGTCTTTATTTCTATACAGCTTCTTCTAATGAAAAACTTCCAAAAAATACGTAAGTGTAAACAATTTGTTATAATCTCTAATTGCTTTCATAGTGATGCTCTTGATATTTCAAGCAGCAAGAACATTGTTTTCAAAAATTCCAATATTACTATAGGTGATGATTGTGTTGCTATTAATGACGGTAAGTATAGACATATTCACTTGCATTAGTTCATACTTTTGTAGATACTTACAATATCACTGTGTCTGACATTACATGCGCTGGTGGCCATGGCTTCAGCATTGGCTCACTTGGTAAAAACAAGTCTACAAATCATGTGGGTGGCATTTCATTCAGAGACAGTACTTGTAATGGTTGCGAAAATGGTGTTCGAATTAAGACATGGGCTGGTGGGTTTGGTTCTGTCACAGACATCAAATTTGAGAACGTCGCATTAAACAATGTCGATAACCCAGTATTGATCACTACACATTATTGTGATGATAACGCAATGCAATATTGTAATGGCAATGATTCTTACTCATTAAATATCAGCGACGTCTTTATCAAGAATATACGAGGGTAAGATAAAAATGCTATGACATTGTTGTTGAGCCATTTTATAGTTCTGTTTCTAATTTGGGACAACCGATTGTCAATGTGAATTGCTCTGTATTGTCATCTTGCACTGGTTTTACTTTAAGTAAAATCGATATCACAGCCAGCAACAACACAAAGCCTAATGTCTGTGAATATTTTGAAGGATCAGACAAAATTTCATACTGTAAATAAACAAGTTGATTGGTTGTTTGCTTTTCTTTTCCTTGTTACACAGTAAATTGTGCTTACATGCGTCTTTGCTTGGCCAATCAAAAAACATGCGTTGATTATTACATAATTTTCATTCTGTTTTTTTTTCTTTCTTTCTCTCATCTTTTCTTTTCTTATTATGTCCAAAGACATTCTGCCCTTTGAAGAATATAAGCTTCCTCCTTTGGGACATGCTATTTCAGGTGCTGTTGGCTCTACTATTGCCAACTTGTTTATTTATCCCCTAGACATGTAATTATTTCAAGAAAAACGATCTTATTATCTGACTTTAATAGCTCCACTACCCGGCTTCAGCTTAAAGGAGAAACGGAAAAGAAACAAGGTATCTTGGAAACAATCAAGACAATTTATGAGAAAGAAGGAGGCATCAAGGGACTCTATGCCGGACTTGAATCAGATACTCTAGCTACTGTTCTGTCTAGTTTTATTTATTTTTACTGTTACACTGCACTTCGAAATGTTCAAGAGAAATTGAACAGAAACATGGGCAAATCAACAGCACAATTAAATGTTGCTCAAGAATTGTTTTTGGGTGCTGAAGCTGCACTCATCTCAAGGTTCTTTACTACGCCTGCTTCCAACATCACAACCCGTCTTCAAACAGCTGGCCATAATGCTAAGGGATTTAAAGAAACTGCTATTGAAATTTTGAAGCAGAAGGGTATCACTGGCTTCTGGACAGGTAAATAGGATATAAGGCTATTACGTCAGTATTTATTGTATGTTAGGCTACAGAGCTTCGATTATATTGGTATCTAATCCATCTATTACATACTTTGTATTTGAAAAAATCAAGGCTCTTTATATGCGCGCACAAAGAAAGACAACATTGACAAGTCTCGAAGTGTTTTTGTTTTCTGCTTTTGCCAAGAGTGTTGCTACAATGATTACTTATCCATTTATTTTTTTGCGTGCTAAAATGGTAGGCAACAAGGACAAACAACAAGGCATGATGGCTACTTTAAGGGAGGTCATCAAGAAAAATGGTGTATTGGGCCTGTATAAAGGTATGCAAGCCCAAATTACCAAAGGTTTCTTTAACCAAGGTATCATGTACATGATCAAGGATTATGTTGCTACTTATTTAGCCTTGGTATTCTATCATTCTTACACTTTATTAAAAAAAAATTCCGTTGTGAAAACAATTGCACAATAAACCAAACAACAATTTCATGTTCAAACCTGTGATTGGGTCTATTAACCATATTGTTGTATCGATTTCTAATATCAATGCTTCAGCAGCATGGTATAATAAAATGCTGTAAGTCTATAAGATAATAGTATGATAATAATCATTATCATCATCAATAGTATAACCATTCAACAATTCAAGACACATTCTGTACCCAATCGAGACAAAGCGACACTCGCGTTTGGCCAACAAAAAATTAAATTGCATCAAAAAGATATTCAAGTGTTTCCTGTCTGTAAAAAACTGCCTTTGAAGGCATAGCCGGTTTTTGCTTGATTAGCAAATAGCCTGTTTCTGACGTTCTGAATCACTGGAAGCATTATTCTTGTGAGTTGGCACTTGAGAACATAGTCAAGAGAACAGATGCTCGAGGACCCATTTCTTGTGTTTACGTGTATGATTTGGATGGTAATCTCATTGAATGTCTAATTACCTTGAATATACCTCAGCTTACTTTGAAATTCTATTGGTCAAATGTACTTGTAAAGAAAAGATGAGGGTGCAACTTGAACTTGCTTTTCATCAGATCCAACATGCCAAACTGGAATAGAACACTAAACCATCCTCTTTTTAATATGGGCTTCTTTTTTGTAGTTCGCCAGGTCACCAAGACCTTTGATCTAGATAATCCTGAATATTTGAACTCTATCCGTTATACTTATTTGGGTTCACAGATTGTTATTTTCATGTTGTCATTATACCTCTTGTCCATCATTCGTAAAAAGAATGGTAAATGGTCGCGTATAGTTATCTCTTAGAACTAACAAATGCTAGATAACACACCTTTACGCTATGTTGAACCTGGAGGAAAGACTTGGGATGGTTCAGAAAGCCCTGAAAAGTTGATCAACACCACTGTAAAGGGTAACCTATGAATAAACACTATAAAATGACTTACACATCACATAGACTATGATATCCAAGAAGCTGAAAAGCAAATGAAAAACAACTTTACAAGCATTGCTATCATCGCTTTCCTTCATCTTAAGTTCGGATATGTTCAACCTTTGATTATGCAATCTGTCATGGGTTTCAAGGCTTTCTTTTTGACCAAAGAAGCTCAAATTCACTTGTTAAATGGCAAGACCACTAATGGTGAACTGCGTCGCCCCTTCCGTGTTGAAGGGCCCCTTAGTATGATTAGTGAAAAACGTCAGCCAAAGACTGATAAGGGTAGCATTAAGCGTGCAGAAAAAGCCATGAAGGCTCAATAAAAAAGACCCTTTTTTTTTATTTTGTTGCTTTCTTTTTGCGATTGCCTACATTTCCTTCGTCTGTTCTTTTTCTAGGCCGTTTTCCACCAATGTCATCTAGTGCGATCAGTATATCATTTATATGCGTGTACGTATATACATACCTCGAAGTTGAGAAGAAGGAGAATCAACTGTCTTGAGAGTATGATCATTTTCAGGTGCATCGATAATTTGCCGTGCCTGTATTACTTTTATAGATGCAGTCTCAATGGCTCTGTCCATCCAATGTCTAAATACTTGCGTTTCTTGTGCACGCAATACGCTTTTGACGCTATTAATTACATTCATATTCGTAGTTGCGCTTTTGGCTGTTGAAGGGGATTTTTCGGCGGTAGTAGCATTCTTTTTGTTTGCGTCTGCTAATGTCTTCCAGCTGTATCCTTTGGAAGGGTGGAAATCCATCATGTTTTGTGTTTCTTTAAATGCACTGTTGACGTGAAACAAACTAGTCAACTTGCAGACAATTAAGTATTGTTGTGATGTCTGATAAGAAACTTACCAAGCGGTTGGCAATGACTGAATAAATAGTAGGTGATTGGTATACATTAGCACCCATAATATAATAAGTTGCAATAGGATTAACATCGTCTGGCTGAGGTCCACGTCTATATCGCTTTTGAATGATCCAAACAGGTGGTTGTTCGTGCACAACTGCAAACTCAATGCCTGTCATTTTTCTTAAAGAATGTCAATCATGATTAACAAAGATGTTTCTTTACCTAAGTGCTTCCAAGGTAATTTCGTACGGCTGCCTTAGGT
This sequence comes from Gilbertella persicaria, assembly GCF_025201335.1. NCBI lineage: Eukaryota > Fungi > Mucoromycota > Mucoromycetes > Mucorales > Choanephoraceae > Gilbertella > Gilbertella persicaria. The sequence goes on from NW_026251966.1 coordinate 22,577, forward strand.
CATTGTATTGCGTTTGCATTGTTAAGACTTGGTTATTGCACTGACGATCCCAAAAGGGCGATTGAGCGAAATAGTCAAGCACCATTTGTTGGTTTTGAAAGCCACCCATCCTCTATCAGTCTTATGTTTAATATACTAAATACCAGTAAAAAACGACAAAGCTAACCTCTAACCAGTTCATGTCGCGCCATTCGACGCTTGTAAGGTCTTCAGTTGCTGTCATGCGCTGCATGGTCTACAATAACAGAAAAAAATGAAAGTGAGAATGAACCACACGCGACGAAGGTTTTATTGAGACTCAGTGAAAGTCTATGCCATTAATTAAAAGATATTTCAATGCTTGTTGGATAAAGTAATAGACAAGCGATCAACTTGCTCTACTCAAAAACCTCTTGATTTGTGTATGACAAGTATAGGGTAATGGTTTTGACTTGTAGTTTAGTACTTTTGAAGGCTAATTTTTCATTGTTACATTTTTTGAGGGCACAAAGATTTATTATACATGTAAAAAGGTCTACAACAACTCTATCATCTACAAACTACGAATCATTTTTATCCTTATTCAGAAAACTCGCTTCTCCAGCTTGTAGCATGAAGGGTTTAAAAATCAAATTATTTGATGCATTGTAAAGCCTACGCTAGTAGTTCATATGCAGATCAATTCAATAGATTTTTTTAGTGGCTGATTTCATTATCTCCATGATTACACAAGAGAAACATATGGAAAAAGTGGGTTTCACATACAATTATCCTAAAGAAAACGCTGCAAGTTCACTTTTTTAAATAGTGTAGACAGACGGGAAGATGTGTTGAGTTTTAAGATAGCTGGAAAATGCGATGCATATTTTAATTTAAAAATTTGCAAAAAAAAAAAATAGCAATACAGAAACTGCATATCATGATGTATCTTGTTAATGAAATGCTCTTTTGGAGAACATGCGTTTTCGATTTAAAAAATTATAATACCATTAACTATTGTCAATAAAAATGTTTTTTGAATAATTGCTCGAAGCCATATAACAAACATGTATCTCTTTTACTTGATTAGATGCACCTTGTTAGGATCTATAAACTTTACTAAATCAAGAGTCTATTTGAAGGTTGCGCCACATTAGTTGATCCACGTTTTCCAAGCAAGCTAGTTCCAAAAAGCGGGGGCAGTCATATCAAGAATCGAAGTTGTCGTGGGAATTGCTCACTAATCACTTAAGGAGTTTTTAATAATAAAAAACTAGGAAGATTGATGTGATGATTATAATCAAGTTTTTATGGAAAAGCGCAACATATAAAAATAAAAATCTTATTGAGGATATACGAATGCTTAACTAGTAAAAGATTCGATAGAAAAAAACAAAAAATTACGAAATTTGTTAGGCATTTGAAAGCGCCAGTATATATGGACTTTGTTGAGATCCTAATTTGATAGCTCTTTTCTTGGTGTACTTTTGATTTGTTATTCAGTGAAATCAACCAAAGCCAAGTTCGTAGTATTAAATAAAATACAATTCTTGTCGACCGAATGCTCTTCTTTTTATATAAAGTAAAAAATGGTCCTCTCTTCTCTCTTGTGTTCAAAAAGAAACTAAAGTATTGAAACTAAAAACAAAAGAGTAGAAACAAATACTTGTTGGTGGTTTTTTATTGGTGTTAAGATATAGTCTTAAAGACAATGAACGAGTTAACTCTTTTCCGTTTCTTTTCAGACGTATAGCATTCCTGAAAGTAAATAATACTAAAAGCACTTTTTTTTTTGCCTCTTATCTCTTGCTATGTTTAGATTGGTAAGGTATTATTGATTCCTTTTGCAGTCAATTTGAAGATTGTTTTAAATAAAAAGTGCCTGATTGTAGTCGCTCTAGCAAATCTATGTGAATTTGTACTTTTGATTAGTAAATAAAAAAAAATGTCTAGTAGAATACGAAACAAAAACAATCTGCTCGTACTCCTGTGTCCACTTTCTTTTCCTTTTTTTTTCTCTTTCCTAGAAAGAACAGATACATTACCCGTGAAATAAGAGAAAATTAGATACGGATTTAACTTACCTTTCTTTTTTTTTACAAATCCTCCACGCGATCCTGTAGAACCATCGTTGACATTTTGGTATTATTGCTCCTGCGGGTTTTCTTTGTTCCTTCTCAAGAATAAGGCAAAAAAATGTTATTCTAAAAGTGAAAACTAAAAGAAAAGTTATGTGGTAAAATATAAAAAAAACATGTCATTTTTTTGTGATAAAAAAATCGATAGTATTTTGGACCTTTACGATGCGTATTGTTGTAGATTCAAGCTGTATTTATAAAACACTGAAGATGATGAAAAACTTTATATCACTAATGAAACATCTTCTTAATTTATGATGACTCTCTTCCTTCCCTTTCTATTACCATCGTCGTTGTGGTCTAAACTGCTCATGTTCTCAATAAATTATTTCATCTTTTTATCAAATATATTAACAGTTGATGTATATTTTCAACAAAGAAACGTAGTCTATGGGGTTAAAAAATCGATAACGATATTTAATCAGAGCTGCGTTGTTTAATTCTAACTTGTTGAAACGGCGTACAACTACACTAGTGAAAAAAAAGGCCCCAAAGAATACTATCTTTCAAAAACTTTGTACATTAAACAATATCTACCATTTAGTTGCAAAACCTTCATACCTTAGAGTTTAAAATAAAATTTTGTTTTTTTTTTTAACGCCTGATCAAGTAGAGAAAGTAGTACCCAGTTCACCTGTGAATATGCTTGTTATAAGAATATTTGGATCGCAGTTTATTAATACCTGCATACTGTCTTACCATTACAATTCAGTAGTATTCTTGATGAGCCGATTCTTTATACTCGACAATCAAAAAACAACAAAAGATTACGAGAAACAGTCAGTGATTAAAGGCATCTCCAGTCTAAAATGTATTGTTTGATTGTTCCCTTTGTTGTCGTTAAGCATCTTTCATATTCGGAAATACTATAAGCAATTATTCATCATAAGCAGGATTTTGCGAATGAGCGGTTCTTTCGGAGCAGTTTTGGTGTTTAATTACACAGCTGATAATTAAGAAAGAAGCCACAAATAAACGATGCTGTTGAACCAATTTGATCTTTTGTTGGGATTGTTTCATAAAGGAATGTCTTTGATTCTTGATCTGGCTTTGCATATTTAGTTTTTAAGAAAATTGTTACTGAATCAAACCAAACCAAGTTGGATCAAATCAAATCAGTACTTTGTTTGGGAAACAAACTCTTTTTTTTTTTCAAAGCCTATCAAAAGAGTGAACAAATAAAGACACTTTAAATAAAAAGCGTGATACAAATAAAAATATTATCACATGCAACATTAGAAAGGGATAGAACAAATATGATGTTAACATGGTAAGAGTACATATAAAAAAAACACAATAACACGCAATAGCAAGTACAGTGAATAAATAAATAATCTATTTTTTCAGACTATATATCTTTTGTAATCATTTTTTAGTCAAAATACTATTCTCATGTGGAATCAAAAAGACAAGCATCAATCTAATACGAAAAAGGGACTTCTATGGCCAACTATGGAAAATTTGCTGTTTGTTTATTTTATATTATGAATTTACTACTGTAAAAACGTACACGATAATAATCTTTCGATCGATATGAGCAAGATTCATTCGCCGTGAAAGAGATTGGCTTTAATATTTTTGTGCTGATTCATGAAATTCACGGCTAATGTGTCCAATGGCACACACGCATGTGCTCAATATGCCCGAAATTAAAAATCCTGAAACTCAATTTTATGTTGTGACATGCACAAGAGAAGAATAAAAATGTTACAGTCTCTTCTTTAAATCCTGGGAAATTGTATTTGACCTTGTAAACGTATTTTTCTCGTTTATTCATGTCCATATTTTAGTGACTAACAAGTATATGTTCAATCAACTAGTCAATCTTAATGGAAACACGGCAAGAAGTAACACCAAATATCTGACTGACTTTTCCTTCCATCATTTCTTCTCCGATGTCACCGTGCCCGTCGCTTATCTCGGTCCTTATCGTTTTTCTTTTTTCGCTTGCATAACTCCCTTTTTTTTTTTGTTGCTCAGACGTTGCCCGTATTTAGTAAAGAGTAATGCGCAAATAAATAGTTGTCTCCTTAGAAGCAGTCTGATCTATTATCCCTTGTTCTTGTTTAACTAGACTAATCAGAAAGTAGAATTGAATTTACACAAGAGGTTACAGTCTGGACTTTTAGTTGGAATCTAGATTAGACAGCAATTAATAAAATCAAGTCAGGCTAACTTTATCTTTTTTTTTTTTTCGTTCATAATGCATGACTTGGTAGTACTTAGAACTCTTTCATTAATAAAAATGTCCAGTATATCATAAAATAATCCATATTAATTATGATATTAAGACAAGGATCTGCATATTTTTCTTTATCTTTATTTTGGTAATGTACCTCGGAATTTACCAAAGAAAATCTACGCGTTTTGTACCACCACCAGAATTCCTTTTTTTGGGGGCAGAAGAACACATTGACATTGATATCATAAAAAGGCTTAGTACCAAAAAAATTTAAGTTTTTTTTTTTAATAAAGAAAACCACTTTTAATGTAGATTATATTATTGTTTTATGAATTAAAACAAAAATACATTGCCATATTGAGTATAAAGAAATATCAAGATAAAGTTTCATTAGCACCAATGAAAATACTACAAGTTAAAATAAAAAGAAAAAAGGCAGAACGATCTGAGAAAACGTCAGATATGATTGGATGATCGACTTTAATCCGGACAAACTGTCCTTGAAACAACGGAAATAGATTTTAAGGTACCGTAGATTTCCATCATGCCGAATTTCCATTCACAAATAGAGGCTTCCATTGGACAGATGTAGCACTGTATCACTAGTGATTATCTAATAGGTTTCATACATAAATGTAAAAAAAATGATTTGGAAGTCTATGCACTATAAACATTAACATTTATTCAGTGAGCTATATTTATTTATTTGTATATGTGTCTATATGTATGTATGTATGTATGTATGTATGTATGTATAAGAAAAGAAGAGGGAAAGTGTATGTGTGTTTGCATATTAAATATATGTGTACGGATAGATAATAAAGGATGTATTCTAGTAAATAACCATGATAAAGACACAGTCTTTTTCTTATATATATATGAAGAATTGTCCTTTTCTTTTTTTAGCTATAACAAATAGAAGGGCATAATAATTACACAATAAAGATGGAGAGAAAAAAAGAGAGTATATAAAACATAATTATTCATCGCCGTCGGCGTCGTCAGTATTGTTGGATGAGGCGCTATCTTCCTTGTTAGACTTTCCAGAATGTGTTGAAATACTAGGTATAATCCTTGTATTAGTTCTTCTGACAGATTTGCCTTTGTTGCTACTCATAACTTCAAAGTTTTGCCAAATATAATTTTTGCACTTGTCAGCGTCTGGTAAGTCTTGAATCATTTTAGCAATCGTGTTTTTTCGAAGACCAAAGAAGTCTGGGCCAACAGGATTATGGCCATAGTCCATATTACGAATAGCAAACGCCCTATATTGAATTTAATAAATAAATAAATAAATAATTGTATTCAATTACCTTCTGACAGCGATGGTCCATACAGTAGTGGGCGTAGGTCCTCTCCAACATTCAGTTGGGTTGTCATCTGCATTCAGTTGAAAGATAGGCTCGTCGCCACCATCAAGAATTTCGCAGGTATACTGGGTATCACTATGAGGATCAACCATACTACGGTACCATCTAAAAAGAAATAAGCAACAGAAAGAGTATACAAAAGCACTTACTTTTTGACACGATAGCCGACAGGATAAATGTATCTTTGGTTATGGAAAGCAGCCTTGTCCCAAACAACAGTACCTAGATTAAGAACAGTCCAAGAATCAACTTCGGCAGGCAAGATATAGCTGCCATCTACAGCTCGTTCAACTTCAACAAAAGGACGAATATCATTTGCATTTGGAGGTTTAGTATCGCGCTTCTTTCTTCTTGATTGATGATAATATGTATCGGTTGTGGTTGGCGTAAGTCTTGTGGAGATCATAGGAGAGATATTATTAGGTACTTTTACTGTAGGTGAATGTTGACTCAAATGGTTATGATGCTGGTGGGTTCTTTTTGTTAGAATATTATGGTTACCGTTGTTATTGTGATTATTATTGTTGTGGAAATATAAATGGGAAGAAGCAGGAGAAGATAACTTTCTTCTCTTAATCATCTCTTGATGATCAAAACCACTTGTATCATAATGACTACCAGGCCAGTTATGATGCTGAGGAGTGCTTTCTTTATAGTTACTTGGAAGAGGAGTAGAAGGGAAAGAGGATAAACGTTGGGTATCGTCCCTTGGTGGCATGTATGTTTGTTGGCGAGGAGATGAATTGTGATGTCGGTGAGCTAATTGTGATTGCAACATGTCTATCATGGGAGGAGAAGAAGAGCTTGTATTTGTACTTGCTAAAGAATGAGGAGGAGGAGAATAATTTTGGTTCATAGATTCGGACCAGATAGAGCGCATAGGTGGGAGATAAGTTTGATTTTCTGCTGAGTGGAGTATAGGAGAATGTCGAATCTATCAAGGGATGAGTATAACATAGTTTTAGTAGAGTAGATATTTACAGGATGTAATTGTATTAAAACTTCAACAAAACAGTCGTACTGATTTGTATTGCTTGAATCAGTAATTTTGCCTGTCACTTTTGCTCCATTGTCTTCATCATTCAAAATGCTAGAAAGAACACCATGTCCTTCCCATATGATGTTGGATTGAGAGTCATGTAAAGGTGACCAGTTTTCAACAGTAAGGCTCTCTTCAAAATTAGCACTGTAAATAGCCATATTACTGCTCATCAACTGATCCGGGCTATTGAAATAAAATTAATAAACGGTTACATCATTTGTTTAATTTTACCATGAAGAGCAGACGGTAGTTAGGCATTGTCTTAAGGGTATACTGACCCATTTCTTATCTTTAAAATCTTCTAGTGTAATGTCAAATGTGCATAAACAGTGCGTATCTGATCCTTTGACTATATAAAAGATCTTGACTATCACGGTTGAATCAGTATTTACGTGTTTCAATTTTATTCTTGTACCTTTTGCTTTAAATTTGCTTTTATCTTTTGTAGCTTCTTTTGGTTGTAAGATTTGATTGATTGACATGGATTGATGGCTCATGGCTTATGTCTATAAAAATATTGATAATAGAATGTAATATGTAGCGGTGTGAAAAATGCTTAAAGGTTAAATAGCATTATTTGTTAAACAAATACAGAAAAAAAGAATGGTACGAATCGTTTAATTCTTACTTTTTTTTCTTGATATAAAAAAAAGAAACGATTCAAGGAAAAAAAACAAAAAGGGGGAGATGTTATAATAAAATGAAAATAAAAAAAATAAAAAAAAAAGAAAAAAAGAGAGAAAAGAGCAGAAAAAGAGAAAAAGGGAACGAGAAAAAAAAAATAAAGGTATAAACAAATTACGAATTAGGACCCAATTACTGTACCCGAAACCACGACCAAGTGGCGGGATTTATGTTTAAAATGTATGGCAAAAAAAAGAATACAGCTATATGATTCTACTTCAGTGTGTGGTCTTTTTATCATTATTATTTATTTATTTGTTATTGTTATTTTTACAGCCAAATTACATATAGATTTACATGTAGACAATTCATTCAACACTAAAATTCTAGAACAACAGCTAACAGTGACAATAATAATAGTAACTCATGTTTAATATAAGAGAATGGTGGATGCCAAATAGAGTAAACTTGGCAAACGAAACTAAATGTTGAGTTTGTACAACATTTTATTTTGAAGAATCAATTTTTACTTTCTTTATTTGGATGTTTTAATAGTTAAAAGTGAGGAATATCAAATAGAAAAATATACACAAGGGCTACTACTAAATATGCTTATCTCACTCTCTTTATCTTAATTCGTACACTACATGTTATTGTTTGGCAAAGTCAATGATTGGCTCTAAACCCTTTTGTTACATGTACCATTGTAAATATGTAAATTCATAGGCTATTTATTGTCAATACCACTCCGCGGGGGGAACAGATTTAGCCGCCATCGACAAGTTAAATTCGAGAACGATCACGTCACTAACAGAGGGAGGAATTGATGGCCAAATTTTTATCTTGTGTGTAACTTGATGTTTGACAGGATTTTTTTATTCTCACTGGAAACTTGCAAAACAAAATGTTGTGTAACTCTTTCTGTAAATTACAAGATAAAATTTCATTCCCATTTTGTGGTAGGAAGCTTATTAAACTTACTATAATTTAGGAAATTTGTTGACATTGTACAAAGTCCCTTTTGCCTCCTTCTTTTTTGGAGCAAAGGTCGACAAGTCATTCAACCATGAAAAGCTAAATCAAAAAACTCGATACTAGAATAAGTTACACAATTCATTTTACTTTTTCTTCTTTATTTTTTAATTGAAAGCATGTACTGTCGGGGAACAAACAAGCTAAAATTTATTACATGCTCATGTTGATGGGGGAAGAGAGTTATGTGTGTACATCTGCTGATGGGGTGAATTTGTTGGTGGTGAGATATATGTCTAGTAAGAAAAAAAAAGACGATAAAAATATATTTTTTTTCTTTAATCTAAAATAGACTCGGCTGTGCCCGAACTATTATCTCGATTATTGTATTATTGTATCAGCAAGGAGAAAAACAAGATTTCATATTGCATTTGCGTCTTATTGATCATAACATGTGCCAAATATGTGAATGGAGAAATATGCCAAGAGATACTGTTGCTATTTACAGAACCAACATTATGGCTATTGTAAATGAGTTTTTGTGAGCTATTTAGCATTCATTCGCTATGATGGGAAACACTAGACATTTTTATTACCTAATGAAAATCACAAAAAAAAAGATTTGTCAGCCATGTGTCAGCCATTGCTCAATCTTTTTTATTTCAAATACCGATTTTGTTATTGTTTGTTAAATAGCAAGCCATTCAATTGTTTAAAGAGCATGAATCACCCAAGATTTGTTGTTGGTGGTCCTGCCAACACCTTTCTTTTACTTGCATGCATGCTTCTTCCCATCTTATCTTTTCTTGCCAAACTTCCTTTATTTTTTTATAGGCTAAACCACTTAGCACCTCGAATTGATCACGGGTTTCTTCTAAAGCAGCTTCTAGCCTTGCATTAATTAGTTTTTCTTGTCTCAACTCTTTTTCGACTTTTTTGAGCCTTTGCTTGATACTTTCAACATCATTGATATCACATTCAGTTTCACTTTCGTCATTGCTGTTGTCTTGGCTTAAGACAGTGATTTTCTGTTTCAGGTCTTGTTCTATGGGCATTGTTTGTATCTGAACATGGCGTGCACGTTTTTTGTGTTGGAGCTCATAAGACGGAGTATCCGATAGTGTGGCAAGATGCTCTTGCGCAATTGATTTGGACATTGCATCACTTGGCTTTTCTGATGATCTGTAAAGAGCTAAACGTTGTTTTAGCCCGTGTTCAATGATATCATGTTCAGTTGTCATATCGAGTTGGATCATGGGCTGTTGTTCTACTAGTCTGTCATTAGCAGGCTGGAATCTAAGTGATGGTTGGCGTCGTACAAACCCTTCATTTGTGCATGTTAATATTGATGATGCAGGTGATAGATTTCTTTTTTGATGTGCCACTGATTCTTGTGTGATGATCTCAATATACTTTTTCCGGTGTACAAGCTGTACCTGGCCTGTTGTCATGGTCACAGTCGGTACTGTTGTCATGCTGAACTTTTTGGACTTGGGCTTACATCTTTTAAAGAATAATCCGGGTGAAGAAGATCGCTTGCTTTGTTGCACCGTTGTTTTAAACTCCTCAGGGCTCGTTGTATTCAAAAATTCGACTAAGGCTTGAGTGCCCGTCTTTCTTTTTCTGGGTTTAGTTAAGGAAAACCATTTTTCTTCTGTTACACTATCATCGTCGCTATAGAATTCTTGTTCAAATGTTACTCTTGCATCTTTTGGTTCAAAGGCTGTAACCATTATATATGAACGCAAAAGAAAAAAACAAAAAAAGGAACAAGTTAATTTTTAGTTCTTATACAATTAAAAAAAAAAGAAGGAGGCATAATAAGGAGAAGAGTCAAACATGTTGACATTTGTTTCTATTATTGTTATCCATTGGAATACAAGAGCTTTTCGATTACTTTACAGAAAACTCCAGCTTATCTCGATATTAGACTCAAAAAAAATTTGTAAGTCGATATGAGATTTGAAACTAAATATTCGTGGCTACTTTTCTTTGTCTGTTTTTTGGTGTAACTTGGTCTCCTTTTATTAACTCGTTCTTAATCGCTATTTTTGTAATTGAGTTTAGGCGGTAAAGAAGTCCTTTAAACGATAAAACGTCAATTCATTATAATATGGAATTTTGTTTTTAATTTAATTCTTGCTCGATAAAGTTGAATTGATTATGATAGAAAAAAGGGATGCTATCTTCACAAGAAATGATGCTATTAAGCCTTACTAACTCCGTGTTAATAAAAGTTTTGGTAATACAGAAACAACTTTTAAACTAGCAGTTATATTGCTTGAGACAATAACCATGCTTAATAAGAATATTGCGACTCTAGTTGCCGCCGGCCTTTGTCTTTTGAGAGGTTACACACACAAAAATCTCTTCAAAAAAAAAAAACTAACGCTGTCCTTTTATGTATTCCTTAAAAGATATTCTCACTAAATTTAAGTTCGAAAGAGTCTTGTCTAATGATACGCGTACGAAAATTATCTATGTATTGGGTCAAGTAGAAGAGCAAGACTGCATTCTCTCTTTTGAAAAGACACAGTTTGACAATAAAGTCATTCCAACGCTAGCATCAGCAGTCGATCAAGCCAAGATGGATGATCTTGTTGAAAACAATATCTATGGCTGGTGCATGACTGCACTTGATTATGATGCACTTGATATTCGCGTTAAATCTATCTATCCAGCAACAGATGTTCATATTGCAAAATACGAAGCTCAGTCGCGTGTTATGCTCTTAGAAACACCCGAATTGTATGAGTCCATCACACTTCCTTATATCAAGAGTATACCTGCCAAGCGTACACAGTGGATTGACAACATTTTGAATGGTTCAGCTGAAGCAGATCGCGTCATTTACCACGACCATGATCTAGAGACAGGATTTGTAGTACTACCAGACATGAAATGGGACGGTCAACAAGAAACACTTTATTGGGTTGCTATCTCTATGCGCTCAGATATTTTATCTCTGCGGTCTCTAAACAAGAGTCATTTGGACTTTTTAAAGAAGCTTCGGGAAACAAGTTATCGTCTTGTGCTGGAAAAAACAGGGTTGACTTCTTCTCAATTACGCCTATTCATTCATTACCAGCCATCTTATTACCATTTTCATCTGCATATCACAGCTGTTTCGTTTAGTGATGCTCCAGGTGTTGTTTCTGGACAAGCCCATTTATTGGACACAGTCATTAACAATATCGAATTTTGCTCTGATTATTATCAACGAGTAAGCATTCCATTTGTGATTGGAGAAAGACATCAACTCTATGTAGAACATAAATGGTAACAAAAACAAATAAACCGCTTTTCTCTCTCTTTTGTTTCTTTTTACTCCTTAAATATGAATACACAACAAAGTACAGTTTTAAATGATTTCAAATATTTAGTTTATTTCGTATGCTTGGTTTTCCTTGAATACATTTATCGTGTATTTATTTTAATACCCTTATCCACAGTACAAGCATATGCTAAGCATCCTATTTTCATTTCACTTATTGTGGTGTTTCTGTTTCCAACCTATCTTGTTGCACAATGCATTATCACTGCAGTGAAGCATATGATTAAGATTATCATTCTACCAAAAGAACAGAAATACCTCTTCATTGTCAACTTTTTTTTTGGATATACAAATCCCTTTGCAACTCATCTTCAGCGACAAGAAAACATGACTCCCTCCGAGAACGGTGATATACAAAAATACTTAGAGAGGTGTTCTATTTGTTTTGATGCAAAATTAGATTTATGCCTCGAATACTGCAGAGACCAATTTTGTACAGATTGCTTTCAAAAATACGTAACTGAAGTGGTCAAGTCAAGTTGGGGACTTGGTGTGACAAAAATTCGCTGTCCTGTTTGCAAAACTCATATTCCTCAAAACGAGTGGACAAAGCATGTACCAGAAAGCATAATTGAACTCTACAACAAATTCAACCAGCCTTATCGAACATTTTCAAGACACTGCCCTCATTGTGAAACGGAAATGACTCCATGTGATTTTGGACAACACTCGGCTCAAAAAAAGTAGGTTTATAAGAAATTCATGCGCCATTCATTTATCCAAAAAAAAAAAAAAAAAAAAAAAAAGAAGTTTATCAAATGAAATAGGATTGATGTTGCAGGACTTTTCAGATCAGACCTTTGCAATGTTTGTGCGCATCTTTTGTAAATCAGAATGGCGCAATTCGACTCTGCCTCAAATTCACCATCAATTGATAGAGCAACTCTTGACTACAACAAATGAAATAGATAAAGTCAAGACCATTTCCATGAAAATGTTAAAATTAGGAGTGAGGTCTGATACTTGGAAAAAGCTTCAATTTGATCATATTTTCTTTTTCCCAAATATTCAATGGTATGTATGCTATGCTCTATGAGCAAAAATTAACACTGTTTTATTTATTCAGCTCAACTTGTGATCTATCTTTTTGTTTACAATGTGGAGATGATACACACAAAGACTTGACATGTGAGGAAAACATGAAACAGCGTATTCTTCAACAACAACAAACAAGCCATGGCGATGATGTACAATCTTTAAAATGGAAACTGGAGCATAGCCGAAAATGTCCTTGTTGCTCTATTATGATTCAACGTGATGAAGGCTGTAATAAGGTAGAATGTACAATGTGCGGATTTAGCTTTTGTTGGGAGTGTCGACTACCATGGTCAGAGGTAAGAAAAGAATATGTAGTCATGCCCGTTTTTTAATCCTCATAGAATTGTGGTTATTTTGTTTGTGCGACAAATAAAAAGGACTATGTAAGACTGACTAGACAAGGTGACTCAAACAGAGCAAGTACTTAGCATTAAATGATTTCCAAATTAATTTTATGTTTAAAATAGACTGAATTAGGAGTGCCAAATATAAATCATATCTTTATTTGAAGGAGACGAGCGGCTCTCTCTTATTTTTACATTGTGTAAAAAAAAAAAGAAAAAAAATTACATGTTATTATCTTCATGCGAACCAGTAATTTCTTTATATGATTCTGAAGCTAAAATTAAGTCGTACGGATACTCCTTTAAAACGGCATCTTGCAATTGTTGAATAGTTAAATTCAAAAGTACACCATCACCTTGTTGTTGAGTGAATTGAACAACACAACTAGATGAGTCTAAGTCTGACATGATCAATTCAATTCTACATTTCACTTGTCGTATTTTACCACCTATTCACACAATGTTAATACCAATATTAAAGCAAAAGTATTTCTCTTACCTTGAGTGGCCTTTGTTCTTATCTCTGCTTTATAGCGTGCAACGCCTAAGCGATCGCATTTTTCATAAAAACGAGCTTCTGCTGTCTATACATATGATATAAATATATAGTGTATGAATCCATAGAATAGCTTACCAAGTTCATTAATCGGTGCAATGTTTTTAGGATACCCACTGTATCTGTACTATAGACAACGAGAGAGCAAACCTTGGGTTGCTTGAAAAAGAATAAATTCTGAAGCCATGAAGCCTTAGGAGGCTGTTGAGTTGGTGTTATTGTAGCAGTAGGTGTCATAGGAGGAGAAGTAATAGTAGAACTATTTGAAAGCAAGCTAGGTGTGATAGGTCGATTAGAATGACTTGTGCGAGGATGACCACCCAGAGTACAAGTACTGACATTACTGCCTCTTCGGTCTACCGATTTGAACGAGGTCTGGCTAGACCGGCGTTGGAGAAGCATTTGAGCTGAATGCTTATTAGTGTTGTTCGTTTTGCATGCAGTCTTTGAAAGTACTTGATAACAACTACCGTGAGTACTACTAGAACATGTGCTGATACTACTACTACTTAACGTACTTTCGTCTGATAATAGTGCAGGTGGTGGTTGTAAATTACTTGGGTCCTGTTGAAAGATAGACAGATCCAGCTGCTTTCTTTGCTTGCGAGTGCTACCAAGTGTAAAGCCAAACTTCTTCGTACCATCATTAGACTTGAAAGCATTCGGAATATGAAGTGAAAGCTTCTTTGAGTTTAAGGTAACATATTTCTTGGGCTGGTCTTCCATTAAACTAGGATCAATCTTATTACGGTGCAATACAGTTGAGTTGGTGAAACGGTGTGTGGCAGCAGTGGTAGTGGTAGTGGTAGGTTTAGGGCTTGTAGAGATTTCGAAATCAGTGGTATTGATTGGTGCTCTTTGAAAGGGGTTCTTGCGTCGAAAAGTACCTGCGATTGTTGCAGCGATAGGCTTTGAAGTAGGAGTTGGAGTTTGAGGCGCTTCTTTTACTATAGGCTCATCTCTATACAAAGAGTCAATAAAGAACTGTACAACGCCATAAAAAAATCTTACCTAGTAGTTGCTTGTCGACGAGGAGACAAGACATTTTTGACAAATTTTGTATAAAAGGTCTCGCTCTTTTTAATCTTTTCAGATTTTACATGAGAAGGCAAAGGAGGGGTAGGTGGTGGATCAATGATAGCAGGACGTTCTGTACTAATGGTAGCGGCAGATTGACGTCTAGAAACTTTGTGTTTATTATCAGGAATCCAAGGCACTGTAGGTCGATTATGGTATGTAGGCTTTGGACTATACTCAGAAGTATGACTTTCTGTAGCAGATATATATTTCTTGTCTCTGACAGATCTACGACCTATAGTACGGTATCTGCGCTGGGGAGTATCTATGGTCTTTCTTAGCAAAAAAAAAGGGGATCAAAAAGGAAGAGTTGCACCATATTACCTGTGTAGCTGTCATCATCATCACTTTCCTCAGCATGGTCTGCTTGCCAGTATCTTTCAGCATGTTGCTGCAGCAATACATATACTACTTTCTGCATATTGTGCCTAGAGTCCGATAAGCGAAATGAATGGAGCAGCAATTATATTTACTCTTTTTGTATCAATGCATCAATGACTACTTGATCGCTCCTTTCTCCCCATAAAAATTTGATTGTCTCTAAGATGCGATCATCGATTTCGGAAGCATCAGCAACGGGTTGACCTATTTCTTTTTCTGTAGGAGGTACAGGCAGTATAGCTATATTATCAGGCTCTACTTGTCTAAACCATGTATGTGACATGATCTGTTGCATCTGAAATAAAATTGTTGGTGTTCAATCCTTAAATATGTTTGCTTACATTTAATCTTTTAGAAGGGTCAACAACCAAAATACGTCGAATGAGATCTTGGGCAGAGCGAGAAATATTGTCTGGCATAACATATTTACCTGATTTGACTTTTTTTAATAGATTTCTGATATTTTCATCATCAAATGGCAAATGTCCTGTCAATAAAGCATACAGAATGACACCACAAGACCAAATATCGCATGAAGAACCATGATATGGCATTCCCTATTTCTCTGATCAATACAAATGACAGCCAGGGCAAAAAAAAAATATTTACTGCAACAATTTCTGGACTAGCATAGTGAGGAGAACTAGTAACAACATGAGTACAATAATGATACATGCTATTTATACTTTACCCACAGCTTGTTTCTAACATCGAACCAAGAGGTTGGAGTGATGCCATACCAAAATCAGCAATCTTAATACTGTTTTTCGAATTTAATAACAAATTTTCAGGCTTGAGATCACGATGGCTAGAAGAAGAAAAAATTAAAAAAAAGGAGGGACAGAAAAGCATTCATGTTTACCAAATAAGATGATGGTGACAATAGTCTAAACCCAAAATAATTTGCTGAAAGTGATGCCGAGCCTCTGATTCGCTTAGGCGTCCCTTACTGACCAAGTATTCAAACAATTCACCACCTTCTACGTATTCCAATATGAGATATCTAACAGATGGGTTACAAAAGGAGAAGAACAATAGGAGAGAGAGAGAAAGAGCCACAAGAGGGAGGTATTGAGCAAGGCTTTGCTCAATCTCTTTCTTTCTTTTCCCAAAGGAAGGAGAGTTAAAGGGACTTACAAGTCAGAAGAAGATGGATCATCAATAACATCGATCAATGACATGACATTTGGGTGATGAATTAATTTCATAATAGCAATCTCACGTCTCACTGCTTTTTCAATGGCAGGATTGGCAGCTAAGTGTGCTTTGCTGATAATTTTTATGGCTACTTGTTCACCTGTATGTCTATGAACACCTAGTTTGACTCTTCCTAATTAACTCTTTTTAAGTAACCTTACATTTCTACAAAAATGTGTACCTGATGCACCTTTCCCGAGAGTTTTACCAACAACATACTCTCCAATGCATTTTTTCGGTTTCTGCTGAGAATGTGTTGAAAGTGCACCGGAACTTCGACGTCTGTCCTTCATAGATTTAGAAGATCTTGTGCTCATTGCTGATGCGGAAGGTCTACGATTATTTGGCCTGCATTGGTATTCGTGAGATGGAGGGAAACAGGGTTGGATTTGTTCAGTTATGAAAGATGGCATTGTTGTTTGCATAGTGATTAGGAACTCTAGGTTCAATAATTATTATTGTTATTATGATTGATTGAATAATATAAAAAGAAAAAAAGAAAAAAATCACAAGTATATAAAGGTGTCAAATATATATTCATAAAATAGGGGCCAAACTTTCTGAATAAAAGCAGGAGTTTATTATAAGACTATTGCTAAAGGATTTGTAGGAGTGCAAAGGGAGTATAAAATAAGAGAGGGGAAGTCAGAGTTGACAAAAAAAAAAAGATTGGATCTTTAACATGGACATGAATGTATGTATGCGTTTGTATTTATCTACGAACGTTAAAACAACAAGATAGAGTTTAAATATTTGCATATCGAAAGATGTACATAATATCGTCAAGAAAATAGACATAATCAGTTTTTTTTTTCTTCGCTCTCTATCAAGACAATGAAAATAGACATTAGGAGTATAGGCTCTTATTTTAGGCAGTCAGACTTAAGCACTTTAATGAGCCATAATAGCTCCTCAGTTCTAATAAGAAGAGAGAATATATGTTTGTATTTTTTTTTTAATTTAGAAGCTTGAAAATGCGCATGAATCACCGGAATTAACAGCGGCAACATAGTTTTATGAAAAGAATCCATCACCATAAACCGCCCATTCTAAAGAAGTCAAATGCTCTACACGACGGCACAGCTGACTTGCAAGTGAGATCAGTGATTCATTTTGGTCAGGTCTTCCTTGTTGTTTAAGCCAATCCACTAACTGAGTCAAGTCTTTCTTTCCTTTGACAAACCACCATTTCTTTTCTTGTGCTTGTTGCTCATAACCAGGGCCAATGACAATTGCGCCGTATGCCCAATAAGTTTCACTATTGCGAAGATCATTTGCATGATGTATATCAAGTATGTTGCTAAACATCCAATATTCATTGCCCAAATGATCAACGCCTGCGAGACCCATTCTCTTTTGAGATTTGGCTATATTCACATCACGTTCAATCTTTTTTGACTCAAAGTTTAAGCGTTCATCCCGTATATGCGTTTCCAATAAATCCAATTCAATCTGAGCTTGTTGGAGTTCTTTCTGCTTATTTCGAACAGACCCAAGCTGTGTGATTCTGCTGGTTAATGCGTTCTTTCTGCTTTTGTTTTTATCATCATTTGCAAGAAAATCTTTAGAAAGCTCTTTGAATTCGAAATCTAGTTCTTTGGGTTTTATCGTTGTATTCAGAGATTGTCTGATTTCATGTTCAAATAACAATACTTCTAATAGCATATAAATTAGCTTTAGTTCATCTTCAATCGACAGCAAAGAGGCACTGCGCGCTGATTTCTGAAAGCGTCTATACTTGAGTTCTATAGCGTGAATACGTTCTTCTTCCTCATCATCTTGATCGATGTCCATATCATTTTCATCTTTTTGTCTTCGAACAAAGTCTTGAGAAGTAGGGATAGGAATATCTTTTACTTGTGCTGCTGCCAATAACTCTGCTATGTCTAACCATCGCTTTCCTGACATGCCTTCTTGTAAAAGACTATCCAACAAAGCCTGATGTCTAGATTTGGTATCAAGAAAGTATTTGTTGATCTTTTTTTCTACTATCCAGTCGTTTATAATCTTTTTTGCCATCTGTGGAAGAGAGTTTTGATCATTTGTAAAAGCAAGTTCAAAATGTGTACTAGAACTAAGAATAGACAAGGACTGAAATACGATATAAGCGCCAAATCGCTTGATTTTCCAATCGCCCTGAACATTTTGTAATGGACTGATAAATCGATGGTCGAATCTGTACAAATCACCAAAACGAAATAAAAATTCACGAATCTGTAAACGGGTCCAGATTTCTTGTTCTGAATAAATCAGATCAATGGCTGTCAAAGTTGGAGGTTGTACTACTCGAATTTGTTTTTTGTTGAACGATAACCGTGGTACCCTATAATAATCAATATAAATATCATACTGTTTACTATTAAAGTGGATTTTTACTTTTTACAATAACTAAGATATAGAAAAAAGGGAATGAGCTTTTATATGTAATTGTTTGGTTTCCTTACTCGCATTGACAAAGGCCTCTACAGATCAAGCATGCCCATTTGCAATTTGTTAGCACTGACCGGTGTCGAATAATTTGACCATTTGTATGAAAAAAATCAGTCTTGTTTTCCTTGATCCATTCTAAGTCTTCACCAGCTTCTCGCTTGATACAGTCAATACAGAAATTATGTGTACAAGGCTTATTTGAACTCTCTTTTAAACCTGTACATTGAACTCTAGGTGTTGACTTCTTTTGAAGGACGATAACTAAGCCATATCGTATAAGAGAGAGAACTTACATTACAATCAACGCAAGGGTCAGGATGTTCATCTTTTCTCTTTTTATTTCCAATATCTAGCATTCGAATTGATTTCTCTAGTTTTCCAGTAGAAGTATGATCGGTTTTCTTGGCCTTGTCAATCTCCTTTTCAGTTGACACTTTGACGGGAAAGGTTCCAAAACATAGTCTAATAGCAACAGTATTAGCCTTAGAATAATTATATGCTTTAAACTTGCTTTGTCTGCTGAAACTTTGGTTTCTCTTTCTTTATATCTGTCTTTGCCATAATAATAATAGTAAAAAAAAAAAAAAAAAAAAAAAAAAAAAAAAAAAAAACGCGTACAAAAACAAAAAGGACGTGACAAATAATACGTTCCGCTTAAATTTTTATTTCATAATTCAAATGAGGGGAATACATATGTGAGTATGTGAGTGTGTGTGTGTGATTTCATATAGGGTAATTATCTACATAAATGATATATATTTCTCTTCCTTCCTCTCTCTATTTTTTTTTCTTTTGGCATACATGACTTAGAGTAAAGAACAAAATTCGTCTACTTTATCCTCTAACCATTCCCAACGTTTCATACCAACAACCCATTCAGTAGGTAACTGACTATAACCAAATCTTGCGCCTAACATAGCACCAGCAGCTGTAGCATTTGTATCGGCTTCCCCACCTTGCATAACTACATCCATTAACATTTTTTTAAAATGTTCTGTTTCTGAATGTGGAGGTACTTGTCTTGTTAAGCAGTACAGAGCAGCACTAAGACATCTAAAACTGTCTCGACTACTCAATGTGTCGTCTAGTCCAAGTTCGGATATTGAACGAGGTAAGACACAGCATTCTAAAAGTTGTCGGTAATACTTTTGCATTTGTACCATGTCTGTCTCTGGTGAGATAAACAAAGGATCAGTTTGGGGAGCAATCAGCATGGATTTGTTTGTTTCGATTACGTTCTGCACTAGTGCATCTAATCTTTCGTCGACAGGCAAAGTATCTATAAAGTATCTGGATTCAGATGATGATGTATCTTGATAACTAGGTCTAGGTGATTGATTGACTTCTATTTCAAGATCTTGTCCCCTTAGTAATCTGGTATCAAATCAATAAAAAACATATGCAACATCGCTTTCCTCCTACCTTGCAATTAAAGTAGACATAATGGCACATGATATCAAGCAGCGTGGATCAGGGTGAGTGATGCGACAGCATTCTGCAGTGTTCTCAATTACGGTCGTACCATCCCAGAACTTAATTGCTCCTAACAATGGTGCCCTGACCAAAGATCCATTAGCTCCTCTTAGGTTGTTTTCTGTCTTCCAGATTTCTACTGCAGCTTGTTGCTATTTAAAAAATATAAGTTTGAAGCTTTGAAACAAATACAAATACTTACAGGACTTGTTTTATAAACTGGATTTGCTAATACTGCTTCATTTGTTGCATTCATACCCGTAGGTGGTTTATGCAAGCCTTTGATACCTTGTGTTCCATAAGCATAGAGTCTGTTTGCAAAGTCCTTTGGTAGAAAATGCCCGCTATTCTCAAAAATGGATTCCATGACCAACAAGACCTGTTCGGCGTCATCACCAAAGTCACTACAAACTCTTTTTTTAGCAATCAATAGTAAACAAGACCCACTTACTTTTCTTCAAATCTTGATCTATACTCATCGCGATAAAATGGTACGCCATCCTCATCCATGCCAAAACGTATTGGTCCATTTCCATAAATTTGTTTGATTTCTGATCGAGATAATCCTTCTGTTGCTAGTCCCAGACTGTCACCCAAAAGAGCACCTGATAGATTGGGTAAATAAAAAAAAAGGGGAGGAGAAAGAAACAATCAAATTACCAAAAATCATTCCTTTGACCTTATCCACAATGACTGTAGTTTCTAGTTTTGAACATCCTGATGGAATTCGCATACTAAAATTATAAAATTAAGCTACAGAAAATTTCCTGTTTTAATTTTCTACCTTTAATTTTTTTTGCAGAAATTTTGCTTGATATAAAAAAAGAAAGTATATATCAAGAAGAAGAAAAAAAGGGAATGAGAAGCAAAGAAACAGAGAAAAGGAAAAAAGAAAAAGAGAAAGAGGGTCTGACATTATACAGTTAAGAGAAAGAGAAAAAAGTAAGAGAAAGTTTTAAAGTCCTATTTTGTCATCCGCATGATGTACAAAGGACATAAAATAGCGTTTTTAGAAAATCCATCATTGTATGACTCTTTAGCACAAATGATTATCCAAAATATCTCGGTTTTTTTTACTCTTTCTATAAGAGTTTATAGTTTCTGTAAATAACAAAAAGAGTAAAAAAAATATAGATGAGAAGCCAATGTCAAATCTCGGTGTTACTAGCATGTTTTAAAGGCATGGTGAACGTGATTAAAACCGCGTCATTAAAGCCGTTACACTAAGTCTGTAAATGGTTCATGGCCAAAAACAGAAATTTAGCTCAAGATGAAAAGCCATTACAAAACTCTCCAGAATATTAGTAAGAAAAATAAAACAGTGGAAATAAAAAAGCAAGAACTTATTCAGTCTTTTTCTCAATTTCTTGTATTTCTTGAACATTGTAACTAGTTTGCATTTGTACTAAATCAAACATACACGTCATTTTTAATAAACATTTATAAAAATGCTGTAGAAGGTAGAAATTTTTTAAGTGTTCCTGGCACTTTCTCCGCCATCTCTTTTTTTTTACTTGTAACATTTTGTTATTAAAGTTAAGAGCAGAATTTGCGACTCCTATCTCTTTTTCTGAATGGCAATATCGCCCTGTCCATATTCTGAGAGTTAAAAAAGGAGCTGACTTGTTATTTTTCATTAAAAAAAGTCAACGATTCGCCATATGCTACTTTTCAATGTAGACTAAAGAAAACCGTGCTTATCCCTTTTTGTTGATGAAAAAAGGTAAAATTCTGGGTGTAACCTTCTTAGCTTTCATCTAAATAAGGCAAGGATTTCTGACCAAAACAACTTTGATAATACCGCTGTCCCTGTCTATTGTTGTGCATTGTGGTTGATAGGAACTGTTCCATTGTATATATGTTCAAAATCTTATTTTTTTTTGTTTTGCAGCCATTTTTCTACAAAAAGCTTGACTTGAACTTGAATTCTTAAACAAGGCTAAGAAAAAAATAATCGTTTTGTTTGTGGCGTGTTTCTATATTATTAGACTAAGTTTTGCTCTGATGTTGTAATAAGCTTATCAAGGCATATCTATCCTCCGTTTGAAGAAGCATAGAAAAAAAAGAGTAGGGTGATATGCCCAAGTATATAACAGTGAAATTGTGTGTATATGTATTTTTTTTTTACAGATAAGGATACCTTGTATTGTAAAGCATGGGTACAAAGACAATACAAAGCTGATCGAGCGTATGTAATTCAATGGTCTGTGTAATAATCCAGGCTACACAAGAAGTTGTGGTCCTTCTTTTGAGTTGTTTCATGTTTAAATATAAACACTTTGAATGCATGTAGATGCACTTTTAAGTTTTACCTCTTTTCTTTAATAAGGCAATTGGGTATAAAGAAAAAATAGGTAAAGAGAATGGAAGCAATATAAAAGGATCAGATAAGGCAGTGTTTTTTTTCTTTTTCTCTCTTTGGGAATTAGAGCCATGGACGCCAGCTTTTATGCTTTTTTGGTTCTTGTTCCTGTTTCTTTTTTTGTTGATCTTCATCCCACTGTTGAACATAAGCTGCTGCAGTTGCCAAAATATCAATAGGCGCCAGATCAGGATGAAACATAAGCTCGTGAGGTAAAGAAGGAGACGAAGCTAATGAAGAATCTGAAGAAGAGGAAGAAGAATTTGTTGTAGAAGGAAGAGGAGGAGGAGGAGGGGGGAGGCTAGGGGCAGAAGTCATTGTTGTATAATAATTAAACTTGACCTTCTTATTCATATAAGGATGATAATGATGGGAATGTTGTATTTGTTGTTGTTCTTCTTCTTGTTCTTGTAAACGGATACGGTTTATTTTGGCACGTCTATTTTGAAACCATACCTATTATTTAATGTTGGTTACACGATACAAATCACATGGCTGATTTACACCCTCCCCCATTCAAACAAGATCATTTTTAATGAAATTTTTACCTGTACTTCGCGATTCGTCATATTGAGCTTTTTGGCGAGCTTCTCTCGTAATTCATGGCTAGGTGTATCTGTTTGTTGGAATAACTCACTTAACAGACAGAATTGTTCAGGCGTAATTCTCTTTCTTTTTGGTTTATCTATAAAAGAAATGAGTTCAATAATACAGATATTTCTATATTTTTGCTACCATCTTCCAGTTTCTTTTGGCGTTTGATTTTATTTTGCTGCGGTGTATATTGATCAGTGTTTAATTTTAAAGTCGTCATTTAATGAAGAGATAGAAAAGGAAAAGCAATAAAATTTTTTTCTTTGCAATTAATAGCTGTTTTTTAATAAAAGAGAGAAAGAAAAGAGAAAAAGATACACACACGAGTATGAATTATTATCGGGAAGTTGACCGAGCACCATGAAATCAGAATCTTTTTTATATGATGCGGGTATTAAAACAAAGTTTGTAACATTTTGCCAGACAACAAACAAACCATGCCCTTTTTTTCTTGGGCTTGTAATTTACGTATATATGAATTCTAGCTAAGGCATGACAGATGTCATGTTTAGTTTATTAAAATTTAAGCTCACAATGAAGTTATTAACTGAGAAGCAAAAAAAGAATGCTAGTTTCTTTCATACTGATTTGCTTATTTAAACTCATTTAACTCCCAGAAATAGATTCATTTTGCTTACTCTTGAGAAATTGGGCTTGCCTCGATGAATTTTGTCTTTGATAGAGTCATATTGAAGTTACCATAACAACAGAAATGGCGTGTACCTAACTATTGAAGAAAAAAAAAAAGAGCAGAAGGAGTTCCATGTAAACTTCTTTTTAAGCTCTATGAGAAGAGATCATAAATACCATAGTCAAAGATGCTTTGAAAATACAGCAATTTTTTGCTTATCATACATAATTACCTCTTACTTAAAAGAGTATTCTTGCTTAATGACAGAAACAAAGGTAGATGCAACAATAAGGTTTTCATTTTGGTTATTATGATACAAAATTGTTTACAATGCACACCAGGCAATATTTTTGGTTCAGCGCTAAAGAAAAAAACATTGGTGCGAAACCTTGGTGCTCGTAGCTTGAATCTTTTAAATGAGCGAATTATTTCGAGAAAAACACTATTAGAAAAAAGGAACGTCACTTGTGTCTCTTTTTTTTTATATATTTTACCCCTCTTTTTTAATTCTTGCATTTTTTTTCTTTCCTTTTTTTTCTCTTTAATTGAGAGTAAGCTGTCTTTTTTTTTTTTGTAAATACATCTTCCTCCCTCCTTTTTCTTTCTTTTACCAGTACAAAAGAGGAATTCCTTTTTCTTTCTCTTTTTTGATTTCACACACAGAAGAAAAAAAAGTAGTGTCGCCCATTGAACTAGTTTTTTTTCTATATATATTTATTTCCACTTTCTTTTTGAAAACGTTATTTTTCAACAAAAAAGAGCTTGCAAGAAAAAAGTGGGTAATGAAACGTTCTAGTACTGAAGACAGTTCGCCAGCAATAACAAAGAAAATTCGTGATAATACCACAGAAGAAGAATCCATAGCAACAGATACTTCGCCTATACCTTCTACGACTACTATAAATATGACACATACACCTCATCCACAGCATCATTCCAATCTTAAAGACAGTAATAATAACTCTAATAGTAATAATAATCACCAACGCAATTCATCCTCAAGTGTACTTTGCTATGTCCACGATCTTGTACATAATCTCGAGCAAGGAAATATTGATCACTGTTTATCCAACTCCATAGACTTTTCTCTTTTCAATGAAAAACTAAGCAAATCTGACTCTGACCTACTTACTGCCCTTGATTTGAATCTCAAGAAGATTGCTCAACGTCAGTTGCAATTAGAAACAGAAAATTTAAGAAGTCGCATCATGATACAGCAGCAACATCAACTTCTTACAGCTCCTGGTCACGAGGAAAAGGTCACGAACCACGAAAAAACAAATAAAAAACAACAAGACAATAGTCAAAGATTGAAAAATACTACGTCCGAAGATGATTTAACTTCAGTTCATGATTCTTCCTTGCTTGAAAAATTAGAAAACTCCTACCGTGAAATGCCCAAGATTCCTCAACAAAAAGAAAAAGGTACAAAAAGGAAACATTTGAATCGCAATGGCTCATTTCTAATTCTTGCTTAGAAATTGCTATTGACTCTAATGATCATAATGAAAACTCGGCTGCTGGACTTGCTTCTTTATCCAATGTTTCTACTCCGCCTTTCAATATTTCATCTACCGCTACTGCTTACCCCGTTTACTTTGGTTCATCTTCTATCTTGTCTTTCCCTGCTGCCGCCGTTCAAACTAGTTCTGATAATATTGTATGCCCCGATTGTGTTATTCAAGCTGTCACTGTTGCTAGTGGTGTCTTTAATGGTGACTTGAATGGACGTATTACATGTAAACATGAACGTTGTGTTGTACCTGGAACAAATGTAGGCTCTGATGCCCCTATCAATACCTTGAAAAATGCTGTTAACGCTATGGCTGACCGACTCCAACTTGTGGCAGACGAAGTCAATTCTGTCGCACATGAAACTGCCGTCAATGGTAAATTAGGTGTCCAATGTAGTGTGAAGGAAAAGAAGGGTCTCTGGAAAGATTTTGTAGTCAACTTAAACTTGATGACAAGAAACCATCTTGAACAAGTGCGAGATATTGCTGATGTTTCACAAGCTATTGCTCGAGGTGACCTTAGTAAGGCAATGACCGCTCCTGTACGAGGTGAAACTTTATTGCTCAAAAACACATTCAATACAATGGGTAAAAAAAAAAAGAAGCAACTTGATACGCATTTTTTCTAATAACCATTTATAGTGAATCAATTAAACTTGTTTGCTTCTGAAGTATCTCGTGTGGCTCATGAAGTAGGTACTGAAGGCAAGTTGGGTGCTCAAGCCAAGGTACAAGGCGCTGATGGTATCTGGAAAGAATTGACTGACAACGTGAACACAATGGCTGCCAATCTTACAAATCAAGTGAGAGATATTGCTCAGGTTTCCAAATCAGTTGCTCGAGGTAATTTGACTAAAAAGGTCACCGTGGAAGTTAGAGGTGAAATGTTGGACTTAAAAAACACAATCAATACCATGGTGGATCAAGTAAGCTTTTATAAGAAAAAGGTCATGCCTTGTTTATTCCTTGTCTAACTTAATTTGGTAAATAGTTATCTATTTTTGCTACAGAAGTGACACGTGTGTCCCTTGAAGTAGGTACGGAAGGCAAACTCGGAGGTCAGGCAGTAGTAAAGGATGTAGCAGGCACTTGGAAAGATCTAACAGATAACGTGAATATGATGGCAACCAGAATTACAGACCAAGTACGTGATATTGCTGTTGTTGCTAAGGCCGTTGCTCAGGGTGATTTATCAAAGAAAGTCAAGGCAAATGCTCAAGGTGAAGTACTTGAGCTGAAAAACACAATGAACAAGATGGTAGAGAATATTAGTTTCATATATCAGGCTTTATTTACAATTCTATTAGGTTGACCAACTGCTCTTATTCTCTGCTGAAGTAAGGAGAGTGTCACTTGAAGTCGGTGTTGAAGGAAAGCTTGGCGGACAGGCTGTCGTCAAAGACGTCGGTGGTACATGGAAGAATTTGACAGACAATGTAAACCAAATGGCTGCCAACTTGACAAATCAAGTACGTTCTATTGCAGAAGTTACGAAGGCTGTAGCAAACGGTGACCTGTCAAAAAAGATTGAAGTCGAAACTCGAGGTGAAATTTTAGACCTTAAGAATACAGTCAATGACATGGTGGACCAGCTCAGGGTTTTTGCTTCCGAAGTTACACGTGTGGCGCGTGAAGTAGGCACAGAAGGTAAATTAGGTGGTCAGGCACGTGTGCCAAACGTGGACGGTACCTGGAAGGATTTGACAGATAATGTCAATACAATGGCTACCAATTTAACAACACAAGTAAGATCAATTGCTGTTGTCACAAAGGCTGTTGCCAATGGTGATTTATCCAAAAAGATTCAAGTAACAGTCAGCGGTGAAATATCGGATCTTAAAGACACCGTCAATAACATGGTGGATCAGCTGAGAGTTTTTGCGTCTGAAGTCACGCGTGTAGCTCGTGAAGTAGGTACTGAAGGAAAACTAGGCGGTGAAGCCATTGTTCCAAGTGTTAGTGGTACTTGGAAAGACTTAACTGATAATGTAAATACGATGGCTGCCAATTTAACAACGCAAGTGCGTTCGATTGCAGAAGTTACCAAGGCGGTTGCTAAAGGTGACCTGTCCAAAAAAATTTACGTTGAGACACAAGGTGAAATACTTGATTTGAAAAATACAGTCAACAACATGGTGGATCAACTGAATGTGTTTGCAGCAGAAGTGACGCGAGTCGCTAAAGAAGTAGGCACAGAAGGCAAATTGGGCGGTCAAGCATTAGTACCAAACGTAGACGGTACATGGATGGATCTTACAGTCAATGTCAACCATATGGCTACCAATTTGACAAATCAAGTGCGTTCCATTGCTGAAGTGACAAAGGCTGTAGCTCTGGGTGATTTGTCCAAGAAGATTGAAGTTGAGTCAGGTGGTGAAATCCTTGATTTGAAGAACATTGTGAATAACATGGTGGACCAACTGAGAGTCTTTGCCTCTGAAGTAACCCGTGTGTCTAAGGAAGTCGGCACAGAAGGCAAGCTAGGTGGGCAAGCTGTTGTTCAGGGTGTTGCTGGTACATGGAATGAGCTGACTGTCAATGTCAACCATATGGCTACCAATTTGACAAATCAAGTGCGTTCCATTGCTGAAGTGACAAAGGCTGTAGCTCTGGGTGATTTGTCCAAGAAGATTGAAGTTGAGTCAGGTGGTGAAATCCTTGATTTGAAGAACATTGTGAATAACATGGTGGACCAACTGAGAGTCTTTGCCTCTGAAGTAACCCGTGTGTCTAAGGAAGTCGGCACAGAAGGCAAGTTGGGTGGACAAGCTATGGTGCCTAACGTTGCAGGTACTTGGTTTGAATTGACAGATAATGTCAATATCATGGCTGCTAATTTAACCAATCAAGTACGCT
The DNA here is from genome assembly GCF_025201335.1 of Gilbertella persicaria. Taxonomy (NCBI): domain Eukaryota; kingdom Fungi; phylum Mucoromycota; class Mucoromycetes; order Mucorales; family Choanephoraceae; genus Gilbertella; species Gilbertella persicaria. The sequence goes on from NW_026251966.1 coordinate 50,650, forward strand.
CAATTGCTGAAGTGACTAAAGCTGTCGCCAATGGTGATTTATCTAAAAAGATCGAAGTTGAGTCCGGTGGAGAAATCTTGGAGTTGAAGAACATTGTGAATAACATGGTAGACCAACTACGAATCTTTGCCTCTGAAGTCACGCGTGTGTCCAAAGAAGTTGGTACTGATGGAAAGTTAGGTGGCCAGGCAACTGTGCCCAATGTAGCTGGTACTTGGTATGAACTCACAAACAATGTAAATATTATGGCTGCCAATTTGACAACTCAAGTACGTTCGATTGCTGAGGTCACTAAAGCAGTTGCCAGTGGTGATCTATCCAAAAAAATTGATGTTGAGACACGAGGTGAAATACTTGATCTCAAAAATACTGTTAACGAAATGGTGGATCAACTGAATGTGTTTGCAGCAGAAGTGACGCGAGTCGCTAAAGAAGTAGGCACAGAAGGCAAGCTTGGTGGTCAAGCTCGTGTGCCTAATGTTGATGGTACCTGGAAGGATTTGACAGACAATGTCAACACAATGGCTACCAATTTGACAAACCAAGTGCGTTCCATTGCTGAAGTGACAAAGGCTGTAGCTCTGGGTGATTTGTCCAAGAAGATTGAAGTTGAGTCAGGTGGTGAAATCCTTGATTTGAAGAACATTGTGAATGACATGGTGGATCAATTAAGAGTTTTCGCTGCAGAAGTAACGCGTGTGGCCAAAGAAGTCGGAACAGAAGGCAAACTAGGGGGTCAAGCTATGGTAGAAGGAGTAGCTGGTACTTGGCTTGATCTTACAGACAATGTAAACACTATGGCTGCCAACTTGACAACGCAAGTGCGTTCCATTGCTCAAGTGACCAAAGCTGTAGCTCTGGGTGACCTATCCAAGAAGATTGAAGTTGAGTCAGGTGGTGAAATCTTAGAACTCAAGGATATTGTCAACAACATGGTGGATCAACTACGTATCTTTGCCTCTGAAGTAACCCGTGTGTCTAAGGAAGTCGGCACAGAAGGCAAGTTGGGTGGACAAGCTATGGTGCCTAACGTTGCAGGTACTTGGTTTGAATTGACAGATAATGTCAATATCATGGCTGCTAATTTAACCAATCAAGTACGCTCAATTGCTGAAGTGACTAAAGCTGTCGCCAATGGTGATTTATCTAAAAAGATCGAAGTTGAGTCCGGTGGAGAAATCTTGGACCTCAAAGCTACAGTCAATTCTATGGTAGACCAACTACGTATTTTTGCCTCTGAAGTTACACGTGTTGCCCGCGAAGTAGGTACTGAAGGCAAGTTGGGTGGTCAAGCTACTGTTGAGGGAGTGGCTGGTACTTGGTTAGATTTAACAGATAATGTTAACACAATGGCTGCCAATTTGACAACACAAGTGCGTTCGATTGCACAAGTGACCAAAGCCGTAGCAAAGGGTGATTTGTCAAAGAAGATCGAAGTACAGACCAACGGTGAAATTCTGGAGCTTAAAGACACTGTGAATGACATGGTGGATCAATTAAGAGTTTTCGCTGCAGAAGTAACGCGTGTGGCCAAAGAAGTCGGAACAGAAGGCAAACTAGGGGGTCAAGCTATGGTAGAAGGAGTAGCTGGTACTTGGCTTGATCTTACAGACAATGTAAACACTATGGCTGCCAACTTGACAACGCAAGTGCGTTCCATTGCTCAAGTGACCAAAGCTGTAGCTCTGGGTGACCTATCCAAGAAGATTGAAGTTGAGTCAGGTGGTGAAATCTTAGAACTCAAGGATATTGTCAACAACATGGTGGATCAACTACGTATCTTTGCCTCTGAAGTAACCCGTGTGTCTAAGGAAGTCGGCACAGAAGGCAAGTTAGGTGGACAAGCTGTAGTCCAAGGTGTTGCTGGTACTTGGAATGAGCTAACTAATAATGTCAATATCATGGCTGCTAATTTAACCAATCAAGTGAGATCCATCGCCGAGGTGACTAAAGCTGTGGCTCGAGGTGATTTGTCTAAGAAGATTGAAGTTGAGTCAGGCGGTGAAATCCTTGATTTGAAGAACATTGTGAATAACATGGTGGATCAATTGAACGTATTCGCTTCAGAAGTATCACGTGTAGCCAGAGAGGTCGGTACTGAAGGCAAGCTTGGTGGTCAAGCTCGTGTGCCTAATGTTGATGGTACCTGGAAGGATTTGACAGACAATGTCAACACAATGGCTACCAATTTGACAAACCAAGTGCGTTCCATTGCTGAAGTGACAAAGGCTGTAGCTCTGGGTGATTTGTCCAAGAAGATTGAAGTTGAGTCAGGTGGTGAAATCCTTGATTTGAAGAACATTGTGAATAACATGGTGGACCAACTGAATGTGTTTGCCGCAGAAGTAACGAGAGTTGCGAAGGAAGTCGGCACAGAAGGTAAACTAGGCGGGCAGGCTGTTGTGCAAGGCGTTGCTGGTACTTGGAATGAACTGACAGACAACGTCAATACTATGGCAGCCAACCTAACAACGCAAGTACGTTCAATTGCACAAGTGACCAAAGCAGTTGCTAACGGCGATTTGTCAAAGAAGATTGAAGTACAGACCAACGGTGAAATTCTGGAGCTTAAAGACACTGTGAATGACATGGTGGATCAACTCAATGTGTTTGCATCCGAAGTCACTAGGGTAGCCAAGGAAGTAGGTACAGAGGGTAAGCTTGGTGGTCAAGCCAAGGTTGAAGGTGTTGCTGGTACCTGGATGGACTTGACAGACAACGTAAACACTATGGCTGCCAACTTGACAACGCAAGTGCGTTCCATTGCTCAAGTGACCAAAGCTGTAGCTCTGGGTGACCTATCCAAGAAGATTGAAGTTGAGTCAGGTGGTGAAATCTTAGAACTCAAGGATATTGTAAATGGCATGGTGGATCAACTACGTATCTTTGCCTCTGAAGTAACCCGTGTGTCCAAGGAAGTCGGCACAGAAGGCAAGTTAGGTGGACAAGCTGTAGTCCAAGGTGTTGCTGGTACATGGATGGATCTTACTGACAATGTAAATCAAATGGCTGCTAATTTAACCAATCAAGTACGCTCAATTGCTGAAGTGACTAAAGCTGTCGCCAATGGTGATTTATCTAAAAAGATCGAAGTTGAGTCCGGTGGAGAAATCTTGGAGTTGAAGAACATTGTGAATAACATGGTAGACCAACTACGAATCTTTGCCTCTGAAGTCACGCGTGTGTCCAAAGAAGTTGGTACCGAAGGTAAATTAGGCGGTCAAGCTGTTGTTCAGGGTGTTGCTGGTACTTGGAATGAATTGACCGACAATGTTAACATCATGGCTGCCAATTTGACAAATCAAGTGCGTTCTATCGCTGAAGTAACAAAGGCTGTAGCCAATGGTGATCTATCCAAAAAGATTCATGTTGAGACTCGGGGTGAAATTCTTGATCTTAAGATTACTGTAAATGACATGGTAGATCAACTGAGAGAATTTTCGTCTGAAGTCACTCGTGTCGCTCGTGAAGTCGGCACTGAAGGCGCTTTAGGTGGTCAAGCCAACGTTCAAGGTGTAGCAGGAACCTGGAAAGACTTGACAGACAATGTCAACACAATGGCTACAAATTTGACTACACAAGTAAGATCAATTGCCGTTGTTACCAAGGCTGTGGCAAAGGGTGATTTGTCAAAGAAAATTGAAGTAGAAACTCGAGGCGAAATTCGCGAGCTCAAGTAAGTTTCATATGAACCCATATCAGCGTTTATTAACTAAAACAAAATAGGGAAACTGTTAATGACATGGTTGATCAGTTGCGTGTATTTGCTGCTGAAGTAACTAGAGTCGCAAGAGAAGTTGGTACAGAGGGTATGCTTGGTGGTCAAGCTACTATTGTTGGTGTTGATGGAACTTGGAAGCATTTGACTGACAATGTTAATCTAATGGCCAGTAATTTGACAGACCAACTTCGTGCTATTGCTGCTGTATGTAAAGCTGTCGCTCAAGGCGACCTTAGCAAAAAGATTGAAGTAGAAGTGCATGGTGAAATTGCTGAATTGAAGAACACAATTAATACCATGGTGGATCAGTTGAGCTCTTTTGCTTCCGAAGTGACCAGAGTTGCAAAGGAAGTAGGAACAGAAGGTAAATTGGGTGTCCAAGCTCAAGTAGAAGATATCGAGGGTCTATGGCGTGATATTACAAGCAATGTCAATACAATGGCTTCTAACTTGACAACGCAAGTCCGTGCCTTTGCTCAAATCTCTGCAGCAGCTACTGAAAATGATTTCTCTCGCCTTATCACTGTTGAAGCATCTGGCGAAATGGACTCTTTGAAGACCAAGATCAATCAAATGGTTGGTTCTCTTCGTGATGCTATTCAAAAGAACAGACTTGCTAGGGAAGCTGCTGAATTAGCCAACAGATCCAAAAGTGAATTTTTAGCTAACATGAGTCACGAAATCCGTACTCCTATGAACGGTATCATTGGTATGACATCCCTCACCCTCGAAACTGAATTGACTCGTCAACAAAGAGAAAATTTGATGATTGTTTCAAGTTTAGCAAACAGCCTGTTAACTATTATTGATGACATTTTGGATATCTCGAAGATTGAAGCCGGTCGTATGACAATAGAATCTATTCCCTTTTCTCTTCGTTCTGCCGTTTTTAGTGTTTTGAAGACGCTGGCCGTTAAAGCAAATCAAAAGAAACTCGATCTTATTTATCATGTTGAACAATGTATTCCTGATCAGCTGATTGGTGATCCTCTTCGTTTACGTCAAGTTATCACTAATCTTATTGGTAACGCTGTCAAATTTACAACACAAGGTGAAGTTGTGCTTCGTACCAGAGCTGTTCGCATGCAAGACGGAACCGTTCGATTAGAGTTCTGTGTGAGTGATACAGGTATAGGTATTCAAGAAGACAAACTCAATGTCATTTTTGATACTTTCTGTCAAGCAGATGGTAGTACTACGTAAGTTTTTTTTTTTTTGTATATGAGACCTCGATATTGATACATGTATTTTCTAGACGTGAATATGGTGGTACTGGTCTAGGTTTATCAATTTCAAGACATCTTGTCCAACTCATGGGTGGTGATTTATGGGTCGAATCGAAATATGGTCGTGGATCTGAATTCTACTTTACTGTCAACTTGCTTCGCTACAATCTCGATGAAAAAGAAGTCAAGGACAAAATTTATAGATTCCGTAGCAGGCGCATTTTGTTTTTGGACAGTATGAATGATCAAACTGGTGTTGTTGACAAAGTCACCATGCTAGGCTTAAAGCCTTTCCGTGTTGGCAGCATTGAGGAAGCAGCTGCAGTTTCAAATGCTAATTCAAGCAAAATCAAGCATGCACCATTCTTCGATACCGTCATTATCGACAAGATGGCTCTTGCTGAAAAGATCCGTGAAATTGTGCCTTTACGATACACACCTATTGTGCTGATTGCTCCTGAAGTCCATTTGCTTAATATGAAGCTCTGTATTGATCTTGGTATTACTGGCTATATCAATTCCCCAACAAACCTTGCTGACATGTCTGCCGTTCTCCTACCTGCTTTAGAAAGCCATGCTGCTCTGCCAAGTGACGCTTCCAAGACCGTCCCACTCGAAATTTTGTTGGCAGAAGACAATGATGTGAATCAGAAACTTGCTGTCCGTATACTAGAGAAATTCGGACACCATGTCAAGGTTGTTGCCAATGGTAAACTCGCTGTAGAAGCCTTTGAAGCTCAAGATTTTGATTTGATTTTGATGGATGTGCAAATGCCTGTCATGGGTGGTTTTGAAGCCACTCAGAAGATTCGAGAAATCGAACATAGCATGAACAATAATTCACATATACCTATTATTGCTTTGACAGCACATGCCATGATCGGCGATAGAGAAAAGTGCTTACAGGCTGGCATGGTAAGTTAAACATAGATTATTTTAGCGTATATTCTGACAATTTATTAGGATGAATATGTCACTAAACCCTTGAGATTCCCTGAGCTTATTGCAGCCATCAAAAAGTTTGCACCTCAGTCTGCACACATGATGGAAGGGAAGTCCAAGTTATCTTTATCTAAGAAATAATTTAGACCTTATTTATACTGTATTTAATAAATCGTTTATTCATTGCAAAGACTGTCGAGAAATTTCGTGACATATTGTCTATATTGTGAATTAGTTTGGGCATGAGAAGAAGCAAGTCTATCAAAGTCTTCAGGAAAAGATGCTTTTCTTGTCCCTTCTCTCTCTAATGCAAGTTTTTCTCTCTAAAATCAACTCATTTTCTAGCAAAATATCTGAAATTGATCATTATCGCTTTGCATTTCCGTTTGTCGATTCCTGAGTCTCAATAGAATCGTAGGGCATGTTTTCAACAGGAATGTTTTAAAAATCATTTTGGCTAGGAAGAATTGATACTAGCGATGGCTCTGGCACTGACTCTGTTCGAGTGAATGCTCTTCTCAGAAAATAAAAGTACTTGAACTTTTTTAAGACTTTCTCTGCTCCAACGTATACGATAATTGCCTGTGTTTTGAGTGAGGTACTTACGTTTCACGTCTACAGGATGCTCTGATAATAAATCCAATGAAATATCGAATTTTCCGTCTTGGAGGTCTTTTGCAACATTTTGGGATTTTGCTTCTATGTTGCTTATATGACCTAAGGCCCCTTTTGGGGTTCGGTCTAAATGACCAGCTTGTTAGAAAATATTGCTGGGATCTACAACAAACGAATGCTTGGGCCTGAGTCCGTTACTACCGTTTGTTTCGGTACGTCCTGAAAAAAAGTAGCAGTTGTTGCCGGTTCCAAGCCATTCGACAACGATGTCTACTGACAATCTACCTTTTTCATCATTGGCAGTAACCCAGCTGGCATGTATCTTATCTTCGGAAACGCTATTGCTTCTTTAACCTGTAATAGTATTATTTTCGTGAAGGCTTGCTTCACTGCTAGAATCGCTAAAATGGAACAATTTAACAGACGGCTTTGATCGATAAGAGAACGAAAGAGAAGTAGTTGGCAAAGGAAAAGTATCCAGTTTGACGGCTATTAAACTTCACATTAAATAAAGCAATACCTGTCATCTAAAGGCAAAAAGCCACTTTTGATTTTACAGCTAATAGCCTTGATAGAATATGGTATTAATTTCTTTTGTTATTGACATGTTGTATTAGCAATATCTCTAAGACATCTTTGGATATAAATCTATACAACTTCTGACAAATCAAGCTGACCTTGAGTGGCTATAGCTCTCAATACAAAAAAAAAAAAAAAAAAAAAAAAAAAAAAAAAAAAAAAAAAAAAAAAAAAACAAAAGAAGCATTTGCTCAAATACTCTACTTGGTCTGTATCAAGTTACAAGAGATTTCTATTTGTTATTTAGTTTTATAGTTTTCCTTTTAGTATAGTCTGTTATCTTAAACCAAGCAACTCTTTTTTTTTGAAGTTCTTCAACAGTCAAGACGTCAGAAAGAAAAAGACTAGCTTGCTTTTATGACTAGCTAATCAAATCTTGTTGTGATACAAAAGCCAGAGAGTGAATCAAAATCTTTATACCATACATGTTCAAGGAGAATGTGCATAGTTCTGACTTGACTCTCTGAATTTAGATTAGTTAGGGTAACGAACAGTTTCTACTGTATAGTCAAGCTAAGTTTAATCTTTCCGAGCCAGATTCTTGTTATGATCAAGTGACTTACCTTTGTCACGTATTCATGTTCATTTTGATTGCAGCTAGCAGATATAAAACACTAGCCAATTCAAGTGTAATTGTTGTCTATGCGAACTATTTTATTCAGTGCTCAAATCATGTGTGTGTGGGTGTGCGTGCGTGCATATAATGGTCCACAGGAACGGCTCCTTGTCTGTTGAACTCGAATTTCCCGGGACCAAGTGCACCAAAGTAACAAAAAGGTACGGATGATTTATTATCAAAGTGGTTGCACCCCCGCTTCATGTACCGAAATATCGTGCTAGATATCTAAATATAATTCAGTAGATCAAACAGGGCATGTTCCTTCATACAGATACGCTGCTCAAAAGGCAATAGACCATTGCAATAGCAGAGTGACTTGCTTTGATAAAAAATACGCCCTCTTCAATTAAGGTTATGACGTGCCTTCATTTATACGTCACAGATGAGATGAGCATAGGTGAGCAAGTTACTGTGATACTGCGTCTTTGTTTTGGACAAACTGAGAGAAACAATAAAGCCTAAGGCTTTCTGTGACAGATAATAATGATGTATATGAAAAACTGGGCTTGAATCACGTACCTTAAAATTTTGAACAAAATTCTTTCCTCTTCTTTTTTTTTTTGATTCTCTTTACCCCTTTATACCAGTTAGATACCATTGTTTATAGCTAAAAAAAATGGAACGTGTTGATAGTATTCACTCTGTTGATGAAAACAAGAGCCCAAAACCAATTTTGGTAGGGTCTAACCACCATGCCAGACGGTCTATCAGTAGCATGGATTTTTTAAATGGCTTGAAAATCATGACAAACAATGTCAGTAATAATAATAACTATGACAACAGTATACCGGTTTCTCCTGTTCCTTCACATCTAGTGGAACACCAGTTTAGTCAGCTCGATGATTTTGACCTTAAGGAAGCTATAGGTAAATCCACTCATTGCGTATTTGTGTGTATATTTATTCTCTTTTTGAATAGGCTATGGTTCTTCTGCTATTGTTTTTAAAGCTATCTATAAACCACTCAATAAGAAAATGGCATTAAAAATTATTGACTTGGACAAGTTTGAACGAAATCAAATCGATGAACTTCGAGTAAAGTATCACACACGAGGCACATTCGCCAAAAAAAGGGAGGAGACTGTAACGGGCCTTCAATTAACTCGATTTTTTTTTTTCATAGCGCGAAACAGCATTGATGGCATTATCCAAGCATGCAAATGTATTGCGCGTGTACGGGTCATTTGTAAATGGATCTAAGCTTTATATCGTCACGCCTTATTTGGCTGGTGGTTCCTGTCTAGATATCATGAAAACCAGATTTCCTGATGGTCTAGATGAGCTGAGCATTGCTACTATTCTTAAACAAACTTTGGAGGCATTAATTTATTTACACAAAAATGGACATATTCATCGTGATGTCAAAGCAGGCAATTTATTGATGGATGAGGATGGCACTGTTATGTTGGCTGATTTTGGTGTTTCCTCTTCTCTCATGGAAACAGGTGAAAGAGGTATGAGAAAGACATTTGTTGGTACTGTAAGTATAATAATGTATATGTATGATGTTTTTATTAATGCATGTCAAAGCCTTGTTGGATGGCTCCTGAAGTTATGGAACAAGCCGAATATGACTATAAAGCAGATATCTGGAGTTTTGGTATCACTGCTATTGAATTGGCTACAGGACATGCTCCTTTTGCCAAATATCCTCCATTAAAGGTATGATATTTGTTTCTTTTTTAATGGATCTGCTCACCTCCTTCATATAGGTACTTATGATGACTTTATCAAATGAGCCACCAACACTAGACCGTGAAACTACAGTTCACAAGTATTCAAAAACATTCAAGGAAATGATTGATACATGTCTCTCCAAAGACCCACAAAAGAGACCTTCTGCAGAAAAATTATTGCAGCATCCATTCTTTAAACAAGCTAAAAGAAAAGAATATCTTGTCAAGACAATCCTTTCAGAATTACCCCCACTTGAACAACGACCTCGTAAAAAGATACCCCAGAAACAAGTAACGATTACCAAGACAGATGAATGGGATTTTGATGATGATAATGCTGAGGATGATCTTGCTGAGTCCAATCAGCTCATGCCTGATCAGACCGAGCTTTCTTCCAATCTACAAGAAAACAACAGTAATAATAAGGCAAAACCAGCAGCAAAAAGACACATTTCCTTTGGTGATGTTGTTGTACGTAGCAATAGTCTTGTTCATCCAGCAGATCCAATATTAAACACACCAACCACTTCTTTGCCATCTTCGCTCAGTCAAGCAAATCCTACTCCTTTATCGCTCAATCAAACGAGTACAACCCCACCCACAAGAAAATCACGCTTTGTGATTGAAGAGACAGCTACTTCAAGAGATCAAGATAGTCTTCATTCAACTTCTGTTCGTTCTTCAAGTCCAATGCCTGTAGACGAAGAGAATTTTCAAAGCAACACATTTGACACAACAGGTGAAGTCATGAAAGGCCGTTTTTATGTCAATCAAACACCTAAACCTGTCACATCTTCTGATTCCCTAAGCAATTTGGAGGAAGAGCAACAACAACAACAACAACAACAACAACAACTGCACAAAACCCCTAGCCAAGATTACAGTGATCGTAAATCTCGTTTTGAAATCCAAGTGAACAACAATAACAATTTGCCTATTCTCTATCAACCAATTCCACTTTCGCGTGACAGTTCAAGTTACTCTTCTTCCTCCAACAAGACAACAGCGATTGTTGAGAAAAAATACCCCAATGCAGAACTATTAACAACAGAAAACATTGCACTTTTGACTGAATCATCACGCAAAATTGGTCGATTTGAATTGACAGGTGGTTCAACCACAACAAGCAATTCGTCCTCTATTGCAGATGTAACTCCTAGAGGCAGTTTCTCTTCAAACCACTTTTTAGATCAAGAAAAGGGTGTCCATGCTTCACAATCCCAAGAGCACACAGTACTCCATAGTCATACACCACCTAATGTGCACCCACAATACCAATTAGAAGAATTGATTCGAATGAATGAAATGCAGAAAACAATGTTACAAGAATTAGGTTCCAATTTAAAGAAAAATATGCCACAATTCTTTTTAAACAATAATCATCAAGGCGATCATTATTCTGATTCCCAATCCAGGTATGTTTTAGCCTATGAAATGCTTGTTTTACTCATTCTTTATAGTTCTTGTTCCGTCAGTGATGATCTATCGTCTACTGTTGAGCATTTAGACAAACTAGTTCAACAAACATTGTTTGAAAACGCCAAGCTACAAAGAGAAAATGAAAACCTAAGAAGAGAATTGAAAGAGTTGAAGCTTATTGAAAGAAAATAAAGTTGTCACAATGATTTGCATGAATTTTTAATTTGATTTGATAGTTATTCCCGAACTATTTTTTTTTCTTCTTTTATTTTTTTTTAATAATGGGAAATGGAATCTCAAAGAAATACAAATCAAGACCGAGTATAATTCGGTCTGAATCCGAGCAACAAATAGAGAATGAACACTCAAATACAACAGCTACTTCAATGAACTCGATTCTAGTGAATCATAGCGAAAAAGCTATTCCAAATAGTTTTTCATCATCGCCTATGCCCATACCAACAGAAAAGCCAACTACACAAGAAACTGTTACTTCTTTTAATGAAAATCAACTTACAACAAGCTCCACACAGTCATTCGGAAAAAACCTCGATATTGATGAATGTATACATCGACTTATTGAGGTTGGAACAAGCGGAAAAGTATCGAAATCAATTTGTTTCAGAACATCAGAAATCATTGCTATCTGCCGAGCTGTTCAAGAGGTTTTCTTGAGTCAACCTGTAAGTCAAACACCCTATGTCCTATCACAAAGGCTTATTCTTTCTTTAATGTATAGACGTTAATTGAGCTCAATCCTCCAGTCAAAATTATGGGTGACATTCATGGACAATTTCATGACTTGATTCGCTTATTTCAAATGAGCGGATTTCCTCCTGAATCAAACTATCTACTTTTGGGCGATTATGTAGATCGAGGTAAACAAAGCTTAGAGACAATTTTGCTCTTGTTTTGCTATAAAATCAAATATCCAGAAAACTTCTTTTTGCTAAGAGGCAATCATGAATGCGCTAATGTCACTCGAGTCTATGGCTTTTATGACGAATGCAAGCGTAGAACGAATGTTAAAATTTGGAAGACATTTATTGATGTGTTTAATACTTTGCCTATAGCTGGAATGGTGGCAAACAAGATATTTTGTGTGCACGGAGGTATTAGCCCCAGTTTAAACTTATTAGACGATATACGGACTATCTCAAGACCCACAGATGTACCTGAAGTTGGGCTGCTTAATGATCTTTTATGGTCTGATCCTTCAGAAACAGCGTATGAATGGGAAGATAATGAGCGTGGTGTTTCTTATTGTTTTGGCAAGAAAATTGTGAATGAATTTTTGGCCAAGTTTGATTTAGATCTTGTTTGTCGGGCTCATATGGTAGTCGAAGATGGCTACCAGTTCTTTAATGACCGCACATTGGTCACTGTATTCAGTGCTCCCAACTATTGTGGTGAGTTTGATAATTTTGGAGCTATTATGACTGTCAATCAAGAGCTTTTATGCAGCTTCGAATTATTAACACCGATGGATCACCCACCAATCAAGTTCCAACAAATGAGTGGTGGTAGAAGACAAAGGTAAGTTTTCTTGTATAAACATCAACTAACACTTTATGTCTAGTCCTCCAATGACAGAGTTTTCTTCTTCTTATGATGACTGAATTGTATGTATGCCTATGCACATACGTGTATGTATGTGTATGTGTGTAAGCTTGTATACCAAATAAACAATATGATACATTCTTTTTTGTATCACGTGGATTAAGGTGGTATAAAAAAACCAACTACTAGTCATTCAGATAAGGCTCTTTTTTTTCTTTTTTTTTCTTTGTTTCCCATTTTAGTTCAATGGAAGATATAATACAACAAAGAGCAAGACCATCAAGAATACAAGAGGCAACTAGAGCCAAAACAACCAAAGTGACCAATCACCCTTGGCTGACACCCAGTACTCCTCAAGCAGAGTTCAGCTTTCCCCTTGCAGAGAGTAAATCAACCAGCTACACATCGATATCCAACACAAGCTGTAGCACAGGCTCCAAATATGACTGGCGTATGCATTCACTCACTCTTTGCCGCCATATCTTAACAAGAGGTCTTGTGGATGGTATTGGCAGTGATATCCAGATCTATGTACCCAATTGGCATAAAACCTATCACTTACATCGTCTTGTGCTTGACCAAAACCCTTACTTTAAACTGCTTTTACAGGGCGGATTTCGTGAGTCAGAAACAAATCAAATCTCTCTTAATTTCGAAAAAGAAGACACTTTTATCAATAAGGAATCGTTTCAGTTTGTACTAGAGTATCTTTATGGCAAAATAGAAGATCCATGCATTCAGCAGTCCAATGTGAGGCAGATATTAGCCACTTGCTCTTATTTTCAACTGGATGTTATTTGCGGTTTATGTGTTGATTTCATCATGAAGAATTTGAATCAGAGAAATGTGGTGGATTATTTGTTGTTTTCGAATGAATATATGGTACAAGGAAGCGACCGTATCTCAGATGCTGTTTGTTCGTTTTTATGCAGGGAAGCATATAATATGGATTGTGCTCTTTTGGTTGCTTTACCACTGGAATGGCTTCAAAAAGTCATTGAAAGTGATGCTTTTTGGGTGCCTAGGTAAAAAAAATATTCATTCGTTTTATACCTTATTTATTGTTATAGTGAGTTTGAAAGATACCAGTTTATCAAACAAGTAATATATGCAAGACACCAAAGTTATTTGGCAGACAAAGACAATTTCTTATTGACAGAACTTGATACAAATCCAAATTGTCATCTTATTTCTAAAGCCATTTACTATATGCATATGACATTTGAACAGCTTGAATCAATTCAAGGCGATATACATCCATTTACAAAAGAACGCCTTGTGCCTGAAAGAGTCTTGAAAGACGCTTTGTGGCTACAAGTTCGATTAAGATCAAAGATTGAATCAGCACTTGAAAGAGATACAAAGCTTAACATGACTGTTTCAAAAGAAGAAGAAGACGAACAACAACAAAAGGAAGATGACGAGCCTATAGTTGAGCGACAATACTACCCTATTCCAACTAACGATACAACAACATATACAGGAGAATCAGCTATTTCACTGACTTCTCTTTCCCCTCATCAACAAAGCAAAAAGAAAGTGTCTGAAAATGCAGAGCAGTATTCTATCTATCCCCCTTTTCGCTTTGGTGTAGAGTTTGCTGATGTGGCCACATTAAAGCATGGTATGCGTGTCTATTCTGATACTGTGTTTTATGCAGGGTAAGGGTAGAGTGAATGGAACACTGAAAAACAAGAATAAATAGATCAAATTGGAATATGTATATTCAAAAGACAAGATCTCAACGCAAAGGCATATTGCAGCTAGGTGTCTATCTCCATAGACAATCTGTACCACAAAACTATACTACATGTCAGCATCCAGATACTGAATACACGAATCGGCCTGAGAATAACAATGCAAATGAGCCTTGGTCATTCTCGAGATATGCTGATAAAAGAAAAGTGGTCAAGACTTGGTTCAAGATCTATTGTCCTTCAAGGGGTCCAAAACATGCCTTAACTTTGTTTCAAAGTAGTCCTGATAACTTTTCTATCTTGCAAAGTTGGGCAAGTGATAAAAAAATGAAAATACTTGCTTTTTAACGTAGAATATATAGGGTTGGAGAAGTACTACATTATGTGCCGATGAAGAAGCAAACGCTAGTTCTCAACTATCAGAAATGAGTCCAATAGATCCAAATGAAGTGTCCAACAAGCCATTAGCTCCCAGTTCGTCCACTCCACCACTGTCATATACACCACAAACATCAAATCAGTTACAATATCTACAGAGTATGTATGACTTGAAGACGCTTAAATCTGCCTTAAGCAACAATAGTCAACAAAGTCTAAAGCTGAATATACCTTCTGGTCCTACATTGCGTTTTACTGTCGTTATGGGTCATGTATAGCAAAAAGATATAGAATAAACAGTTCTTTTCTTCTTTATGTATATTTTGTGCTCAATATACACTTGTTAGGAATCATAGCATCCTTATTAAAATAAGCATAATCAGACTCAATATGCGAATCTATAGACAACAAGAAAGAATCAAAACTATATAAACGTATTAAAATCAATTGAACATAAACCATAGGGTTATACTTGCATGTTCTGTTGATGCTCTTTTTCAAATATTTTAGTATAAATGAAATCCTTTTTGAACTGTTGAATATCATCCTACAAGAAAAGTAAGTCTTTTTTGTTTTTATAATCCAATAAAGACTTACTTTGTAATTATCAGGATCAATGGCTTGCTTGTCATTATCAACATTATTAATGTGTTGGTTGTAATAGTGAAATACAGGTCTATCTAGCAGTAGTCCTAATGCTGGTGCTTTTGGAATATTAATCCTAGTTGATTCGAATGTTTTCGGTATAATACAGGACGGTGTCTCTGTGCGTACAGATAACATAGCCATGGCTACATAGGATAAGCATATTGACTAAAGAAAGATGACTTACAAATCATTTTTCTAATTTGATGAAGCATGAATGATTGACCATGTAGTTTAACACTAATCCATTCCATACCATGAATAAGGATGGGTTTCTCAACCTTGATGTCAATCATATGTCGATTAGACGCTTTATCATGAAAACTTCTGGCAATTGTATAATTGTGAAAATTATGAGTGCCTAGAAATAGAGACATGGCTTGTTTGAATCGATTGTATCTCTCTATATCCACTCTATAATCAAACAATAACTGAGGATCTGTAGGCTTTATGTATCTCTGAACGGTGCCATCCAATGTTGAAATCTGAATATCTTTGTCAGTTTTAGGCACAGTTGTCCATTTCTTGTTTTTTTCAAGGCATTTAAGTGCATAGGAAGGAAACAAATATTCATAGATACGAGAATCACATTTGTTTTTTGCATGAAAGCTTCTTTGCGTCTCTACATAGCCTAACAAAGTTTTTAGAGGTTGTCATGTCATCCTTTGTACTGACCCCATACTCGAATATGATCCGGTAATAGTTTATTCAGCTTTTCAACAATGTGTTTGTCCTCACAAATCATCTTAAGAGACACCACATTGCATGAAGCATGTACACCCTTATCTGTTCTTGCTGCTCTCATTAACTGTACTTTTTTTGGATCCATCGCATTGGATGAAGAAACTGCACCTGCTTTACATAATGCATCAAACAAAACAGATTCAATTGTCTGTGCCCCAGGGTTTCTAATATGTCGTTAATTTCAAGTAAACATGATAGGTTTGCTTACGCCTGCATGCCTTGGTATCTTGATCCATTAAATCCAATCAACAAAGCAACCTTCTTCTTGGGTAGTCTCGGTTCTACTCGAGTCGTTTGGACTTGATCAGGATTGGCTTTCCACGATCGAACTTTTTCGAAATATTCTCGGCGATCTTTTGAAGTCTTGATACGATTAAGGCAAACAGCAGCTGTACATATAGAACGCGTACTTCTCTTGAGTTGAAACAGCATAAGTTGTAAAATAAAAAACTGTTCTAAAATATACGAGACAGAAAAAAAAAAGCCGCATGTGTTACCTGCCAAATTTAAAGGATACTTTCATTCGGTCAACAATTCCAGGAAATAAACGAGTCGACTTCTTCACCCACAAGGTATCTTTAAGTCAGTTAAATAATGCGAAGAACTTTATACCTTTTTAATTGATGTGGTTTTTCTATCATAAAAAAATTTGCATACAAATGGTGCCTAAAGCCTGTTTGTACACGGATAAATGCTCTAAATACATACACATCATGTTTACTAACATATGCAGTGTCTTTGGAATTGATTTGGACCAAAATGACCATTCGACCAAAGGGTATTATTACTTATAAAAAAAGCTCGTTTGACAACTTTCAATCTTCTTTTGAAAGCTGCAAGACGAAAAGTAGAGCTATTAACATGTTTAAATACTAGTTTCTGGTGAGTATGTTTGTTTAACAGCTGTACTACACAAATGATGAGATATGGGCAAAAAACCTCATAAACATCCTTGCCTATTTGTTCAATACTTTAGCAGCAAAGTTACTGCGCTCTTTATATCAATAGAATCAGAAGACAAAGATCTACAACTTTTGTCATTATACCAAAGCCCAATAACTGCGTCTTTATGCAGTTCTCAGCAAAAGCCCTATTCTTTTTTAAAGGTTTTTATTTTTTGCTCCACGTAGACTATGACTAAAGCCTGTCACAATTTTAAGAGATACAAAGGGAAAATACATAAAGTAATTGATCATAAACATTTATGCAAGTGTTTCTCGTCAATCAGAGAATTGGGAGAAGCATGAGTGGATGAAAGAAGTAGAATTGGATTAAACGGAATTTCATTGAAGATAGTATTCCAATGGGCTTTTCAAATTTGACCCATGCCTTGGAATACTATTTCTTGAGCATCTAACTCACTATTCTGAGTATAACGAATGGAATGGAAGTTCATATATCAGATTGCTTGTATGATATCATCAACAGTAGTGGTTGGCCATAAAAATTCAAATATAAGCTCTTTTCAAAAATGTGTTTTTGGAGGGAATGAAAAGAGCATATGGTTGTCGTTCTCAGTATAAAGACCACAAATTTGGCACAAAGGAGTTGGAAATCGTTCAAGCAAGAAGCGATTCATACGTATCTTTGTAGGCAGCTTATAGTCTATATATTAATATACCACATTTCGCACAACGGCGGTAAGGGACAATGTCCAAAATGAGTCCCAATACACATGAGGCCCTATTTCAAGATGATTGCATTAAAAGAAACAAAGAATATTAAAACAATTCATGCAAGTGATTTGAGGAAATGTCATTTACTCTACTTCAAAACTGAGGATGGAAACGTAATCTAAGATTTTACGATGATACAGTTAGGCTGGTGGATATTGGCGGTTACAAAAAAAGTAATTGTCGGTTAATAAAAATACAATTGTTGAGAGACAAGATTTAATTTGTCGGTTAGTGCCAAACAAATTGTCGTTCAAATACGAATATGAAAAGTAAAAAGAGGTTTAATCCATTGCACTTAATAATACGATGCTTAACTGAATTGCATAGTGCTTTACTTTTTGCAACGTTTTCGTTGAGTTGAAGTTTAAAGTAGTAAATATTTTATTCAATGAAAGGCTTAGAAAGGAGTTCGAGTATAGCACTTTACAATTTGTCGTTTGGAATGGCGGCAAAAGCCATAAAGATCGCTAAAGCGAACATCATTACAAGCGTCACCAATTCTAGAAGATAGAGTCTCTTCTTTCATCAAGCGGTGGCGCTTTATCTTTCCTTTCACTAAAGATCAGAACTGCTCAATAGGGTTTAGCTCAGGCGAGTAAGGAGGGAGATACATTACTCCATAACCTCTAGCTTCGATTTTTCGAATCATCGGTTTCAATTTATGAATGCTAGCATTATCCATCACTAAATAGCTACCCTTTAAATCCTCATCTTCACCCATTATATCAAGGAGCTCATTAATAAACTTAATAAAATGGGCAGTTGTTGTGCCTTTTGGTGTTGGCTTTACATCAACTACACTGGCATCATCCTCTGGGGCAGCTTCGTCGTCGTTGGCCTCAGCTACAGCCCTCTTCTTTCCACTGTTACCCTTTCTCTTCTTTTTAGCAGCAATTTCTGTTGCAGATTTGGGAGGGGGCTTCTTCAAAACGACATGAAGTACGGCAGACGAATGGATAGCACCAATAACTGAGTGGGAGGTTACTCTTGTTTTTGGTGTCTTTACTACAGCACAAGTTCCAGCTGGTGATCTAGCCCAATTGTTTCTCATATTGATATGAAATCCGGCTTCATCAATAAATACGCAATTTTTTGTATAGTCCAGATCTTTGTCCTTCCAGTTCATAAACCACTCGTGTCTTGTCTCCAGATTGTAAATAGAGTTCCTGGCTTCGGCTTCAAAATGAGGCTTTTTAACGGTAATCTGCATAGTATTCCTCAAATGGTGATTAAGCTGCGACTTTCATATAGAAAAGTCCTGGAACTGCTTAGTCAATTTGTTTATAATGTCGTCAGCAAAGAGCTGAGAATCGTCATCTAGCAAATTCTTTATATAGTCCTCATGTTCCACAGTAAGGGTGCTCTTTGGACCACTATTATTTGATTTTTTGTAGGGTACCTCTCCCGTCTTTTCGTATGTTTTCCACCATCTTTCCGCAGTACGCGGGTTAATCAAGAGTTCTTTGGCAAATTTAGTGATATTTCCTTTCTCTTCAGCATTTTCAATCATTCTATCAATAAATTCCTCTCTTTGTTTGTCTGTATAAGTGTTGTAAACTGCTGATTTAGCAGGCTTAGCGTCTAAAGTCTTTGTTTCCTTAGCCTCTTTCTCCACAACATTCTTTTCAGTAGGTTTATTAGCCAAATAAGTCTGGCGGCTTGTTATTGTTTCAAGCACAATGTTTAGGTTCGTAATCTCGGTCAAGACACCTTCCATGGGGTCATAAACTCTTTCACCATGCTCATCGAAAAGGTTGCCCATTCCATCTTCGAAATAAAAAGTGTTTGTCATTGTATAAACCTCAAAAGTTTGAACAAAAAAGAATAAAAGGGAACGACAAATTAAAGTCATTCCACCACAAACCTTTGGCGCTTCACAAAATTCACAGATGAGCGGTGTTTGAAAATATATAATAAGTCTTTACAATACAAAAAAAAACATATCTCAGCCATTACCAAAAATACCGATACTGCATACAGCATCGTATTGATTTCTCATTTTTTTTCATTTTCCTTCTTAAAAAAGTCCTTGGAGGATAAGTCCCGTAGGATAAGTCCCGTAGGATAAGTCCCGTAGGATAAGTCCCGTAGGATAAGTCCCGTAGGATAAGTCCCGTAGGATAAGTCCCGTAGGATAAGTCTCTAAACAAGAGATAAGTCTCTAAACAAGAGATAAGTCTCTAAACAAGAGATAAGTCTCTAAACAAGAGATGAGTAAAGAGAATGCGAGAAAAAAGAATTTTTTTTATTCTCATTCCCTCATTGGTTAAAAATGTATGAGCCATCAAGTTTAAATTTGACTGGGAGGTCTGGAATGAATTTAATCCATAAGGGGCTTATTTTAAAAGTAAAACTAGTCGCACGATTTTTTGAATACGTCCAGAATACGTGCTTTTTTTTTTTTAAACTGTTAGAGGAAAGTAAATTCGTCTGGAATTCGTGGGTTTCGATTCGATTTCTTTCTTTTTTCTGCCAAAATGAATCCAACCTCCTGTAAAAACTGTTTCAGAGTAACAAATCAAGTCAAACTTCAGGGGGATGGTTTAAAGATGAAAACGCTATTGCAAGTATACAACATGCTAAAAGAAAAAAACGCAGTTGACCTACTTCATGTTGCAAAGTGCGTTTTTTGCCTACATCTCGACCATTAACAATCATCCAACCTCCAGAATCATCCTACCAACCTCCAGAACCAAGAAGCCCACAGCCAACAATCACAACAAGGTGGAAAAGGTACGCAAAGCGCAAAGCTCAATGCACATATTTTGTTGAATTTCATATTTATTACATTTACTTGATTGATTAGGGTCTTTGAAGAAGGTTTGCAGCTCCTTGAAGATGAATAGGTAACAAAGAAGACTCGATTGAATGAATTGGACAGTCGAATCAAGGAAATCATGGAGGAACGTCAAAGTATTTTAGTGGAAATTGAAGACTTTGAAAAAAAAGAAGAGGCTCGTGAAAGAAATCATCTCTTGAATGTCCTCATGCCGACCTTCCCTCTCACTTTGAACATGAAATTTCTCACTTTATATCCATTACATATCCATTTATCTTCATGTACAACATCTTCCTTACATGTCCATTTTTATGACCATCCTCCTACTGGTACCCATACCTAGTGTCTATCCTTTTTTACATATACACCATTATCAATCTCATTCCTTATCTCTCCTCTTACCCTTGGATCTCTTTTTTGCCTGAATTGCATTGATGACCATGTTTTAATAATAAAAATTGTACTTGATTTATCGAAAATATTCTTAGATAGAAACAATAAGATTAAAACAAAATTCAAAGTTACTCTTTTATTGAATGAAATGTGTGAAGGTACTATGTAATTCAGTTAAGCATCGTATTATTAAGTGCAATGGATTAAACCTCTTTTTACTTTTCATATTCGTATTTGAACGACAATTTGTTTGGCACTAACCGACAAATTAAATCTTGTCTCTCAACAATTGTATTTTTATTAACCGACAATTATTTTTTTTGTAACCGCCAATATCCACCAGCCTAACTGTACGCTTTTGATAGATTTAGAAAAAGAAAAAAAAAGCCTGTGTTACGTTCTCAACCTTCTTTTCGGTAGTGTTTTTTCCTTTTTTTTTTGTCTTTTTACTATGCATTTATCAACCAGGTATCAAATTTGATGGTTGAAAATCTCTGAAAAAAAAAAGAGAGAAACACAAATGGTTCATGTTCTAATTGTTCTGAGGTCTCTTACCAGTCTAGAATGCATGGGTTTATATAGATATATGCTTATTGACAAACAAAATAGAAAAGTGTCTGTCCTACATATCGGAACGGATAAATTAAAATCATGCCCGATATACTTTTTTTTTTTGTTCACCTATATTTTATCATTCAATTTCTTTCTCTTCATTTTGTAAGAAACGACATCATGTCTACTGAACGCATTTTTATTGTGGGTGGTACTGGTAACATTGGTATCAAGGCAGTCCGAGATCTTTTGGCCAACAATGTGCCTGTTACTTTATATGCTCGTAACCCTCAAAAGGTCCATTCTATCTTTACAGACAAGTCTGACTTGATCCGTATTGTCCAAGGGGACTACAGTGATTTTTCTCCTCTCAAGAAGGGCATTGAAGGCCATACACGTCTGTTTCTATTGATCAATGATTTTGAGGGCTTTGTAGACTATAAGCGTACCATTGCTGAGTATGGTTATGCAGCCGGTGTCAAACAAATCTTGGATATCTCTTCTTTAAGTGTCAATGGTGGTTGGCGAACTTCCTTTATTGGCACCAATCACTATTATGCTGAAAAAGCCATGTTTGAGATACCAAACCGAGGTGCTTTAGTGACATTACGTCCTGGTCGATTCATGTCCAACTTGTTCCATATGGCTCGTATTGCCACGGATGGGGCTGTCTTTGATGATGTTGCACCTGAAGCTACTCAAGATTGGATTTCTACAAACGATATTGGTGCTGTAGCTGCTGTTATTTTACAAGACGATATTCAAAAGCATGGTGATAATGTCTATACTTTAATAGGTGATGTAGTCAAACCCAAGGAAATTGCTGCTATTTGTTCTCGTCTGCTTGGTCGTGATATTCCTTACAAGCAAGTGACAGCTGTTCAAAAGTTCCATCAACTGGTTAAGAACCACGTACCTTTTGGTGTTGCCATGGATCTTGTAGACAATGTGAAAGAAGAGGAAAGTGGAAGAATCAATGCTGTTATTGAGATTATACTGGGTAGAAAACCAGAGACATTGGAAGAATATCTCACTGCTAACAAAGAACAATTCCAATAAATAAATAAACAATTACATTGTCATTTCTAATAGAGTACAGATGATTATTCACAAAATAGTACTCTCCTACTGAATTTACTGTTCAATTCATTTGTACCAATGTTCTTTGTGTACATCAGAATGAATAACTCTTATTTTCCAAACAAACTGCTTTTCTTCTTAATACATCGTATGCTTTCCTCTTGCAGAACTGTAGAATATAAATCGTATTTTATAGTCATTTGTGTTCCATTCAAGCACATGATGACACATTCTTTTTATTTAAACTACAGCTCTTGTTTTTTTTTTGTTCAAAAGTTATGTCACAACCTCAAGAACCACCAGCAACTGAAGCACCACCTTTGAATCCTCATTTATCTGGCAATGTGAGCATCTTGAAAGAAGCCTTTCCTGAAACTGATATTGAAGTGATTGAAGCTGTTCTTCAAACAACGCATGAGAACCTTGAAAGGTCTTTTGAAATCCTTTTGAGCATGTCAGACCCTAATGTCAAGACAGAAGAAACACCACCTATGCCACCTCGTCCAAACAACAGAGCACCTTATGCTTACTTTGAACAACAAGAACCACGCAGTGTAGAAGACCAGTTACGTATGGATGAAGCTTATGCTCGACAGTTACTTGAACAAGATGAACCACGTAAGTGTATTTGTCATCTCAATCAAGACTTATAGGCTCTAGGCCGTCTACCTCCAAGACGTAATGAAGAGCAAGAGGAGGATTCTATTTTCAACTTCCAAGGTAAGATGGACAGTGTACATTGATGATACTGATGATGAATGATAGAAGAACTTCCTATCATTAAAGAAAAGATGAAGGAAGCAGGCAATGGTAAGTAACAAATAGATTCAGAAGCGTGCGTCCTCTAAGAATGGTAGCTGCCAAAAAGAAAATGATGGATCTTTATCATCAATTCAAAGCAAACACACAAAAGCAACCAACAGAACAAGTCGCTGGTCCTTCTATGCCTACTACCAATGCTCAATACCGCGGATTGCCTAGTGATGATGGAGATGATCTTTTGACGGGTGATATCTCAGCATTGCATCTGTCTGACTATGATGTCTATACTCAAACAGAAAGAAGACAGAGAGCACAGAGTGGTGCTAAAGGTAAAGTAAACATTAGGATGATCATGACTGAATGTTGCCATAAAAGTGAATCCTCCTTTGGATAGACCACAGATTCAGACATCCACTTCAGATGCTCAATTAAAAGCAGATGAAGATTTTGCTAGACAATTAGCTCAAGAAGAAGAACAACAACTAGAACAAGGTGAGTTATGAATAAGGTACATATACATGTATTAACCAACAAGAAGCAAGAAGATCAAGGCAGACTTCAGCTCAAGATGATCTTCAGGCACCCCCTATGCCTGCTAGAAAACCAGTCAGTCCTACTGTTGTGATTGCACCTAGATCGCCACTTGAAATGGATGATTCTGACTATGAAGGTAAACAAAAAGTTGTACAGTTCTACTTATAGAATATAAAGATGTAGGGTTGACTGCTGCAACTTCAAACAAACAAACAGAAGAAAATAACAATGTACCTTATGTGATTGGTGACGATGATGATGATGATGATGATTCAGATGCTGATGATTTAGTGGATATTGAACAACAACAACAACAACAACAACAACAACAACAACAACAACAACACAGTAAGTTGCATTCTTGTTTAAATATCCTATTTATTCTCTATAGACACTGTCAATAAGGATAATGTTGATAAACCTCATCAAGTAAACAAGGAAGACATTTCCAGCAAAGAAGATACTTCCAGCAAAGAAGAACAAAAACCCAAGCAATCAAAAGAACACCTTGAAGAAGATAAAACTGTTGTTTAATAGTATGTGCTATAGCTTTCTTCATAGAATAAAGGTTGTGATGAAGAATAATAAAAACCAGGAAATGAATTCAATTCTACTGTCATGTACCATAGATCAGGATTGTCTATGGTAGGATCATGGTCTAGTTCATATCGTTCCGTACCATCGTCTGAATCACTGCCTAAATCAATATGAAGCCATTTGGTTGTGTTGTTCTCGATCAGTTGAATATAATAGCATGCTTCAAAATAGACATCCACACGGCTCAATTGAGTATGTTGGCGAAGATCCAAGTAAGGCATCACTTTCACAGACGCAATCTCGCCAGACAAGTGTAAATCCTCTAATCTGAGGCGAGAACAAAAGGCCAATACAGGGCAATTGTAGTCTTGATCTTCTCCTTCAAACACGGCATCCAAAATACACAAGTTCTTAATATGCGTTTCAATAGGATCCATGCAGTCAACAGACACATGAAAGCCCATGATACACAACTTAACCAAGTGCTGATGCTGTCCAATCATCTTATTCAGTGAGACTGGCGTCTCTTGGGCTAAATCATGTATGAGTGTCACTTCTGTCAGATGAGTAAACCGAGCCAAGGACAGCAATTCCTTTGTCGTGGGATAATCCAGTTCACACTGTCGAAGGGTGTGTCTGAACCGTGTGTTGGAGAAGGTATCAAATTGCTCTAACCAGTTTGGGGTGAATGGATACGCATCCAATGAGTCAAAATTGACTTTGGTGGGTTCAAATGCCAGCATCACATCTGTAGTCAGTCTGATCAAATTGGTGTCAAATCGCTCAAGAGATTGACATGTTCGAGCAATAGCAAAAACAGCATCGCGATCACCCGTGTAATTAGAACGAACCATGGTGTCTCGAGAGTGCTGAAGACAGACCAATTCAATGGCCCCTGTGTACTTATGTGACATGTACTCTAAAAGAGGCACGCCATGAGATAGATAAGCATCTGAAAAGACAACTTTAGTGATAGAGGGCGCTGGTATAGGTTGATAGCCAAGAGAGACTGTTTGAAAGGGTACATATTGTTCTGTGGGTAACATGATAAACGCTGTTTTGATCATGGCTAGTTCTTTGAGTTGAGAGCAAGCATAATGTAGTCTATCCAGTTGTGTTGTATTGAAGCAACCATACATGATGTACATGAACAAAAGACTAGGTGCATTGCTGAGACCTGTAATCAAGTATTCAGACGCTCTTGATCGACAGTTATTACCGACAGAAGCAAAATTAAGCCAAAGATGGTTGAGATGTAGAAAGGGCTGTGTGGTATGAAGTAATGAGGTCGTGTACATGCAGGTACTTGTTTCTGCTATTGACTTTAGCTTTGACCATGACTGTGTGATAGTAGCAGGCCTATAGCGGGATATCTCAGCTGGGGCTACATATTTTCGACTGCTAAGGATACTTGTAGGGTCAAAATAGAGCTCTACATGCTGCATATGCGGAAACAATTCTATCTGTCGTATGAGTGTATCAACAGATAGAGATGCTGCCATGTCAATATGTAATGCCTTAACTTTGTTAGCCAGACGTTTGTTATTCTCAAAGAACTGGATTGCATAATCAAGTTGATCTTTATGGCGACATGACAGTGTCTCAAACAAAAGTTCTGATCTATCCAAATAAGTTTGCCATTGTTGACATACAAGTCGACATTGAGTACGATCTGTATGGTTCAAGAGTGAAAAGATAAAGAAAAATAACTCTTGGGGCAATTCCATTTTAAAAAAAAGGAAAAAGAAAAAACAAAAAAAAAAGCCACTTTTTAGAAGGGATATGTAACAAAATCGATTTATGTATATGTAAAAAATGAGTCTACTTCTTCTTGCTAGCAGGAGCAGTAACGTTGAACTTGAAGTAGATGATATCACCATCTTCAACAACATAGTCTTTACCCTTTTGCATGTATTTACCAGCAGCCTTAACAGCACTTTCGGAACCCAATTCCTTCAAAGCATCATACTTCATCACTTCAGCCATAATGAAACCTCTTTCAAAATCAGAGTGAATGACACCAGCAGCACCAGGAGCCTTGGTGTTCTTACGAACAGTCCATGCTCTGACTTCATCAGGACCACCTGTAAAGTAATAGATCAATTGAAGAGCAGCATAACCTTGAACAATGATCTTGGGCAACACAGAAGGAGCAGAAAGTTCCTTTTGAATGGCTTCCTTTTCTTCAGGTTCAGCAAGAGAAAGACGGTATTCATAAGCACCAGAGTAAGGAATCATGATATCACCAGGAGAGTTAGTATCGATCCAACCCTTGATCTTGGGAAGCCACTTGTTCTTCTTACGAAGGAAATCCTTTTCACTCAAGTTGGCAAGGTAAATGACAGGCTTAGCAGTGATCAAATGAAGACCGTTGATGACTTCAATTTCCTTGTTGCTCCAAGTACCGTGACGCACATCTTTACCACTTTGAACGTATTCGTAAACCTTGGTTACAATAGCTGCTTCTTCCTTCTTGGCTTTGTCTTGAGCATTACCACCATTACCCAAACGACGAACAGCAGTGTTGAGTTCAGTGGATTGTTTGGCGAGGAATTCTTCATCCTTCAAACGCAATTCTTCACGAATAATGTCTAAATCACGCACAGGATCTAATTCACCTTCAACGTGAATCACATCAGCTTCATCAAAAGCACGGACAACGTGGAAAATAGCATCGACAGCCTTGATGTGAGACAAGAAAGCGTTACCCAAACCAGCACCGGAAGCAGCACCCTTGACAAGACCAGCAATATCAATCACAGTCAACTAGGTCTATTTTAGCAAACGTATATGTCTATAAACAACTTACGAAAGCAGGAATTTCTTTAGCAGGCTTGTAGTGTTGGCATAACCAATCGAAACGTTCATCGGGAACAGCAACACGAGATTCTTCAGGGTCTATAGGTAATAGTTGAGTATGACTGCTTCAAGCGAAATATATATACATACCAATGGTACAGAAAGGATAGTTCTCGGCAGCAGCAGAAGCATTGGTAAGGGCGTTAAAGAAAGTGGACTTTCCTACATTAGGAAGACCAACAACACCAATCTTCAAGTTGTTTGAGGGACGACCGAGTAAAGCCTTTTCTTCCTTGACAGCCTTCTTGGGTGGCATGACTACAATAAGAATATTTTAGTCTTTGGTTTACTTTAATATGACTCTACTTACTTGTTCTATTGACAATAAAGTGTGTATAGAAAAAAACAGGTCTATTTTTTTTTTTTTTTAGTTTAAAAAAAATTGACGACGGGGGGTGAAATTACTTTTTGTGACGGTTTTTATTTTTTCTGTGCGGACTTTAAGTCCATCCTTGTTTGCATTAGTAAGTTTCCAAAGACCAATGACTTTGAGCTAGCTATTGTTTGTTTCATTATGTATAAATGTAACCATCATCATAGAAATCTTTGATGGAGTCTATATCAATTGATATACTGGGATTGAAATTGACATTCATGAATGCAAAGGAAAACTCACAATCAATTTTCTTGTCAGTAAAGATGACATAATGCGCTTGTTCATCTCTTTCTTTTTCATACTAAAGACTTACAAACTGTAATTTAATGAGCTATGATACTTGCATGCTGCCAATACATGAGCAATTTTATAGATTATAATTAAAGAAGCTATTATTCTAAGGTGAGATGTTCAATAGAATGTATATATCACATCCATTGAGATTATATTCGCCACTTTAAATGACTAACTGGCTCAGTTACAAGTAAACCATGACTATCACTGTACACTCACATGTCGAATGCGATAATTGACTCCTTTTTATTTTCGTATTCATTTATTATCACAAAGGAAGTATCTCAATTCGTGCTTTTAAACAAGTTTTGAATGCTAAAGACATTGTATCACTATTGTGGTTTGATGGATAAAATAGGGTTTTCAAGTATTTCAGGATAAACCAAAGAGGAAGGGAATCACTCATTGTTTTCTATTTAAAAAAGAGGTCTGCAGCTTTTTGGTTCTCAAGTTACAAAGGAGTCTTGTTTATATATGCATATAAAAAGAGAGAGAAAACTTTATGCATACAATAAATAATTAGATGTATTCAACATGATCAGTATGTGATTTTGTTGACAGTTCTTTCAAGAGTTTCTTTTCCAGAATGAATTTGCCTTCTTTGTATTCATTTTCAGGATCATACGCCTTCACCTAATAAAATAGACAGATTAATGGTCAATCATACAAGCATATGCATTCATAAACCAAGATGTGCTTAACCAACATAAGTCCATCCAAGTAACATGGAGCAATGAGTGCATGAAATGTCTCGCACTCGGTGTAATCCTGTTGTCATTCCTCTATCTTCTTCTTTTCCATAATTAACATTAACACTAATAGGATCATTAACAAAGATAAAATAGACAAGTAACGTACACTGTCGTGAATAAAAATGCTTGTCCGTGTTGACCTTGAAATTGCTATCATTTGTGTGAATACTGACTATGCTTATCTAACTTACTCTAGAAATAAGACTGTCTGAAGAAGCTAAATGTGCTTTGCATTTAGCGCAACCGTAGATTGTACTGGATCCTTCAAGATAAGCACGATACAAAAGCCCCATGTGTGAAAAAGATAAAGAAACAAAGAGAGAGAGAGAGAAAGAAAGAAAAAAGAGACTAAAAAAAAGGAAAGAAAGGGAAAGAGAGAAAGAGAGAAGATGGATCGTCACAATCTGTCAGATGATAACCCCCCCATTAACTTATTTAAAATACTGTATCACACTATATAGAATAAAAATAGGATGTATTTATTTAAACAGCTTAATTTTCTTATTTTCTTTTGTTGGACTGACTGATAACACTGCTTTCTAGCATATCATTTTGCTGTGAATTCAGGCTGTCCCACAGTGCCACGTGGTTAGAATTTGACAGATTGGCTGACTTTAGGAGGTAGAGTTTTAATCATAAAGTGCAAAAAAAAAAAAAAAAAAAAAAAAAAAAAAAAGACTTGATGCAATCAACCAATTTTTTATTATTATTATTATATAATTCAATTCCAAGTAAACCTTTTCCTTTTTTTTTTTTCATCGTATTTCGCTTTAAACTTGTATCCTGTACTCATAAAAAGAATGTATATTAAAGTCAACAAAGGTCTTTTTTCTTCTATTAAAAAAAGCCATTACCTTCTAGACTTTTTTTATTTCGCAAATTTCGCATAATAATTACAAAAATAAAATATGCGTTAATTTACTGCATTTACCAATCAGCATTCTTACCTACCTCATACTAAATAAAACAAACTGTTTCTATAGAATGTAGATGAGAATAAACAGTGTGTCTATTTTATCTTCGTTAGGTCAATGTATACTCTTTTATCATGAAAACTACATGAAGAACAGTATTGATCTGGGCTTTTTGAATAACCTCATCTTGAGATGATTAACTAGACAAAAGTCAAGAAATCGCTTGTTGAACCAATGAATCTTCTTTTTTGTATAATGTCTGTTTGATACGCATGCTTCAATAACTTGTTAATTGTGATTAGAATGTCTAGAAGATTTGATTTGTCACTGTTTGTTGTCAAAAGCCAACTTTTGCTTAAATTAGTTGTTTTCAACAAGTTTTCTTTTCCTTTCTGTTGATTTCCTGACAGACAATAATCTAAAAGAGATACGGATTTATATGACCTGCCTATCTCAAGCAATTTATCAGCTGATACGTTTTTTACCTCAATGTTTACAACTTGAGCTGAAATTCAATTGCTTGCCAATATGACTAGAAGCTCCTTTATTTAATTAAGCAATATGACAAAACAAGGGCACAAGGATAAAGCCAGGCTTCAAGGTGTTTGAAAACGAAAGAGAAAGGAACACAGTTCATGATTTCATCAAGCCTAATCTTCTTTTTTAAGAGTACCACTTTCAGTGAAATGATGAACAGAATTCTTATCCTCACTAGAGAGAGCACAGATATTTTTTTACTTGTACTCAAACAAACCTGTAATTCAATTTACACCGTTACTACACTTTTTCGTGTTACCACACCACAGTTTCTCGGAACGAATACCGACAGGTTTTAACATGAATCATAATAGCTCTGTATGAGCCAATAAGAACAACCAACGCCTGTATTTCATTTGCAAACTATCAAACTTTCTAAAGAAAATAAAAGAAGAAAGGTAGTCTTTCAAACTTTGAAAGAAAATCAAGAAAAAAAATGTATTTCGATGACCGAGACCACAGATAATTCTGCCCCAGTTTATGTGACATGCTGAAACTCGGGGCGCATATAAATGAAGATCATCCTTGTCATTTTTCAAGCAATCTATAGACAAAATCCCGCATGACACTTTCATACTACGGATAGTCGGGTCTTGACCACTATGTCCCCTTCCTCGCTTACTCCTGATTCTCTGTAGCTGCGTTATTTTGGGAACACCCGTCATTTCAACTCCCTTCTTCTCTACACATATTTAGCATCCATGATACGTGCACACACTTATGCACACGCATTACATACACCACACATAAAAATTTTAAACTTTTTTTTTCTTAAATCTTATTCCTTTTCTTTCTTTTCTCTCTCTCTCTCTCTCTCTTTTCCTCTCTTTTTACTTTCATTCTTGTGCTTTTCTTTTTTATTTGAAAGAAAAAAATTCCTTTTTTACCTATTAATTTCTCGAAACAAAAAAAAAAATTATAGGAACAGACAAGGAAGGAAATACAAAAAAAAAGCTTATTCGACTTTTTTTTTTCTGATATGACGACTTCAGAAACAAGATCGCCTTCACCGCTTACTACTTCACCTTCAACAACCAACACTCTGACAGAACAAAAAGCCACTTTTGAAAAAAATGCTTCTAGGTACATTAAATTATGCAAATAATAATAATAATAATAAAAAAAAAACTTATTCTATATAGCAAAAAATTAAATCATAAAAAAATACAAGAAGAGAACCACTTTGGTTCTTTACGTCGGCCTCGCGCTGAAACTATGCCAACACAGTCCAGTTCTTTCCCTTACAACACTAACCTAGATCACAACCTGATCTTGGATCCGGCAACACGTAATCAGTATGGTTTTATGCCTACTACTCTAGAACAAAATTGGTTCCAAACTCCTTCTGCACCTACCACAGACCAACTTTTGAGAGCAGACGATAGTAACACCATTGCAAGCACACTGGCTTCACTCGGTCTAGACGAACAATATCAAACAGGAGGAAACTATACTAGTGAGCTACATGCAAGCCACTCTTATTCATCGCTTCAGAACTTGGCTGACCATCCGCATTATAAACATGAAAATCTACCTTATTTTAAACCGGAAGATCTCCGTTCCTCAGTAGCCAATCTTCGCCTGGCTCATCAAAATAGACCCCGTGCCATGAGTGCTGCAGATCAACAAAAACAACAACAGCAGTTTTATTATCCAGAAGACATTTGGTATTCTGCTGAAATGAAATATCAACCACAGTTAAACAGACCCTTTTTGCGCACTTCCAACAGCAGTGCTGATTTATTAGAAATGATGGCTCGACAAAGAAAGGCCACAGTACCTTCACCCATGATGAATACCACTACACCAGAAGACATTGATCATGGTTGGACAGGGGTAACGTTCTTCTAAATTTTTTTCTGTAACTCAAACTGGCTTTTTATTTTTAGGAATCATTTACAGCAGGTGGAAGTCTATCCTCTTCATATGAACAATTATCCAATAATAGCAGTATCTTGGATGCCAATGCAGAAGACATGATACCTACTCGATCTCTATGGCTTGGACAACTTGAAATCACCAATCAAACGTCAAGCGAATTAAACTCGATTTTCTCTAAATACGGTGTGATTGAGAACATTCGTGTCTTGCCAGATCGTGAATGTGCCTTTATTAATTTCTCAACAGTCGAAGAAGCATTGAAGGCCCGTGATGCATTTGCTAATCATCGTCTAACAATGCCGAATGTCAAAGTTGGATTTGGTAAGCCAGACACAACCTCAGTCACGTCTTCACCTACGACGACCAATGCTTTTGCGACTGAGAGTGCACAAGGACCTACAAGAGCATTATGTAACTATACACTAGCATATTATCTGTAGACTCATCATTTATTTGGGATGGATTTATATAGGGGTTGGCAATATTCCGACCAATACAACACAAGCAGCTTTAGGCTCGATTTTTTCATCGTTTGGTAGGATTGAATCTGTGCGTTTATTGACCAATAAGAATTGTGGGTTTATCAACTTTTACAATCAAGAGGATGCTATGAAGGCTAAGCGAACACTTCATAACCGAGAAATCATGGGTCCAGGCACAGGTGCTGTTAAAATAGGGTTTGCTAAAGTGCCCGTATTAAAAAACGCGGCTGGTGGCCTTGTGGGCGCCAATGATGCAATCCATTTCCAATATCTAGCAACAGAACAACAACAACAACAGCAACAACAACAACAACAACAACAACAACAACAACAAACACTCTTATACGAGGACTATTCACCATGGAAACATAAGTTTGTTGATGAACAACAACAGCAACAAATGATGATGTACATGTTAGAAATGATGGGCAATAATTCAAATGTCATTTCCGCTGTTGTAGCAGAGCGTAAATTGATTATGCAGGAGTTTGGCGAAGATGACTCAGATGGCCCATTATTTGATGGTAACTAGAAATACATTTGGTCATGCACTTATCCTTTTGCATAGCTCTTCATTTGCCTCAAAATTACTATCCTACAATTCCTGTTGCACCTGAGCTCGGTCAATCGAGAAAAGTGGATATTTCTCGCCTTCGGGATATTCGTAAAAGATTAGATACTGGTAACATTACAACAAAGGAATTAGAGACCATTGCAGTCGAATGTGTGGATGAAATCGTTGAACTCTGTAGTGGTAAGTAACCAACGAATGTAAGCGTCATTCTCAAAAATATGTGTAGATTACATTGGTAATACGGTCATTCAACGTTTATTCGAAAGATGTTCTGAAATGACAAAGTCCATGATGTTGGAAGCTGTAGCTCCCTTTTTAGCTTCCATTGGTGTCCACAAAAACGGAACATGGGCTGCTCAAAAGATCATTGACACCGCTAAACTACCTGCCCAAATCTCACTTGTCTGTAACCACATCAAACCCTATGCGCCTGCTTTATTGCTTGATCAATTTGGTAATTACGTTGTTCAGTGTTGTTTGGGACTTGGTCCTAATCGAAACCAATTCATTTTTGACGCCATTGTTGATTCGTGCTGGGAGATTGCTCAAGGCAGATTTGGGGCACGCGCAGTACGAGCCACGCTTGAAAGCCCCCATGTAACCAAAAGACAACAGGTATGGCAAGTATTTATGTGCCATACTAAACTAACTTTGTTCCTAGAAATATGTTGCTGCTGCGCTTGTGCAACATGCTTTGCTTTTAGCTACCAATGCTAACGGAGCACTTTTGCTTATTTGGCTCCTAGACACGTCGGGTATTCCTGGCCGGTACCGTGTCTTGGCTCCCCGTTTACTCCCTCATTTATCACGCCTATGCACGCACAAATTAGCTTCTTTGACTGTCCTGAAGCTGATCAATCAACGTCAAGAACCTGAAGCACGCGCTTTGATCCTAGACGCGTTATTCTTTTCAAACACGACAGATAAAGTGCCACCTCTCATTGACGAAGTGCTTCATGATCAAGTTCATGGCGTCAGTCTTGTCCAAAAGATTTTGTCTAGCTCTTACATTGAGTTGCGTGAACGACAAAGCATTGCTGAACGCGTGAAGCAAATTTTGTGTAAATTAAAGCTACAGCATGTTCAAGGATACAAGCGCTTAATGGAAGAGATCAACATGGTCATGGTTGATTCTGTTCCAGGGGCAAGTCTAGGTGTTACTTTACCAGGTCAATTTTCTATCAATCCTAGTTTGGCTGCTGCTTTACAGGCCAAATACATGGTGCCTAGTGGATCTAATCATGAAGATTATGAACAAAATGATGATCAGACAGCTGCTATGATGGCCAATTTCTATGCTGCCGCTGCCGCTGCCGCCGCTGCTTCTACATCAGTCAATACTTGTAGTATCTTGGCACCTACTCAACCAAAACACAATTATTAAGGTGAAAAATAACAAGAAAAAAAAACCAAATACCGATCTTATATGATACCCATATACTTTCCCTACACGTATTCCTCTTTATATACATTTATTTACATATCTATCTCTTTTCTATATATATATTATCCTTCCTTTGTTCTTATATATTATATACACTCTTTATATTTATCCCTTTTTTCTTAAAAAAAGCATTTTCTATATATACATTACCCCTCCCCCTTCCTTTCTTGTTTTTGACCCATTTATGAAAAAAAAAAGCGCATTTATAAATACATTTTACACAGAGAGAATATATATATGTATATATATTTAATCACATACATATATAAATTTCATGCTTTACAATAAAAAAAAATCTTTTTTTATAAATTTAAAATGAAATTATATACTATGAATATATGTGCGTACAATGGATGCTTAGGTTGCATGAAAATGAATTTAATCTACTTCAGAGGACAAGCGAGGTCGCTTATTTGCATTGTCGTCTTCTAAAGAAGTATGCTTTTGTTTAGGACTTTCTTTAGTAGACAGACTATTGACTGGCACTAGCAATGATCTTAGGTATTTATTCTAATCAAATTCATAAGTATGGATAGATTACAATGAACATATCTTACCTCTTTTTCAAGTTCGTCTAACTTTTGAACATCGGTTTCTTTTTCTTGTCTAAAGCGATGCATCATTTGTTCCAATTGACCCACACGATCAAACAAAGTATGTTGGTCTGCATGGATTTGTGGTGGCGGTGATGTAGATTCACGTTCTGAGAATACTTGTGTATTAGGAACCAATAATGGATGATTTGGATCTATTCGTCTTAGTGCATCTTCCAAGTCTTTCGTGTGCTTTTCTAATGCTTGACATTTTTCATGAAGTTCTCGTTCACGTTGCTTGCGGCGGTCACGGAACCTAGCACTGGCTCCTGCATTGCGTTTCCTTTTTTCTGCAAGGACTTCTTCCGACGATAAAGCTTTTTCTTGAATAGGTTTCAATGGTGTATTGTTAGTGGCAGGATTATATGCTCTCTGTTCTTTCGAGGGTTCTTGAGCAGAACGATACTGTTGGAATTGATTGAATAAGATCCAAAGTGTTTGTTGATCTGGTGTAGGAGGTGTTGAGACAGAAGAAGGGGAAGAACAAGAGTTATAATGTGGAGGAGAGCGCACTTCTTGATGATGTGGCTTTGGTAAGATAGGTAGTGATTTATAGTTTGAATTAGGCGGCGATGCTGGCATAAGACTTGAAGTAACATGCGTAGGGGATTTTGTGAACATGGAGATAGGTGGAAGTGATGGTGGAGGAGAGACACTCTTTTGAAAAGCCATTTTTATTGTAAAGAAGAAGAAAAAATAAAGAGAAGTGCCTGGAACTGTTTATGCTGAAATAAACTGCAAGTTCATAATATGACTGGATTGCGCAATTTTATGGCGACATTTCCGTTTCTTATTGCGAGAAATTGCCTAAAAAGGAAAATAACCTATTTAATGTATGTCGTACAAAACGTCTATTATCGTGTGAAATGTCTGGATGATGCGATACAGTAGTTGAAAACACTAATGTGCAAAAATAAACCCTAATAAAAACAAATATTGAGAGAAATTAGGTCATACATAGTGCTGTACTTTAATTAAATCTAGAAAAAAATTTCTATTGATCCCGTGGGAAAGAGTTGACATATCTTGATTCTTTTTGGATCAATATGAAGTTGCGTCAATGGAAGGCAGTTTGCATTTCTTTTTGTTCTTTTGTAGAGTTTGTCCTTCATGTTCTAAACAGATATTTCTTGTTCAACAGGATAATCAACATGAGAAAACAATTGTGACACCAAGTTTATTAGCAAAAACATAGTACGGCAAATGAAGCATTGATTCTTGCTTTCAGACATTCATACAATCTTTAATATATTTCTGTTGAGCTTAATATAATACTTAAAAGAGGGAATTGTATAAATTTCGACTGAGTAATTATCAAGTAGTTTATTGTCACAATAGCTAGTTTAACTCGAATAAACTTCAGTTTGAAAAAGTCACCAGATTTACCAGCTTAATGGAGCAAGTGTGCTCTAATAAAATAATTTATTTGAATAAACAGTTTGATAGTCCATTACTTGCTCATATAACAGAGGTACCAAGCAAATGGATGCTTTGACAATGAAAAAAAGCCCGATTCATGCAAATCCTTGCCTTTTTCTTAGGCGTATGAAGGCCTTGTAGATTTTTTTTATGCACGCATAAATTACTCCTAATACATACAAAACATGTCTATTAATATCCAGGGAACCTTTGAAGTTGATTTGGACCAAAAAAAAAAGCGACTTGTAGAATTTGACCATTTTTTCTCTAAGGAAGGAAGACTTGTTCCAATTTTATTTAAAGACTTTCAAACGTCAAATGAGAGGAAGAGAAGACTGTGATATTATAAGAACTAGACTAAGTGAAAGAAGATAAATATGTGGTATAGGAAATGGAGAAAAATACTAAGAATTTGAGAGAGCTTAATCGATACTTGAAATGGAGTGGACATCATGGATAAAGAAGGAAGGATCGGAAAGCGAAAGCAGAGAAGAGAAGCTACAGTTCATAATCAAGGCGGGACTCATTGTGCAGCTTATTTGCTGAACGAAAGACCGTATTTTTCTACAGCTTGTGAGAGGGATGAGGCCTCAGAAAAAAAACAGAGTGCCAGTGAGCTTGCCAAATAGTGAGGGCTGTGCATGCAAAGATCTGAAAGGCGCTTGGGGAAGAGAAATGGAGGAGGGCGATGCAAGGAATAATAACCTGGAGAAGGACTTGACGTAGGAGGTGTATCGGAGGAGCACTAATGTTGGGATTGATGTGGTTGGAAAAAACACAAGACCAGACGACATATTTTGTGAGGCAAAGGAAATAGAAATGGTTGAGGGTATCAATGGAAGTAATGAGATTCGGGGGACAATGGACACAAAGATTATTGAGGACTATATGGGACATAAGGCGATGTAGGTGAAAACAACTGTTGACTTTGTTGTGGTGCATCCAGTAAAGTACATTAAGAGTAGGTAGAGGGCTTTTCAGAGAACAAAGGCGTTTCCAATTGGGCGACAGGCAAGGATCATGTGGTATAGGAGGGGAGGAGCTGGGGCATAATTTACGATAAGAAAATTCAAAAGATCAAGATAATCAGGAAAACCAGGAAAATCAGCAAGCAATTACAAGGGCAAACATAGATGAACATAGATGAGCAGAATAATAGAAAAAAAATGTGTGTATTCTGGATTTTTAAAATTAAAGACGCTACAACGTAAGCGATGGAAGAAATTTTTCATTGGATACAGAAAATTTCTATCAAGAGTGGAAGAATTCTTCACTCATTGAAGGAAAATCTTGGTCAAATATTCATTCAAATATGGAAGAAAAATGCAATCAGTTACGCTGTGATGAGAGAGAGTTTTTTCTTTTTTTTTTTTTTTTTGCTGGCACAAATAGCATCCTTGCGCATTAGTATTAATTTTGTCAAATTCATACTTGAAGTTTGTTAATTTATTAACTCTATAGAAAAGGTCCTTTTGAAGACATGGCGCAATGTGGCTTTTGACTACTCGAACTCGATCGATTCATTAGAATGGCTATACTAAGCTGAAAATAGCTTAAGAGAACAAGGGCAAAAGAGGAAATAGAAATGATATATAGAGGTGATTTAGGATAGAAGCGAATGTATAGAAGCTCATTCAGCGCTCCAATAAAGTAAAAAGCGGATAGCCTTGAGTGTGTTTGTGAGGAAACAATTAAAAAACCTTTGAAAGACAAAAAGCTTGGCCAAGGGCACTTTTGCATTCTCTAAAGCCATCTTGAACAATGCTTAAGGACGGCGCTTGGCTTTGGAAAAGTTCCTTGATGCATGTTTTGAGTCTCTTTTTGGGAGAAGTCGTCAGACTAATTAAGTAACAATTGACTGAATCAGTTGGGCTGCCTTTCTTACGAATTGGGACTACTTGTGCTACTCGTCAACAGTGAGGTGTGTATGGCCAACACCAACATAGATAAAAAATATGGAAAATCAGGAGATCACTAAAATCTGTGATATATATACAGAAACTAAAGCTAGAGCCATGAGGAAAAATCACGATAAGAGCCGTAGATGTCAGGAACTTCTCATGAATGTAATGGATCTACAAAAAAAAAAAAAAAAAAAAAAAAAAACGTATTCTAAAGTCTGCCAACATTTATGCCGACATGCAAGTATGCCATTTGTGTACTCAAAAAAAAATTTTTTGAAAAATAATAAAAATCACTTTTTGAAATGCATCAAAAGTAGAAATTTTTATTTTTTTATATTTTTTATAATTACAGAAAATAATTTTCTGTTTCAAATTAATAAAAAAAAGACAATTCTTCAATTTTTTAATTTTAAATAAATAAACGAGTCTGCCAGACGATAATTTTACTGTTTTAGTTCAAAAGACGAATTCCTGTCTGGCAGACTCGTTTATTTATTTAAAATTAAAAAATTGAAGAATTGTCTTTTTTTTTATTAATTTGAAACAGAAAATTATTTTCTGTAATTATAAAAAATATAAAAAATAAAAATTTCTACTTTTGATGCATTTCAAAAAGTGATTTTTATTATTTTTCAAAAAATTTTTTTTTGAGTACACAAATGGCATACTTGCATGTCGGCATAAATGCTAATATTTTTATTATTTTTGAAAATGGTTTTTTCTTTTTGAGAGAAATCTATTACACTCAACGAAGACTTCTAATGTTTGCGGGTTTTGCAAAATTATTACTGTAACTTTCTGCAATATATATTCGATCTATGTGCTGAGCACAATCTCACACAAGAGCATAGATGGGACTTAACTAAGGGTGTTATTGTCATACGTGAGAAAAACATCATTGTAAATATCCTCTCTGGTGTGGTCACTCCATTGCAAGACATCTTTTATTACCTCTGAGTTTCTTTCTGAGCCAGAGGCATCTTTAGTCCTAAAGACTCGGCGCAAGTACGTTTTACTGAAGTTTGCTCAACTATGACCATACTGTTCTCTATTGGTGCAAATAACACTTGTTTTTCTAGCTTCCTGGAACTAATCTCGAGCGTATTTGTCTAGTTTGATGGCGACTCATTTGGCTACCTAGATGTAGCCCTGAGCCATGCTTTTGTGGCGTAGACCTCTATCATTCGCATGTTATCTTATGTTTTTATATAGTCACTATGTTCAAATAACTCACAGCATTTGTTGAGCAAACCTCTATAAATTCCCTCCTATTACAGCTTGTCTCTATGAAACATGCTACCAAAAACACTCTGCCCCTTTTAGAAAACGACCAAATATCTCTCTTCCTTCTTTGGCTACAGACATACGTCCACAAACATTGCTATATCAAGACTTTTTCTTCTATGAATTTCTTATCCTTGTTCCTTTAAGGAGGGCTTTAGTCTAGTCTAGTCTAGTTATTCTGATAGATTGACTAAATCCAAATAATTTAAACTATGCAGATATAAAATTATGCTATTTGTGTTAACAAAAAATACTTTTAGAAAATAATCACTTTCAGGTAGAAAGTAATCAAAGAAAAACTTAATTTTTCACTGCAGCGTAAGCAATGAAAGAAGCATGCACTCAAAGATACAAGATTTTGACTAGATCTTCACTCAGATACAGAAAATTTCTTCATGTATTCTTTGTACTTTTGCTCTTGAGCCTCTGCTGCAAACCATACTTACAGACAATCAGCTCACTAAATACCGCTTCAAATTCAACCTGACTGATATTCAGTCGAACCTGCAACCTATTAAGCATTTCAATTATGCCAATGATACTCTGATATTCTTTCACGACCTAGATGACTTACTTAGGCTGCGCTCTCATCTCCACAACTACTGCAATGCCTCTAATGCCAAAATCAACTTCAGCAAAGTTCGGACTTTCTTTCTCTTCCAGGCAGAGATATGAGCGCTAAGTAGCTATCTGCCTTGGAAGACCTCGAAAACAACAAGCTGAGGGACTTCAATGATGCTAGTCCTATTATTTACTTGAGATTCTCTTTGATTCAATCCTCAACACAGAGGCAGCCTTCTTATCCTACTTTGTTAAATATTTGAAAGCTGTCTCTAACTCTTATGCCAGCCGCAATTTGCCAGTATTAGGGCATGCTATTGTAACCAATACTTTACAATCTATTGAAAACGTAATCACCTTCTTTGCTACTCGTGGCATTTTTTCTCACTGGAGTTGAAGACTGATGACAGTACCTAGAAGATTTGGTGGTTTGGATATCTTG
This sequence comes from Gilbertella persicaria, assembly GCF_025201335.1. Classification (NCBI taxonomy): domain Eukaryota; kingdom Fungi; phylum Mucoromycota; class Mucoromycetes; order Mucorales; family Choanephoraceae; genus Gilbertella; species Gilbertella persicaria. The sequence goes on from NW_026251966.1 coordinate 91,099, forward strand.
GACTTTGATATCCAACAAAACTCATTGTACTTCCGTTGGGCTCATCCATTCTTCAACAATGCCTCATCCCCTCTTCCCTTGACCTTTGCAATCCTGTCTACGTACCGATACAGTCACACAGATTTCGTTTCACGCCTTTTTAGATAAATTTTTGAAGACAGTAAAATTGCATTATTTTCATCCTTGAATAAGTCCCCTAAAGCATAGATGATGAGCACTATAAACCGTGTAGAATAAAAGTTTAAGTTGTTTGTTAAAGGAGAATAAAAAAGAGGAAGAACTAGTATTTGGTGTGGCCACCTTTTGCGTCAATCACCGCTTGGCATAGATTTTTCATGCTTCCGACCAAGCATGCAGCATATTCCTATCTGGAGTTCTCCCTCTCTTATCGAAATTAAATGTTAGGCATCCTTAGGTCATTGAAACGTATACGTGACCAAAGGTTGTTTTTAAACTATACTTCTAAAACAAGAATGTTTGCTCTTTTGCCGTATTCATGGTATTCTTTCTATTTTTAACAAATAGTACAATTGTAGTTTCTCTCTTTTTAAGGGCATTTCAAAACAATTGTGTCTCTTAGACCAAATACTATGCTTTAGACGAATACAAAGGGCATACTAAATGCAGCATAAAAACAAAAAAGCATGCAGCATTATTTTAGAATTGGGCTTATGAGACTATTCGAGCGTTTTAAGCCTTTGTGGCTTGTCATATGCCTATATGTAAAATTAGAAATCGGTTGCTACCCTTTTTTTGTATTACCAATGACCTACGGGTGCAACAATAGGATGGTCAGTGCCATTTTTTAGGTAAAAAAAAGCACATTACCTTAATCAACAAACGTTAATTATAGAAAAACGAACTGTTTCAAAATAAGGCAAGTTTCACATTCGCAGCCATTGTTGTCATATTATTAAAAAAGGCGGCAGACTTATCCCGCCTTTGGTGAATTAAAAATAGATTTTCCCTGAACATCAGCTAAAATCGAATCAAAAAAGAAAAAAAAAATGAAAATCAGCCAATGTTGCTTATTGTTTTGACAAAAAAATGAGATCATTGCTTAGAACAAGTTTGCCAAGCAATTCTGTTTAAATGGTCGATCTATTTTTCTATATATAGAAAATAAACCAAAAACGTCTCTTTCCATGAGCAAAAACATAACCATTCAGCGTGTATCGACAAGTTAAACTGAGACATAAAAAAGGACGGAAACAGAGATCCATCTGTAACGCAGCATGTAAAGATAAAAATACAAGGAATGTTTATTTAATAAATAGATGTTACAAAATATACAAAATAGAAAATGTTTCTTTAACTGTAGTCACCAGGAACAACTCTTTGGCAACCATAAGTAGACAAGCCCAACTTACAATCAGCTTGACTTTTGCAGCAACGAATGCAAAAGATATTAGCATCAGGTTCAACCAAGTTAACAAAGTACTTGTAGCCATTACATGTGGCAGAGACATCCTTGTTATCATATTGTCCTCCACCATCCGTAGACTTGAGTTGGTATTTAGTGCGATCAATTCTACCAGTTACTTGAGAGTAGGTAGATGTTTTGGCAAAGTGGGCAGACTTGATAAAACCTGAAGGGAAGACAGATCCTCCAAGGCCAGTAGAAGTACAGAAAGGTTTACCATCGTTTTCAGTGGCACCAACATCATCCCCAGGATGAGGGGGTAAGAAGGAACAGAAGGAGGTACCAGAATTGACTTGAACAGCATAAGTAGCACGCTTCTCCAAGACAGGTAGGGCTTGAGTGATAATTGTGAGCAAAGCAAGAATAAAGAGAATAGATTTCATTGTTAAGGGAGTTAATAAAGTAACTTGTGAGAAGAACAATAGACCCCTTTTTATATCTTTCTTTTTAAACGCCAGACTGTCAAATAGATATATTTAGATCTTTATTTTGGGTACAAAAAATCCTCTCGTCATCTTTGACTTTCTTATCCGTCACAAAATACAGTAGAAAATAGCGGTCAGACTTTAGAGGGAAAATGATTACTTTTTTGAGATTGGTTTGACTTGAAAAAGGAAAGAATTAAGCCATCAAAATAGTGATTATTTCTTGTCAAGCTGACGAAATGCCGTGACCTAATCCCAATCCGATTTTAGTAACAACTATACGTAGTCATTTTGATGAAAAGCTACGTATGAGGTTGACGGAGGGAAAAAAAACTTGCACGGCAATACTTTCCAAAAGATTAGATATAAGAAAAAACCTAGTTACATAGTCAGGTATACATTTTTATATTGATGGGGCTGGCTTTAACGCTTGTATAGTGCCATAAACTAGACCTTTAGAAGACGAATAGTGTTTTCTTCGAGCCAAAATAATTGTAGAACTATAGAACTTTATCAGATGATAATCAATAGGAGGTAAAGGCAACCTGTTGCAAGCGATAAATTATTACTCAAGTGATTTGATTCTTTTACACTGGCTTCTGAAAATTACAAGATGCTCAAAGCAGGACGACCTTGCTTCTTTCAGGCACTCAAAATTTGATGTCTCACCTTTGATCTCATAGAGTTTTAGGAGCGTGAATAAAAAACAGATCGGCAGCCGTTACACCCAACTGTTCGGAAACTATCGATGCGGTTTTAATTTTTAATTCCCAGAGTCTCTTGAGGCCTTAGAAACTTACTCTAAACACATATTCAATGACTCTACGTCTAAAATAAGTCAGCATTTTGTCAAAATCGTAATAAACAATGACTACTAATTCAAACTAAAATAGGATTATACAAGGAAGACAATCATATTCTTGGCAGGCGGCAACATCACCTGAAGTATTAGAGTTTTGGATCTCTACACATTCCATCAACCTTATCTTTATATCCTTGAGAAAAAACAGTCTTTCCTAGTTGATTTCCCCTGTATTTTCATGAGACTTTTTGGTTTCTACTTTAATCTTTAAACAGTAAACCATTATTGACATGTGCTAGTATGTTTTTTTTATCGTTATCCCCCTTTTTTTTTAGTACACATTAATGACATGGATACGCCTAATGGCTTTCCTCTTTCGCTCCTGCCACCTGCAATGCAACCATTGTAAATAAAACAAAAATAGTGACTTCAAAAACGAATGTATAATACAGAATTAGGAAATAATTTAATCGAAAAGTAAATCCAACGAGATAAATAATAAGAGACTATACAATGGGGGAATATTTGATTATGAATTAACACACCAGATTTCTATTTTTTCTAGATCGCTCGTGGATTTATTCAGTTGTCTTGCCATGAAGAGATCGTCGTCGTCAATCATTAATACCATTTCATTGTCTTCGTCTTTGTACTGCAGACGAATTGAAGGAGGTGCTCCAAATTTGTCAATAATGCGCATTTTCAATTCTTCAAAGGTTATCGAGGTCGAGACCAATAGAATTCTGGTGTCAGTATAATGAACTTTGATTTTAATTCTACCGCCGTTACTATTGTTTGACCCGACTGTAGAGGTGGAAGTAGAAGCCTGTGGTCCAAAGTCATCCTTGTTGTTTCCAAGTCGGTTACGAATACGGTCCTTTTCTCGGTCCTGTACTGTCATTTCATGCAATGATCCATACACTTCTTCTAATTCTTGGTCAAAATCACCATACATACTGTCCTCTTCATGTTGTTTGGGAATAGGTGGGACAGGTGGCGGTGAATAGTACTGTCCTTTAAAACTCTTGGCTGAATTCCTGCTTCCAGGGCCCATTCCCCCAGCAAGTGATGAAGAAGATGAGTATCTATCCTCTAAGCTTGATTCAAATCCACTATCCACACGTCTTCCATCTTGGCGATATCGATAACTTGAAGAACTGAATGACATTGTAGAGCCTGAATCATCAGAATGATTGTACATACCGAAACTCGAATCTTTTCGAGATCGTTCTACAGGAGGTTTAGAAGCTGTCGTGCTTGTAGAGTTGCTTGGCATCATTTGTGGTGGTGGCAGTGATGACTGTTGAGGCGGCAGTGGCTGTGAGGATGCGAGTGGCGACGAAGGGCCTCCTTGTGTTCGAAGCGGAGATTGTTGTGGTTTACGGTATTTATCGTTTAACAGCACAGAATTATTGCGTGTGATTGACTTATTGTTCACTTCTTTCTTTTTGATAGGGATTTGATCGACAGCAGCAAACATGTCACCTTGAAGTTGCCTCAATCTACTTTCAGAGGGTCTAAAGATGACAAGTGGAGGAATAGAAAAAACGGAATAGCCTTTTCCTCTGTCTTTGACTGCTTGGTCGATCACATCATGTTCTTCTGTCATTCTTGATTTTTGTGCATGATATAGATCAGTAAGGCCAGCATCCATTTTGCCCAAATACAGTTGACATATCCCTCGATTAAACAAAACTTCACAAGAATAAAGTCTAAAGCTTAAACCTAATTGTTGATAATTAATGATTGGGTTTCCACGAAGTTTCTATTTTTTCAGGAGAACTGTTGTGAGTTTTGTATACATTTAATTGAATATATCGTACCTGATAAGCTTGATCAAAATCCATACATGCTGCCTCCATGTTTCCCTTCACAAAATGCGATACACCTTGTTGAAAATAAGCGACTGCAAAATAAGGATCCATCGCGATTGCTTTTGCATATGCACCAAGCTACAAGAGTGAATTGGGTTAGTAAACACTCAGTCTAACAACAGCATTGTATATTACTGCATGGTCATGATCTTCTACTGTTGCAAAAATGAGTCCAATATTAAAGTGTATTTTTGCATTATCAGCTATGCCCTGTAATTTTTTTTTTTAAAAATTACTTCATTGAACTCAGTTCTCCTTGTTTTGATTCAACTTACAATAAAGGTCTTTAATGACGCTTCGTAGTCTCTGTCATCAAATGCAACACAAGCTGCTTGCCATTGTTCTGTTTCAAACTAAAGTTGGAGAAAAATAAGTTCAATTACTGTTGTTCTATCTTGTTTGTGCTTGTCTAACCTTCAAAGCCATTGAAGAAAGTTTCCTTTTATTAATATATCTCCTCCTCCTTGCTTAGAAAAAAAGATAGACTTTTTAATAAAGGTGTGTGAGAGAGAAAATAAAAAGAAACAATAATAGGAAAAGAAAGTATTTAAAAAGTAAAAGAAAGAAAAAGAAAAAACGAAAAAGTGCGTTAAAATTCTTTTTTAGTGCTTTGGGTTTCAATTTAATGTGGAAATGTAATTTATTAATTTGCACTCAACCTAATTTTGTAAAAGGAGACTGTGCAACGCATTCTTTAAACAGAATATAGCTAGGAGATATGAACAAAAAGGAGGGTCGTAATCACTTAGATGAGGAATTTTTTTGTCTGTTTTTTATTTTCGTGATAAAGCATTGGTAAGTTATGTAAGCAAGTGAATTTTATAGGGCGCATAATTAGGTTAATATGCATATCAAGAGACATATAATTGAAACAAACATAATATAATAAAATTAGTAAGAATAAAAAGGTCGGAATTATTTAGGCGATGTTGGGAAAAGGCCATGTTACACAACTTTAGCAATTAATGATATTATTATCAGATGTCAAATAATAATGCATAGAGTTGTTTAGTGTAGATGTGAGTGCGGCAAGTCTTCATGCATGGACTGTTCATAAACTTCCAATTGACTCTCAGTTTGTACTGGGCGTGCAGCTACCGATGAAAGAGAGCAAATCGATGACGTTCTTCTTCCCTGTGCTGTTTGCTCGCCAAGAGATGATACATGACTATTCTGAGCTGGAAACATGGGCGAAACATGTCGTTTTTTTGTAACTCGAACGCCTTCCACTGATTGATTACTTAGCATACTCCAACCTGAAGATTGCCTTGTTAAAGAGACAGCATCGTTGTGTCTTTTTCGTATCTTCTTGCTGTTGCTAGGATGATGCTCTAAAAAACAAGCGGGCTTTCTTGTCAGTGTGCGGACATGTTGATTCTCAGATGATGTCTGTTCGCTTGATTCAAATGAAAACCCTTTAAAAGGGTCTTGCCCAGGGCAAAAGCCTGGCAGATTCTCAACTTGATCCATATCCACTACAGAAGATTGACTAATTTGAACAGGCATAGCTGTAAAAAGTTCATCAAAGTTGGACGCATCTGCCTCATCCTTAATGTTGGGAACATAAGGTGGGGTTAGGTTTCGTTCGAAAGCTTTGTCCCAATCAATTGACTCGAAGTAAGGATGCGATTTGATACAGTCAATACCATCTTCTCCCCAACCTAATCTATGAAAAGCTTCTTTTTCCAAGAGCTTATTGTGAAACTGAATTAAGTAATCACTAATTCATGCAGTGCTAGTGTAACTTACTCCTGCAAGGAGATCCTTGGTACTTTCACCAAAAGAAGAAGGAAATTCAAGTGAATCTTCTAGCACCCTTTTATACATTTCCATATGCGAGTCTGCCCAAAATGGTGTCTAATATCATGATTTTAAATTATTGTACTCCCTTACTTATTTATAACTCACCGTTCCAGCAAGCATTTCATACAGAAGTGTCCCCAAGCTCCAGAAATCCACTGCATAGGTATAAGGTTCGCCCAAAAGTACTTCAGGAGCCAAGTATTCAGCAGTGCCACAAAAGGTTTGTGTTGAAGGAACACTGAATTCATCAATATCATCATAAGTGAACATTTTAGAAAGACCGAAGTCAGTTAAGACAATATGGCCGTTTTGGCCAATAAGTACGTTTTCCGGTTTAAGATCCCTAAAGAAATATGAGCAAGTAAAGTTAAGGTTAGAATTTCGGCTAACCTATAAACAATCCCATTTTGATGCAATATGTCTAAGCCAAGTATGATTTCAACAGCATAAAAACGAGTTTGTTCCTGACTAAAATGAGACATATTTGAAAGATGTGTAGCGATGTCACCTCCAGCATAATAGTCCAGCACGAGGAAAAGCTCTGAATGGGTCTGAAATACGTGATTGAGATGAACAAGGAAGGGTTGGTTTTGCAAATGAACCAATATATCTCTTTCTGCACGTGTATGGATCAGTTCTTTTTGTTGAATCACCCACTTCTTTTTTATGGATTTCAATGCATACAGCTTTTGATCTTTTTTTGAGCGAACAAGCAAGACCTTTTTAACATGTTCTTCAGATGTTTTGTTATGCAGATCATTTACTTACTTTTCCCATACATCCTTTACCGAGAACTTTAAGTAACCTAAAATCATCAATTGTAATAGATGTGACATTGGACCTCTTAACCGTGACTTGACTACTTGCTGAATGATAGGAATCTACAGGCATAATTGGGATGTGTTCTATTGCATCATCCAACAAGGCTTCATTAAATTGTGTGCAAGTAGGTGTGGTAAAAGTAGAGGATGTTGATGCTATCTGGTCTTCCTTCTTGGGTTTGACGTTTGGGACATTTGTCGGCTCAGCCACTGACTTTCTAAAGCGTGAAGTAAGGTAAACATCTTCGTCACGTTGAACACTCGTGAAATCTCGGAAGATTGAAGAGATACCAATGATAGGATGCTGAAAGCAAGCCTCAAGATACTTTTCGACTTTATCGGCATTTGATTTCCTGCGAGCAAATGGTAACAAATCTCTAAATGATCGACGCTTCAAGCAACGCAGTCTTTTTGAAGGGTTACTAAGGGTCGGAAATGAGACTTTTGATTTGGGATAATAAAGGCGGATCTATATTCTGTTTTAGCTTGATTACTTAATTAATATTATGGTTACTTTTTGGTGAAATTCAACTAGGTCAAAAGGATATCGAATCAAAGAAACAGATGACTGAGGACTCTGGATCACAATATTGAAAACCTAAAGACATTAAATATTGTGTCACCAAGAAATCCAACTTACTGAAAGTGTGTTTTGTTCAATGGTCAATCTTGTTTCAAATACGGATATCTGCGTATCACTATGAATTAGGTTTGGCATCATTGAAAATAACAAGCTGCTGTTTTCTTTCCAGTGTTTTTAAAACAAGTAGAGGGAAAAAAAGAGAGAGAAAGAAGAATAAGAAAAAAAGTCTATTAATTGACCTACATAATACTTACAGTTGGTTTCTTTTTAGGTAGAAAGCTTGTAGCGAAATCTCCTTCAATAGTATGAAGTATTCTATCACAATTTTAATCTCTCCCCAAATCTAATTCTTTGTCGTTCTCTCCTACCTTCTTCTCTCCTGTATAATGGAAATGAAGCGAATAGGTCAATTTGTAAATCCGGTGAGTTTGGCTCATTTTTACTGAGACGCTCCCTTCTCATAAGGAGAACTGTTCCTTGACATTTTTTCTTCAGGAAAGAGCCCTTTTTTGAAGTATAAATAGATGACATAGTTTAGTATGAGTTGCTTTTTAACTGAGGTTATCTCAAACTCTTAAATGTTTCTGAATAATATAAACTCCCTCTTCAAAAGACCTTCTTTTTTTTTGTGAGAACCCGTGTCTGAATCAGTCAGTCCCCTATCATGTAGTCTAAGCACATAAACAATTATTTATCAAATTCTCCTTTTTGTTTATTGATAAAGAATTACAGGAACAATAGTAGCAGTCTTCTCATTTAGAAACTTATAAATAAACAAATGTCAGATATACAGTCATAAACATGAATTTTTATTTGCATAATTACAAAGCAGTAGATTCGAATGTCATCACTAGTGCCTGTAATACTTTTTCATTACGCACACTAAGGTCCAAATCTGGTTGATTCATTTTTACTCTTAACCAATCATTCTAACAACGAATGAGTTTGTCTCTTTTTTTTTTTTTTTTTTTTTTTTTTTGCTAATAGTACGTACCAGTTCTTCGCGCAAGAATTTCAATAGCACCGCTGTTCTAGCAAAACAGTCAAAATATAGCCAATCGTCCAATACCATTCTTCTTTGGTAATGCTATAATCAAATTAAGTATTTCTGTTTTTTCCCCTGATACATGTATACCTTAATATCAATGTTTGTTGAAAGCAATACGATTGCTGCGGGATCAATGGTTGATGCTTCCCACATATAAACCATGTCTTTAGCATACGTATTTGAATTATTCATTACGACTGTGTTGTAAATCAAGAATTCAGATCTGAATAAATGTTCTTTATGGAAGAGCATCGAAGAAGGATGGATTTGTAACTCAATATTCTTGTGTACCATCTGCTTTGTCTGCTTTGAATATTCTGCAATTTTTGGGTACAAGCCTGCAGTCAATGCAGCATTAATCACAGGGACCGAAAATCCATGCATGTTGTACAAATTAGGTACCTGACATAATTGGATGCCCGAGTGCTTTACCTCGTAAGGATTTGATTTAAACTCATCACCATCGTTTGGCTTGACGAACCCAATACTGATCAGCAGACCCAAGTACTGGCGCTTCATGCCTTCAATCATTTCCAAATTCTGTTCACTCAAAAAGTTTTCTTTGCAGAAACTAGTCATTTTTCGCCGAATACTGGAATTAGAGAGTAGCTTGTCGGAGCGCAAGTCCGTAAGGTATTCTCTCCAGACATAGTAAGCCTTGTAGATGGTCAGGAAATCTGAGTTGCCAACTTGGAAGCGAGCACGGGCTATATCAGCTTCATCTTCTCTGCCAAAAGGTCGAATAAACGGACTCTTGAAACTAAGTGCTGCAGCAATTGTCAAAATAGGATCAAGACATCTGAAAAGTGCACCATAAATAATCATTTTGCCCATATGGACATCCACAGGCAAATTAGATAGGTGAGAGCCTAAAGGCGTAAGTACCTCTTTGCCATTGTCAATAGCTAATGCTTGAACCTATTTTATGTTAGTATCGTACAATTCTCTTATATTCTGAATCTTACCTCTTGTAGAGAAAGAAGAGCATTTTCAATCATCTTATCACTTGGGGGATCCAATGCATCGCTCAGAACATGTCGAATACTACCCAAATCGCATACTTTGATTCGTAAGCATAACTCTTGAAGAGGCAATCGAAGAATTTCAGGTAATTCGAAATCAGGCATCTTTATCAGTTGAGTCAACTTGTACTCATATGCAAATGACTTACTTGTTCAAACTTTTGTTTACTAAAGAGATGGAAACAAACACCTTCTTGTACACGACCAGCACGGCCTCTTCTTTGACGAGCGTTTGCTTTTGCAACGTATTTTTGAAGAAGATGTGTCACCCTCTTTTTTTCATCGTAACTATTATAAAATCAGTTATGTTTGTTACCGAAACAATTCTCACTTACCTTACGACTCGAGCCATACCCGTATCAATCACAATAGTAACATCACTGATAGTGACACCTGTTTCTGCAATATTGGTGGAAAAGACAATTTTTCGAACACCTTCTGGAGGAATTTCGAATGCTTTCTCTTGATTTTCAGACGATAATGTGGAATGAAGTGCTATCAATAGAAACTTTTTGGGGTCTCCAAAAATATGATGGCTAGAGACAATATCATAGAGTTTTCTGATTTCGTTCATGCCAGGTAGAAATATGAGAATAGCACCTGTCTCTGGAATTTTGAATCCTTTGTTTTTTTTTGCCTTTTGTTCGTCTTCTTCTTTGGTCTCTTTTTTCTCAGATTTTCTATTTTTTGATTCATCTTCACTGGGAATCTTTTGTTTTGAATAGATATGGTCAAGTAATTCAAGGATCAAATCATAATTGATCTTGTTTTCGTTTAGACGCTTGAGTGTCTTTCGCGTTCGCCTGCTGTATCTATTCACATTTGTGTTGTCTTCATCCTCGGTATCATTAGTTTTCTCAGAGTTGACTGTTAGTTTTGATTCAATACGTGCAGGGTCATATGGATCGTCGTCATCAGAGTCTTGTTCAAACATTTCGTAATAAATGCGCTTGGTAGAACCATAAAGACCCGATACATTCAGAGTGCCTTGCTCTGTTTTGATTTTATCACGCTTAATAGCATAAGGAGAATCTTCTTCAATAACATAGTCTATATCTTCAATCACATCTTCAAGGTACTGTACATGCACTGGAAAAGTTCTTCCTGGTACAGAAATAACAGGACAGTTTCCAAAATAGCTTGAAAACCGATTCGCTTCAACTGTAGCACTCATAAGGATAATTTTAAGATCTGTTCTGACAGCGCAAAGATTTTTCAAGATAATAAGTAAGAAATCGCTTTCCATGGTACGTTCATGCACTTCATCTACAACAATATGACTGACACCATCAAGATGCTTGTCACTTTCCAATCGACGTAAAAGAATACCGGTAGTACAAAAGAGCAAGACGTTTTCAGGAGACATTTTGCTCTCCAATCTGATTTGATAGCCTACCATAGAGTCACGACTACCTGTCGATTTAAACGGATCACCCATCTCTGTTGATACCCTGTTAGCAATAGACATAGCAGAGATACGGCGAGGTTGTGTACAAATAATAGAGCCAGCAGTCTGTGAATCCAACAAGAGGTGTTCTGCCAAAAATTGAGGTACCTGCGTACTTTTACCACAGCCTGTTTCACCAGAAATAATAAGAACCTGGTTCTTTTGAATCAGCTCCAGAACTTGGTCTCGATAAGCAGAAATAGGTAAATCTTGTCTTTTGCTTTTCATGGCGAGATAGTCTTCGTTTTGCAACCGTTTCTTGAAATTGGCTTGCACTCGACCAAATAGTTTTTGTTGCTTTGATACGCTTTCTTTTGATCTACTTACTACCTTATCACTTGTATTATTTTGTTCAATGGTGATATCTGTAGAACTATTATTGCTATCATTCTTGGTAAATGCTTTGTCTACCAAATCGACCAAAAAAGACAAGCGCTTTCTTTCAGCCTCAAGTCTAGGTCCGTCTTGACGATTTTGTTTCTCACTAAACCATGTATTCCACAAGTCTTTAAATGGGTTTGGTAGTACCTTATAAACGGAAGAATCGGAATCAATTTCAAATAAAGCATAGAAAGCAGCTAGCTGTTCTGCATCTTGTCGACTAGTACAACACAGACCTTCAGGTAATTCAAATTGCATTGATAAATTGTCATAACTGTTCTGTCGAATCTTTAAGCTCGCTCTCCAAATACCAGAACCTATGTTTGTGGAATCAAACGATTGCTTTCCTAAATGGTGCTTGTTGCAGTACTCTAATAGCAAATCTTTAGGGTATCTTCCAACATAGGACTTTGGTACAGCAAAGTCAATTATGCTCCAGTTCTTGGATGAGGATGAAGTGCCGTTTTGATGAGCAGTGGCCATTGCAGCTTGCTCCTCTTCTTCATTCATCAGCATGCCACCAAACAAGCCATCTTCATCGTCACTCTTGTCTGAATCATGGGCTGATTGTTTTTTAAGCTGCTTTTCAAGTGCTGCCTCGATTCCTTTTTGACGTTTTTGTTCGATTTTCTTTTGGCGTTCTTCTTCTTTCAATGCTTCAAGTTGTTTTATATAAACCTCCTGTGCTCTTGTTTTGTCAAAATCCCAATCTGCTTCGAGGCTGGATAATGTATCTTTGAGTTTTTTTATGCTTTTCATTGTTTCTTGTGTTTCAGCATCTGTCAATGGAGCTTTTGTTTGTTGTACAGAATCTTTCTTTTTGTTTTTCTTTCCTGTGTTTTCTGAAGGCAACAACTCTTGAAGTTTGGTCAACTTTAGTTTGTATTGAGCATATTTCTCATTCACATCCTCTTCCACTTCTTCTTCCTATGATATATCATTAAGCATGTCATAGTCAGCATTATGCATCCTCATACCATATAGTTTTCTGCAGCTTTTAAAATACGAGATTTAATTTCAGAATCTTCTTCTTTAATGATCTGACTTGTGTCTAGAACAACGGCTTCTTCTTGATGAGGTTGCTCGACTGCCAATGCGTTAGCTAAATTGTGTTGTTTTTTTGATTGATTATGTATCAATGTCAAAGTCTGATCATCCTCGTCCTCAAAATACTTGTCAAAAAAGCCAACAGGCATTCTCTCATAAGGCACATTTAAACAAAGCTAGACCAAAATATCAGTTCATGCTGAAGATATATATGTTTACAATATCTTACCCAGTCAAGGTGATCATCAATTGTTGTTGATAAAGTGGACTCGAATGATAAACTGATGTCTTGGCTTTCAAATCCCATTTTAATCAACATTCTGTACAATATATCAAATTGGCTCACTATTTTCTCTTTTCCTTGATCATTTTGGTTCAAGAAAAACTCTATAACAATATGAGTATTCACTCTTTTTGTATTAAAAAAGAGTTGTTACCGGACGATTGGGCTTTCTTGTTATGCTTTGCAATTTGTAATAGAGTCTTCTCCAAGTCGGAACCGAGTCGAAATTTTCTAATTTTTTCTTCAGGAACAGGGTCCGCTTTGGTAAGTCGTTCCAAACTTGTTTGCGCCTTGTGGTCGTTGAGTGACTCATATTTCTTTAAGAGGCGTTCAATAGAATCGCTTTGGGTAGGTGTAGGTACAGACTTTTTCTCTTTCTTCTGGGGTTTTTCTACCGGTACTTGTTCTTGTTTAGGCGGTGGTGGATTTTCTAGTTTCTTTGAAGGGCTTGAAGTGGTTGCAAATCCACGGTTGGAGACGATCTTGGTTTTCTTTTTTGCCATATGCGTGTTTGAAAGAAGAAAAAGACTATTATTAGCTCTCCGCTTATTTGCATAATTCAAAAGAGTAAATCAAGTCACGCAAACACGATTTTCATTGTATTGTGTTACCAGCCAAGTCACAATCAACGGCTCATACTATGGTGTATGCTAAGTGCTTCTTCTACGAACACAATAAAAAAATAGAAAGTATTAGATGCATCATGTCTAATTAAAATGGTCAAGCGTAAAAAATCTTTCTCCTATTCAAATATGCTCAAGTCAATAGCAAGTATCTTGACAACTAAATACACCAACTTTCGCGCTTTCTCTCTTTTTGGTAACTTTGTGACCTTATTAAAAAAAAAAAAAAAAAAAGAAAAAGAGTCTAGTTCAACTTACTACCATGACTAGAATGTGTAGATAATCAACTTTGATGTCTTTCATACAGTTGTTATGAACTATAAAATACCTTTATAAACAGTAAGGCATCAACAAGGTCAATCTGCATCCTAAAGTCTGAGCCACATAAACATGTCAAAGAGATAAAGGTTACACAACTCAAAAGAGTCACCGCAGTTTGAACTACTGCGGTTATGCATGTACCTTTTTTTGGTTAACCTAAGAAATGTATGTATATAATCAGAGATAGACTCTTTTTTCTTTCTTTCTTTTTTGTTGTGCTTGGTTCTTTTTTCCTTGTCGTTATGTCTTTTGTCAATTTCCCTGCTGCTCTTCCTTTCTTCAAGCAACTTCATGATCAAGCATCATTAGACCATTTGATTTCTCAGCTTGGTCAAGACGTATGTGTCAAGGAAATTGAAGAACTGGACTTGAACAAGTCGCATCCTTTTATGGACGCCTATGACAAGATGGCAAATCAAAAACTGACCACCAACGGTGCACCCGCTCATGCTTCTACGATGGACCCTATCATTGATTGTTATTATGGATTTGAATCGGTTGCACCCCAGGGACGTCCTGCTATGTATGAAAATGCTTGGAAAAGTGATCCTCTGATGACTTTGCATATCATCTTTTATGCAAGATCCATTCACCGTGGTAAATCATTAGGCAGTGCTTTCTTTTTCGCTTATTGCTGGTTGCTCTTGAACCATCCTCGTACGGCTTTGGCTAATTTGCATGTCTTGGTAGACGGCACTGTTCGCACGGATGCTGAACTTCAACACAATCGATTGATGCAAAGAAAGAACCGTCATCAAGAATGGGACATGGTGGAAGAACCTTATGAATTGTTGGATCGCCGTGATTTCAAGTCGCATGGCTGTTGGAAGGATCTTTGTACTTTATTGACGATTTATTGTCAAGGTGAAGCAGAAGGCTACAAAAGTTCAGATTTCCTTGCTTTAGAATGGCCTCGTATGCAACGCGATCGTAATGCTCATCGCGAAATCAGCAAGGAAAGAAAACAACGTTACATGGCACGTAAGCACATGTCTCCTGAAAAAAGGGCAAAAGAAATTGAAGCATCCCTTCAGAAACGCGACCAACTCAACCTCGTCAAACAACAAGAAGCCACTGAACTTCGCCACAAGATTCGTGTGGAACGCAACAAGACTGTTTGTGATCTCCTGGAAAGCGACAAGACGTATAGAGCATTACATTTTACGATTGCTCGCATGTTTGCTCAACAGTTAAAGACGGATTTGAAGCAATTGGAAGCGAACATGGCCTTGCTGGAAAACAAAAAATTGTCTGGTCGCTATGCTTTGGGTTTTAACTTGAGTTTGGCAGCAAAATGGGCCCCCTCACTTCGTAATTCGCATGACAAGCATACTTTCTTAGCTACCTCGATTGCTGAAATCTTGTTTCCTCCCGTATCGTTCCAAGACAAGGACGAGACAAGACCCCATTACTTGAACAAGGTCAGAGATCTTTATCGCAAGAAATACTTGGTGCCTCTTCGAGCAGCTTTGGATTTGACGGAACACTATATGAAGACGGGTCAATGGGAACTGGCAGATTTTCGCCACATGCCTTCAGTTTGTTTCCAGCAGAATCTCAAGTACTTTTTCAAGCACTGTCCTGATAAAACGATAGCGTATATGGCTGAAGTAGCTAAAGGCAACAAGAAAGTGAGTGGTGCTACGCTGGGCCCTCATGAACTCGTTCATCGGTGTTTTTCGGGTGGTGTCGACGAAAAGCTTCAAAAGGCTTTGAGTGGCCAAACTGACATGTACGAAAAGTTTCTTGAAGTTCAAAAGCAGGGTGTGAATGGTCAATGGGATACTCTGATCAACTCCATTCGTGATACTTCGCTTCTTCAAGACAGCAGTGACACTGGCAAGAAGAGGGTGAATCTAGGTGACTGCTTGGCTATCTGTGATGTCTCTGGTTCGATGATGAGCGGTGCTGACCCCAAGCATCCTGAGATGCAACCCTTAAATGCGGCTATTGGTCTGTCTCTTGTGGTCACTAACTTGGCCAAGCCTCCATTCAACGGTGCTGTGATTTCTTTCTCTGCGAACCCTGTCATGTCCAAGGTGAATACCAACGCTACTTTTAGTGACCAAGTGCAGGAAATCATGGAAGTCGATATGGGCTACAATACCAATCTTATGAAGGTTTTTACTGAGGTGCTTTTGCCCATGGCCAAGGAACACAAAATCAAGCCTGAAGACATGGTCAAGCGTCTTTTTATCTTTACAGATATGGAATTTGATGCTATGGATAATGGTATGAATGCATTTGTGGACGCAAACCAAGCTATTCGTGCACTTTATCATGAAGCAGGGTATGAGGTGCCTGAATTGATTTGGTGGAATTTGTGTTCTCATTCTGGGTATTCTTCTGTTAAGAAAATGACTACGCCGGTGACAAAGGATGATCTTAAAGTTACTTTGATTTCTGGGTTTTCTTCTGCTATGCTTAAAACTTTCTTGGATGGTGACATTGAAGAAGAAGAAGAAGAAGAAAACAGTGAGAAGCAAGACAAAGAGAACAAGGAAAGCTCTCCCATATCTTTTATTGAAAAGGCTATTTACCATGAAAGTTTTAATAGTCTTGTTGTTGTAGATTAATTTTGTAAATACATGTAAATAAACACAGTCATTGTGAATTTGAAAGTAATTCTGGTAAAACTTTAGCAAGAATATGATCTACTAAAAGATACATAAGATGCTTATTGATTTGTTTGTTCTGAAATGGCTCAATCATGTCATGCATATGATTCTGAAGTTCATCTAAATTCCTTGTACTGAACAAGACAGCACCTGCTTTTTCTAGTCAAAGTATCAATATTAAGACATTCATAAGCCCATTTCTACCTGGTATAACGACAGTCAAGAGTCTTTCAGCTCGAACACGCATTTGTTCTCTTTGCAAAGGTGTGGGTGGATCTGCTTTTTGGATAAAGACACCCTCTGGCCATAATAAATCACTTCCCATCCTTAAATAGAACACAATATGATCTTCACTCAACATATGAAGTACTGTTTGCTCCAAGAATTTGTCTACCAATAAACCACCACCAAACACACGAATCAATGGCCAAAAGAACATACCGACCATTTGCCATGCCCATTGCAGCACGGGTCTTTCTTCCACTCGACAAGCAACATATGCCAAATCCATCAACGGCTCAATTAAACGTACTTGCCTTGTTCGCTTCTTGTGTTGGTTGACACGGTGATATCTCTCTTGAGATTGTGTCATGGTAGCCATAAGGTGTAGCCAAAGTGTATAGAAGGGTGCCAACACTACTTGCAATGTAATATAACCAAATGAAAACCTTTTTCGCTTAGTTTCTTGAGGCAATGGTTGCTTTAAGTCTTCAAATGATTCTTCTTCTTCTTGGTTTCTCTGTGCTTGCAATCGTTGCATTTGTTGTGTTAGGGTTTCTTGTTCTGTTTGTTCTTGAGTCTTTGAAAGATTACTGTTGGTAAGTGCACTAAAATAAGTCTCTGAGAATTTCCCTGATGCTTCTAACTCATCCAATCTAGTCTCATATGAACTTAGAAGCTATAGAAGAAGAAATCAATAAGTCTGTCTATATTCAAAGCACTTGCCTTGCAAATGATTGTATGTATGGTGTATGGATCAGCCAATGCATCAATCAAACCCAGCAATACCAAATTTGACAGAATTTCTCGGACCAAATGGCGCACACAACCACTTTGATAATCTTCAGGTCGAAGTAAGATCCTGAGCAAGGATTCTGTCAACATACTCAAGTATTCCTTTTCACGGTTTTCTATTGGCTGAAGAGCATAATGAGGCTGCATACCATGAAACAGATCCACAAGTGAATGACAGCCACTGCCATGATCCATATGCAAACGGCGTTTTGCTTGTCGATAATCATGATAATGCATCGTAAACAGTTTAGGTAAATCAAGCAATATTAATTCTGTCCAATCCACCTAAAAGTTCGCTTACACGTCTTGAATAAACATCTATGGTATTGTATTTTTACCTCTTCACATAATCTTTTCTCTAGGTTTTGTATGATCCATGTCAAGATAGTCAGTATTTCTTCAGTCAAGTCTTGGTCTGTAGTTAACATGCGATACCAAGGATGAATAAAGTCTCTTAGTAAAAGTGCAAAATAGGTATAGAGTTCTAAATCAACAGCTTTGGATTGAGTTATTGACTTGGGAGCACCCAGCCTTCTAGGATCAGTTTTTGAGAGTGTCAATAAGTGAGGAAATAATACTCGAATATGCAAAGGTCCAAGTAAAGTCGTTTTGTTCATTGTAAGAATAAAAAGAAAGAAAAAGGAGAAGCTGATCAAACGGTGTAACACTGCAGTTTAAACAATCAAATCTTTTAGCGGAATGTGTGCCTTATTTCCCTCTATCTATTTTTTAGCGCGTCAATACAAGATACCATGCCAAGTAATCATTCTAAACCATACTCAAAAGACACTGTTCTAATACTCAACACAATAGTCCTTACACGCAAACGTAGGCTGACTACTCAACACTTGATTCATTATGAGATCAAACCTGTGGAGACTGTACAACCATTAATGGATATCCAAAGTCAATATGATAGATCAGAAGTACAGAGAATATATGAAATGGTTCTATGCAATAAAACCACAAACCATATACGCCCAACAAAGCTTAGAAGAGTATCCAAAGGCAAGGTTTATATGACCACTAGGCCATACGCTGATAAATAGAAAATAGACACCGAAAGTATGTCTGAAGATGAAAGACCCAGTACAGTATTTGATGTGGATACACTCCAAATCAGTGAGAACAATGTTCTTCCTTGTGATGGAGACAGAGTCCATAATACACGCAGAAGGCCCCCACCTATCATGATTAAAAAGGAACCCTCTTTAGAGCCTGATTTATTGGTACCTGTCAAAACCAATCCCAAATCAAGCAGAAAAGCACCTCTTTTATCTTCTTTTTTGAAATATTCATCCCATGTCTCGTCAAAGAATGAACCAAAGCCATTTATTGTCACGGATCATGAATTAGGGATTGGGCAGATGAGTCTGGTTCGATTAGGCAAGTTTGGTCAATTACAGATTGCTTGCAAGTCCAAGCGTCCTTTTACAAACAGAGAATCCTATGATACACAAGCAGATCGCGAATTGGAATTTGCAGCTAAATTGTCTGCCTGTAGATACACAAACAAATATTTGGGCTGGACATTAGCGAGAAAAACTCAAGTAGAAGAAGAGCATTTAGCGAAACCAAAGATGATTAAGAATGAACGCAAAACACTCTATATTGTTCAAAAGTATATAGCCAATGGTGATGCCAGAAGTTATTTATATAAGCGAGGTAAAAGAAAGAAACATAGTCTATTCTATGCTTATTTTATCTTTAGAAACAAAATTTCATCCTCAAGAAGTACTTCAGGCTTCTATTTGCTTATTCTCTGCTTTAACAGACGCGCATAAATTGGACATTGGGTTTGTAGACTTGAAACTGGAAAACTTTTTGGTAAGGCACAATCATTTGAATGCTATAGATTAATCAAGCATGCGATAGATTGATTCCTCAGGTGCAGGTTGGTTGACTGATTTTGGGTAACTAAGTTCATACAACAACTGCTTGTTGAACTCATACATCGCATAGTTCTTGTATTGAATTCAAAAAGGGAAAACAAGTGATTGACCTGAATGAAGAAGACATACAATGGACAGAGAATGTCGCATCACCAGAAATGCTAATACAACATCAATTTTCAAAGGCATCAGATGTATTTATGGCTACCATCATTGTTGCTGAAATGATGACTTCAGATCTCAGTGATGATGAATTCCAGAAACTGATATTAAGAAGACATGCTAAAGTTCGCCATGAAGTTGCTTTTTCATCAGACAACATTCACAAGAAATACAGACATTTCTTTCCTCTCTTAAAAGCAGGTTTAGTGAATGACCCAAGCAAAAGACCTACTGCTGAAGCCATGCTGACCACACTGTTACAAATGAAAAAATAAAATTTCTATTCTTAAAAGGCTCTTTGCCTTGTCACCATCTCTTTCCACATACGCAAATCACACAGAAAAGACCAAATTGGGTATCGAAAAGTAGCTGGTTTACTACGACTATGCTTAGCATTGAAATATAATAAGATGTTACTTACTTTTGTTCAAATACAAAATGACCAAACCAAGCAAAAGCATAAGCTATGATGATGATGATTATTATTATTTCATTTTCATTGTTTATTTACCTTGAATTATACCAGCCAATGCAAGTGTTGGCTTGGATTGTTGAATAGCCAGCAAAGTCAGTACCATTGTGATCGAAGTTCCTTTCTTTTTGTTATTTTATATCAAATATAGACTTTATTTTCTACCTAATACATGCAGTCTTCGATTGATCTTATTACCATGTTCACCCAAATAAAAAGGATAAAATGCTTCTAAAGACTTGAATCCATCTTTAGGCTCTACTTGCTTAACATAAGAGGGGTTCATTTTAAAGAAAAAAAAAAAGAAAAAAGTGTGGTTGTACCACAATTTTGATGGTCATTTAATAGAGACAAAACCCCATTTAAATTTGAAATTCACACACATACGTATTAAATCTGTTTTTTCTTCTTTTATGAAGAAAATATTTCCTTTTTGATTCGATAGACAATTACCCCCACGGTTGAGAAGGATTGTACGGCAGAGAGAGTAAAGTGACATGGAGATATAAGGCAAAGAAAATAATGCCTATTCTATTTTTTTCTTTATTCAACGTCTTTCATGTCTACACACTATTTTCATGTGAAAGTGATCAATTTTCCCATATGAATAAAATAAAATAAAATAAAAAAATAGAGGCTAGGCTTTTTTTTTTTTTTTCATTTTTTTTTCTTTCCTTCTCTTTCATATCTATGTCTGTTCATACTAAACCAACATTAAACGAATCTGAGTCTATAGACTCACTTCCAATACCACCTAAAGAATTACTTGATAAAAGCAGTTGGTCTTTTATAGAACGTCAACCTATGCCTACTTTACCTGTATTTGAAGAAGAAGAAGAAGAAACCATGTTACCACAAACACCACCCTTCCTTGCCTTTGTGAAAGGACACACACATCACTTTTTAAAATCTGCCTTACAGTTCATTTTCAAAGACAATAATTTACCACTCATGATCAACATTATCTATCATTTGTTTGCCGCAAAATCACTCATAAGCCGGCCTTCTAAAGTCGTGGCACGATACCTTGATATGCCTCCTACAGTTACATTAGCATCCCATGCACCTCTCAGACATCAAATTGAACAAACAGGCACAGTAGCTGTTGATGCCTTTCGAACTCAAGGTGTACTTCATTTAGCCTTGGGATTATTAGGTACATTAGCACTCAAGGAAAAAAGACAATCTTCAGAACGCTCTGCTTTAACTGTGCTTACTTTGGCTTCTGTGGGACAAGCATGGACTCACTTAGATGCGTATTGGAAATCCAAGTCATATTATACCTTGAAAGCATTACAAGAAGTGGGTCTTTCAGATGTGTTTATTGCCATGATTGGTATGATAGCTTTGTTCAAGACAACCAAGAGAACAGGCAAGTTGTTTTAGTTGCGCTGTATAGGTTGAACAAGTCCTTTTTTGATGTGATAATAGAGAATGGTGGAGTCAGATGCATAGATAGCAAATGTAAATTTCCTATTCATTTTTTTTAGATTTGATAAAATAACATGTACACATCTTACTCTATTGCTGTATCTTTGATTTGACTATCGCATAATAAATCAAAGATAGCTGCTATTCTTGTTTTGACGAAGATGAATGAAAGCCCTTAGAATAAGAATGAAATTACCTTTTCATGGATAAAGCAAGGCCTTCTTGTAAAATAGGTAAAATAACAAGCGGTTCCTTTTGTATTGAATCAATTGACATAATACATAACAATGACTTACAAGACTGCCTGGTTCTTGTACCAAAAAGACGCAGCTATTTAAACCAGAAATAGGTTTGTATTCAACGTCTTTGTATTTTTTAGCAAGTACAAGGTCTGAATAAACTGCTTGAGATAAAGCAATTTTTGAACTTGGAAAACCTATTGATTGAGTAGCAATATCATTCAACTAAAACGAAGAGGTGTCAATCCTTTATTTTCTATATTCAAACATACTCTTTGTTGAAAGTTCATAAAGAAAAATAAAAAATAAAAAAATAAAAAATATGCATGTTAAAGCGAGTCACGGCCCTTTATTGGTTTAGGCTCAAGCAAAAAGAATCGATTGTCTGTTAAGAAGGCAAGTTTGTTGTGAAAGGATTGAATGTCTAATGGACAACTATGAATTTGAAATTGTTGTAATTGTTTATCAGATTGTTGTAAATGCAATGCACCTTTTTCTTCTTGACTATAGCCAATCACATCCTCTCCTTCTGGCCCTGAATAAGCAAGTGTGCGTGTTAGACTCTTTTGCGGTTGAGGAACAACAAAACAAGAGATTTCAGGGACAACCAAATCAGGCTTGATTTGATGTAGTGTATGTCTTGTAGAAGTTGGACTTCGAGAAGACAATAATACAATGTCTTTTTTATCTGCATGAAGTGTCAATGAATACGGCTTGAATTCTATTTGAATTGAGTAAGACTATAGGAATCAGCAAGATACAATACCTTGAAAATCAGATTCAATCAGCGTCGATTGAGATGTATCAAAATCATATAAAAAGGCTTGTGTCAAGTTGGCACAGCAGACAATAGGTCGATTGTCTATGGTTGTCATAAATAAGGAATGTAAAGGTGTTTTTTGAGCAGTAGGATGACTGAATATCTTGAGAGGTTCAGTAGCAAATCGTCTATCGTATACCATCACTTTACTGTCTGCTAATCCACTCAACAACAGATTTTCTTCAGCACAACAAGACCAACCAGGCATAGGCAAATTCACTGTCAGTTCTGATTGTGTGGATGTCAGTTGAAGGGTTTTATCAAGACTTGTTGATAAGACACAGTCATTTGTATAGCGAACATCACGTATAAGACTATTATGAACAGGCATAAATTCAGTCTGTTTCATGGTAGTTAAATCGAGTTTAAGCAAACCATGAGCATTAGATGATTTGAATGAGATACAGGCAGTATTGGTATGGGAATTTAAGGCCATGACTCGAGCGACATGCCTTGTGTCTGATAATCGCTTTGAATTAGATATTGTATAAGGAAGTTGGTTAAGTTTTGGTATCATAGTAACAGTTGAAGGTAATGATGGTAGTAGTGGAAGGGACATGTTTCTTTTCGCTTTTTCCAGTTCTCTTTTACGTAGATTAAGTCCAAGTCGAGAAAGCTCTAGTTCTTTTTCGTTTTCTTTGATCTGCACTCGAAGTGTTTCTAATTCTTGTTTCAGTAAGTCTGATTGCGTTGTGTCTTTGACTGCAATACGTGTTGGAAGGACAATACGAATATCACTTTGTCGAGCTGCTTTCCTGATCATTATTAGAGTTGTTCAACATAAGTTTGTTTTACTTACATGCACATGGGACAAGGTGCTTTTGATCCACCCAATTTCTTACTTCTGTCAATGATCCAACGTACAATGCATCTATAACGATCAGTATAGATACATCAGACACATTTTTTTTTTTTTTTTTTTTACTTTTTCCCAAATAAATGGCCACACTTGAGACTAACAAGACAATGATCGCCTTTAGCATCCCAGTTTTCTGAACAAATAGTACAAGCATGGCAATCTTCTTCTGTTTCGAGATCTAACTTGTGTTTCTTATGAGTGTCTGTTACATTCTCTAACTGTAATGACATGAGAAGAAAGAAATTTTTTTAAGAAAAAATTCGTAGCTTATTATTTTTTTTTTATTCGTGTTTCTTGTTCTTTTTCTTATTCTTTTTATCCTTGTGCTTTCGTTTTCGTTTCTTGTCTTTGACAGATAAAGAAGCCATATCAAGAATAGGAGAAGGTATCACACTTGAAGAAAGAGGTGCTGTCATGTTTTCATAATCAGGTGCATCACTATTGTCATCATCACTTGTATCTGAAGACGACTGTATTTCATGACTGGTAGTAGCCATTTTCCCTTTAGCTCGAGTAATACTGTCCATAATGGTATCTGTTTTGTAGACAATAGGCCTTTCTTCTTCTTCTTCACTTTCATCTGCATAGTCATCAATATAGACTGATCTACGTTCAAATGGATCCTCTGGAAACTCTTCTTCTTCTTCAGTCTCATAATCATCAATATCAGGTCCTCGAAAATGATCCATGATTTCTGCTTCATTCTCGGGTATGTCATAAGAAAGTTCACTATGGCTTGCATTACTGTCACTTTGATCTTCTTCGTCATCATCGTCACTTAATGGAATAACTGGATTTCTTTTTCTACGTATGGGCATATCGTCATCATCATCATCACTGTCATTGATTTCAATAGGATTTTGACTAGCACTGGTAGTTGATTCATCTCCACTGAGTACATCATCATGTCTATCAGAATACACAATGGCTTCATCATCACTCACAACAAATCCAGACAGGTTTTCTTCATCTTGTTCATAGTGCGACACATCTGAATCTTCCAAATCTACTCTTTCGCCTTCAAAAGATATTTGGCATCGTTCACAATAGTTCTCTTCATCCAACTCCCAACCACAATTAGAGCAACGATGACTAAGGAGACATCAATACTGAGTGTTGATATGTTGGTACTTACATGACACCATCTTGATCTACATCGCGAATCAGACTGGCCTGATTCTCTATAGGAAATAAATCAACCCAATGTTGACGCGATAGTCTTTCTACAGGTTTTGAATTATCTAGTGCCTTGAATATATCAGCTAATGGAGAGAATTGAGTATAAAGCGTTTAATGTGGATCGTACATACATAGTTTTTGAATAATGTTCACATGGACTGGTTGTCGCATCACAGGTATTCTACAGATAGGACATACTTTTTTTGTTGGAAGCCACTGAAGGATACAGACACCACAGAATGCATGGCCTAATCAAAAAAAATCAGTTTGAATTTTGTTGACGTAAGATTAGATCTTACCACACACAAGTACATGAGGATCGTCAATCACACCTGTACAAATAGTACAGTGAAGTTCTATACACAATATCAGTGATATGATCTCAATAGGCTATGCTTGCCTTCTTTGATTTTTGTAATCTGATTTAAAAGATCTTGATGAGAAGCCATAAATGAAGATAAAAATAAGCAAAAACGCTTTTTTTTTTTTTTTTTTTTTTTTTTTTTTGTAATGACTGCTCAGTCGCATAGTCAATATTAAAATACCGCTCATGGCTGTTTATTTTTTTTTTACATGAGTTAATGTCGTGTTCTTCTTGAGCTTGTACGTGAATTCACACTATGATCGACTGAAGTAGCAGAAGAAATAGGGTAGTGTTTTCTGTTTTGTTTTGTATTATTCATATATCTTGATTGAAATTGTGGTTGAGGGGACATCATCATGGGTGGTTGTGGCATGAATTGAGGATTGAACATCATGGGCGACGGTGGTGGCAACATGCGTGGGTCCATCATGGGCATCATACGAGGATCCATCATTGGCATCATCATGGGCATCATACCGGGATGAAAAGCAGGCTGCATATACTATAATAAGGTCAATTAACTATGTACATTTATCTATCAATCTATCTATCTTACCTGTTGCTGCATCATTCTGTGTTGTCCCATCAGCATACGTTCATCCATAAAATGACGCGTCCGTCTTTCATGCTCTTCTCTTTCAGATATCATGCCTAATAAGCCTGTACGAGGTACTGGTTGTTTCTTAAAGGAAGGAGAAGCCACTTGTACTAAAGATTGACCTGTATTTCTTGCTTGATTCTCTAGTTTCTTGGCTAATGGACCTGTGGTTGCTTGTTGTTGATGATATTGATCTAATAGACTATGTTGTGCAAACAATGGCATATTGTCATCATCATCATCGTTGTCATCTGGCACCATACGAGCATCCACAGAAGATGATTCCCAATGTGTATTGACAGAAGCAGCAGAGCCAAACATGGGGGAAGAAAGAGGCATCATAGAATTACTTCTTGGTTGTGCATAAAATGGCTTTTTGTAAGATGTTTCTTTAGGTTCACTAAACAAGCTCTGTGTTTCGCTCAAGACAGCATTCATGAAATCATCGTCAATATCTGTGGACAAGGTGAGTTTGGTAGGAGAGACTTCAGAGACTTCAGAACCTGATTTCGAAGTATTGGGTGTCATGGGCTTCATTTGTTGAGTGACTGGTAGTGTAGGGACAGAAGGCTTCTTGAGTTGATACAGAGAAGCATCGTCACTATCACTTTCTTCTTGTTCTTGTTCTTGTTCTTCTTCTTCTTCTTCTTCAGAGTCACTTGCATATGTCACTTGTCGAAGATGTGTTGGGTTATTTTTGACAGGCAAGTCATGTTGTATATCTTGCTGTATATCTGGCTGTATATCTGGCTGTATATCTGGCTGTATATCTGGCTGTATATCTTGTTGCATGTCTTGCTGTATATCTTGTATCATACTATCCATCATGTCTTCAATAGTTTCTTCATTCATGTCTTCAATAGCTTCTTTGTTGGTGTCTTTAATAGTTTCTTCATTCGTCTCTTCTACTGCTGTCTTTTCTTCTTGTTGGATAGGTGGAATACCACGTATCACTTTATCCAATAATATCTTTGTAAATTCCTTCTTGTTACCCAATAATATGGTTCCATAACTGACATCAACATCGCTTACTTCTGAAGGGTCAAGAAACAACCTTGTATGACACATCTCTGCAAAATTCAATGCACGCGGGTTATTAGGATCATCCCAGACTGTTTCTGGTCTACCATACAACCGAAAAGCATCAAATACACCCACTAACCACCTCACTAGATCATTGGTGTTTGAAGTCATGATTAAAGCACTACAAGACTGGCTGACAAGCTGCATATCATGACTATTGGGTTTCTTCTTCAGCAGACTACCCTCTATTTTAAACAACGTGGCCACGTTGATCAATTTCGGCGATTCTGGATAGACAGTATAGGCTTGTACGACATTTTCCAATGTCATCATAGGGTATTTTGCTTTTCTGGATTCGAAAAACATGATGTGTCCATTGGTAGGCACTGTCTTTTTATTAAACAGACGCTTCTGGATCTTGCGATTCGAGACGACAGCCCAACATGTCTTCCAGCCTGTACTGCCTGGAAATCTGACTTGAACACTGCCTTCTGTTGATGTAGCGCGAGTCATGAACAGTGGATCGAATTGAGGTCGAGAAATAAATGCCTTGGTGTAGATTTCTTGAATACGAGCACATTCAAAACAAGACAGTCGAATGGCTCTGATCCATTCAAACAGTGCTGGCTCGTCCTCAGCTTGACATAGAAATCGATTGGCACCTGCTGAATTTAAAGAAAACAAATGAGGTCTTGTTTCTGCTGTCAATCGATTCTCATGATGTACAGTGGCATCAGTGATATTAATGTACTGAGGATACACCTCACCCTGTGTTTCTGCATCCCACAAAGTCAAGACTGGTCCACACAACTCAACATACCAACGTGTCCATGCTTTTGTACCACATGAAGACCCATTGGTATTCAAATCGTTTCGTTTATAGAGATAGCCCTCCATGTACACTTTGTCTGTATAGGCTTGAAGAAGTTGATGGACATGGCTGAATTCAAGCATAGGTGTATGGTCTGCATAGGATTTTTGTGGTTTAATGAATCGAGCAGGACGCTTTTGTAATGAACTGACTTGAACGAAATTACGCACTGAAATAGGCCTATCTTGAACATCGTCATGAGAAGAAGAGTGCCAATTGGGCTGATCAAGGCCGTATTTTTCTAAATATAGTAATTGAGAACGTCTACGGGTTGCCATGGAAACTTTTCGACGTACGGGTCGAGAACGCTGGGTATAATCGGTTGACTGGCTCATATTATCTGAATCGATAGACATGTGGCTATGGTTTTGAGTACTATTTGCACTGAACCGTTTTTTGTTGTTGGTGTGTTTATAACTTGTCATGACAACGATGAGCAATAAATTATCTATGATATAATATAAAAAAAAAAAGAGAGAGAGAAAAAAAGAAATAGTTGTACAAGAGAAATAATATATAGAAAATAGTCAGGTGAGTTGAAAAAAAAAAAAGAAAAAAAATAGGGAGTGCGTATCTTACCTTATTTTCAAGAAAACAACAAATAAATCATATCATCTTGTTGTCATGACATCTTTATAAAGCAATGAACAAGATGTTTACCACACATACTTGCACGTGACTATTTCTTCTTTGTAATTACTTACTTCATTTGTAACAACAGCGTTCATTAAATTCATCATAGTGGCTTGTCATTGAGCCGAGAAAACAGTTTAAGGAAGGGGTGAGGTCAATGCATTCAATACCAAGGTTCATTTTATTTTGACAGGCTTAAAAAATGTGTGTATGTGGAGAATTGTATTCCATAGCTCAATGGATTTTCAGGTTTAAGGTACAAATAAAAATGAAACCTGTCCATTATCCATGGAGCAAGCACATCTGTGTGTGTCCTATATATTAGATTTACATTCAAACTGCATCCAAGGACATGGGTAGAACAGGACTGGATAGTAATTGGATGTTGTTGAAATTGTTATTCAGAACAATGACCCATTTGTGGAATAAAAATAGATAATTTCTTTAGTTTGGCATGTGGGCTGGCAATGACAGCAGTCATTAATGTTGAATTTTTAATGGCAGCAGAGAGAGAGAAAAAAAAAGAGGATTTTAAAATAGAGACAGAAAAATAGTAGTAACAATACACTTGCCATCTTTATATTTGGTAAACTAGACACAGATTCAAAGATTTATGAAGGAAAAGTTCTGGACTATACAAGACACACTCGTTTAGATTTTGAAAACTATATATATCAATTCAGGAGAACGAAAAACCATCTTGCAATATGACAGCTTAAAATATATAAGCAGAAACAAGAACAATGAATAAAATACTAGAGTCAGTAAAGGGGAGTGCAAAAGGAAGCAAAGTAAAGGTCAAGAAAGCGTGGGATCATATAAAAAAAAAACTTGTCAATCCAAGTCTATTTAAACTCTCATTTCTTCTCAATGTAAACTTTCTTTCTGTTTTTTTTTGATGCATCAAGATGTTCTTAGATCCACAAGTATAGACATAATTCTACACTCTAGTCATTTAAAGCAATTTCTAACCGGTATATTTCTCTAGAGTAAGTAACACTGACATTTGTACTACGGCGAGCTTTATCAAATTTTTTTTCTTATTGGCTACACAGAAAGCAAATCAAGTTCTTAAAAAATGCTTGTCTTGTTAAACACAATAAAAGTCATTGATTTAAGTACTTTTCCCAGAAAATAAATGATGGAACTGTATACCTAAAAGTCATTTTAGCAATGATAAGTGCCCATAAATAAACGCCATGCATGCTATGCATACATGTAAGCATATACAATGGCTATGCTTGCACCTCCGCATAAATGCCACGAGTTTGCTATCCTACTTGATACTAAAGTAAGAAAAAATTCTTGATTGTAAACTATGTTCTATCACCATCTGATAAGGCTTGATTGCGATATATCTTTGTTTTTGTATCTAATAAAAACAAAAGCAGAGACAGTGCCAATACCATTTTCTTTTAAAAAAAAAGACAAGTTTTAAGCATATTTCTGTAAGCAGTATCATCTTAAAAAAATGATACAAAAGAAAAGTATCAGCAACTTTGATCTTTTATGATTTTTAGTAAAAAGGTATTTCTTTATTGAATTCCACAATAATAAATGGTATGCCTATAGTCTATTGGAATTTAAGAAGGTCTATAAAAGCCAACAGATTGCCAGTGAGATAAGAATTTGGTAAACAAGCTTGCATCGAGAACAGGAGAGTCATTGATGACAGGAGCCAAAGAACTTGTCTTTTCAGTCTTCCATACAGGCATCTTAAAAGGATTCTTAAAGCTAGCTTCATAAAAAGACATGAGGCGGTAGCAAGGGTTGGATTGATCTTTAGCAAGTAGTTCGATCCATTCTTTAGGCTCAACAATGTCAAACTGCATTCCAGAAGCCTTCATAGCATCAAGAACATGAGACCAAGTAATAAGACGAGGGTTAACGATATGATAAATGTGCTGGTTTTTTTGAGCAGGAGCATATGCGGTGCGAAGCATGATATCAGTGATAGTAGTGGCAGCATAGTCAACACTAATCCAGTCAATATCAGTTTCCAACTTGGGCATCTTCTTCATCATAGCACCACCTCCAATAAACATTAGAGGGTATTGTTCAGACGTGTTCCATACACCATGCTTAGAGTCACCACAAACTTGGCCTAGACGCTCAACGTAACAAGGGAAGTTCTTTTCAGTAGTCAAATAATCAAAGAGCTTTTCCACAACAAACTTAGAATGAGCATAACCCATTGGCATACAGACATGAGCATCCAAAGGCAATGGTTCTTCGTTGACTTGATCCCCAACAGCAGCACTTGCAGAGACACTTGAGATAAAATGAACATGCATAGGATTGATTTCATGATAGGCAAACTTCAAGAGATTGTAAAAGGGAGCAATGCATTCCTTGTCATAATGGTCAACAGGCATGTTAAAGTCGAGTAACCAAGCACAATGTTGGACGATAGTGACCTCATTTCTAAGTTGGTTGTAAAGCTCTTGTCCAAAACCGAGAAAAGGCTCATTGAATTTCATAGGCAAAACTTCAACGCGATCTGTATTCAAAAGTGAAGTATCAAGTAAACGAGATCTAAAAGCATCCAAAAGACGTTGTTCTAACTGTTCCTGCTTGCCACGAACACAACAATACACTTTCTTGACACTTGAGTCCTTTAGTAAATCATGCAGCATAAAAGCACCAAGCGAGCCTGTAACACCAGTCAAAAGAACGACTTTCTCCTTCTTTTCATCGTATTCATTGCGAGCAATAGGGAAATCGTGTTTGGCTTTCTTTGTATAAGCCATTGCTAAATCTTGTGTTTGTTGATAACGTCTTTCAGACTGCTCAGAAATGTCTTCTGTTTCATCACCTAAAAGAGCTTCGCGCATAGAAATGACACTGGGATGCTGAAACAAAAAGTTCTGAGGTACATTCTCAAAATACTGAGCAATTTCGTTACGAAGTTGAATTGAGGTAAGAGAGTTGAGACCAAGATCAAAAAGAGATTGCGTAGGGTCACTGAATTGAGTTTTTTCCATACCAAGCACTTTGGCAGCACTAGTGATCAAGAAGTCTTCTGTTTGCTCGGGTGTCCATGTAGATGTATCAACATTAGATTTGTCTGTATTGGGAGAAGGACCTTCCAAGAAATCCTTATAAAGTTTTTCAACCTCGTCCTTATAGATCTGTTCAGCAAGTTTGCGCTTGACAGTGCCTTTATCAGTAGATGGCAATGACTTGTTAAAAGGTAAAATCTTGATCATTTGGGGAAGAACTTTGCTGTGACTAGGACATTCAACATTGGCCTGCTTGACAACCTCGTGAATACCAGCAATGATTGCATCAGGACTAAAGTTCAAAGCATATTCAGTATTGATTTCAACCAGAGCAGCAGTACATTGCCGACCTTGACCAAGGACAGCAGCTTGATACACAAAAGGACTTTGGCGGATTGCAGCTTCCATAGGAACAGGGTTAGTCTTTTCACCATTCTCCATAATGAGAGTATCATCGCGACGGCCTAGATAGATGTAGTAACCAGGAGCTTCAGGGTTTTCCTTGAATAGATCATTTGTGCTGTAGCCACCATCTGGGCGATTGCCTACGTTACTAGCCAAGTTGGGACTATCACAACGGAAATAGAGATGCTTCACATCAGGTTCTGAAGGATCACATGTTTCAAAAACACCACAATAATCACCCTGTGCGTTTTTCTGATAAATCCTAAGAGAGCTCCATGTATTGCCTTGAGATGAAGCATCGGATACCATGCTACAGCCTGTTTCGGTTGTACCATATCCACTACATATGTTCATACCCTTTTTACGGAGCCATTCCCCAGATTCTTGTTTAAGAGCAGCACCACCATACAAGACCAATTTGAGACGTCGGATTGCACTGAAATCGTTTGATTCTTTCAAGAAAGGAATCATTTGTTCAAAAATAAGAGGAGGTGCACACATGATAGTTACATTGTTGCTTTTTAAGGCAAAGTTGATATCTGATTGAGAAGCAGGAAGCTTTTCCATGAATACTACGCTACCACCAAAGATACTTATACTAAAATGAGCAAAGACACCAAAGATATGGAATCTTTTTTTAAGAGAGAGAGTCATAAGTACACCAGTCTTTTCAAGAGAAATATGAATACTTACAAAGGCCCACAAGAAAGCATAACATCCTTATGAGACAAGGGAATAGGACCAAGAAATTCAAAGATTGAGATCAGCAAATGTATCAAGTAGCGATTACTGAGATAAATTGGCTTGGGAAATGAAGTTGTGCCAGAACTATCCTTAAATAAGTATTTGGTATTTAAAAAACTATATAATTTACCTATGAATAATCAAAGCATCCTTGTTGATATCATCATCAGAAAATTCAATAGAAAGAAGATGTTCATGATCTGGATTGAGAGGTTCATCAAGAAGATCTTCAATATCAAGAGGCTGGATAACAACGAGTTCAATTCCACCAATTTGATCAATAGCCTTCTGTGTAATATCACCATACTTGCTATCAGCAATAATGAATTTGGATTGGGTTTTTTCTAACAGGTTGACAATAGCAGCTTCAGAATTACGAGGAGAAATAGCCATCATGGTTCGGCGCAGTTTTAATAAGGCCATCATAACGATCAAGTAACTTATGGTATGTTCGCTGACATAAGCAATCACCTCAGTAGTTCTTGCAAATTTCTCCCATTTGCAAGCCAAATTGGTAGCCAGATGGTCGACCTGAGCATATGTCAAGGTTTTGTAGGACTTGTCTTTTGAAAGATAACGAGCAAACACTTTATCTGCATGTTGTTTTGTTTGATTGTTCAAAAAGTTTACAAGTGCTTTAAAATGTTCAGTCATGAATTGACCAGAAGTATAATCAATTTTTGTACTAGTAGTCATTCTTTGTTTAATGAATCAAATGCTACTAATGGCAGAAATAAGTGCATTTATATAGTTTTTTTTTTGGCCATCTATCTAATAAATTGATTTACGTCAAAGATATTTTTAACTCAGCAATAGCATTTGACGGTTAAACTTTTAAGTATGATGATTAAGATAAACGCATACACTACCCACAAAAGAGAAATAAATTGTCTCAAAGCTTAAGGGCTTTCCAAGATATGTACATAACATCAAGAGGATAAAGAACACCTACACTTTATTGAACAGAAGGCTATTACTGCTACAAATACCAAATTGCCATATATGTACATGAAATATGGTCACCAAGGTAGCTACTCATGAATTTACATTTCAGACAGAGAAAAAATTGTTTTTGAAACAATTTGCTTCTTGGCTTGTATGTTTTGTAATGACTGCGTCGTAATTTTTCCTGAACTAGATAATTTGCCTTAACTTTTCTACCGAATGATTCATGCTTTAGACCCTTATTTCGGGGATAAACTATTTTTCCTTTTGAGTACGAGTACTAAACATACCTGAAAGCTTCGGTAAAATAGTTTTCATGTTGAAGTTTGTAGCTCATTTCAAACATATTCACCTCCTTCTCTGAACATACAGCTACATTGGTGAAATCTGTTTGGTTTATTGAACAGTATATTATCCTGTAAAGAACTACTTATAGCATTGAAATATAAGATCAGACAACTTTTTCAATTGAAATTTAAATAAAGTAGTTAGAAGTAAACAGTAATGACCTAATCTTAGCTACGACACACACATAAATAAGTTTATGCGAAACAAGCAACTATTTGTATAGTCAATAGTACTTGAAAAACAATTCTAGCGAGAACCTTTTAATATACACTATCATATTTATCCGCTTTTCGTCATTTTTTTTATTGCAATATACTCAAAGGCAAAGCATAATTCACTCACATGATTAGTGCTTGAACATGGCCATACTTGTTCGTCGTTCATGTACTTGAATTCCGACCATTGAAGCAAATACTCGAATAACATCTGTTAATGATACAACTCCGATTGCATTTTGATGTTCATCCACTACCCAGACACGATGTGCTTTTGTTGCAAGAAGTTTAGCAATAGTAAAGCCTAATGAAGTATCCTTCTTGACATCAAATACTGGAAGTCGATCCTACAAATAGGAGTAAATAATCAGACACACACACACATACACACGTATTTGTATTTACTTGTCCATCAATTATTCCTTGTTGAGTTCGAATATGGCTTACGAATTGTAGACATGTTTTCCACAACAAGCGATGGGTATACCCTTTCATTACATGCTGTTTATATTTGCTTAATTTATAGAGTCTAGTCAAAAAATATCATACCTTGACATCTGTCATGCTAATGTTGCCAAGTACTTCTTTTCCGTTTCGAAGTACAGCAACTGAAGATATACCATTTGAACCTATTATCCTGGTGAGCATAAAGATGGTTCGATACAATAACTTATTTATCCATACTCATCACAGAAAGAGCATCGAGTACATTTGAATCAGCGTCAACTCCAATGACAGAGTTGTCTCCAAGCTTCAGTTCTCGAATCTTTAAAAAATAAAACAAAGCTATTATTTCTGAGCGATCAGTTGCACAAGTCTACTTACTGTTTTGTTCATAACGTGATCTATCTGAGGAAACTGCTTTCTGTTCTCAAACAGATATTTTACTACAGTAGATTGCGAAAGAATACCATCAATTTCGCCGTCGGGTTTAAGAATGCTAACTGCACACATAATTATGTTAGTCTGATAAGCTTTTCTCATAGAGTTGATTACCTCTGTGAGTGCCGTGAGCAAATACTTCTACAGCAGATAAAAGAGTGGCTTCTTTTAAAATAGAGTAAAAGGGATTTTTTCGAGATAAATCTAGAAATAGATTAGAAAGACCATTTAATTCTAGATAGACAAAGCAGAAAACTTACCACTTGCCATGCCCACGGGTACTTTTTGACCTTTCAGTGCTCTTTGAACTATATCTTTAATTTCAAATGATTCGGGATCAATCTCATCATTGCTGTCTTTTTGTCCGGGCTTGAGATGTAGTACTAATAAAATATATGCAATCACATCACCATAATCAAACATGCCAATGTAGTGTCCTTTCTCCCCATTAGCATAGACAGGAGCAGAAGATATGTTGCTTTCAACAAGTATTTGGCATGCTTCTTCAACAGACATATTGCCATCACTAATAGTGTAAACAAAGGCCTGCTTTTAAGAAAACTTACATTTGAATAACTTTCTGGTTCTTGATAAGACTGGATACTGGCATCATTGTCCAGTCTTTTATGCTGGTAGTAACACCTTCTCTATGAGACATCGTTTTAATATTGTTATAAGAGAAAGAAAGTAAGAAGGAAAAAAAAAAGCAAAATTCTGATTTTTTTCTTCTCGATTAAAGCTCAGTTTTGCATGACATATTCATTTGATTGGTGCGTTTGTATATGAGCTCATTTTATTTTTACTCGGTGAAATGTGCTACTGCAATGCATTTTTCCTAAAGATAGATCTGCAGCGACGGCTGGAAGCAAAATGATACGCAACGTATAAACCTGATGCTATATGTCATAATTGTCTATATTGCACACCATGAAGTATCATATTTATACACTCAATTAAGATATGTCATTATAAATAAACGAGTTTATGCTTCAGAGCTAACAGTATAAGCGCCTTTATATCTGAAGCTTTTTAAACGAATAGAATCACTTGATTATAATGCTGTCGTTGTTCTGTCATTTATTCCTTGGATTCTGATGCTTTTGTCTACTCTGTGGGATCACTTAGATAATTTAATTACCATGCAACATGTGTTTTGCTGTGTTTTTCAATAAAATCATTCACAAATGTTTCTAAATGAACAATAACCCCTCTCTAAATGACCAATAGATTCTTGTTACTTCTGCTGACCATAACCAAATTCACAATTTACATCTATCAATATAATGATCAGCTAAAAAGCTTCATTCTCAAGGCAAAATTCCCTTTTCACAGCCAAATTGCTCTGTTTTTAGTACTTTATGGAGCAGACCGCTCGTTTTTCATAGGTTCTATGACATCACACTATTTGAACATGTATTAAGAGTGTATTGACTATCTAAAAATTGCTTCTATAGCACTTTTTGTCTCTGAAGGTGTTTTTGAATATCCCATGAGCGACGTCTTACTTAAAAATCAGGTTATTGCTAAAAAGAAGCTCAAAATGAAATCAGACTGACATGATGCCTCAAGTAAAGTAGTCAATTTTAGCCTATAGAATCCAAAAATACAACAAAAACACGCTGTCTACTAGGGCGTTTTTAATCTAACGCGTAAAATAGTATATATCGTTTTATACGTGTTGTGCATACTTTTTATATACCTTTTTCAGTTTTAACACTTGGAGTATATTTATTAATGCTAGAAAATCATTTTTTGCTATAGTTTCTAAAGCTATTACCAGGTAGTTACTCATAGAGAAAATATTTTGTATTTTCTGATATTTTATTTAGTCCTAAAACGAGAAATTTGTAACCTAGCTTATCCGAATTTGGGGCATTGATTAGATTTTTTTTCATTTAACTATCGTATTTTTTAATGCAAATCATTGTGTTTGCCACTAAACTTAGATGATATGAAATAGCGCTGCATAAATTGTGTTTTTAGTACTGACCTCCAACCTAATTGTTGTCGATCTATAGATCAATTCATCATTGGCGCAAATGCATTTGTTTAACGTCATTTTCGGCATTTGTGTTTCGGCGTCTAAATACTATCATGCTGTATATCTATTTTTTTTTTTATATATATCAGCCCACAATCAACAAAAACAAACATCGATTTGTTCTTCATTGATAGATGGCATCATTCTAATAGATGTATAATAATGACAATAGTATGTTGAATTGACAGCAAGGAAGAATACGTTTTTTTTTTTTTTTTATTTAGCTTTATTGCTAATTACAGTAAGCTCATTGTCTACAACAAAAACAAAACTATGTCATGGCGAACTTCCCTTAGTTCCATATGTATATAAAAAAAAAGAATCGTAAAGGGAATAATTCAATATATATGTATATATAACTATTTACAAGCCAAATCCAGTTGTTCCATCTCCAAGCCCTGACAGTTCTCCGTTCTAAAAATACATGTATCAGTTTTACATTTCCGTACAGATTTCATGCTTACGTCAATTGGACAAGCAAAAGAAGCAGATGATGCGATGGTAGGATGCACCGTGATAAAAAGCACTCTGGCTGCAAGCTTAATCGTGTAACTGATGACAATATCTTCAGCCTGACCTCCCGTTAAACCGCACTTTTCTGCAAGATCATTCAAGACAGATTGGTCGGTATCCAAGGTTGGATTGTACTCAATCGCAAAAGGAAATGTGAAATTGAAATTACTGTATTTTGGTAAGTATTGCGAGTCCATATATCCTCCACCAATTCGTGTGTTCCCTCCGCGCTTATTTGGATAATATGCCTAATTGGAAAGATAAAAAAAAAAAAAAAAAATAAGAGTTACACAGGATTCTATAGACAGCAAGTCTAGACTTACAGTAGCGTCAAGATTTGATAGTTGAATGCCAAGTAAATTTGGATTATTGACTTTAACAATTAGGCCAAAATTGATATTGATGCTATTTCCAGAAAAGCTAATCTGAGAGCCTGTTGTTGAAGTGCTCGATATGCCTGCCAAGTCAACAGTAGGCATCACAAATGTGGCTGCTATACTTCCAATCACAATCACAACAATGATAATCGCGATAATAATAAACCACAGGATACCCGCTGCCCAGGCGGGAATACAAGCACAACACATACACCGAATACAAGCATTTCTTCCTTTCATACGCCTCCTTTTACCCTTTTGTTGTTCTTGCTCAAGTCCGCCATGATCGTGCTCTTCGCCCAATTCAGGTATCTGGTTTCGTTCTAATTTTAACAGAAAAAAAAATGACAGTTTAGATGTGTATCTCTATTTATCTCAAAGGGTTTTGTTATACCATCATCTTTTTCAAATTTCTCAAAATCAGCATGCATGAGTGCTGGATTGACAGTAGGTGTAGGTGAAGGTGACATAGGCATATAGTGCACAGGTAAAGTTGGAGGTGATGTATTGTTACTTGGTAGTGCTGAGATTGGGTATTGTTCTCTTTGATGATAATTTGTATTGGACATATTTACAATGAAATTGAAAAAAAAAAGAGAAATGAAGCAAGAGCAACAGGAGCCTCACAAAAAAAAAAAAAAAAAAAAAAAAATAATAATAATAATAAAGAAGAAAAGATAATGTTATTTTTCTTAGGTTCCCTTTTTTATTTCGGTTTCCGAGCATTCAGTTTTAACCGTTTTCAATCATGATTGAATACCCGATAAACAGATAAAATTATAAATCAACGCTAGCAAAGAGATTAGGATTTCCTTGATAAAGATGAACAACAAGGCGGAAAAACGATAATCGCTCCATGTGTAAATAGCCCGTCAATACATAGGGTACCACAAAAAAATGAGAGGTTAATGCCATGCAAAAAATAGTATACAACCGACCGATCGGGCCGCGAGAGAAAAATTTGTCACTAATGCCAATCAGTAATACTTGAATCACGAAAAAGAAGAACTGAAGACCACAAGCGGGCAAAGGATGTCCTAGATAAGCCTTTGAACCTGTTGCAACCAGAAAGTATTCATGCATCAGACCAGACATAACAAAGACAGAGAGTGCAGGTAGCCAGCGAGGAGGCTTGCAATGGAAAAGAAACATGACGGCTGCCCGAATGGGACGATATCCTAATCTATAAAAGCAATCATTGTAATAGGTATGCCAACGGCGACCCCAAAAATCACGAAGTGAATGAGCTGACCATGGTGAGTCAAAAGGAGGAGGCATATTCAAAGTATCTTCGATATAAGACTTGATAGCACGAATTACACACACTCGCTTCAAGATCATTTTGGCTTTGTGTGTGTTTTTTGCATGTAATTTACCAAGATCTTGCCCCAATTGCCATCTTTCCAAAACAGACATTGTCTTATACAACACACCAAAGCCAATCATACATTCGTCGTATGCTACTTGAAGTTGCATTTGAATATAGACACAAAAAAGCATAGCCATGAGCGTACTCACCAACAGATTGCCCCAGGTCAAAGGTTCAGTAGGTGCCAGCATGTCTGCTTTTTCCTTTTGACCCAAAAAGGCAAACAGGTTTGACAAGACAGCAGAAAAAACTCGTACGATGCGCTGTGCGTCTCCTAAATGAATTACAACGTCTGCTGCATCAAAATAAAATTGGTGCTTGACAAATTTCCATATTAGATGGCGCAAATGAATATCCACATGGTCTGTAGTTGGGCATGATTTTATTTCTTCTGTAGTGGGTGGATCATTACTGCGCTTTCGCCAGTCCAACATGGTCATATAAAACGGACGCTGTCTTCTTTCTTCCATAGACATGCTAAATAGCCATACACCCATTTTCATTGAGCTGGCCCATGTCCATACAGCTGTAGACATGAGACAAATGTATGGAAGACGTCCTGCATAATAAATTGGAATAGATAGCCCTGTCATCCATAAAAGCGCAAGGACAGATTCTTGAAGGATGTTCTTGTTTTTGACTGGAAGTGATAATAACATGAACACAAAACTAGGTGTCATTGCTGTCAAGACATAGCTCGATATGTTCATAGGATAATTCGTCATTGTCTCTCTTTATTTTCTATGGAAAAGAGATTTTCATTAAATATGTACAGCGAATGTTGATATATTAAAAAAAAAAAAAAAAAAAAGAAAAAAAAAAAGAGCAAAAGATGTCGCTAGGCTTTTTCAAAATCCGGTTACTTTTTCTCCGGTTAAATTAAAAGGCTATAGTTTCAACTTGAATGGGGTCTCCTTAAAAACATGTAACGTTGCTTTAATTAAACCAGTTGCTGCATTTATCATGAAAGAGGCCAGGTCCCTTATTTTTTCAGCAGCATGTTTGTTACACAACCTTAGCTTTTGTTTTGTTGTACCTGTAAACATTGAACATTTGATACTTTTTGTGATCAAGTCATAAGCTTATCTCACAAGAACAAGTTCTAAAATAAGAGTAGTCAACCATTTATCTTTAAACAAAAGTGCAAATAATAATAATGCGTTAAATATGTAATGTGAAGTGTATGTGTAAATAAAATGTAAGAAGAAAGTATTAAAAAAAAAAAAAAGGAACCTTTGTACATTATGTAATAAAAGAAGTTATGAGCTGCTTTTGCCTAATAATAGATTTCTTGCTTCTTCTTCCATGGTTTGCTTTGTCTTTTCGTCTAGATTCTTTGACCAGCCTGTGGTCGAAGATTCTACCCATTCTTGCCATTTTGGATTAGAGGGATTGGTGTTATTTGAACTAGGGCGAACAAACACATCTTCTGAACCTACAATGTAGTACATATGATATGTGTCTTGATCAATCTTGTATTGAAGTCTTGAACGAACAAAAATCTTGTTCAAATGTTCGTCTTGAGGTCTCAAGTTACTAATATATATAAAAAAAGTCAGTTATGCATTTCTCTTAAAAAATATAGATCTTACCGAGTAAGGAATGTAGGCTTCATACTAGACGCATCAATGCCTTCTGTCGTGTTTACCCAATCCATATAACTGGCTACGTAGTCTTCATATCTATCTTCTGCTGTAGGCTCCAGCATATAATCGTCTTTGCCAATAAGTTGAATAGTCATGTTTCTAGCCTGGTTATCCTACGCCATGTTAGTCTGGATACATGATTGTGTTCCATAGACTTACAAAGTTGATTTTGTATAGATTTTCATCAGATCCTATGATATCTTCAGCCTTTAAGCGATAGACAGATAAGGTCCTAGGTGACATGGATTCGAGTCCTTTATCACTGCGGAAAAGACGAATCAGTTCAACTGACTTGGGATCAACAGTGATGGCTTGAATCTATTACCGTCATGAATAAACATACACTCCAACAAAAGATTTACCTGCTTCACCATGGAATGCACAAGCTTATCAATTGTAAAGATGAGATAAGCATCTGTGACAAACACATAACGTGTGTGTTCTTCAAACACTTGTTGATCAATGTCACCATCAAAGAAACGATCAATCAATTCCAAGACAGCATGGTAATAGCCTTTACTCAAATCGATTTCTAATAATAGTAATAAATATCATCTTCTTTAGTTTAGGTTTTACCTTCAAAACGATTGTTGTACAAGCCAAGATCACGGGCAACCTTATTGACACGCTTGCCCATATGTGGATTCGCTTGCATCTCCGCATCCAACGTTCGAAGCTTATTGAGTCTATGATACAACATCTAACACATCATCAACCTCTATCAATCCATAGAAGATGACTTACCTCATAAAGTCTAAAGAAACAATAAAATGTTGTGTTACAGAAAAAGCTATACAAGATTCTCTTCTTTACGCCTGGTGCAACAGCAGTTGCTGCAGCA
Organism: Gilbertella persicaria; assembly: GCF_025201335.1. Taxonomy (NCBI): domain Eukaryota; kingdom Fungi; phylum Mucoromycota; class Mucoromycetes; order Mucorales; family Choanephoraceae; genus Gilbertella; species Gilbertella persicaria. Next base: position 132,505 of record NW_026251966.1, read on the forward strand.
GCAAACAATTTATCTCCTGCAGGTTCTTCTTGTGGGTTGGATCTTGTAGACTCTTCTGGCTTGGATGGCTCTTGGTCTTCTGTGTTGAGAACAGCATCGCTTTGTTGCTCTTCATGAGAAGGAGCTACATGTTCTTCAGATTGGTTGATTTCATCTAAAGCATTTTGATTCTTTGTCAACACATCACGCAATAAATCCATCGTATGCTCATCTTCATGATGATGGCGAGAACTTCTACCCATTCTACGACGTGAGGGTGACATGGTACGCTTATCGGGTGATTGACCCAGATCAGATTCGGATTCTTCTGTGTTTGTTGAGTGATTATCGTCATCCTCTTCAGCCAATTCTTCATTTTCAGCCTCACTTGCATACTGCATTCCTTCAGGCACTACATTCTCCACTTGGAAACAAAGAGGAATAAACGTCTGAACAAACGTACGGATCTTTTCACGATCACTGCCAGTGTAGCCTGATTGACGATCAATGAACGAATAAATAACACGCGTGACATCCTTAAAGACTTCAGGTTCCTCAAAGGGAAATTTGAACTGATAGCTTTCTCTGCTATGAGTTGCCTTGACATCGTTTCGCTTGAGCTTCTTTTCATGATGCAAGAGTTCAATTTCACTCACAAGGCCCTTGGGTGCCATGGCCTTACGATCATTGCTCTTGAACGTGATGCCTTGATAGTCTAATGCGCGGTAAAAGTTTTTAGCGTCCATTTCACGCCAAATCTTGTTCCATTCACGTTGAGCGCGTTTCCATTCTTCGTCCTTTTGCTTCAGTCTCTTTAACAAGATAGGCACCACCTGTGCAGGGTTAGAATAGAGCAACTCAATGATTTCTGCACCGCGTTCTTTATCATAGATCTTTTTGATGATGCGCTCATAGATAGAGACAGATTGACCACCGAGTCCAGGGCGTAATCTGAAATTGGCCTTTTCTTCCAATGTCATGTTCTCAATACGATGCGCAATAGGCTCAAGCAAAGCAATCACGTTCAGGTTGGCATCAATGTTCATGTTGTAGTCATAGCGCTCTTCTTCACAGCGATGCATGCCTTCTTCGTACTGACTCTTTCTGGAAGCAACAAAACCATCGTCCTCACTGGCCCAGATAGGATGGGACACATACTCATCGTTCAGTACTTCCCAAGCAATTTGGTCTCGACCAGAACATGGCTGTGATTGCCAATTCTTAGGCACAACACGATAACTAGGCGAATCGACCGTGGCTTTGCAGTGAGCAAGGTCGGGTTTGGGTATAGTGGGTACAGGTTTTTCGATAGGATGGTCTTTGGGTTCGTATCCAACAATGCTCTTGAACCATTCAAACAGTTCCTTGTTGCTGCCGATGAAAATAGCAACTTGTTCCACAAGTGTCTTGAGGTCAAAGATTTGCTGTGTGTATAGATTCAATGTCTTTAAGAATTCTTCATAAGAAGGCTTGTTGCCAATGTGTTTGCGAATACGGTCAAACAGCTCAATTTCTTCAGCAGAGACAGAAGGGCGTACAGGATCAAAAGGCGAACTAGGATAGCTGTATGGATCACGCAAACTACTGGGTACATCGCCGTTTTCTTTTTGATACAACTTGGTTTTCTTGGTTGTGGTCTGTATATATATATATATATATAGATATATGTAAGTGCCTCATTTGTTTATCTAGGTTATACGTACAGCATTTGTGCGCTTCTTTTTACCAGGTGGAAGCATAGCATGTGGTGGTGGTGTGCCCATCGCACTACGCTTAGATCCACTATAATACGTGGGTGAGATTGTATCAAATAAAGCACTTGCCGGTTGACCAGTAATATCAGGCAAAAATTGCTTAAATTCATCCAATAGATCAGGTGCACCATTAAACAAATATTGAACATGGGCATACACCTAAAAATCAACAGTCAATATACACCCTGCATTCTTTGGCTTACCTCTTGAATAGGCTTTTGATCTTTTTGATACGTTTGAAGGATTTCCAAGAACTGTTTATAGATATCTGGTTCATTGGCAAAACGATTCTAACAATAAAAAAAAAAAAGAGGGAGATAAGCAACATGGTTTACATAGATGCCCATTACTTACTTTGATTTTGTTCACATAATTAATCGCATGATTGAATTCAACAGGTGAACGTTTTTCACCATTAGATTGTGTAGGACTATGATGAAGAGGTGCTTGTGGTGGTGGAGGAGGAGGAGGAAGAGGAAGAGGTTGAGAACGATTCATGCCAGAGGGAGGCACAGAAGATGATGATGGCGGTGGTGGTGGATGATACATGGGTTGACTCATCATAGGTTGTTGAGGTGGCATGGAATGGATTGGGTGACCAGCAGACGCGACTTGCATCGGTGGTGCATGATGCATGTGGCTATATGAGTAATAGGGTTGTGGAGGTGGGTGATGTATAGAGGGATGGCCGTGCATGCTACTAGAGTTTTCGGGGTCCATGGCATACATGCGATTTGAGCCACCTGTGGTGGTGGTGACACCACTTGGTGTTGTAACAGTAATCAAGTCAGGCTCACGAGGATCTGTAGAACATTCAATACGATAACCGGGCGGAAGGAACGTGTTAAATCCCGAAATGAGTGTAGGATGACCTTTAAATAAAGTAGATACGCGTTCAATGACGCCTGGTGTATCAATCCTATGGAACGCGTTAAATATAAAGAAGAGGCTCTATCACATCAACTTACGCTTGACTTTTGAAGTCTTTCATGATATCTAGAAATCGATTATAGACATCAGGTTGGTCAGAAAACCTTACTTTGACTTGGTCTAGATACGTTAAGGCGTCTCTCACATTCAGTGGTCGATAGCCAGCATTGCCTTGTTGAGAAGAAGGTGACGCAGAGGCAGGTGGGGGAGGAGGAGGATGAGAAGCAGGTGCTGGTGACTGCTGTTGAGTTTGTGGTGGTAGTGGTGGCGGTGGTGGTGGTGCTTGAATAGGTGGAGGTGCACGTACAATACTAGGCCTTCGTTCATTATAAGGTGGTGTTGAAGTACGTGGTGGAGGAATAGGTGGGAGTGTATGGTCGCTAGATAAAGAACTGGCTGGTGGTAGTGTATGATGAGAAGTAAACGAGGGTGAGGAGCTACGAGGGCTCTGTGAAGAAGATAACAGAGGAGGCAATTCTGTTACTCTTGGTGGTGGAGGTAGAGGACCGTTCGCGTTAGGTTGACTACTAGATAAATTGGGTGGTGGAAGATGATGAGCATAGGGCGACGGGGCTGAAACAGGAGGCTGTTGTGAGCCTACAGAAGGTGACCTAGGGAAAAAGTTGTGAGTGGTCTTTATCAGCTAGAAGGCAGTGTTAGATATTTACCGCATATTGGGTGGTGGAGGCTGGATAGGTGAAGACATGACTCTTTCTCTCACTTTCTCACTTTCTTTTTTTTTTCCTAATAATAAAAAAATTACGCAAGATGGTAAAAAAGAAGTTCAAGAGACAAAGGTGTGCGTATAATGAACCACTTTCAACACCTATTGTAGGAGTTTTAAAACTTAAAAGCCATAAGACCCGAACGAGACTGGTTTTCTTTCTGCTGTTGATGTAGGAATAAAAGACGGATGATTTGGTCCTTGGTCTCTCTTAAGCATGTCATTCTTCTTTCTTTCTTTTTTATTCACCACATCATAGGCATGACTTTTGGCTATGATGTCTTATAGTATCTTTAGGAGACTGTCTTATACGGAAAGATGTGGGCAGTTGATGGGTAAGCAATTTACCGAGGACCAATTGAGTGAGTTCCAACATGGACAATTCATTTTTACTAGTCAGTATTTAAACATGTTTTGCCATTGTCAGATAGGGTTCATATATATATATCGATATCAACGTTACAACTTGCCTTTGTTTTCATTTTTTCTCCCCTAAAATATGTCCTCTTCACAACCTGTATTGGAGCCACCTAGTAAATGAATTGCATTACCTGTACGAGTTGAGCCTAAAGTGTTTTTTTTTGCTAATGAAAGAACGTTTCTTTCCTGGCTTAATTTCACTGTTGTATTAGGTGGGCTTGCTATGGGTCTTTTGAACTTTGGGGATCGTATAGGACAATTATCCGCCACCTTATTTACAGTAACAGCCATGTTTGTGATGCTTTATGCACTGTATACATTTCATTGGAGAGCGACCAAAATTAGAAATCGTGAGACAGTCCCGTACGATGATCGCGTAGGTCCTACTGTGCTGTGTATATCCTTGTTCATCGCAGTTGCTTTTAACTTTTATCGTAAGTGTGCATGTCTGTCTGTCTGTCTGCTTATTATTTAGTGCGTATGCATTATTCTCCTGCACAATAAATAATATATATGACAGGTGTCAATTGGTAAATTTTATTCATCGTGTAACACAAAATGAGTCGTAACTTGTCATGAAGACAAACTGTGTTGTTCATGAACATCTTCAAGTGAATAACAAGGTCAAATAGACTTTAAACAACTCATTCTATGGAAGGCATACAGAAAAAAAAAAGAAAGGAAAAGAAATACGCGTTGATGACACTTGAGTGAACCATAGTGCTATCTTTTTTCTCAAAAATAAATAAATTAAAAAGGTCACATCTGCTTTAGTACCCTTCTTTCTTTTCTTTTTTAATCTTTACATGAAGACCATTATCAAGAAGTTGATCCACGATCCTACACAATTCTCACCTGACGATGCAGAAGAAGCTATCAATGCCATCATGTCAGGCACAGCTACACCCAGTCAAATATCTGCTTTCTTGATTTCACTTAAATTACAGCATAAAGACAAAGATCCTCATATCGTGGCTGCCTGTGCAACTGCCATGCGTAGTCATGCACGACTTGTTCCTTATGAAGGTTATGAATCACTCAATGGCCATGTCGTAGATATTGTAGGCACAGGTGGTGATGGACACGACACTTACAATGTGTCTACCACAGCTTCTGTTGTAGCTGCTGGTGCTGGTGCTAAAGTAGCCAAGGTAAGCACAATAAAGTAAAATAAACTAAAAAAAAGGGGAATCTGAATGATGGATTTAGCATGGTAATCGTGCTGCTTCTTCTAAATCTGGATCTGCTGATCTGATGGAAGCCCATGGCTGTCACATTGCCCTTGTTGAACCTGAACAAGTGGCTGGTATTCTCGACCGTACTAATTTCTGCTTCTTGTTCTCTCAAACATACCATCCTGCCATGAAGCATGTGGCTTCTTTGAGAAAAGAAATTGCAGTCCCTACCGTCTTTAATCTGTTGGGTCCTATGAGCAACCCTGCTAAACCAGGACGTGTGGTTGTGGGAGTTCATTCTCCAGAAATTGGTTCTTTAATGGCCAATGCTCTCAAATTAACAGGCGTTCAAGAAGCCTTGGTTGTGTGTGGTACTGAAAAACTAGATGAAATCAGTCCTGCTGGTGAGACCAATGTAAGTGTATTCTGGTGGTGTCTATATATGTATTTGTCTCACCATGCCTTGTAGTACTGGAGAATTCATCCTTCTGGGGAAATCACGACAGGCACTTTACATCCCACACGCGACTTTGGACTCCCTACACATCCTTTAAATCAAGTGAAAGGAGGCGACTGCCATGAAAATGCAGACATCCTCAAGAGACTATTAGACAATGAATTAGAGGAGAATCATCCTATTTTAGACTTTGTCTTGTTAAATGCAGCTGCTTTATTGGTTGTGGCTGGTATTGCTCAAGACTTTAAGGAAGGTGTCCAAAAAGCAAAAGAATCCATTCGTTCAGGCAATGCAAGACATGTATTGGATTCCTTTAGACAAGAGACTTGCAATCAATAAAGCATCATTATTTAAACTGACTTAGACTCAAAGACAATTGTGCACGTGTTGTCGAATTTGGTGCGACACACGCATTGCCTATTGTCTTGACCACGTCCTTTTTTAGGCTGTTTTTCTCGAGTAATAATCTGGTCTTTAGGGACACTATAGACCGAGATATAGTCTCCATTGTCAGGCTATACATATCCCAATAGTGAGGTGTGCGTACAATTAACATGGTCTGTTCTGAATTGATTGAGAGATTGTCTACATGCCAATACTAACCAAAAGAGAGGAATGTGAATCATACGCCATACCAAACAGAACAAACCCTACCTCTGCATGGTCATTCCATTCTACATTGTCAACTCTAACGTGACAAGGAAAGTAAACTTGCATAACACAGATCGACAAGGGTGCTATTTAAAAAGAAAAAAAAAGTTATTTTTAGCACTGACTTAGACATGTTACCTATCCAACTTGTGTCTTGATGATCTAGCCATTCTATTGGATGTAGCTTACTACCCGCATAGACACCTAAATGTTGTATGTCTTGTTCAGAAATATCAGGCAATAGATCAAACCCAAAGAAAAAGTGACTGTCTGTTTGAGCAGTATGGACTGTCTCTGGTAAAAGGTCGAAAGGGAAAAGATGGATTGAATTGTTGGAGCATTGTACTCGAATCCAAACACGACCACGACGTATCCAACCATGACAATGACCCAAATGAAACTCTATCTTTGGCTCCGTTAATTGTATGCTGTCTGTTGATGAATAAGAGGAAGGTGGTATAATAGGTACAAGTTTATGTTGGTTTAGCGTAGGTGTATAGGCTTTTTTTTGTTGAGGATCTTCTCTTAATGCGTTCTGTAGATTGTGTTGTAACATCCACTCTGATTCACGCAACAAGACTTGTTTAGTGGACATCTGGTTTTGAGATCAGTCCATGTATGTCACTCAAGTGATATTACCCTCTGTATCCTATCTTGTTTTTGTTGGTTGCATTCTTTAAGTTGTGTTTGTATTATTTGCAGTGTATTTTTGAGTTGATCCATTCCTCTTATAAAAAAAAAAAAAAAAAAGAGAGAGTAGGGATTTGAAATCACCTGAGTAAAATAAAAAATAAAATATATTGTATTGTTCATTACTTGGCAAAATAAGGCCAAGAAATTAATATGATGAATCAATATTCTTTAGATTCATTTCTATATAAATATATACATATAGAAAATAGCTTGAATTCATGTCTTTCTTATATTCAATCGTATAGAATCCAGTTGCTTAAGACTGGTTTTGTTTATAATAACTATAATTGCCTTTTTGGTATCTTAACTCGTTGATCGTTTTGGAGTCTAAATTTGTTCATAATCATGATGTGGTGACACAATATGATTGGCTATTTAAATTAAGGTCTGGATAAGCTACAGTCTGTGCTACTTTTTATATTTATTTTATTTTATTTTATTTGGTTTATTTATAAACAGAGAAATCAGCATTTCTTTCTTTTCTTCTTTTCCCCTTTCTTTCTTTTTCTTTACTTTTAACTATTCAATATGAAAGCTCTCATTCTTGTCGGTGGTAAAGTAACATAGCATAAGAACGCGTGCCCTTCTTTTGTTTTTGTTTTATACTGACATATCTTAGGTTTCGGTACTCGTCTTAGACCTCTTACACTCACTTTGCCTAAACCTCTTGTCGAATTTGCTAATCGTCCTATGATTCTTCATCAAATTGAAGCACTTTCCAAGGTATATATGAGTGTGTTTGGCTTAGATTTTTTAATCTTTTTTTTTTTTTTTTAGGCTGGTGTGACCGATATCGTCTTGGCTGTAAACTATCGACCTGAAATCATGGTCTCTGCCTTAAAAGAATATGAAAAGGAATATGGTGTTACTATCACTTTCTCTGTTGAAACTGAGCCCCTTGGTACAGCTGGTCCTTTAGCTTTGGCTAGAGACATTCTTGGTAAAGATGATTCTCCTTTCTTTGTCTTGAATAGTGATGTCATTTGTGATTATCCCTTTGAACAAATCAGAGACTTTCATGCCTCACATGGCAATGAAGGTACTATTATTGTAAGTTTGTCCTCTATAATATATATTCGAAACTCACGCCATAATTTATGTAGGTCACTAAAGTGGACGATCCTTCCAAATATGGTGTTGTTGTAAATCACGCTGACTCTACCAAGATTGAACGTTTTGTTGAAAAACCCCAACAGTTCATTAGTAACAAGATTAATGCTGGTATCTATCTCTTTAACCCTACTGTCCTTGATCGTATTGAAGTAAGTCGCTGTTCATGACTTTAGGTGAATTAACATTGTATATACTAGTTAAAACCTACTTCTATTGAAAAAGAAATCTTCCCCAACATTGCTAAAGACGGTGAACTTCATACGTTTGATTTAGAAGGTTTTTGGATGGATGTGGGTCAGCCCAAAGATTATCTGACTGGTACTTGTCTCTATCTTTCTCATCTGTCAAAGAACAAGCCTCAAGAAATAGCCAATCCCAACTTGGATTATGTCTATAAGGGTAACGTCATGGTTCATCCTACAGCCAAGATTGGCACAGGGTGTCGTATTGGTCCTAATGTCGTGATTGGTCCCAATGTGGTTGTGGGTGATGGTGTTCGCCTTCAACGTTGTGTGGTGATGGAAGGTGCTAAAATTAAAGATTTCGCTTGGGTACAATCAAGTATTGTAGGCTGGCATTCAAGTATCGGTCGCTGGTCTCGATTGGAAGGTTGTTCTGTCTTGGGTGATGATGTGACTATTCAAGATGAAATCTATGTCAATGGTGGCTCTATTTTACCACACAAATCTATCTCTAACAATATTACAGAACCTCAAATTATCATGTAAATATACTTTTAAAAAAGTTATTTTTTTTTTCTTTAATCAAATAAATATATACACCTTATATCATATGTGATTGAATCCATGGATCAGATGGTATATCTGACATACGAATACGTTTTGAAGGGTCTTTTTGAAGGCACTAAAATACACAATCAGTCACATAGAATACTAGAAGTGTACTTTTTTACCCCAAGTACAAAATGTTTGGCTCCATCACTCAGATCAGAAGGGAATGTGACGTGTGCTTTCAAGATACGTTGATAAGTAGCTTGATGATCTTCTCGGGCAGGATCTAAAGGGTCTTCAAAAGGAGCTTTGCCTACAAGTAATTCATAACATAATACGCCCAGTGCCCAAATATCCACAGATGCACCATGCGTTTGGCGTTGTATCATTTCGGGAGGTAAATAATCCAATGTACCACAAAATGTATTTCGCCTATTTAGGGGGTTTATTAAAATGGCTTTTTTTTTTTTTTTTTTTTTTTTTACCTTGGCTTTGGGTCATAGACTGCCCATCCAAAATCTGCTATTTTTAAGGCACCATCCTTGCTGATCAAGACTAGGACATGAATTCAACAAGACGGTTGTAATGTTGTCTACTTACTGTTCTCTAACTTGATATCTCGATGAAAGACACCCAATTGATGCATATACGCTAATGCTTCTGCAATCTCTAGAATATACTAACACAACGGGATCAGAAAGCCCCATATAAAAGCTATGGATTACTACTCACATTGGCTGTTTCTGTCTCTGTAAATCGTTTGTGTGATTCTAAACAGGTATAAAGATCACTATCACCTGCATATTCCAATACAAGGTAGATTTGTTCTTTATCATGGAAATATCCATAGAGACGAGTGATATTAGGGTGACTTGCTATGGATCAGCTAATCGGTAGAATGGAGTTTAACTTACTTTAAGTGTCCTTGAATCTCAATTTCACGCTTAATAAAGGGTTCAACGCGGTACTGTTCCAATTCTTTCTTTTTCAATATCTTTAATGCCACAATCTGTCCTGTTCTCAATTCCTTTGCTTTATAGACACTTCCAAATTTGCCTTTGCCTAAATTCTCCCCTACGTCAAAATCATGGATATGCCAATCCGAGCAACTGATACATAAGCCAAGAACACGATGACCTGACTTACTTTTTTAAAGGCTGTTGCGATACTTGTCGATCATCAAGCACAGCTACTTTTTCACTGATACCAAAGTGTCTTCTGACAGCAGGTGAATCCATGAAATCCAAATTGTCGGGTATAGGATGGACGTCTTGTCGTGCGAGTTGTTGGTAGAAATAAGAACGTCTGTATTTAGCCAGTGTGAGTGAATTGGGTGTGGAAGGAAGGGTCAAGCGAGAAGAGTGAGTCATCATACGTCGTGGTGTATAATCTACATAATTCATATTGTCCGTATCGTCTTGCATTGTATAGTTAAATAAATAAAAAAGAGAAACGCGTTTGGTGTCTGTTTTCGTGACTTTGGGACGCGTTTCGAACATGGTTGACATCATATCAAAAATAGAAAAACATCATGATCTTTAGATACTGTAGAACAACATAGGGCCAACACACTGTTGTCTACCTTGATTGTTGCTTGATAAAAAAAAAAAAGAGGGTCTTTACAAGAGAGAGAGAGAGAGAGACTATCTTGACTGGGATTTAAACTTGTAAGCAAGGGATTCTCACTTCTTTTTTTTATTGTATTTTTCTTATGTTTTCCTTATTCAAAAGAACAGCTACTGAACTTGCCGAATCGAGCTTAAAAGGTATACTTCACGACACTGACATTGCAATAACAATACCTCAGCTATCAATATGGACGGCCTTCGTGGCTGGCAAAAAGAGATGCCCATGGCTGCTTTAAAGACAGAAAAAGACAAGCAGCATTGGGCTATAGGCTGTGACAAAGACATTGGTGGGTTCTCTGAAGCCCATCTGGACATCACACCTGAAGGCACAGGGCGTTTTCACGGCATTATTTCATTAGAACTCCCCAGTAATCGAGAGATCAAGCAGAGTGGTTATGCAGCTATTCGAACCAAACCTAGAGATCAAACCTTATTTGGTACACCTTGTTTTGACACCAGTTTGTTTCGTTATTTAGCTTTGCATGTCAAGGGTGATCGTCGTAAGTATTTTGTGAATATCCAGACAGACGGTGTAGTCAAGACAGATTTGTTTCAGCACCGTTTATTTTTACGTACACCTGGACAATGGGAAACAGTGATGGTAAGTCAACCGTTGAACAAAAGCCATTGGTTGATCATAAAGCGATAGATTCCCTTTAAAGACTTTATCTTGACCAACAACGGCATGATTCAAGAAGACCAGATTGACATGTTTCGAGAGAAAGTAAAGACAGTGGGCATTTCATTGATGGATCGTCAAGAAGGTCCTTTTGAGATTGAAGTAGAATGGATAAAGGCAATGAATACTGAGTTTACTGAAGGTGATCTTGATCGCATACCACCTAAAGAAGAATAAAAATAAAATGTGGTTCATAAATGGAAAGTGATAGTGAGATTAACAATAGAAGCCCTCTTTTGTTTATTATTAGTCATGATGAATGAATGCATAGTTATTTAATGAAGTAGTTTGAATAAGACAGGTGTATATTGGTACATGGTAATAGCAGAAAGAGAGACTATGCTCAAGACAATCGTATCTAAACAAACAAGTGTAAATGAGAGAACTATCATCTGTTGATGAACTTACTAAACAAAGCCTTTTCCCAAGGTTCCAACATATAAAGAGCTGTTTGGAGTTCATATTGATAGAGTTTAGTAGATAAGTAGTTTGACATGCGTGTAGTAGTCATCATGAAGAAGAAGAAAAAAAGACAAAAATAAAATAAAATAAAATAAAATGCGTTGATTGGTTGTGACCTGATTTACTAAATAAGGACAGTGTGAAACCCTTTTTTTTTTTCTTTGTAACTGACATGCCATTGTCCATCAGTTACACCAAGATAAAGGGCTGAACAAACAGTTTGGTTAGTATATAAACAACCCAAAAGAAAACAACCACTCTTTTTCTCTCTCTTTTTATTCTTCTCGACTCATTCTACAATGACACCCAAAGATGAGATCAATCAAATGGAAAAAGTAATAGAAAGATCTCAATTGAAACACGGACAAGAACTACTTGGAGAATATCATGCTGTGTATAAGATTGATTGGAAAATTCATTTCCTATGGACACTCTCAGTCATTTGTTTCATTTTGGCCAGATTATGGTGGTTTGTTCCTTTGCCAGGCACAGATTATTTACCAGCCTATCGTACCTATCCTGCCAACTTTCTCAACACATTATTCCAAGGTTTAGGTTGTGCACTTGCCACTCGGTCCATCACAGTGGGTTTAGTCAAGACATTCACAAAGGGAGTTCATCCTGACTCTTTGGTCTCGTTCGGTTCAACAGGTGGATGGAGAGCAATGTGGAGTTGTATTCGCCATCGATCTGGACTGCGGTATTTCTTGATTGCTCTTTTGGTTACTGCAGCTACTCTTTTAGGTAATGCGCTTGAAGGCGAATTACAATCTTCAGTCACTATCTATTATCGCGTGGGTGGTATGACTTCTACAAATCTGGCAGAATGTCAACATAATACGACTCAAGATTATGCTACTGCCTCTACTGCTTATACATCAGGTTGGGTCAGCCATACCTTAGCAGACGCAACTCCTCTCCTGAATCAATTGAATGCCAGTCTCTACGCTAACCCAACGAGCCCTTATTCTCTCAGTTTACTTAGTACACAGCTTACTCCTATTCAAAACATGACAGCGGCTTATTCAAGTAACACAAATCTAAGGAGAAGACATTACCATCACACCAGTTCATGTGATCCAAAGGCTACAGCCACTCTAACGTCATCTACTGCCACAAGTTCACTCATGACAGCTACAGCCGAATATGGATCGAACAATGATAGTGCTATCATGGCATTGTCTGTGGATGGAGAACAAGTCCCAGTGACAAATGCAACCCATGTCAATGGCACCTTGATGATCATGATAGACAATACGACACATACAGCCATACCTTATAATGCATCCATGGCATCTACTTATTCAGCTGTGGAACTACAAGTCCTTCGATACACACATGCGGAAGGACAAGAAGCTGTCATTGTCTATAGTTCCAATATGTCTTATTATGGTGGTGTTTATGTCACTGCATCTGCTTCCAATTATAGTTGTACGTTGGTTGATCATTCAATCGCATGTCATCTTTTGGATGCCTCAAACACCTTATCCGCAAATAATAAAGTGGTTGCGGATGCACTTGCGGATGCGATTCGATCAGGCGTAGGTGTCTATGGAACCATGCTTCCCAATAGCCTTCCGTTAGATATGCTGAATGGTGTCCCTACATCAGGTGCTCTGGTGGATGCGTTGTATGCGAATCCTAACTGTCCAGCACCCTTAGTGCTGCCTTCTGAAGCAAATGGTATTTATCCTTATTCTGCTGCTCATTGGACTTGGCTTAGTATGCTCTGGGTTCTTTCTTATGTTATTGTTTGGCTTATTGGTGTTTATGTGATTGGTTATTCTGAAGATACATGGTCTCGGCTGACAAGGACAGGCTACATGTTACCTCAGATTATTAGTAATTCCCCTATTTTGTTTACCAATGGTTTAGACGGCGAAACAGTCAATCAGCCTGCTTATTTAAATCCTGCAGATGGTAAAATGATTTTAATCCGAGAACATGATCATGGCTATACAGTCACTGAAGAAGAAATACCCATACAATAAACAGTTTATTGAATCCTATCTCTATCATCTTCAAATGTCCATAAACCACAATCATCACAGTCATGCTGTACTTTGCATTCAGGAACAGGAAATTCATTGGGTTTCTTGAGGATATCTTCAATTAATGTACCAATACGATGATGAGCAATATTGACTCTCCATCCATAATCCTTGACTGTATCCCATACGCATGATTTGCCTGTATGACAGCGAGTTTCCATGGCAAATCCTGCATAGTAACAGCCACTCATGGGTCCCTAATCAGAACCGATCAGTCTCGATTGGCAACGATTGCTTGACTTACAGTGCAAACACCAATAAAGATAGGATCTGCTGTATGTCCAAAATGCCAAATGGGCATGTATTGTGCCCCTGGTCCATGAGGTAAATGTAAACGCTGAGAGGCAAGTCGGTCTCCAGGACTCTCAAAACTAACAGCAGGCACACCAAATGTTTGACCTAATAAAGTAGCTACAGCACCACCCAATGAATGTCCTGTAAGCCAAATAGTTGCATTAGGATAGCGTTTGGCTATATCCAGAAATATTTTCTATGCCAGCTTGTATGATTATCTCTTTCTTTAGTTGATAACCTACCATAGCATAGTCATAGTAGAATTCAGATTGGATAATGGTTTTATCAAGACAATGCTGATCACACACAAACTGATCTTTTCCATCATTACAACCACACATGGCTGTCCAGCCTCGATTGACTTTACCACAGCAACATGAAAACAATAGATTGTCCTTGACTGGATGAATACATCATGACTCTAACATTCAACTTACATTTAACTTGTCTTTTTCTCCTGTAGGTTCTCCACCAAACAAAGCAGCTGTAGTCCCTTTAAATGCAATGACCAAGTGTGAGTTGTCTGTATTTCCAAAAACATGGCCTCTGAGACCATCCTTTTCCCAACCAAATGTTGAATTCTATAGGGACATGAGTTTTATTGATCCACTCTATGTGTGTGTGTGTGTGTGTATATATATATATACTTTACAACATCCCATTCAGACCCCAAGTCATACCATTGTTGACCTTCTTTATCTATCTCTGTATAAGCATCATAGCTCATTTCAGATAATATTAGCACTGTAGGATGGTGTGTGATATCTGGTAATGGATAATCCATAGGCTGTAATTCATAATGATCATAAAACCGTAAATGTTGTCTAGAAGTATAACGAGTCACCATCAAATCCAGTTGATCCTGACTGGGTCTAAATGCAGTTCCCATAGACATCTTTAATGTGTAAGGTGTAGACATGATTTTCGTAGATATATCCATGCGTTGGAATAAGCGGGTTGTACTCGAATGACGATAGACAGATTTCAACGTCATGGCTTCTACATACGAATCACTCTTGAGTGGTGTTTGGTAGACTGCTCCCCAGACGAAATTCAAATAAAACAGAAAGACAAGTGGTTCAAGTATCATATAAACAAATAACAAAAAAAAAAAGGGAAAGAAAACAAAAAGTTTTGTTACACATCTCTGTACTCAAATGACTTCAAAATACGTCATTTTGTCTCTCAGAATCAGGTACGATAAACATACACAAAGGAATGACTATTAGGAGAGTACAATAGACATCATTTCGAAATGTGTCATTGTGAATGGGGAGCCATAAATACAATGACAATGCTTTCTTGATCGCTAAAAAGGGTATCTTGGTAAAATAGCTTCCAGAGTTCGTTGTCTGAAGAGGTATGCCTTACTTGATTAGGGAAGCTTCCAATCACAAAGTTTTCTTCAATCAAGTTAGTTCCTTAGATATCTACAAGGCTCCCCATCAAGGTGTACTGCTGGTTTAAAACCTTTTCTTTAAGCTCTGGCTCTCTTTTGCAGTTGGAAAATATTCATTCAGGGATTATTAGGTTTTCGTGGTGTATGTTTCCTTCTTTGAGTCTTCTTATTTCTGTTTAGGAGTCTGATCAGCTCTTGTTTAGACAAGAAGAGATCTTCGAAAGACTGGATTGCCTTGACCAGATCCACAATATGCTTATATTGCGCAAGTTCTTTGTCTTTGTTGTTGCCTTTGCGTAATAAAAGCTATGCTTGTAATCTAACAATTTTATCCACTCAAGTCTGTTGCTTTATTGCTGTCTTTCATCTTCAGCATGCGTTGATCAGGGTACACTTCACTTGCCAAAACATGATGATGCTGTCTTCAATATGTTAAGGTGTTATATTTTATTTTTGTAAAACTGATGTCTAGTCTTTCTCTCAAGGCGATTGATACGTGGTTGTGGTTTGTAAGTACTGGTATAGAGAAAAAAGAATGATCTTCAGAGTGCACGTAAATACGCAAGAAATCAATATTTGAAACATCTAACTCTCTTTTTTTTGCACGACATTCATCATTTGCCATGTCCAAAGCTACTCTCTTTGGGCTCAAAGTATCATATATAATAGTAGATTTTACTCACAAACACTCTCCATATTGAATTATGTAAGAGTAAGTATCTACTTCCTAGTTAATATCTACTGTAAAGGACCTCTTTTGTACTAATTACAGTGTATAATGACCTTTGGCTGCAGATTTAAAGGCAATCCTCTGGTAAACTCATTTTTTTATCTTAGTAAACTCGTTTTCTTTTTGCAAGAAGTACCTAGACATGGCTTCACCTCATTTCGGCTGGATCAGGCCTGCATTATTTTTTTCATCTTTACGAACCTCCATGGATCTTCCATGGTTAAAAAAAATTCACATAACAGCCAAACCAATGGTACCATTCGATTCCTTGACTCGAAAGAACATGATTTAAATAGAAAAAAAAAATAGACTTCTTTGATAGTCTAGTTGTCGAGTAATGGTTCATCAAAGATTGGCATGTTTAAGCTGTGTTTTGAGCATTTCTGAGAGTTTTTGCTCTAGAGGCCATATAGAACTTGGCAGCTATGGACCTACCAAAGATACTTTATATTACTTAAAGCACTAAAGAACATAGGACAATAGAAATATTGTCTCTTCACAATGTAAATGTGGGGTAGATGAACAAAAGACAGCAATGTTTAGCTGTATTACGTGCTTTTATCAGATTTTTGTGTGTGATTCTCACAGTAATTTATCTTTTTCTCTACTTTTTAAAGTATAACCACATGTATTCTACAGCTTCTTTTAATAGACTTGCTCATTATCTCCTTGTCTTTGTGAAAATCCACTCGACGTCATACTTTAAACTTAACTCTGATGTAGTTCTCATATACAACACAGAATCGCAATGATTTCAAAACTTCAATTGGAGTATATCATTAGAGGATAAGTGCAGATGTGTTTTACTGATTTTAATAATAGACTCTCCTTTGTAATTTCGTTATCAACCATTTTTTTTTTGTTATTTCTCTTTTTTTTCCCCATACCTCAGCAATCGAGATGCCTGCGGCAAATAGTCCTAGATGAACGTCCTTGATACCAACAACTGCAGCTGATTGTCTTTAGTCATGCTCCTTGGCTTGGGCTCTTGATTGTGCAAGAGATGCTTGCGGCTAGTGGTTTGCAAATGAACGTCCTCGATACCAATCATTGCAACTGAGTGTTCTATCATTCATGTTCTCTGTGTTGGGTTCTCTTGCGAGGGAAGGGTCTTTTGGGCTATTCAAAAACAAGACAACAGTATCAATTAAGATTAAAGAGATGTAATAACAAAATGAAACAAGGCGACTAATTGTTAGATGAAGTCTCTTTAGGATGCGATAGACCTTAGGGAAGAAAACCCTGAATTCAAAAGCTGCTCTTTACCCCTGTGAATTGCTCTATTGGGTTAAGTTCTAGGGAAATAAGTTGGAAGATACACGCATTTATAACCTAGATAATTAATGTGCTCCTCTATGATTTCATATATATGAATGGACATGTTTTCTATGAATACATAATGATCTTTCATAAACGAACGTTTGTCTATCATATCAAAAGTTGTTACCGTTTTAAGACACATGAAATCCAAGTATCATCATACACGCGAAATGATTGGATATCAGGGACTGAATGTGTATAGTTCTCGATTTTTCATGAGCATCTAAAATGGAGCTCTCGCTGAAAACTGCATCAAGATGCGGTTATATGGCTTTAGTGTAGTGATAAAAGCTGTATATGTTCGCTTTCTGAGCCTGTTGCTATAAAGAACACAACAACTTTGCTGCTAAAGCCTTCAGCAAATAGGCAAAAACGTTTACAAGGTTTTTCACTTCTATCGTACCATTCCTATAGTACAATTGTTAAACAAACACATTTTCCAAAAACTAGAGCCTCTGGCGCGCATTCTGAGTATTTATGCTTGCTGATAGCTATATTTTTCGCCTTGCAGCGCTCAAAAGAAGATTGAAGGTTGTCAACGAGCTTTTTTGATGGGTAGTACCTTTTGGCCGAATGGTCATTTTGACCATTTTTCACAAATTACTTTTTTTTCGATCCAAGTCAACTCCAAAGGTATCTTAGATGCTAGTAAATGTTGTTTGGAGCTGATTGGATCATTTATGCGTGTATAAACAGGCTTTGGACTATTATTTTGTGTACACTTTCTGATAGACAAAGTACATCATTTCAAGTGGTGCCATGTCTTTTGCATAATTTGATGCAATCAAGTACACCTTGTACTGCAAAGAACTAACAGATTCTATGTGTTCCCTATGAAAAGGAAAAAAAAAGAAAAAAAAAGAAAGGGGGCATCTTTTCGTTTAGTATACGTTTTTACAAAAGCCAAATAGATCAGACAACTCAATTGTATCCTAAACTGAAGAGGAAAAACTAAAGCCAGAAACAAGCAGCTCTAGTTGAATGCTTAAATGCTTGAATGTATGCTCATAGACACATAAAAGGATTTCTCTCTTTTTTTATACTTTTTTTTTCAAGTTTATTGTTGTCGACAGATAAAAATACAGATAAAAATACAGATAAAAATACAGATAAAAATACATAGAAATAAATAAAAATGGTTGAAAAAGAGACAAGAGAAAATGCAGTGACTCTCATGGCTGGTCTACCGTTATTTAGCTGTAGTCACCAGGAACAACTCTTTCACAACCATAAGTAGACAAGCCCAAGTTACAGTCGGATTGGTTCTTGCAGCAACGGATACAGAAAGTGTTGGCATCAGGCTCGAGCATGTTGACCCAGTACTTGTAGCCATTGCAGACCACGCCGTCAATGTCCTTGTTGTCGTATTGTCCACCACCGTCAGAGGAGCTAAGGCTGTACTTGGAGCGATCGATGGTACCGGTGACCTGGACATAGTCGTCAGTACTGGCAAAGTGAGCAGTCTGGATGAAGCCGGTAGGGAAGGCCTCGCCACCAAGACTGTCATCGGTACAGAAGGGCTTGCCGTCGTTTTCAGTAGAGCCTACGTCGTCACCAGTATTAGGAGGCAAGAAGGAACAAAAAGCAGTTTCAGAGTTGAGTTGGATCGTGTAAGAAGGATCACGTTTGCTGAAAGCAGGCAAAGCGCTGCAGACAGCAGCAAAGAGAGCAAAGAAAGCCAAGACAAGAGTAGGTTGCATTGTTAGAGAAGCAATGGATATAGAGATCAGTGAGATCGAATGGATATAGAACAAGTAGGAGAGGGAAAGACAGGAACAGGTGGGCCCTTTTATATGTTTTCTGCATCACTTGTCAAGCAACATTCAGAATGGCTTGATGTCAAGTGCTGTTGAACAATAAGTATCTCCTTTTTCAGACTTTTTGTGCTCTCATTCTAAGCCCTCTTTCAATAAGTTTGTGCTGATTGTAAATGTCAAGTAGGAGCTTAAATGCGAAACCCTATTGGTACCTTCTATTTCAATAGAGAAAAAGAAAAGAAAAGAAAAAGGCATTGTGGTCTAATAATAGCATCATGCGTATAGATACAAAAATAACTCTTACTTTTATGTCAACATGAAAACAAACAACGTCAGAATAGACTATGACAAACAAGAGTTCAGCAATGCGCAAGCAAAATGAAGCCGATGGCTGTTTATAGACAACAAGTAAGCCTTAAAATAGAAAAATTACCTTTTTTTGCCTTTGCTTTGCGGTTATTCATTAGCCCATTCTCCATTATTTTGTATTCCGCCGTACCTTTTTTTTTTCTATACATATTACTTTGTTCGTCGTAGCTAAGAAGAGTAAGGGTAAGCCCACATAGGGTCGACACAGATGTATCTGTTCAAAGGAGTTTCTAGAATCTGAAGTACAACGAAAAAGTATATTCTGTTTCTATTGTATGTCTTTTTTGAAATAAGCATTGGAGGGCTCAGGGACCTTTTAAATCAAAAGGAATGATGTAACATGAACAGCCAATCGGAAAGCTCTGACAGTTCCGCTAGTAAACATATTCATCTCGAATGGCTTAAATGAATTTTATTTATTCTTAAAGAACGTCATTTGATTTTTCAATTGAGTACCGCTTACTTGACCCTTCTTTTTGGCTGGTTTTCTTTTTATTCCACATATCTGTTATTGACAAGAATACAATATGCTAGATTTTATTCCAAAGAAAAGCATTTATCAGTTTTCTCAAAGACTAGACAAGCAGTTGCATGAATTGTTACAAGAGCACAGACCTGTGTCATTTATCGAACAAACAATGATGAATGTGATTTAAATTTGACGAAACAAAGCCTAATTCTGTTTTGTTTGTTACAGAAAGTACTTTATTTTCTTTTTTAAGAGAAATCTGTCTATAATTATATATACCTAAACAGGCAACAAGAGGCTTGTTTTTGTTTTCTAATAGCATCTTCTATAGTTCTTCCAAAAATTGTTGTCGCGCCAAGATGTCGCATTTTGTATATTTTGCACTATAATTTTTCAACGTTTGCGACATTACTTCTTGGAAACACTATACATGTTTTGAGAATTAGGTACAATACACACGGAATTCAAAATTATTCGTTACATGTATTTTTCATTTGACAATTCAGAAAACATATAAAAGGGCCCACCTGTTCCTGTCTTTCCCTCTCCTACTTGTTCTATATCCATTCGATCTCACTGATCTCTATATCCATTGCTTCTCTAACAATGCAACCTACTCTTGTCTTGGCTTTCTTTGCTCTCTTTGCTGCTGTCTGCAGCGCTTTGCCTGCTTTCAGCAAACGTGATCCTTCTTACACGATCCAACTCAACTCTGAAACTGCTTTTTGTTCCTTCTTGCCTCCTAATACTGGTGACGACGTAGGCTCTACTGAAAACGACGGCAAGCCCTTCTGTACCGATGACAGTCTTGGTGGCGAGGCCTTCCCTACCGGCTTCATCCAGACTGCTCACTTTGCCAGTACTGACGACTATGTCCAGGTCACCGGTACCATCGATCGCTCCAAGTACAGCCTTAGCTCCTCTGACGGTGGTGGACAATACGACAACAAGGACATTGACGGCGTGGTCTGCAATGGCTACAAGTACTGGGTCAACATGCTCGAGCCTGATGCCAACACTTTCTGTATCCGTTGCTGCAAGAACCAATCCGACTGTAACTTGGGCTTGTCTACTTATGGTTGTGAAAGAGTTGTTCCTGGTGACTACAGCTAAATAACGGTAGACCAGCCATGAGAGTCACTGCATTTTCTCTTGTCTCTTTTTCAACCATTTTTATTTATTTCTATGTATTTTTATCTGTATTTTTATCTGTATTTTTATCTGTATTTTTATCTGTCGACAACAATAAACTTGAAAAAAAAAAGTATAAAAAAAGAGAGAAATCCTTTTATGTGTCTATGAGCATACATTCAAGCATTTAAGCATTCAACTAGAGCTGCTTGTTTCTGGCTTTAGTTTTTCCTCTTCAGTTTAGGATACAATTGAGTTGTCTGATCTATTTGGCTTTTGTAAAAACGTATACTAAACGAAAAGATGCCCCCTTTCTTTTTTTTTCTTTTTTTTTCCTTTTCATAGGGAACACATAGAATCTGTTAGTTCTTTGCAGTACAAGGTGTACTTGATTGCATCAAATTATGCAAAAGACATGGCACCACTTGAAATGATGTACTTTGTCTATCAGAAAGTGTACACAAAATAATAGTCCAAAGCCTGTTTATACACGCATAAATGATCCAATCAGCTCCAAAAGTACCATGGATGTTTGTACACATTGTTTCTAGGTACTTGGAGCATATATGCGAGTACAGAAAGGCTTTATACCTTCATTTGTATGTCTAGGAAAAGAATTTTGACTGAGGTAGCTATCAAATTAACTAAAAGAATACTGAAAAAATTGCTGCAGGTATCGAACTTTTCAATATCTGCAGAATTTGTTAAGAGAGACACAGACATCAGAGCTAGTTCCATCTAATGCAACAGTAATGAAGTCATAAAAAATGTTCTTGGTTACAGAACATGAACTCTGGCCCTAGGTCTACATATTGCTTTGATTTTTATTTCTACCAATCATCATTTTGAGGTGAGCTTTTGAAATGCTTGCAAAGTGTTGTCCGTGAGTTTTAAAGCTTAATCTGAGAATCCTTGGACATATGATATCTGAAAGAAGGACTACTTGGCTATTATTTTCGCTGTGATTAGACTTCACCTTTTCGTCATGTTGGATTCTTAAAACAGTAATAATCTTCATAGTCTCTTCTAGTAGGCTCTAAATAATTAAACTAAACTTCTTATTCTTTTTCTTTCTCTCAATCGTTTAGGTTTGGGAATATACCCTCAAGTTCAAGAGAAAATCAACCAATGATTCTTCCCTCTCTATGAAGTCTTCACTCAACAAGATTTTCTTCTCCGGAACGAAATTGTACAATCCGCGCTTGGCATATTGCATTGACCACAGACGGATGCGCTTGTCTAGTTTCCACTAAATAATATCATTAGTACAAGTAAGCAAAACGTTGATTATAATATTTCCTACCGCTTGGTTGCACGAAATAGAGTTTGAGCTTTCTAAACTCTCCACAGACGCATATTTATAGTTGTCAGCTACAGTTTCTAGCATCGCCAGCAAAGTAAAAATGCCCTTTGAGTTGTCAAAGGCTATTTTCTCATGGTCTTCATGACCAAAAGCGCCTGCTGTTTCTAAGACAAGGACTTCTAGATCATCGAGTTCCGCTAAGCGTATAATTTTGTCTGCTTGTATATTTTTCTTTTGTCTGTTTTGAATCCAATTTTTTTTTGTTGGATTGTCATTGCAGCAAGCTCATCTTCACCAGGAATAAAATATGGCGCGTTTTGATTTTTTTTTATTATAGCAAGCATCGCTTCGAAACAAGGAAAGATCATGTTGGTATTATACACACTTTCTGATCGTGATATTAATGAACTTTTTAATTTTTTTAAACCCGCAATTTGATGCTGCATTCACTGTACTTGTGAATTCATCTTTGGTTATCCTTTCTTAGTTATCCCTAACAGTCCCTACCATAATAAAATGGGAGCTCTGGTCTAGGTAAGACTTCGATGTTTGCTCACGCAATTGCATTGACCCCTTTGTTTGTTTGGAATAGTGTTTAGACCTTGTTTTTATTTATTTCTTTGGTGCTAACTGACTTAGTTTCTTGCTCATCTGTTGTCTGGCTTTGTCTCTATATGGTTACTTAGCTTTAATGTTGCACACTACTTTCATGTCCACTTAGTGATTCTCTTTTTTTCTATCTGCTACTATGACTTGGTAATCTTTTTCTCATATTCAAGGCAAGGCTTGATGTTTTATTTAGTCCATATCCTCATATATATTTGTGTAGACTTATTTTGAAGAAAGAAATATCCTCTAGTATATACAGCTGACTCTATGGGTAGCAACTCTTGGATGATATGACTTTATGAGTGCTATGTAGTACTATTTTGGTAAGATATGTTGCTGATAATGACATTCTTTTTCTAACAATATATGCAAGTGTGTTATGGGTATTCAGGTGTGTGATTTATTGATATAAGAGGTAATGCTTAGATGGATTATGTGCAAACAACTCATGCTAATCCGTAGTTATGCTTGTGCTTCTGCACTTATTTAATAGTCTGGTCTATTTTCTCTTGTGCTGTTCGTATGCTGATATTGAGGGCCATGGCAGCAGCACAAACATTCACTCCTTTTTCTCCAACAAGAAAAAATAGCTATTCTTTTTCAGCGCTTATATGCCTTTGTTTTTACAGGTATTTGCTGTGGTTCTGCTTTCTTTTTAATTTCATTCTCGGGAGGGTTTAAACCTGTGTATCTGTCGTAGTCTGTTACGCTTTCGGTTGGATGCATGTCGTTATCAACCTCCATTTCGAATTCTATAACTTTGTTTCCTTCAATATCATGTTGGTCTCCTAAACCATCGTCAAAAATAATGCTATCCATTTTCTAAAAAAGAGATATATCAAGTAAATTCTTTCTTCAGAAATGTTACCACAATCCCGAATATATACATAATTCGTTCCACATGTACATTGGGCAATGGACCCTAAAAAGAGACTCATTAAAGTCTTTTCATTCTTCTTTGAAAACATCGTCTCAAGAATTGTTGTGAAGAAATAAGACAATAGCAATTGCTAGTTTTTTTAATCAAGAACACGACACGAGTGATAACTATTCATGATCGTTTATGATAATAATAAACAATTGCTCTTGACAATTAAGGCAATATGATGATAAATCAATAGGAAGGCAGAAACGTATTAATAGAAAAGGGCAACTCAATTTTGAAATATGATTTTGGATACTCAATTTTGCTTAATTCAAACTCTTATTGACATTAAAATACTAATATAACAAATTATTGTATGATTTTATGTCTTTTTGATTATTAAGCCTTTAAGCATATCAAAGCTGTTTCCATCGGGTTGAAGTGTGAAGCGTTTACGAGGATCATTTACACTGACAGCCTCCAGCATTCCATAATCACTTGTAATGCCTACAATTCTTGCCTTTTCATCATTATGTGTAGTGAGTGTCACTAGTTTATCACTAGAATACGGTGAGTAAAAGTAGCTATGTAGTCATCTTACCTATGAAGCCATCTCTTATAGTATTTATCCAAAAACCATGATCCCATTCCCTTTTCACATAATTCCATGTAGTATTTTTCAAATGTGACTAATGCGTGTGCCAGCACTTGCTCTCTTCCCAGTCGCTCTAGCTTTGGATTGTGTTGTTGAATCACATCGTTAATTGACACTGTAGGATGAGGATTATTCAGATTGATACCACATCCAATCACCAGCAAGAACTCATCTCGAACAAAACTAGAATTGACCAAAAGACCGCCTACTTTCAAGAGGCCTGCTGGCATATCTGCGTAAATATCGTTGGGCCACTTTAATCGAAGGGGCACATCTTCATAACCTGGGAGTGTACGAATACTTTCAACAATAGCTAATGCGATCAAGTATTGAATGAAAACGACAGGTGCATTGGATAGTTTGACAGAATGACGAACTACGAAACTAAATTGAAGAGCACCTGCTTGTGATACCCATGAGTTTCTGCCTCTGCCTATGTTCAGCATGTAAACATTGCATTGTATGCATCGAGGTAAACTTACCTCTGCCGGCAATTTGATTTGTGGCCAAGCAGACAAGGCCACTAGGTAAACACTGTGCAAAATTATAGTTTCTAAATTTGAAAGTAAGGATACAGAAATGCCAGCACATACACTTACTTGTCTAGAACAGTTTGTGTGCTGGTTATCACTTGAGAATACAACATGGCATTACCAAATCTATACCACGCTCCCCCACCCCATTCTTGCTGTCTGCGTGCTAGCAATGCTTCAAAGTAGGCTTTTATATCAAACATAGGCGTCAATGCCTTTTCAGGTACATGTATGGTTTTTTCATCTGACATCAAAAAAGGGTACAAGATTTTTAACACAGGTGGTTTATCTTCTGACTGTTTGACCAAGGACATTTTCTCCAACATGTCAGGCAATCCATGAATAGCCTCTTGACTGATTTCAGAGACATAAAACGTATCATTCGAATCAACAAAGGCCGCGTTTGTATCGAGATTTTGGGATAGTTTTTGTGTGATGGCTTTTAATAGATGGCCAGAGATAGTGGAGAGATATAAAGGAGTTAGTTCTAGCACAGTGTTTTCTTTTTGAACATTGAGTCCAAGGTTAGCCAGCGACTGTCTTAGAAACTCTTGACAAAGAGGCAACGATGCTTTTAACTCCTTTGTGATTTCTTCCTTGTTGTCATTATCACTTAAATCCACCAAATTGATATTGTATTCGGGATGAATGCCAAACAGTAAAGCATGTCCCTTACCTATTTGACACTGAACTCCTGCTGCTTCTTGTTTGTCTTGATAGGTACAGATTGTTTTGACTTGATCCATCTGGGCTGCATCCACAAAATATCCTCCACCATTATAATACGATTGGATGGTCTTGCCATTGATGTTGATAGCCACAGCTCTGGCACCCTTTTCACTATTATACACAAACCCTGGATAAACCGTACCACGACACGTACCAGGAAAGAATCCCAATTCACGCGAACCCACCACTTCAAGCGGTGAACCCTTTTCAAATTCAATATTGGCAGAAGCATAATAAGCCCCTGCACACAGTCCTAAATATCGACCTCCTGATTCAACATAAGCCTTAATCCTGGCGTTGACTGGACCATGCATATCCTGGCAATAAGGTGTATCGCGTCCACCTGGCACCACGACAAGTGAGCAAGTGGATTCCCAAGGTTCTGTCTTGAGTGTAGCAGCATCCACTTTCATGACATCATAAGCATGACCAAGGATTGACTTGAGTGTGACATAGGCTTGTTTGACAGCATTAGGTGAAGTGCCGCTACCATTGTAAATCAACACATTCATGGCTTTTGAATAAAGTCTATGGAACAGTTTAAAGAAACAAAAAAAATATAATTGTGTAACTCGGTTATTTCGATTGAAAATAGGATGATATTACAAGGAAAGGTCTTTCTCAAAGTTAGACTTGGTATGACAAACACAATGTGGGAACTGCATAAACATCATTCATCATCACACACTCTCTCCTTTTTTTTTTTTTACTTTTTTTCTTCTCACATATCATGTCTGGAGCCGTTAAACGATTAGAAAACTTGAAGCATCATTTAGCACCTAATGATAGGCCTCATTTTGAGACATGTAAGCCTCTATGGACTACATGTTTTTTATTCATTCTTACATAGTGCGAATGCAAAGAAGACCTGGGCAAGTACCTTATTTAACCAAATTGGATCCTCTTAGTTTCCTATTAAGAAGTGCCATGATTCATACACACAAGACAGCCGTCATTTCTGGAGAGAAAAGGTACACTTACCTTGAATTGGCTGAACGAGTGAAAGCATTAGCCAATGTCTTGATAGACCAATACCATGTGAAACCTGGTGATAGAGTGGGTATTCTCTGCCAAAATCTAAATGCTTCTCTTGAAGCGCATTTTGCTATTCCTGTCATCGGTGCCATTATCGTCCCTATCAATACACGACTGGCTACCCAAGAAGTGAATTATATCCTTCAACATGCTGGTGTCACTGTCTTGATTGTTCAAGACGAGCTTCTTGACCGTGTGGATGTCCATGTGAAAATTATTCGGGCAGAGGAAGAATACGAAGCCTTGTTGAGACACAACAGTTGTCGTTTAGGATGGAATGAAATGCCTACTAGTATGGACGAAAACGAGACTATCTCAATCAATTATACTTCGGGATCGACAGGAAGACCGAAGGGGGTCATGGTCACATCGCGAGGCGCTTATATGATGGCCATGGGCATGATGATCCATGCTTCTCTTGACGCCAATACTGTATTTTTATGGACATTACCCATGTTTCATTGCAATGGTAAAAGATAGTGATCAATACTTTATAGACTAAACCATGTAGGTTGGTGTTTCCCTTGGGCTATTGTTGCTGTAGGTGGTACACAAGTCATGTTGGCTAAATTGGATTACACCTATATATGGAGACTTTTAAAGGAACATGGTGTGACACATTATAATGGTGCCCCTACTGTTCAAAACGAGATTTGCAATCATCAAGATGCTGCACGTCTAGGCCATTCTGTACGCGTCTTTAGTGGAGGTATGCAGTGATTGACATAGGGGAGAGAGAGAGATTAAATGACTCATGATGATGATTAGGATCGGCATTATCAGCAACGCTAATTCGCCGTATGAAAGCATTGAATTTGATACCTACACAAGTCTATGGACTAACAGAGACATACGGTCCTGCTGTCACTAGTTATGATCATTCTGTTCTATCTGACTATACTGAGGAAGAACAGTATACCTTGTTGGCTCGACCTGGCTTCCATATTGTGACATCAGACGATATTCGTGTGTTGGATGCAAACACATGTCTTGAAGTCAAGCCTGATGGTAAAACAATAGGCGAGATTTGTTTTACCGGTAACTTGGTTATGAAAGGGTATTACAATGATCCCCAAGAGACCGAGAAAGCGTTTCGACATGGAGTATTTTGGACAGGTGATTTAGCTGTGCGTCATCCAGATGGATCTTTGGAAATTGTAGACCGAAGTAAAGATGTCATTGTCTCTGGCGGAGAGAACATTAGCTCCATCGAAGTAGAGAGTGTGATTGTGCAACTAGATAGTGTATCTGAATGGTAAGCGATGATAGGCAACATGTGTTTATAAAGCTATCCTAGTGCTATTGTGGCAGGTCCAGATCAGAAATGGGGTGAAAGGCCTGTGGCTTTTGTGGTGTTGAAAGAGAATTCAACATTAGATGAAAAAGCAATCCTTGAACATTGCAGAAAGTCATTAGCTGGATACAAGGTATTCAAATGATATATAGCATATTTCTGACCAAGATGCATAGTGTCCTGATAAAGTAGTCTTGACAAAAGAGGTTCCCAAGACAAGGTAAGTTTAACAGATACTGAATTGTCATCTCTAATACCTTTTTTCTATATAATAGCACAGGTAAGGTACTTGATAGCTGTAGTGTACTTAATATATATATGTAGGCAAAATTCAAAAATATGTGTTGCGTGAAAAGTTATGGAAAAATTACCAAAAGAGAATTAATTGAGTTGATAAAATAAACTGATAATTAATCCTAAGAATTCACAATTAATACAGGCAGTGGGTGCAATAAAGGAATGTGATCACAATGGTGTTAAAAAAAAGATGCCACTGTATGAGATGTCAGAAAGATGATGGTTTATTATTTACGTGAATAAAAGTGATGTAGATTACAAATACAAAAAAAAATTAGCTTTGGTGTGATAATGAGCCACTTGTTGTACTGACTGGATAAGGTGTCTGTGTCTTTCGAAAGTTACCAATGACCAAATCCCCTTCTGAACGATCTTGGGGCTCAATTTTTATCTGATCCAATTCAATTAACTTGGAACATTTTTGAATAAATAATGCACGGTAAACTTGTCTTCGCGTCTTCCAATGATCTGATAAGTCCTTCAAAAACTCCATATCACTCAACAGCCAACTTTCATCCTGTGTTGCTAAAACATAAGGGGATATCCTTTCATGGTCGCTGATACTTTGGATAAACGTCAAATTGAGTGGTGGATAAATATTAGCAGACATTGGGTTTTGTCTAAATAACTATCGTAAATACATTTTGTTTTTCTATTGCATATGACGTACCTTAGATCCAAATAATGTAAATGCTTCAAGTACTGCACAACTGCAATCACTTCATTTAGGCTCATCAGACGATTATCGATCAAGACCAATTTCCTTAAATATTTGAGCTTTCGTAAAGGTCGAATATCTGTCAATCGATTCATGCTGAGATTCAGTGTGGCCAGGTTAGGCACTTGTTTACCAAATTCAGGCGGCAATACCTCAAGTTCTGCAGAGCATAATTCGAGATATTCCAATGAATAAAAGTCAACCATTTGTTTCATGCTCTGGAATGGACTTCCTGAAAGATATAATTTTCGTGCACCACGCAAGTATTGCAGGCTGTACTCACTAATAAAGATAGTCAGTAAAAAGAAACATAAGCTAAAGCAACTTACACTTTCTGTCGACCTTGATCACGTAAAGAAAATGAATCTAACCGAGAAATACAAGCTACACCAATAATACGTTGAATTTGGTTGTCATCAAGGTACAATACTCGAATATCCGGGAATGGCGAAACATCAAATGATTTCAGTCGATTAAAGCTCAATTGCAGTTTGCATAAACGTTCCATAGGCTGGTTCAGCTGAATGTATTTAATGTCGTTGTGGTCTATCAAGACTGTATGAGTAGAACACCTTGTGTGGTTCTTACTTACTCGCATTTAATTCTCGTAAATGCTTCAAGTGTTCAATTGAATCAAGACATTCAATTCGATTAAAAGAAACATCCAAGCTTTCGATCTGATTATTCCTAAGTCTGCATAAGCCAATATTCATTTTATGAACCTGTCCCTACCTAATCACGGACTCAAAATTGACCAGACGTCGTATGCAATTGGCTCTTAATGAAAGAATGACCAGACCAGGCAAGTTTTGAAACGTTTTGCATGAAGTGATTGCATTATGACTAGCATCCAGCGTGCGTAATGATTTGAGATTTGACATATCTTGAAATGAATTGATAAAATTATGCGACAAATCAAGGTATTGAAGCTTATCAAGGTGATATATGTCTACATCTGAGAGTCTAGTACAAGTCAATAGAGGCTTCAATATCATATACAAACCTGTTGTGCGAGGCATAGATGTAAATTAAGGATGAAGGGAGTCCAGAAATAGACCTTAATTCATTATGGGATCTGAATTTCAATAAGTTTTATGTTAGTACTACATTCATTGTCTTCAAAATAACGTTACATTTGGAGTACTTCGAGATACGGGAAACAGCTTGCCAAATCATCGATCTGAGCCAAGTTTTGTCGACTAAGATTGAGTTTCTTTAATTGATACCATTCTGTGACATTGGGATATTGTCTTTCTAAATCATAAAAGATGCTTGCTAGGCGTTGTTCGTTCATTGAATCGTCATTGTCATCCTGAGTAGATGCAAAGGTTAAGCGATCTACAATGTTTCTTCGTATCACAAAAGGGTCTTCCTCTTCTCCTTCCTCCTCGAGCTGCTTTTCAATAGGCGGAATATCGGTACAAGGTATAGGTTGATGTATGGTTAAGATAGGCTCTCTTTTAGGTGGAGAAGCATAAGAAGGTATTGAATGGACAGACAATGATTTGTCAAATAATTTTCGATATGCTTTTTTGATTGGCCTTGAAGAAAAATCACCATCATTTACATGCTCATGATTCAATGAGGATTCTAAATTTGATAGTTTTTCTTTAGTGACATTTTCGTCTTCTAGAGACTTTTTTGGCATTTTGAATTCAAAGTTTGTGTTGAATTTACCCATATAGAAGGGAGGAATGAGAGGCGGTGTGCTTTTGTCAGACTGGTTGTGCTGTGTTTCGACATTTGAATTTTCATTCTGCATTGTTTCTACTGACTTTGAAGTTATAAATGGCACTGAGGATCCTAATGTGGTACTTTTCCAAGAAGCTTTTTTGTCTGCGTGTGATTCTCTTGTTTCTTGGTTAGAAGCAGCTGGGTCTGTGAAAGAAGAAAGAAAATAGTCGAAATGTTTATTTGCAGCATTTGTTTGATTAATAGCATTTACTGATTCATTGTTGTGGTGATTGTTGTCGTCATCATCTTCATTGTGGGATGCCTCATTGTCTATCCATGAAACACTTTCTGCTATTGAATGTTCAACACTCAACTCGTCTTTTTCTTCTACCTCTTCTGAATATATATCGTTACCATAAAGGCTTTCATTGTCTGGAGGTGGACTTTCGCAAAATATGTTATCGATATCGTCTTGTGGTGCCATTAAGGGTGATATAGGATCGTCCAAATCATATGTTTCTGGCATCGTCGAGAAACGCGCGAAATCTAGTGATGGTCTCGATGGAACATATGGTTTATGTTGAGATGTGTGAGATGAGTTTGAAGAATCGATCAAGTCCCAATCCTCTTCCATACGGAACTCTTCTTTATGTGTTTAGTGATGGACTTGTTGCTAAGTGTAGTAAAAAAGGAAAGTATTCGTCGTAGAGTTCAGGAACAAGACGAAAAGACAATAAAAAGCAGTAAACAAATGGTGCCTGTGACTTGTTTTATGCACCTCGTTGGTAGCACTAACAAAAAAGTTGAGATTCAAACCAGCAACAATGAGCTGGTTACTTTTACTATGGCTCGTCAAGAAAAATCATGTATTCGAGCCTTGAGTGAACTTTTCTCCTGAGAAATCAAATTCGATTCTCAAAGAATAATATGAAAGCAAAAAAAAAACACCGAGAATATACATTTTTCTGATTTTTAGAGACAAGCAATACGATTGCGCAAGATGATTTCTTTATCTTTGCCTTCCTCTTATGATAAAAATGATTTTTAAATCAGCATTGGCACCTTTAAATTAAAAAGATGTATATGACGTATCTCCGTCTCATCATACTTGACAAGAGAAAGCATGAAAGAAAGAGTCATTGATAACTGCACAGCTCTATACTTCGAATAGATAACTAAAGTCAATAGTATATAT
This sequence comes from Gilbertella persicaria, assembly GCF_025201335.1. NCBI lineage: Eukaryota > Fungi > Mucoromycota > Mucoromycetes > Mucorales > Choanephoraceae > Gilbertella > Gilbertella persicaria. Next base: position 164,328 of record NW_026251966.1, read on the forward strand.
TTTTCTCTTTTTTGGTCCTTTTCAGTATTCATTGCTTTGCTTCTTCAAAGACAGGAAACAAAAAAAAATTTTTTGCATTAGTCAAAATGACTTGTGGGTCTGTTACAGTATTTCTACTTTGAATTCAGACGATGTTAGTTTTTTCTAGACGAATCAAAATTAATCTCTAGACTTTTAGCTTACCTTTTTTGGACAAAACGAAAAAGGAAATTAAAAGTTAATTCCTCCTTTAAATAACTATGCAGGATGATTATTAGCAGAGGTGAACACAAAAATTTAGATACACGTCAAACCATACTTTTAGTTACTAAGGCTGATTTTTTTTTTGCTGAGCAAAGTATGTTTATATTTTTTCAGGTACTAGACAAAAGCCAGAGTTATTTTCAATTATTATAAAATACGCACAATTAAATAGACATATATCTGTAGGGCCTCAAATAAAAATAATACATCAGTGATTGAAACTCTAAATAAAAAGATAAAAAGCCGTCAGCTGTACTCTTTCTTCTTTTTTTCCTTATGGAACCTCCTCTAAAGATAGCTACAGTTAAAAGTTCTATTACTGGCATTGAGTGGAAAACGAGATACATTCCAAGTCTCAAATCTCTTGTACTTAAAGTACATACTCTCGTAACACATACTTATGCACTTTTGAAGTATATCTTTACGGAAGAGCTTGAAAACAACATGGATTTTGCTTTGCAGGACCTTGCCAATGTTGATTTCTTCAGAGAAGTCTTTATTTCACTACTTGATAGCTATAAGCCGGATAAAGCAAAACGAAAAGAAAAAGCAAGAAGTTACAAGGAACTTACCAATAAGCATCGAGATACCTATTGCCAACTCGCCTCTTATGTTCCAATCAAACTGAAATATGCGCAACAAATAGGAAGCTATGAAGCTACGAAAATCCACACTGCATACATGAATGGCGTCGCTCTTCATTTCGAGAACAGATTGCGTATGTTTTTGAACCTACTGTTAAAGAAGCAGGAAAGAATTGGCGCTTTGAAAAGTGAAATGAAAAAGAAAAATTGCACAGAAAGCGAAATCTCTACTGCAGTCAAAACCATAGCAAGCCAGTGCATCAAAGTAAAAATGAACATCTCTTTGAGGAGCATCACTGAATTGCCAACGCATCTTTTTAACTCACAAGAAATCGGCGTCCTTCAACAGTTTTTTGATTGCTACCCTTCTGACACTCACTTCAAGAAGAACTCTATTTATTGTGATTGTAAAGCGGACCCATCGAAGCATTTGAAGGCATTTTATTATCTGACGCGATGTTCTGAATCTCTCTACAATAAGTCGTTCAACTGCTTTCCTCTGAGAAGAACATTCATACCTAGTTATATGACTATAGACACATATACCGTAATCACTCAAATTTTAAGAAACTCTGCCATTAGCTACTTAGACAAAGAAGTAATCTGGGGAGCCGTACTGAACATGAAATCCAAAGCTATGAAGCCTCAAGGAGACAATAAACAAATAAAGTTTAGAGGTATTATTTACACAGATGGTATTGCCGTATCCATTTTGAAGCAGACTTTTGACAGTAAGAAGAAAGGTTCTGGAGGCGACATGCGAAATGATAAGAAGATAGAAGAAGACATTGCTTACATAGAAAGTCTGTCGCAAGAAAAACTTCGAGAAAGAACTTACAAAGATAATTGTGTTTTGATTGACCCCGGACGGCGTGATATGTTGTTTTGTATGCACGAAAGCAGTACTGTTGAAAAGAAAAGAGCTTACCGCTATACGAAAAATCAAAGGAACATTGAAACAAAAACAAGAAAGTTCATGAAACTTTATGAAAGACTGAAACCAGAGGCCGTAAGCAATGCAGAAGCAATTCTTTCACGTTTAAAGTCACCCACAGTCATAAAAGATCAATACGTAGAATATATAAAACAGAAAGCTACCGTGACTCAAGTTCTTCAGGAATACTACTCGAATGAAGACTTGCCTTTAGAAGAACGTAATACTAATACGTTACCATTTCGAAAGCTAAAACTATCAAGCTACATTAATTGACAGCAATCTGACAAACGTCTTTGTAAGAGTATAAAAAAACATTTTGGCAACGATGCTGTTATTGTTATTGGTAACTAGTCTGCGGGGAATGTCAAGTTCCATGAACCGATTAGAGGAGTTGGCATGAGAAGAATGCTTCAAAAAGAAGGTTTTCTGGTACATCTGATTGATGAATTCAAAACATGCAGTATATGCCCAGTATGTAAAGGTGATGTAGAAACTTTCAAAGAAGTCGTGAATCCAAGGCCCTTTAGAAGGGAAAAATATCCAACCGTAAAACGCCATGGTCTTTTAAGGTATGAAACTTTTAATTATGCTTAGTTTATTGATAACATTTGTATGTCGTCTAGGTGTAAAAATGAGCAATGCTTGAAAGAAGATCGTCGTCTTTGGAACAGGGACTTACTCGCCGCCCTTAACTTTAGTGAGATTCTCTTTAGTTTACGTGACCACGGTGCAAACACCAAAAAGAACAACAAAAAAGACAAAGATCTCCTTCTATTGAAACGACAGTAGAGAAAGACAATAACAAATCCGAAGTAGTTATCGCTGCTTTCAATCCATGATACAGGGTGAGTTCATTATTTTAATTTTATTTTTCACTTCATCTGAAAACTAATTTCCATTTTGTCTAATTTCCTTTTTCGTTCTGTCCAAAAAAGGTAAGCTAAAAGTCTAAAGATTACTTTTGATTCGCCTAGAAAAAACTAACATCGCCTGAATTTAAAGCGAAAATACTGTACTTGGACTGTAACACATTAAAAAAGAAACTCACTTTCCCCGCATTTTATTTTAATCCTCTTAAAACGGGTCCTACCGGATACTTGAAAATTCCGCTTAGAAAAAGCAACAAGGGTATTCGATATGATAATTTTATCTTTGCTATTTACAAAGCACTTATTTCTATAAGCTCAAGGACAGACGTAGTAAAGAAGCACACTCAAAACACCATTCTCTGTGAGATAAGTCTATCTTGAACCATGTTGATTGAAAATAAAAGTCAAAAAAGACGGGAAACGTCGGATGTAATTCATTGACATCACTACCAGATTGGCTTAACAAGTACAGTTTGATTGGACTTCCGCCCCAGAAAGACGTGTAAAATATATATCCCGAATGAAATAAATTTTTCTCCTTCCGCCGTTACCCGGCAAGAGAAGGGGGAGAATTGGGCCCTAACATAAAATAATTTTTTTTTGTATTGTAATTATTTAAAACGTTTTCTCTCTTTCCCCACTCTTTTTTTTCTTCGTTTTATATTTATTGACAATATGCAATACTCTCGCGTGTCACCCCTTGTATCTAGATTCACTCGTCTTTCTGCCCAAACAACCACAACTGCAGCTTTGCGTCACCTTTCTCAGGTGAGAAACTTGCACGTTCAAGCTCCTGCTGCTTTATACACCGTTGGCCATGAACATTTAAGGTAAAAAAGAAAACAAACCATATAACGCGCGCATTGTTTCGATAAAGATATGCATAGTAACACAACTCAATAGAAAATCCGGTGCTCTTAAGAAGGGTGCTTTTGTTAACCAATTCAGAACCTATGGTAACTATCTCATAAAAAATAGGGGAGCGTTGTATTTATCTTTTACTTCTTTAGCTGACAAGGTTGTCAAGGTGCCTCAAATGGCTGAATCCATCTCTGAAGGTACCCTTAAACAATGGGTGAAACGTAAGTTCTCTTTTTTTTTTTTTGTTGCGGGAAAAAAATATTAACTCGAGCAACAGAGGTTGGTGATTTCGTTCAACAAGATGAAGAAGTAGCCACGATTGAAACCGATAAAATCGACGTCACTGTCAATTCTCCTGCTTCAGGAACCATCGTTGAAATTTTTGCCCAAGAAGAAGACAACGTCTCTGTTGGTGCTGACTTTTTCAAATTAGAACTTGGTGATGCACCAAAGGAAGGTTCGTGGGAATTATCATAAGTGAATGTCTATTAACTCTGTTTAGGTGCTGCTCCTGCTGCCAAGAAGGAAGAACCTAAAGAAGAGTCAAAGCCTGAAGAACCCAAGAAGGAAGAAGCTCCTAAGAAGGAAGAGCCCAAGAAGGAAGAAGCTCCTAAGAAACAAGAACCCAAGAAGGAAGAATCCAAGCCTGCTGCCGAAAAGGCCTATGGTAACCGTAACGAAACCCGTGTCAAGATGAACCGTATGCGTCTCAGAATTGCTGAACGTTTAAAGCAATCTCAAGATACCGCTGCCTCTTTGACCACCTTTAACGAAATCGATATGACCAACTTAATGAACCTTCGTTCTGAATACAAGGATGCCATCGTCAAGAAGCACGGTGTCAAGTTCGGCTTCATGTCTGCCTTTGCTAAGGCTGCTTCTGAAGCCTTGACTGAAATCCCCGCTGTCAATGCTTCTATTGATGGTAACGAAATTGTCTACCATGACTTTGTTGATATGAGTATTGCTGTTGCTACTCCCAAGGGTTTGGTTACTCCTGTTTTGAGAAACGTCGAAGATATGGGTTTGATCGATATTGAAAAGAACATTGCTGAACTTGGTAAAAAGGTATAGTGTATTGAGTGTGAGTGAGTGATATTGACAGCTTCTTTTTTGAAAAAAAAGGCTCGTGATAACAAGATCACCATTGAAGATATGGCTGGTGGTACCTTCACTATCTCTAACGGTGGTGTCTTTGGTTCTTTAATGGGTACTCCTATCATTAACTTGCCTCAAACTGCTATTTTGGGTATGCACGCCATCAAGGAAAGACCTATTGCTGTCAATGGAAAGGTATGTATAAATGAAAAAGGCGTTTTTTTTTGACAGCAATTTAACTGTCCTTTTTCTAATTAGGTTGAAATCCGTCCCATGATGTATGTTGCCCTCACTTACGATCACAGACTTGTCGATGGTCGTGAAGCTGTTACATTCTTGGTTAGAATCAAGGAACTTATTGAAGACCCTAGAAGATTCCTCTTGGGTGTCTAAATAATGTATGGTCATGTATAAAACTCTGTCTCTCCCTTTACAACTCAAATTCATTCGACTTTTTTTTTCTTTTGCATTTCTTATCAATTTTCCCCTTCTCTATTTAATAAAAAAAAAGTAGAAAGAAAGGTGTAATACATGTATAAAATAGAAACCATATACTGTGCACTCATTCTCTATCTTGTGTTTCGATAAAACTCATCATAACAATCAGATATAAATATTTATTCTTTGCTTAGATAATAAGGATGACAAAGACATTGTGTTACAGATAGGATATAAATTAGAATTTAACAAGTACTGACAAGAACCCAAGTAGACCAGGAAGGACCAGATGGTGATGGTGTTTCGCCTTGTGTCCACCATTGAGCCTTATAGAGGTTTCCATTGTATTTGACAAAAGATCCACCAGTATAGACAGCAGTAGAAGACCAAGTGGGAGTAGCACTACAACCAAAGACATCTGTAGGTTTACCACTAGAACTGGTAGTTGTGACACTTGCGGTAGTTGTGACACTTGCAGTGGTTGAACTGGAGGGTGCGCCAGTAGTGATAGGATTAGCTGGTGTGTTGCCACCAATCATAGGAGCAATGGCATCAAGAAGTTCACCATTATCTTGTTCAATGGACCAGACAAACAGACCAGCCAGTCCCTTTTCAAGAGCATAGTTTGTCTTGACTCCAAGCGAGGTGGGATCATCATAAGAAATGAATTGCTTGTTAGTAGGGTTGTACAACCAAGGTGTTTGAGTGTGGTTGTCAAAGTGACGAATCCAAGGAGAGGCAGCTGTGTTTGGAGAAGTAAGAATGCCTTGAGAACGTATGTTGGTCCATCGCCAAACACCAGAAGCTTGAGAGCTGTCCTTGGAACAATAGGGATTGGTCCAAGGTCCATCAAGAGAATCACCAAGTGGAGGGTTAGGAGAAACAGCAGGATTGTATTGAGTAGTAGGATCACTTGTGACGGTCAATGTTTGAGCACGGCCATAGAAAGGAATACCTCCTGCAATCTTGTTGTAGGGAACACCAGCCTTCTTCCAGCTCTCAATGCCTTCAACAAAACCATAAGGATAGCCATGTCCAGGTTCAGCGTGGAAAGGTGCGTTAGGTCCACTGGTAGAGTTCCAAGCACCGTTGACATCAAAAGACATAACATGGAAACGGTCAACATAAGGAACGAATTCAGAGACATCAGAAGTTATCGTCTCTCCACCCCAAGGAGTAATGTGAACTGCAATCGAAATTTCTTTATGGACGTCGGGGAAATTGGAGTCCAAGGCAGCACGAAGTTCTTTAACAAGCAAGTTGAAGTTGGCAACATCATTATCGTTGACAGCATTACAACCTGCACCAAGTGAAGTAGGGTATTCCCAATCAATATCAACACCATCTGTATTGTACTGCTTGATAAAGTCAATGTTCCATTTGATAAAGCTAGCACGATTACTAGCAGAAGCAGCCATAGGAGAGAAACCTGTAGATCCAGACCAGCCACCAACACTAACCAAAACTTTAGTGCCAGCAGCATGGGCCAAAGACATGAGCTTAGGGAAACCATATTGTACATATTCTTTTTAGAAGAATTAGAATCTCATGCATACATTATACGTTGACCACTTACCATCAAAAATACCACTATCTTGCCAGATAGGAACGCCAGCACTGTTTTGGATTGCAAAAGCATAATTGATGTGGGTGTATTTCTTAAAGTTAATCATGGAAGGCGTGTATCGGCCATAGAGCCAATTAGGGAAATAACCTACAATGACTTTGTTGGCGTCTGCGCGAGCCCGAAGCCCAACAGGAGATGCAGAGAATCCTTCAAAGAAGCAAAGAGAGGCAGCAACCGAGATCAATAGAGTACTAATCTTCATTATTGTTTATGTGGAAAAGAAGAAAATTAAAATTAAACTGAACTCTTTTTTTTTCAGGGACATATATATATACGATTTTTGTTTTGTTATTGTTTTTTAAATTATGTAAATACACAAGATTAAAACGAGTAAGCTGCTATTAGGGTCTTGTGCAACTTTTTCAGGGTCAAATCCACCCGATTGACTGTGTAACGAGCACTTGTGACACGAATTATAGTTTGAAATTACCCAAAGTTCGCAGTATAGAGACGTCAATTGCATTCATAATTCAGATAATTAGTTATTTTGAGATGCTCTATAACGGTTCTGTTTAGATATTTCCTAAACAATAAACGCTTTCTCAAATTAAGACCATGTACATTGTTATATTGATGATGCACAAGTCAGGTGTGTATACATGTGTAAGGAAATAGTACTTTGTTAGACTCAGTATGTAAGCAAGGAAAAAGTGAGAATTCGTTCTTACCGTTTTTCTTTTAGTATGATGTTTGTGTGGTTGTATTCTAATTTGTTCCGAGGTTTACTTTACGACATGTTTACATTCTTTTTGAAAACAAATAAATCCCATATTTTATTGAAGAATACAATAAAAATCACAAGAATCGTTCTTTGACTCCATCAAAGTAACAAAAAAAAGGGACCCTTCTCATGAAGAGAATCTATTACGTGAGAACCCCTCTTTCTCCTTTGATACAGTAGTACATTGAATGTACAACAAATACCAAGTACCAATACATTTTGAAGAAAAGGCGGGCTATTTTCGTTTTAAAACATTTAATACAATGATGGTGTGACATGAAAACATAAAGCATCAGAATATCATGCGGAGAAAGGGTGTACATGAGGTAGTTTATATCATGTAGTGTATGACTATATTCGATCGATAGTACAGTAGTCTTTTTTTTTCACGTAGTATTTGTTCTTGAGGACTTATGTAATTTATTGTATTGTGCCTGAGAACAAAGCTTTTATTTATTCGCACATGTCATTTCTTTTCTCTCGTTCATAGACTCTAGGAGTAATGAGGGTCCTCATTGTTCTTTTTTTTTCTGGTATAGGGGATCATTTGCGGTTTTTTATAATGTAGTCTATTGATGTTTCATGAGAAGCATTTTTAGCAATGTCTTATTGTTTTAAAGTGAACATAGTCCTTATCAGCCTTGGCAATCTTACAAGGTAAAATAATGGACCTTTTATTGAAACAAATAGATAGAGATTATGTCAGACTATGTGTGATACAACGTGATATTTCAAATAAGGTGTCTCTGTCTTTAGTATCTATAGTTTGGTTCTTCATGTTACATACGGAATCCTTTATCATAAAGAACTCTGTTTGTGTAATTGAGATCTTTATTAGGCGATGCATCTGAGGATGTTGCTGCTTGCGTACTAGAAGCAATAAACATTTGGCTTGGTGTGTGATAAATAGAGTACAAAGAAATCACCTCAAGCTTGAATACATGAACTATATAGGATTGCCATTGCAAATATACAAAACTTTGGCTAATTAAAGCTACTTTGTTTAGTAAATAAAGCATTGACAACTACGAGAACAATATGAATTTAAGTCTAATGCATAAAAATGGAACAGGCGTTAGATGAAAATTAATGATAGCCTTTAGTGAATGATTACCGTAGAGAGCAAAGCAATCGTAATTTGTTTGACTATAAAGAAAATTAGATAAGCAGGACACATTTTAAATTTTATCAAGATTCTTTACCATTCACAAATACTACTGTATGTTCCTTTAACTGTTGCAATTGTCAACATAATAATAACCATCATAAACACAATGCAACAGATATAGGATGATATACGCTTTTTAGGTGACGACGGTTGATTGTTTAAAAATGAATAAAAGGGTAGAGTTCGATTTCGCATTATAGGTTGTTCATTTGGCTGACAAGCCGTTGTTTGTTGCTGTTCTGATGGTAATTGCTCCTGATTGTTTTGAACATCGGAAACATAGCTTTCATTCACTACTGATTGCTCTTGTTCTCCGTATGCTGGAGGTGGACTCTCAGGGTATTGGGAATTCGAATTTGTTGGTAAACTGGAGGAACCTATCCAAAATATAGTCAATTTAGTATTCAATTATATATGTTCTACTTGTTACCATCTTGTTGTTCAATTGGTAATGTCTTTGTCATGAAAGATCTATCTAAAATAAATAAATAAAAGAAGCAAAGAATAACATCAAGTATGCTTTTAATAATAGGATGTATTTATCATTTTTGTTGATATGTTTTTACAGAATACAGTTTACATACGCAACTAAATTTTAAATCAAATACTTGTTGGCTTTCTTTTCTTAGAGCAACCAAAAATCCTAATTAATGAGCTGTCTAAAAACAAGGGGAAAAGTGGTGTATTAGACAAGTAAAAGTATTGTTTTATTAGATCATGTGGTTGGAGGTACACACTTGGTAAAATACTAGAACAAAGCAAATAATCAGACTATGATAGCCAACGCAAACATGACGGCAGCTAATACAATAGAAGCACCCATGAAGTTGGTGCTATAGACAAGTGAGTATTTTTATCGTAATACAAACAAATACTTACTTTGCTGAGTTAGGTTGACCATTACCGTTAGAAGGAGTAGGAAAATCAGGTACAGGTTTTGTAGGAATCATAGTTGAAGAGATTTTGGTTGGCAACATGTTGGTTGAAGAAGCAAATGTTGAAGAAGCAAATGTTGAAGAAGCAGAAGTAAGAGAAACAAAAGTGGAAGTCGACCATGGAGCACCGGAAATGGTAGAAGGCAATTCTTGATGAGCAGTAGTTGTGCTATGCTGCCATTTTTCATCCTTTTTTGATTCATGTTTCCAATCATCATGGTTTTTGGATCCATTGTTCCAATCATCATGGTTTTTGGATCCATTGTTCCAATTGTCATGGTCTTTGGATTCGCTGTCCCAGCTCTTAGGTTCTTGAGACCCATGATTCCAGTCTTCATGTCCCTTTGATTCATGGTCCCAATTTCTATGTTCTTTAGATCCGTGATCCCAGTTTTTGTGGCTATCACTGCAACTGTTAGGATCATCTTTCTTGCATTCTTCTTCATGGTGATGATACTCTGAAGCAACCACTTTAGCTGCGACAAAACTTATAAGCATTAAGAAGAGCAAACACGTCTTGGCAGTAACAGCATCAATAGTAGTAAACTTCATTTTCAATAAATAAGATTAAGCTATTGTTGTACAATATGGTAGTTGACAATGCAAAAACATGTTCCTTTTATATAGAAACACAACTCTTGGCAACATAGTTTCGTTATAACGGTAGCCTGTACCCTTCTGCTATACATAGCATTTAGCATATACAAAAGCATTCAAGCAAAACCCTTGTGTTGTTGTCATTACAGCATAATGCAGTTTGCATCGTAAATATCAATTTTAACCGAAAGTAAGCCTGTCTAATTTTGACCACATGTTTAAGCGGCTCCTCCTTTCAATGCATGTACATTGACAGTAATACTTTTCATCTTTTGTTTTATGCTATTTCTTTTGAATGCCTTGAAATTTAATCTTTAGGTTATTCTTATGAACAGAAAAGATGTATTCATTTGTGAATGTAGTCTGTGTTGGGCATCTTCACAACAATTGAGTGCATCTCACTTGTAATAGTCATTTTTAGCATGGTATTTTTTTCTCGATTCAACTGAGGTTAAAGTAGTGGTGAAGCACAGAGATGTTCAAAAAACGCTATTCTATATTTCTATGATTTCAATCATGAATGCATGTATTTGAATGATGATTTAACTAAAGCGACGGTCAAAAGTGGCTATCATAAACTAGATGCACTATATGTGGTTTATTGACTCTGCTTTATGCGTAAATGCATCTGGAGGTGCTTTAATTGGGAGGTTTTCTACTCTAACTATATCCTTTTTCTGTTTCTTCTCCAAGGTTCCATACATAAACAAACTCTTTTACATTGCGAATGCTTTGTTCTAACGATAATTCAGAAGTCAACCTATGTACAAGACTTTTTTTATAGCACTTGAGTCTAAAGGAAGTTGATTTTATTAAACATATTTCAGTTGGAGATAATGGATAAGATGTCCAAAAAGAACTTACCGGAAGCACAGGTTACCAAACAGATCACAAATAAAGTTACTGTTTCGAAATTCAAATGCCATCTTATTTTTTTTTTCTCCTCCCCCCCTTTTTTTTTCTAGACAACCTCTATGTCGAGTAATCCTAAAAGAACAATACAGCCTAGGCCAACTAAAGCCTCCATGCTAAGACTACAAAAACAACAAGGCTCAGGCCTTGTCACAGCACAAGAAGCACCTACCAAAAAGCCAGAAACACACGTTTCTACAGCCACGTCATCGCGTTCCAAGAGCACAGTTGGAGCCACAGAAGGTGTCAAGGCTTTTATGGCTCAACAACGAGCTCGTTTAGCCAAATCAAATACGGTCGAGCAAGAGCCCAAAAAACGACAGAACAATTTTATGACAGGTGCTGAGCGCTATGGTGGCAAAACTGACCGAGACGAGGCATCACAGACCAACACAAGAAAGATACAAGTCGTGATAAAACAAGCTAAATCGTCCGGAAAACTAAATATCTCGAGCAGGGGATTGACAAAGATACCAGAAGAAGTGTTGAATATGTACCATGTAGATCCTAATTCAATTGTGGTTGATTTTTCTTCTTCTGGAGATGCTTGGTATGACTCAGTTGAATTGACACATTTGATAGCAGGCGATAATGCATTGACTGATATGGATGAGAGAATTGGTGCCGAGTTTGGTGCTTTAAAGCAAATCGATGTAAGTTTGGTTCTATTGTAGTGAGTGTTTGCTTATGCTGTTATTTCAGTTTCGCGATAATAAGCTTAAGGCATTGCCCGACTCTTTACAGAATTTACAAAATTTGACCAGCGTCTTGTTGCCTTACAATCAATTTGAGACTGTGCCTGCTATTCTTTCAGAGCTCAAGCAGCTTCGAGAACTTAATTTATCGCATAATCAAATCAAGGGAGATGTCAGGATTGAATCAAGTACATTGGAACAGTTGGATCTTGGCTATAATGAAATCAGAGGATTTGACATGCCTCGCAATACAAGTTTGATCAAGTTGAATTTAAGTCATAACCAGTTAGAGGAATTGCCACTTTCTTTCAGGAGCTGGTCCAAGTTACAAGACCTAAATGTTAATCAAAATAGACTTGTATCTTTATTTCCAGGTAAAAAAAAAAAAAAAAAAAAAAAGAGACTTAATAGGCTCACATTTTACAATTAAAGCTATTCGTGATAGTACATCTACTGTGACTCTTGCTTCTCTTGTTCGGTTAGATGCAGGCAATAATTATATTACAAGTATGGTAGAAGGAAACCAAGGACAAGTGTTGATGCCTAAATTAATTGAATTATCGCTTATGACCAACAAACTCGATGATTCTGGATTAGAAGGTCTCAAAGATACGCCTTATTTACAAACGCTCGACATCTCATCAAATCAACTGAAAAACATTCCTTTACTTTTGACGGATTTGGAACAACTTGAACGTTTGGATATCAGGGGAAATCAATTACACACTTTGCCCTATGAATTGGGTAAACTCACTCGACTTAAAGCTATTCAATGTGAAGGAAACCCTATGCGTTCATTTACATCCATGTCTCAAACACAACTGATTGAATCTTTGCGTGGAAGCTATGCTCAACAAGAATCAGAAGAACAAGAAGGAGAAGCAGTGAAAAAAGAACAGGATATGGACATTACAGTAGAAGAATTGAGTCGACAATTGACTCAAAAGGTCAATTTGTCTGAACGTCTTGATTTATCTCATAAAGAATTGACCAACATACCCAGTGAATACTTAGAATTCAAGCAAGAAGTACCAGGCACTCTACTTTTGAATCACAATCAATTCATTACATTCCCCATCATACCACTCACCAAGATATCCGACTTTATAGTTACTCTTGTGTTGGATCATAACCGTCTTACCAGCTTTAATTTGTCATTGGAAGGTGTTGTTTTTGCCCATCTCAAGACACTTAAACTCAACAACAATCGCATTAAATCACTCGAATGCAACCCCAACACAGCTTCCTTTCCTCGACTGGAAGAATTGTCTTTGAACTACAATGCACTCACGACACTTTCTGATGATTTGCCCAAGGTATTACCCTCACTCAAAATACTTTTGGCCAGTTCAAACAAGTTGGATAATTTGACAGACGCTTGTTTTGGACAAGGTCTGGAAATACTTGATATCAGTAACAACGATATTGGTTATTTGCCACCTGGATTATCTAGAATTCAATCCTTGAAAGAATTGGTAGTTTTCGGCAACAGGTAAAGTGAATGATAAACCCAATGGTATAGTTGTTTAACTCTACAATAGATTTCGAGTGCCCCGTCCTGCTGTGGTAGAACAAGGAACAAAAACTATTTTGGAGTTTCTTAAGCGTCGTTATCAAGCTTCTAATGAATAAATACCTACTAAATTATATATCAAGTCATATTTAGTCACTGGACCGCATTTCTACTCATAAGCAAGTTTCATTGTCAAGTGCAAATGCATTTAAAATAAGCTTTTTTAATTTATTATACATGCTGGCTGTATTTATATACAAGAAATAACATTGTAGAACGCAATAAGAAAAGTTGACATGCTTCAAAGGGGGAAATCTGAGTTTAAATTAGTATTCTCATCAAAAAGAAATAATGGACTAAAAGTATATCAAATGAGTGTATTAACAAAGCTGGTAGATATAAACATGATATATTTAATGATGTAAAGAATATAGTATATCTGTCAATAAGATATTTAGCTATCCTTGAAAAACGTCATTTTTGTTTTTGAGCCCTAGCGTACAACCTTTTGAGTATTTTTGCAAATATAACACCTTGAGTGTGTTTTATAGACCTAGAGAAACATTTCTTGCTAACACATATCATGTTAAAAACGTCTATATCGCTCACAAACTGCAAAATAATGAAAATCGAATATTTTTTTTAGGGGATCAAAGGACAAAATGACGAATTTCTGACTTTTTCAAAATGTGCTATATTTTTGCATGAACATGTTCTTTTATGTATACTCAAACATAGGAAACTCATAAAAAGGGAATTAGAAGGCAGAAAGGATGATTTACGTTGAGAAACACTCACGCCTGTAGCGGGCTGCCAATACAGTGCTTATAGAATATGATGAAATTAAAACAAGCTAATGTTTTGTTTATTTAAACATGAAAGCACTAGAATGACAAAAAGCAGTAATTTTATTGAATCGACTACTTGTTTCTGCAGCATCCAAATCTCTTGACAGAAAATCGAATAAAATTCTGAAGATGTACCAAAAGAATAGCTTCACAGGCTTTAATGATTCTTGACCTGAGTGTCTTAACGTTGCTGAGCTTTGAATGCTTGATTTTGCTCTTCATGAAACCTAGCAAAACAATAAAATGATTCAATAGTATATCTATACCTGCAGCTAAAACGTATCAAAAAACACGCGAATCATCTAGAAAATGGACAATCCCACTCTGCCAGCCCCACCGGTCACAAACGCAGTGTTGAATGCCTTTAGTGCCAAGTAGTTGTCCAAACCCAAGAGGCAAGGGAATGCTAGTTAGCAAAGTGGTCTGGCGCCATGATGATAGAACTTCCACCCGTGTCTTGCCACGGTACCTCAGAAGAACATCACGCTGGTTTTTAACATCTGCTGAATCTGTTGAGAGAGACACAGACATTAGAGCCAGTTCCATCTAACTACAGTGGTATTATCACTCTGTAAACCCGCCTGTCACAGATGCAGTGTTGAATGCCTTTAGTGACAAGTAGTCGTCCAAACCCAAGAGGCAAGGGAATGCTAGTTAGCAAAGTGGTCTGGCGCCATGATGATAGAACCTCCACCCGTGTCTTGCCACGGTACCTCAGAAGAACATCACGCTGGTTTTTAACATCTGCTGAATCTGTTGAGAGAGACACAGACATTAGAGCCGCCCACTGTAGTGATACTTGATAAAGAAAAAGATGAATACTAGGTACATGGGTGGACCAAGAATTTTGACGACTAAAAATATGAAATTATTGGCCGAGGTAAATAGTCCATATATGGCATGTGTTACAAAAATGACTGGCTGAAACGCGTAAAACGAACGCTAGTACGTGAGGAATCTTCTAAACTTATAAGCAGCTCAAACAACATAGTCCTGCTCAAACCTGCAAAATACACAAGTCAAACGAAAAGCTAGAATTATGCTCTAGCGATATACAAAAAGCTTGTTTTATTAATTGTCTACTAGCCACTTAGGAAAACTGAGCGACTTCCAGATATTTAGAAATATTTGTACAATTCGTCCAGCCAGCTTATGTCACGGATGATGTACAAACATCTCCTTTTTTCATGCGAAATGATAAACTATTGTGAAAAGCTTGGATACAAAATACAGGATGTCTTCTTATTTTGATTAATTGGACTTTAGAGCAGTTAAGGAGCAAAGAAATATACCACTCTTTTTATTCTTCTTTCTTTTTCTTAACAAATACACAGCGTGTTCAATAAGACGATGGGTTATGACAGCCATGTGTATGGTACAAATGTTACTCGTACAACGACCATATCAACAAAGATAAGCATACTGCATAAGAAGACAGAAATCTGTGATGATCTGAGCACTTTTCAATACAAAATATAATAAATAGTCTTTCATCATATAAATGAATAACCACTTATAGTACTATATATCATAGATATAAAGGAAGCATTGTATAATGACAGTAAATAACGATAGCTAGGATCGTATGGATATTTACAAAAAGGAAACCATAATGGTAACTTTTAGATAACCAGGAGGATTAAAGGAGAATTTGCATAACCAATTCCCAGGTACACGCTGTCAAAGTATTAAGTAATCAATAAGCAATAATCACAATTAGTCAATAAATCAGGTAGTATAAAAGACAACCTGGGAAAGATATATTTTAGATAATAAAGAAGTACTGAACAGTCTCACTGTATTTCTTTGTTTTCTTTTTATTCTCTTTTTCTACATGTCAGATCTGGATACTTATAAAGCGAATTTCAAAACGTCAAATAAATACTTGAAATACTTTTGCAATCAACCTGCATCTAACTGGACACTCGAAAAGTTTAAAAAGACTTTTTATGACAAAGATGCTGAAAAAGCGAAGAAAGCCTTTATTAAAAATCTAAATATTGTCAAGCATGACGCGAAGAATATTCCTTCCGTTGTAAAGCAGCACATTGACCGAGAAATAAATTCTTTCAGCTCTGCCACCCGCGATATTACAAACATTACAGTATGCAAACATTTACTTGTGCTATTATATGTTATACTAACCTATTTCTATATTTGTAGGTGAAGGGAAACTACTATCATGTAAGTATCTCGATCTAAAAACATCCCATACTATTTAAAAGATCTACTCACAACTGTTATAGGCTGAAAGAGACATATTTGTCAATGAAGCAGTAGAAAGAGACACAAAAAAGCAGAAGGTAAGCTAATAGGAAATGTCATTCTCCAGCTAATATGATTTTTTGTCTAATAGATTAGCCATAAAGGCAAAGAGAAAGAAAGCGAAGATGTAGAATTCACCCAGAAGTGGGTTGAGTTTTTAGCTGATGCCGAGAACAACAAAAACTTTCATCGTTACAGGTAAAATGAACCAGTTATAAAGTTGAAGGGCTTTCATTAATCTTGATTGTAGCCCAGAGAAGAATGGCGTGACCCGTTTGGGTGCCAAGTTTTCGCCTCACCCTCATGTTGACAAAGATCTTTACCGAGAAATGAAGAAGCAAATTGGGCAAAGCCAGAGTTATGATTTTGGCGCTGATATGAAAGAATACATAATCAATGTTTTAAATGCTGTAATTACCCTCGGCAGTTGTGCTTTGAGTTAAATCAGAAAAAAAACATTTTTACTCATTTGTTCTTAGGATGATGCTGCTAAAGTCAAAGTACCCCAATCTTTAGTAGAAAGCAAAGAAGGCATCTGTCAGCTTACTTTTGACACGCTCAAAATCATGTATGTACAATACTATTGCGAGATTTCGATAATGGACTAATGTCTGCTAATAGAAACAAGGTCTATATGAAGAGGCCATCAATTTCTCGTTCGGAAGTAGTGTATAACACTATCATGATCTTCCCTTGCCTTGAAGCAATGCTCTCTTTGATGAAGGATAACGATTTCGAGCCTTATTTTGTTCCAGGCGAAGATGAACTCGAAGCTATGACGAAGCAGTTGAAGAAAATGGGAGGAAAGGGGGATAAAAGGAAGATATACAAGGCTGACGGGGTAATCCGCCTTGCTCAAGAAGATGATCTGGAAATACTTGTTCTTGAGACGGCAGGTGCTTTTGGTCACGATGACCATGCCAAGGCAGCGTTTGACAATTCGAAGGGAATGTTTGCCTCGCTGGCCATGCTCAAGACCATAGCTGACAAGTATAAGTTTGCTTCAGTTACAGAGTTTAAAAAGCTCAGACTGTATCTTGTTCAGCCAAGCGGTAAACAATAGAAGTAATTTTCTTTCTTTTTCCTTACTAACGATGTTATTGTGTCTAACGCTTAGAACGGCACATTCGGCTTTGGTCTATGCAATATACTAAGCATGGAATTTACAACTTCGTCCGAGAAGACAAAGTTTCAATTAAGGAAGACAGCAATGACAGGGAGGAGCAGCTGGCATCCCTGGTCAGCTTTTTGTTGAATTTGAAGGTATATCTTCAACTTCAAATGTCAAAGAAGGAAAATAACACATATAATTTACTTTTTTAGGTTTGCCTGGATAAGACAACAAAGGCAATTGCATCTCTGAAGACTGAACACGATGAAAAGGAGAAGTGTTATGACAGTGAAACAAACAGTCAATTGGTCCTCCTCTCTGAGATAATATGCCCTGATATTTTTAAGTCAAGTTTCAACACTCATGGTCAACACTTTGCTCAAGAGCATTTTAAAAGCTCACCAGAAAGTGATTATTAAAATCCTTGTCTTTTTTAACTTTTCGTTTGACTTGTATATTTCACAATTCTGAAAGACCTGCAAATAAGCCGTGCGTAACCGTACTTTACTAAGCAAGTGAGCAGGACTATGCTGTTTAAGCTGTTCATGTCCTTTGTGTGTCTGTATACACACTAGCCAATCATTTTTGCAAAGCCTGCCGTATATATACATGTTTTTTTTTTTCTGAGAAGCCTGACCTTTTTATTTTTAAATTTTACCATGACCGATACGACAATGCCCCCTCACCCTGGCCTTGAAAAGCTAACCAACATTGACGAGCTTAAGCACCTTTGTCCTGCCTTTTCCAAGGGTTGTCCTTATGCTGCACTTGAAGAAGTAGACTCACTTGCTGTAAGTCATGGTGAATTATCTCGATGGTAAGTTGTATTTTACACTCCATTCCCTCTTTTCTCATACTTTTTTATTATGATAGCCCTGCTTTTAAAGATGGTAAGTTAGTCTATTGATCGAAAGTGTTCCTTAACTTTTTTAAAAGGATGTCCTTTCTCTACCAAGTCTGAACAAGAAATCATGGATTTAATGGCACAGATTCCAAAAGATCACCCCACATTAAACATGTCAGGTAAAACGATTACATAAGCATTCAATTGTTACTTACACTTTACAGAACTTCCTTCTTGTGAAGAGGGCGTTGTGCTTGTCGAGATGTTGAATCGTTTCCTTGACAAGTCTCAATTAGAAACTCTTTTTGATATCAAGCAAGAAGAAGAAGCTCAAGCTGAACCTGAGCCTGAATACCTTGAAGATCCTCAATTGGCTTCTGCTATGCGTGAAGGTACCAAAGTAGTGCACAGAGCAGCTGAGACTAGTGTCTTTACAAGGTAAATTGATAAAATATCTACATGTCTTAATCACACACACACACACACACACACACGCAGACGCTTTCTCAAGGGTGATATTAATGCTAATGAATATGGTCGTTATATCAATTCACTTTATTTTGTCTACAAGTAAGTGTTGCGTGTATGCTATAGTATGTACTGACCTACAATGCAAGATATATGGAAGAATTGCTTGAACAATACAAACAACATCCTGTTGTCAAGATCATTCATTTCCCCTTTGAACTCAACAGAAAAGAATCTCTTGAACAAGATCTTGCTTATTTCTATGGTCTTGACCGTGTAGAAGAACTCACTCAACCTAATACCATGACACCTGCTGTCAAGAAATACGTTCAGTCCATGAAAGACGCTTGTGCTAAAAACCCTGCTCTTTTGATTGCCCATAGTTATTCTCGCTATTTAGGCGATTTGAGTGGTGGTCAAATCTTGGCTAAACGACTCAAGAAGCATGTGTTTGGATTGGATGAAAACGACAGTAGTTGGGATACAATTGAAGGTTTACGTTTCTATCATTTTGAAAACTTGGGCAACCAAGCTGATTTCAAGAACTTTTATCGTGAACGTTTGAATGCTGCCAAAGTGGATCAACAGACGCGTGATTTGATTGTAGCTGAAGCTGTTCAGTCGTTTGAATTAAATATTGATTTGTTTGATGAAGTACAAGCACTTTCTGAAGCTGATATGCTTGTGCCTACTGTTATTCAACAAGAAGAGGAAGAGCTTGTGGATTTGAAAGAAGAAGTCATTGAAGTAGAAACGACGACTACTTACACTGATAGAGCGATTGAATCCATTGACCATCATCATGAACCTAAAAAGACACATTGGCTTCGCATCTTGACCATGAGTATGGCTGCTCTTGCTGTTAGTGTAGCTGTTTATAACAGATACAAGAAATAGACATTTATTCCCTTTATGCTTTTAAACAACACGTAAACCAAAAAACCAATAAACAAATACAAGTAACAATGTCATCATGGCTGGTAAAAGGTCAAGTTGTACAATAAAATAAATCCAAATGGTAGCTAATCCAGGTGCACGCATCATTTGGCCCATGGAGGGAGAACGGTGTAAGGTGTACATCAAAAAAGCACCAATTACAGTGGAGCCTAGTGCCATGAAGAACTGTGTTGTCTTTTTTGACTTGTATCGATTTGTCAAATAAATCACTGGAGCCAAGGCTATGCATCAGTTAGTAAATGCTTCTATGTCATATCACCATACCTGGTGCTGCTTTAGCACATTTCATAAAGAGACTAGCATAATCCCATGATTCACTGAATTGAACCTTGACAGTGACATCAAATGTGCCCATCAAAAAGGCAAATGGAATACTTAAAAAGATGGCCTGCCATATATACTCTGATGTACTGGTTGATTGTTGTTCCAGTTCGGCTTCTCGTTTCTTGACTTTTTGTAAGAGTCCTGTTTCGTTAATCAAACGAAGCTTTTCATCTTCAGGAATCGCGTCCGAAGATGATGGTATCTTGTCAATCAATGGTTTTGCTGGTCCCTTCTTTTTATATTCAGAAGGTCTAATGCCTGCTTGTTTTTTGCTCATGGAAAAGTAAAGAAAGAGAGATAAAAATTATAATTCCTCTCCTTATTATTTAAGTATTTTTCTTCTAATGAGTTTATTATGTTACATGGATGAATGCGTGTTTAGATTTCGTGTTCGGCTAATAACATGTTAGGAATGCCATTTCTAATCTTGTACACATGGCTACAATTGGGACAAACCATTTGACCTTGTTGAACATGAGTCTATCGAAAGAAAGAATGAGTTGATATACTATTTGTTTATCCACCTACTTCTAAAATAACACTGTGAACAAGTTTCAAAAACTCTTCATTTTCACTAGCATCTTCAGGCATTTGAGCAGGAAGGGTATTAATGCCAAGCTACCATTCAAAGTCAACATTCAACCTAGATTTCTGGTATTGATTACCTGAACAGCAGTAGAACACAATGCTTCCCATTCGAGTTTGTTCAACATGTTGGAAATAAATTCAGGATTAAAATCAGCCTCAATCAACTCAACTTGGACATCTTCAAAACGAAGAGGAAAGTTATTATTGTTGCAGTTCTTGACGTGGCATTGTAACATGTTGTGTGTGATGAGTCTCATGTTGGCTAATGAAGGAATGAAAAACCCAAAAAAAAATTGTTATGCGAGTGTATTATAAATAAGCCACAGTAGCGGAACCAATCGAATCAATGGATTTGCATCCATTCTTCTTTTCAGCATACAGCTATCCTACATAGGTCTATTTCAATCCTTTTGTCAAGCTTGTTATCTTTTATTCAATAGCTACTATGGCTTCCTCTAGTTCATATCCTTCCGTACGACCCATGTAAGTGATTCAATGGTGTCCGCATGGTGGAGATTAAATATAATATTCCGTTAGGAAAAAGCGCAATAAAGTCTCGAGAAGAGAACTAGAGACACTTCGCGATGACAACAGTAAACAAGGTAATTATTTATGCAACAAGACAGCATTAATGAGACAGCATCAGCTAAAAGAGACTTGCCTAAATGTCCCATTTGTGAATACCGCATTGAACCAGCTTACTGGGCAGATCATTACCAATATGAACTGGGTCGACTAGCAGAACCCACTTCAGAAGCTTACCTAAACCCATCAAACCAAAAGTAAACATCTATCCAACAATCCATAAAACTCATTTTATCCTATAGTAAAGGAAAGCGAGGTGCTGCTGTGGCAGCGAAAAGACAACTCGAAGGCAAAGGCAAAAAGAAAGCAAGTGTCTATGAAGAAACATTAGAGAGGATACAAAAGAACAGAACACAAAGAGCAGATCGATTAAGGAATATGAATCAAACAGGACCTGTGGAAGCAGAGACACAGCATGATTCTGAAGTTGCTTTACGGGTGATGATGGAAGAACAAGAGGGCTCAAGTGAAGTACAGACATGCTTTATTTGTAATGAACGTCTCTTTGGTGATTTAGAAGCCATCAATTTACATATCGACAATTGTCTAAATAACCCACAAACACCACCAGAACAAGAACCAGAACAACAAGAGCAATCTGGTTGGGAAGAATATGAGTGGGCAGGACAACGACGAGTAAGAGCCACTGCCATGATGGAGGGTGGTTATAGTGGAGCGGGATTTGCGACTGCAAGTAAAGTAGAGACAGAAGAAGATGATGAAGATTTAGATGTAGAGGAAGATGATGCTCAATTTGGTCATAGTCAATACACTGAACGAGATATTGTGGTCAGTGTAGAAGATGAGGATGCTTCTGCTTTACATGAAATGGTATCAGGAGGAGCACCTCGCCAAGGATTTGAAGAAACCGTATCTGAATGGGAGCATACAACAAAAGACAATGTTCAACCTACACAATCGACCCTTTTGATTGATTCTCTAAAAGCACGTATTCACCAATTGGAAAGCACAAAGGCTTTTAATTGCTTGATTTGCTTGGAACCTTACAAGACACCATTAACTTCAATTGTATGTTGGCATGTTCATTGTGAAAAATGTTGGTTACAGACACTAGGCACGAAAAAACTATGTCCACAGTGTCAAAAGATCACAACACCAGCAGATTTACGTCGTATTTATCTCTAGTTTTGTAAATAATAAAGTGTAATTAAAATATATCAATTAGTGTAACACACACACACACATACACACACACATACAAAAAGAAACGATTGTGCCGAGCTTTCTTGTTTTTCTCTCTTTTTTTTTCTCTCTCCCCCTTTTTTTTTGTTGTTTACTATGCCTTTTTCGACTCTTCTTTCAAGGTCAAAATCAGTCCTTTTAAAACTAAACCATAGGAAACGACCGAGTCAGTCCTCTACTTTAAGTTTGTCTCTCTCTTCTTGCTCATCTGACATACTAGACACTTTTCTTGACAACACAAATTCAAAGCACCTTTATAAACGAGCCAACGATTATTTATTTGGAAGACATGGTCACTCTGTATCTTCTAAACTCGCAGTTGCTTATTTGATCAAAGCCACTGCTCTAGGCAATGCCAAGGCTGAAGGTGTCCTTGGCTTTTGCTATGAATTTGGCATAGGTGTCGAGACTGATTTTGTACAGTCTGAACATCATTATTTAAATGCAGCCAAACGCAATGATGGCCTTAGCATGGCTCGATTGGCCTTTTTAAGAAAATACGGGCGGCCCAATGTGAAGATTGACCGTGTTGAAGCAGAAGAATGGGCAGAACGCATTCGCCATAAACCCAGTGCGATTCAGTGGATCCTTGAAGCAGCTTCTCTTCATCATGACCCTGCTGCTCAATATACGTTGGGTGTATGCTATCATGATGGTATTGCTGTCACTAAAGATGAACATGCTGCCTTTCGTTGGTACAAAGCAAGTGCAGATCAAGGCAATGCGCGTGGACAAGGCATTTTAGGTTATTGTTATGGTGAAGGTTTTGGTGTCCCCAAGAACGAAAGGACCGCCATGAAATGGTATCGCTTGGCAGCTGAACAAGGTGAAACTGTCGCTATTTACAACATTGGTTATTGTTACGAAGATGGCATCGGAGTCGAAAAAGACGTGCACGAGGCTGTCAAATGGTATCGATTGTCTGCTGAACAAGGCAATGCGTTTGGACAAAACTCGCTCGGTTATTGTTACGAAGACGGGATTGGTGTCGAGGAAGATCAACAAGAGGCTGTCAAATGGTACAAGTTGTCTGCAGAACAAGGTTATCCTTGGGCCGAATGTAACCTCGGCTATTGTTATCAAAATGGGATTGGACTCCCCAAAGATGATACCTTAGGTGCTTATTGGTACAGGCGTGCTGCACTTCAAGGGCATGCAAGAGCGCAGCATAACTTGGGCTTCTGTTACCAAAACGGGATTGGTGTCGAATGCAATGAAAAAGAAGCAGTGAAATGGTACCGTCGATCGGCTGAACGAGGCAATATCTTTGCCTACCACTCCCTTGGCTATTGTTATCAAAACGGGATTGGTGTTGCTGTGAACGAACAAGAGTCTGTATTTTGGTATTATCTGAGTGCTGAAGAAAACCACCCACCCGCGCAATTATCGTTGGGCTATTGCTACCGAAATGGAATCGGGGTACCAAAAAACGAGGCAGAGGCCGTAAAATGGTTCAAACGTAGCGCAGAACATGGAAATGCGCTTGCTCAAAACTCACTTGGTTTCTGCTTTGAGGAAGGCATTGGTCTCAAAAAAGATACAGCACGTGCAGTCTATTGGTACCACAAATCAGCGAAACAGAATAATCCTTGGGCACAATGTAACCTCGGTTTTTGTTATGCGAATGGGATAGGTGTTCAAAAAGATGACGTGAAAGCAGTCGAATGGTATAAGCGTGCTGCTGCTCAAAACCACGCACGTGCATTAGATAAACTGGGCATTCACTTGCAAGGTGGCATAGGCATTCAACAAGATTTGCAGGCTGCTTTTGAAATGTTTAAAAGGGCTGCTCAAAGTGATCACATTTCTGCCCAGTTCCATTTGGGAAACTGCTTTGAAAAAGGTCTAGGCTGTCCTGTGGATATAAATCAAGCAACATACTGGTTTGAACGTGCTGCTTTAGGTAAACAGAGTGTGGTTGATTTATGTTGCTCATTTATTTATTTTTACTTTAGCGGGTTGTCGAAATTCACATGAAAGACTTCGATTATTGATTGTAAGAGAATGTTTATTATCACCAGAAAGCTTTTCTTCACTATCAACAATGAATGAAGAGGATCTGATTTATGGTGGACTTATTATTGGCCATAGTGCACCAGCTGCATAAAATACACACATACACACATACACACATACGCATATATTCATACATTCATATTATTTGTTCATGAATTCATGACAATTTATACCATAGCATTTTGTCCTTTTTCTTTTTTTATACTAGTTATGATCAAATCAATAATAATAATAAAAAACATTAAATTTAGAGCAAGTGAGCGGACAATCAAAATGACAAAAAGAAAGGTCACACGCCTTGACTTGTATCACTGACATCTCTATCATTGATCCCCTCTGAAATCAAACCAAAATCAGCCGGTTATTTTATTGTGTAATAGTCTCAGATGTCATGAAAAGAAGAAATTATTGTCAAACATCACAGTGTAACTCAATCAAACCAGTCTTGTTTCTAAAGTCACAATAGATAGTGTTGTTTCAGGAACCATCTTTGTTTATTATCATTTCATCATCTTCATCTAGAAATCTCTAGAAAAAAAAAAAAAGAGCGGAAGTAAAAGTAGAGCCAATGAAGAACAATCACGATTTCGAACCTACAGATCTATAGCTTTGGTTACACGTGCCATTTTGAATAAAAAGCTAATATCAATAGAGGGTAAGCTATAGAAAGAAAGAGCTTATTTGATATATGCCATCGCTTGCATAAATATGGCATAGTGAAAAGCAATCAGATAGATAACTAAAACAAAGCCGGAACAATGGAAATAAAAGATGGTAAACAAAAGAGATGGAGCAATGTATATATTATCCAAAGTAGGAAAAATAAAATTATATTTGGCATCTTATTCACTACAGAGAACAAGCTCGAAGAGATATTCTTTTAGAGACAACGTGTAGACAACGATTTGCTATCAACATCCTTGTTACGAAACTAACACAAAAGCGGCATTTTAATAAGACAAAAGGGAAAAAAACACCATATAAAGGTCACAGTTAGTTTCTGTTTTTCAGTCCTTTTTTCTGTGATATCTCTTTTCTTTTCTTTCTTTTTCCCAAGCATTAATCTTGATTGCTGCTAAACCTATGTCTGGGAATATGACTGTAAATGAAGAACAGCAAAAAACAGTTGTGAATGAAAGAATTGATGTGATAGATCACAAAACTCAAAGCTTCAATTCTGGAAGCTCAAGTGAAGATGTGGTCACCAAAAGAACCAAGACAACATCTTACTTTAATGTTGTCTTTAGTGGTTTTGCTTTACTTTCTGATGGCTATCAATCAGGTGTCATTAGTTTTGTCAACTTATTCTTAGGAAAAATCTATGGTTCCGATGTGTTTAATGCTGAAATGAAGTCTCGTCTGTCTTATTCTATGTTTGTAGGTGCTATTGTTGGTCAAGTTGGTAAGTAGGTGTTATTAAAAGTACCTTGTTTTGACAATGATCTTTAGGCTTTGGTTTGATCATTGACCGTATTGGTCGTAAAATCGGGCTTGTTGCTACCACTTTTCTAGTCATTCTTGGTGCTGCGTTATCTTGTGCTTCCAGTGGAACCACAGTCAATGGTCTGCTTTGGATGATGATTATTTCTAGAGGCATTCTTGGTGTTGGTGTTGGTGGTGAATATCCTTGTAGTTCTGTATCTGCTGGTGAATCTGCTGATGAAGTAGCTCCCGGAAAAAGAGGTGGTCTGTTTATTTTGGTAGGCAACTAGACAAACCGTAACTTGTTATTTATCATTCCAATTAGGTGACAAACTTTGTGATCGATTTGGGTTATGTTATCTCTGCTATTGTTCCCGTGATCTTGCTGGCTATCTTTAAAGATAATTTGGAGCCTGTCTGGCGTCTTTGCCTCGGTCTCGGTATTGTACCCCCACTTTCTGTTTTATATTGTAAGTTGTGTTACCTTCAATGCAAAAAATCTACTCTATTTTAGGACAGACATGCTAATCTACATTCTTCATAGTCCGACTTCGAATGGCTGATTCAAAAAGTTATCAAGCAGGTGCCATGAAAAAGAAAGTGCCTTATTTACTTATCATCAGAAGATATTGGAAACGACTTTTTCTCACCAGTTTTCTATGGTTCTTGTACGATTTCATTTCTTACCCCGCTGGTGTGTTCTCTACCATCATCATCGACAGTGTAGCTACTGGTGAATCCACAATCGAGGTTGTTGCTTGGAATATCTTGCTCTATGCCTTTTATCTTCCTGGTTGTTTAAGTGGCGCTTATTCTGTTGATAAGATTGGACGTAGAAAGACACTGGCTTATGGTCTTATTCTTCAAGGTGTGGTTGGCTTGATCTTGGGTGGTGTATATGAACTCTTGGCTGCTCGATGCATTCCCATGTTTATCATCATGTACGGCATCTATTTGGCTTTGGGAGAGTATGGTCCTGGTGATACAATGGGTTTGAATGCCATGGAATTGTACCCTACTGCAGTGAGAGGTACTTGTTATGGTATTTCGGCTGCTGTTGGTAAAGTAGGTGCTACTGTAGGCACACTTGCTTTTGCACCCATGCAAGACGCGATGGGTTATCGTGGTCCTGTCTTGGTAGGTGGCGGTCTTTGTATTGTGGCAGGTTTGATTGCTTTCTTCTTTCTTCCTAACATTGGTCCTGAAGGATTGGTGGAAGAAGACGCTTCGTTCCGTGAATATCTTGTTCAACATGGTTATGACGTGAGTCAACTTGGATTGGGTAACAAGGATCAGTATGGATCCGTAGAACATACTGAAGCCTCGCATAAGGCTGCCAATGGTTCAATTAGACTTTAATGTTTAATTTATTTATTTATTTTCTAAAGAAAACATAACATAAAAAAAAAGAATACCATTACTATTTAATAAAGTACAAGATCTATTGACACTATAATAGCTGCTTATGTCTTTGGTTATTATTGATGCGCCTCTAAAATCAATTTCAAGATTGAATCGTGGAGACTGAATGCATTTACAGAGAGAGAAAAAAAAAAGGATATTTAAGAAATATAAGTCATCTACTTATATCAAAAAATAACATTATTGAATGAAAAAAGCCGACATGCTTTGAAGCTTGTCGTAGGCAGAGTATTTCCCTAAAAAAGAAAAAAAACAAAAAGAATTGGAGTTGGATTAGATACTTTCATGCTAAGAATCCTGTTAAAGAAACAATGGAGAAATAAAAAATCATGGTTCTTTCACGTAATAATCAGACACATACCTTAGCATCTTCTGCCTCTAATACAGACAAGAAGACAGCAACAAAAACTCATCCCTTATCTTGGTCGAAAGTCGTCTCTGGACAAGTACGTACCACTCACTCCTTCCGGCCTACCATCCTAACCCCAGTTCCAACTGCAACAGTCGAGGATACAGATGAAGACCCTTCATCGTCCACGGAACCAACAGTCGAATTCATTAAACCGTACTTGAAAGGCATTGAAAAAAACTCTATTATCATCGACATTACTGACAGCAAAGATGCTCATATGTTGCGAAAGGCACTTCAAGCCTTCAATAAAGACGCTGATGAAGAAACTGGCTGCGACGACTACTGCGGTAGACTCCCTTCTACCCGTAGGTATCTTAATCGTTCATTTATTGAAACTGCATGGACAAAAGATTCACCTGGATATAAGGCCATTTTGAACACGGGCATCTGTTTGGAGGATGGAACCTTCGTTAAAGGTTTCCCTAGTTTACCTGCCGACGCAAAGATTGTGCGCCTCAAGTTGAATAGACTTCCTCTAAAGGCCCCTCAACGAATGAGGAAGGATATGGAAAATTACTTGTTCGAATATAGTCGAGTGTCGGATCTTGGGATTAATAGAAGCCATGGCTGTTTTACTGGCCAAAGCTATGCGACATTGAACCTTACCCCAGCCAACGCCAATGACTCTCCTTTTGAACCGTTTTAAAGGGTCATTCCTTGGATGGACGATGATGGAGAGATTTGCCCAGTATTACTTTAATGGAAAAATATGCCAGACTTCTGTAGACTCTATCAAGCTTCTGATCATTGCCGTGCAGACTGTCCTGACTTGAAGAACTACATGAAGTGTTTTAATTGTAATGAGAAACGTCATATGATGAGACAATGTCCTCGTAGTAACACAATTGAGACGGCAGCGGCTCCCAACAAAAAGGCTAAAACCATTGCTGTTAAGGACCGTAAGACACCGGTAAATACCACAAAACCTAAGGAAGTCACTCCCATCACTGCCGATGACAAAGAAGTCGAAGAGGATAACATGGATATTGAGGCCTCTGTACCCGAGAAGCCAAAGGCTACTCAAGAGGCACCTTCTCCTTCTCGTTCTCCCCGTATTACAGCATCAGAGGCTTTAAGCAAATACAAGCGTTTCCGTGGACAAAACGCAGGGAATGAGGTTAGTCAGGGTCGTCCTACTGTGACAAATGTTGACAGAGACGCAATAAATTGGGACTTTGAGCAGATCCAATTCTTAAAAGAACAACGTTTGATTTTGACAAGCGAACAGATACGAATGCTTGAGAATGAGCAACCAGTATCCTACAGCTGGGAGCAGCTAGAACAACTAGCCAATGCAGGCTTTCAATTCACAGAAGCACAATTAGCCGTTATGAATTCAGTTCCGACTATGGAACTAGGACAAGGTGGTCTTAGCGACCAACTCTAAACAACTACAATATCCATTGAATATGTCCAACACATGTAAAATAAGAATTGCGACATTCAACTGTCGCAGCCTACGAAAAACCTCCAATCCCTCTCAACAAAAACTTTTTATACGATATCTTCGCTCCTTAGACATTGACATTATCGCTTTCCAAGAAACACATGCCGATAATGCTCAAATTATGAATCAATTAAATATGCAGTTCCAGATAAACTCTGCTTTATGGACTCAACATTGTGGAATTGTCTCACTCAATCCTCAATATATGCTCAAGTCAATATGCACGGATGTGGCGGGAAGATACATTCTAGTGGCTGTACACCTAGTAGAGGAAAATACGAATGATTCTTCTAGTCTCCTCCCACTCCTTTCTATTTTAAATATATATACTCCAGCAACTCAAAGCGCTCGGATTAAAGCAACATTTTTCAACATGATGGAAGATGTAATGGTACATCTATATCTGACCAGCGAATTATACAATACTGTCATTCTTGGAGACTTCAACTATAGTATAGAAAAACGAACTTTGAATGGAACTGTCCAAGGTCCACCAGCAGAATGGATAGATTTGTTGCAAACCTCGTTTTATGATTGCTTTTGCAATGATAAACAGATAACATGGCAAGGTTCAAATGCGTCTTCTATCATTGATTACGTATATTGCTTTAATAGATTGCAGACGAACATAGAGAGCGTTGAATAGATGTTTATTTCTCGTGCTTGGACAGATTATTCTCTGCTAGTAGTTAACTTTAACTTGAACAAAGAAAGCACTAGAGGCCCAGGTGCATGGAAGGCAAATCCAAACTTAGCGAAAAAGAAAGAGTTTAGACAACAACTAGCTGCTTCCTTGGATACACTAGTTCTGCAACTTCAGAAGCAGAGACACCACTATAGGGATGCCTCGAAGTTTTGGCCAGATGACGCTATCTCACCAAGCATGTCTTAGTTTACTGATGAAGGTCGTTTTACAATCTTCAAGACCACGACTTCCTTCATTACCTAAAAGAATTCAATTCGTTCCAGTTCAAGCATTTATGTTGTTCAGCCAAGATCTTAAGTTAATCCATTGGAAACATCCATATCATATTTCGCAAGAACTCAAAAGATTCTAGCTTCAGATCATCCGAGGGTTAGAAAGTAACAAGTACCAATTTCTCCCTTTCTTTGTCAAACACTGCCAACCTCCTACTGTGAAGGTATTGCCTACTGTACCATCATCACCATCATTATCTTTTGTTCCATTTGTCAACTCCTTCCAATTTGCGACTCTGACTGGACCAATCACCAGGGTATCGACAAAGGAGTTTCGGTTAACTTTTCAGAGTGCTACATCTGCCCCAGAGCGCTTGCAAGCTATCGCTAGTGCCTTTTGGGTCGATTTTTGGAGCTGGTCTCTGCTGCCAGTTGCTCGTGATATGCTGTACCGATTCCTTGTTTCCAAGCTACCCACAAGACAATTTCTTTACTCTATAATTCCTGATACGTTCCCCTCGCCTCTTTGTCCAATTTGCACAATTCATCTTAAAAATGAACAGCATCTCCTTTTACATTGTCCGCCAAAGAAGTTTTTCAGGAACAATCTCATTTTCGAGTTTCTTTGGCTTACAACAAAAAAAATTCAAAAGAAATAATGGACTAAAAGTATATCAAATGAGTGTATTAACAAAGCTGGTAGATATAAACATGATATATCTAATGATGTAAAGAATATAGTATATCTGTCAATAAGATATTTAGCTATCCTTGAAAAACGTCATTTTTGTTTTTGAGCCCTAGCGTACAACCTTTTGAGTATTTTTGCAAATATAACACCTTGAGTGTGTTTTATAGACCTAGAGAAACATTTCTTGCTAACACATATCATGTTAAAAACGTCTATATCGCTCACAAACTGCAAAATAATGAAAATCGAATATTTTTTTTAGGGGATCAAAGGACAAAATGACGAATTTCTGACTTCTTCAAAATGTGTTATATTTTTGCATGAACATGTTCTTTTATGTATGCTCAAACATAGGAAACTCATAAAAAGGGAATTAGAAGGCAGAAAGGATGATTTACGTTGAAAAACACTCACGCCTGTAGCGGGGCCGAGTTATTAACATGCTTACCCATTCCTTGTCAGAGCTATTCCGAAACGGGTTGTTTGGAGAGTTAACTTATCATGAAGTAAGAAACTATAAAAAGTTTGATGCTCAAAAAAAGTGCAAATTGAGGATTAAAGCGTATCAGGTGTATAGTGTGCATTTTGCTAATGCCAAATGGAGTAACAAAAATAAAGGTCATTTGGTCACATAATATATGTAAGCTTTTATTGTATTGACAAGAAAACAAGTTATTTTAATGTCTAAGAGAGGCAAGGTATGAATTCAGATTAGGTCTTTGCTTAAAAGCTTCAACAAATGTAGCAAGTTGAGGATAATGCTTGAGTTCATCAAGACAATCATCATCGTCAAGCATATGATTGATCAAAAAGTCAGCATAAATAATCTTGAAAGTCGTGAGATTCTTATCTAATTTTTTTTCTTATACCTTTTCACCAACAAGGAAGGGACCTGGATAATCTAAATAATATTTGTTAAACATGGCAAGTTGTTTAGATGATTCTATATCTACATGGTCTTGCCTTGCTTCCTGTAATACAACGAGCTCATAATACATTCATTTTTGATTGGCATTCTTATCTTTGAATTAAGTGTTGCATTTTTGAGACTCATAAGCCAAGATTCAACTAGCTCAGGAATCATATTTATAAAATGATTCTCTTCAGGAGTTGATCCATGGTACCTGTAGTTTAATTTAGCAGAAATATAACGCATAACAGGCACAGTCTTGAACAATCGCTTAAGTTGAACACCTTGGCCTATTCAATATAAGGCATAGTGCAAGAATAAGCACCCTTTTCTTTCTCCAGCATCTTCTTTTTCTCTTTCCAGCTCTCACCGCCTTCGAGACGAACATACTCATGCTCTAGACCAGCATCAACAAGCAATAATTTGATGTTTTCTCCACAAGCCAATGTAAGATTGTTGAGCACAATGTAATAATAAAGTACAATTTTTTCCATTTGAATTAAAAAAAAAGAGTCTATTTCTGTGTGTTTTCGAATCGTTAAGCTCGTCAACATAGATGTTCGGATCTCGGGCTCTTGAATGCCGATCTCTGGCAACTTCTACGTTTGGTACGCTTCAAAACTACACATCAAGAATAAATTCATGCTTCAAAAAGGCTCTGTGTTTTAAAGAATAACTACGCTTTACTTTTCAAGAAAGCAACTTTTTCAAATAAAATACAACCCCACTTTTTTTTTCCTTTATTGAACTTTTTTTTTCTCTCTCTACAACAGGTGTATGGGCCAAAAAAGGCAAGAAATAAAAGAAAGAAAAAAAAAAAGAAAGCTGCGCGCAAGATGATTGATTCTTTAGAGAAACATATGATTTTTTTTTTTCATTTTAATAAATAAATCCAACATACTTGTGATAGTAAAGAAGTTCTTTTTCTTTTTCTTTTTCTCTCTCTCTCTCTCTCTCTCTCTCTCTCTCTTTTCTTTTCCCATCCTTTATTTATTTATTTATTTTTTCTTAAATGTTGGAACTATTTTCTGCTTTTATTGCCACTACTCTCATTATTCTAACTTGGTACTTTTCACACTCAAAAAGTAAAAACAACTTTAAAACAAAAAAAAAAAACAAAAAGGCTCATGTCACTTTAGAATCAATACTCGATCCTAAAATATTTAAAACCTTCAAACTGATCGAAAAGATTCCAGTCTCTCATAACACTTCAAAGTAAGCCATGAGCTCATCTCTACTTGACCAACGATGTCAACAGAACAATATCTTATAGATATCGATTTGAATTACCACGCCCAGATGATACGCTCAGTTTACCTATAGGTCAACACATTTCAATTATGGCAGAAATAAATGGAAAAAAGATATCTCGAAGTTATACACCGATTACATCTGAAGATGGCAGAGGTTATTTTGATTTAGTAATTAAGGTGAGATCATTCATGACGATAATCATTCATTTTTTGTATATAGTCTTACCCTACAGGCAATATCTCAAAACTGATGGGAGAATTAAAAGTAGGTGATTCTGTGGGCATGAGAGGACCCAAAGGCAATTTTTCTTATAAGCGTAATATGGTCAAGGCTATTGGCATGATTGCGGGTGGTACAGGTATCACTCCAATGCTTCAGATCATTCAACGTGTTTGTAATGATCCTGCCGATAAAACAAAGATTGTGTTGATCTTTGCCAATGTCACAGAAGACGATATCTTGCTCAAAGAAGAACTCGACACAATGGCGGTCAATTCGCCTGATTGTTTTCAAGTCCATTATGTATTAGAAAGACCTCCTAAAGGCTGGCAAGGTGAAGTTGGCTTTGTGACAAAAGATATTATTCTCAAATACTGTCCCAAACCAGCTCATGATATTAAATTATTACTTTGTGGTCCATTGCCCATGATTAAGGCCATGACAGCAGCAACCAATGAATTAGGATACCAAAAGCCTAGGGCAGTGTCCAAGATGGAAGACCAAGTCTACAAATTTTAATAAATTGTATTTGCTTTGAATTTGGTGGCTAAATTGACTGTACAAGGACCATGTTCCTTTAGGTCTAGGTTGATTTCAATCCAACAAGGCCAGATGCCTACTACTTGTTCTTGTTCAACAAACTTTTCTCTAGATAGGTTGGTATGCATATAAGCAAATGAGAACCCAAATAGAAACTTTTCTTCTTGTTCATCTGGTATATAGTCTGGTAATTGTGGTATTGTTTGAGAAGGAAAACTTGTAATTGTGTCTTGGTTATCCAGTTGATAGTTCTTTGGTCGCAGATATTCAATTTCATTTTCTTTCAGTAAGACACACCAGGAAAACACAAGGCCGCCTTCTGTCCAAGTCTCTATCATGCGAAATAAAATAATCTCTGGATCTTCTCGACAACATACTTCCACGATATTGCCATACTTGGCCACTGCACCATTAAGTGACGTCGTTTTCTATAATGTACTTACTTTGACCATTCACAGTTGTTTCCCAATGATGAAACGATTCTTTTTCTTGATTGATCACCGCTAAAGCATGATCTGCTAATCCATTCTTTTTAAGGTCAATGAATCGCTTTTTAGATTTTCCAGCAGGTCGGATATCAGAAGGCACTGGTATTTTATGCGCAGACAAATCAAACTTGGGTTGAAATGTAGGCAAGTGAGTAGGTTGAGCTGGCACGTACTCTGTTGAAAAATCAGAAACAATGCTTTCTAGTTCATCTTTTGTTTTGATTTGGCTATCATTGATAGACGAAAAGTCAGAAATTACAGTCGCCTGTTGTGTAGATCCATCTACAGAAGGAATACTGTTGGATCTGGCTCTGGGTTTTTCAAAACTTAGATCAAACATAAAAGGTGTTACTAGGTCCTCGTTATCATCATCGTCTTCTTTGAGTTCAAAACTAGGGTTTGATTCAATCAAAGGCAAGTCAAAAGAGTCTTGCGTGGCATTGTGTTGACTAAACGAACTTATAGGATCATCAACAAGTACTTTTTCTTGCTCTAGTTGTCGTAGTGTCTTTTGTGGAGGATCGTCAGGTAGGAACTCTGACTCCATATGTGCTCGTTTCTATGCATAAAGTCAACGTGTTTTATGTCACTTGCAAACTTACTCGATTCTCTGAGTCTTGCATGGTTTTTTTTATAGGTAAAGACTAATGCGGATAAATTAGAGTCTTTGTGTACAATAAAGAAAGACTTCTTGCCTGCATGAATAATAAAGAAGAAAAAAAGAAAAAAAAAATCAACGTAGTCTCGGAGTTGTCTTTATTTAAACAGTCCTTTGAATGCTTGTAGGTTTTGATGGTTACACTCAGAAGCAAGGTCCTGTCGATCCATTCTTTTGTGTACTTAATATCTATGCTGTTCAAATGAGTGACTTACATGTACATCAATAGCCTCAAACTATCCCAAATTGAATGACTCTTTTCGTGATTGTTGTGTTGTGTTTCTAAAGCCATGAGATAATGATGTGCTGCCAAATCGTACTGTCCATGATGCATATAACTGGTGGCTAAATTGTATCTTGCACGTATATAATGTGGATTGATATCAAGCGCACGTTGATACATCTCAATGGCAGGCTTATAGTCTCGCCCATTTGCCAGAGTAGCGCCTAATGTATTCCACAATGCATGATCAAAGGGCCTTAATACAAGGGCAGATTGAAAGCAATCTATCGCTTTGTCATATTCTTGAGCGATATGAAATAACACGCCCAAACCTATCTGTACATCAGGATCCATGTCGCTACCGGGCGAAATGCGTGCTGCTTCTAAAAACAAGCGCGTTATATAAGCATGAAGCGCTTTTTCATTCATGTCTTTGGCTTGTATCATATGCTTGTATCGAGGATGATGAGCCATCCATGCTTCAAGACATCGATAGGTTTCTAAACAACGATGCTCGTTTGTATAACTGATGGATAAAGCCAACCAAGCACTTAAGCAGTGATAAGGATCGATTGATACTGCTTTTTCTAAGGTTGTAATGGCTGCCTGATCTTGTTCGTCTTCTTGCTGTTGGCGTCCTAATGCCTCCCATTTTCTTGCTTCTTCATGTTTTTTGGTGTCTAGAGATATACTGTGTGGATATGTTGTCATGGCATGAGGTCGTGTGCTGAGAGAATGATGTAGGTCGGGATGGTGCTGATACACTACTGGTGCTGACACTTGAGCATCAAATTCCTGTTGCCAACGTGTATCCATAGCGTTTGATTCAAGCGCTCTGAATGCGATATCCCAATCTGTCGCATAAGATGCAGAAGCATGATCCATGGTCCTAAAAGCACGCTCAAAAGCCCATTGTTCTTTTTCTGATGACTGTAGAAATTCGCTTGTCCAGTGTCTAGCTAAAGGATGATTGAATTCAGTAGCCCAATGCGCGTGAGGAGCTGTTGTGTTTTGCTGAATGAATTCTCTTGTCAGCTCAAATCATATCAGTCAGCATTATTATCCACTGTTGTGTAACTTACAGTATCATGAATCTGTAAAGGTTTTTTACTTCGAAACTTTGTAGCAACCTAAGTAATACATTATTATATAAGCATGATCTTTTTTCTTTTTCTTTTTACTTTAGTCTCTTGAACGATTGTTTCCTAATAGAACATAAGGTGATTACTATAGAGATAGAATAAGAAAACAGCTTACTCTTTGAAAGCTTTTGTCTTGGTCTAAATAGATCAATAGCTTGTTGATATCATGATGGTTTGAAGTGCAGTCAGCTCTAACACTACCGAATCTGTTGGGAGTAAAAAATCCCTATCATATCACGCATAAAGAAAAAGTCTATCTTCAAACAACTCATGTTTACCATAAAGAAAGGAAAAAAAGAGAGAGAGAAAAAAGAGAGAGAGAAAAAAGAGAGAGAAAAACAATTTGGTACAACATGCTAAGGCTTTCTTTTATAGTTTTTGGGACCAAAAAAGAGGGGGGGGTTCTGTTGTTAAGGAAACACTTGATTAACTCGCCGACTAAATCCCCCCACTTATGTCATGATCTTTTTCTTTTTTTTCTTTTGGGTTTATTTTATGCCAGTATTAGAAGAATATCCTATTGTGATTAACCAAGGCAATTTGCCTCTCATTATCACAGCGCCTCATGGTGGGCTTCAAAAGCCCACCACTATACCAGATAGAAAACAAGAAGGAAGTTTATTGTTAGCAGATATGTATACGAGAGAAATTGCTCAAGGTATCATGAAAGGTATAAGCGATCATTATCATGAAAACAAAGCAACACCTCATATCATCATCAACCGAATTGCACGCAGAAAAGTAGATGTCAATCGACCACTGAACGAAGGAACAGAAAGTAAACAAGGCGAAGTTGTCTGGAAAGAATATCATCACCGTGTTCAACAGGCGATTGAATCTGTCAAAAGAGAGTATGGATTTGGAATTATGATCGACATTCATGGTAATATATATGATTGAAATGTTGCATTTTAACACGTGACAGGACATACACATTCAAATGAAATGGTAGAGTTGGGTTATTTGTTAGAAACCAATGATCTCACACTCAACATACCGCATCTTGACCAACTGATTCTACAAAAAAGCTCTATAGGATCACTTGTCAAACGATATCAAGACACAAAACAGCCTCATCAATTGCTTTACTTGTTAGGCGACATGCTCACATCCTACAGTGAAAACAAAATAACCGTCGTGCCTTCTACATACAACCCAAAGCCACAAAATGACATGGATTACTTTAGTGGTGGCTATACTACACAGGCGTATCACAAGCATATCGATATGATTCAGTTAGAGATACCCAAATCCATTCGACTGAATGAGACCAATAGAGCCTACTGTATTCAAGTGATTGTTCAGGCAATGGTTCATTTATTGGACACATATTATCTAGCAACATCTAGAAATAAATTATAAATGGCTTTCATACATGCGATGTGTCCATGTTTCGCGCTCATTCATGACAAGAGCAGCTTCCAATACTTCCCAAATATGCTTGGCATAGATAAACTCAATGTCTTGCTTGACTTTGTCAGGTACGTCTTGGTGAACATCCTTTTTGTTACGGAACGGTAAAATAATCTTGCGAATACCGGCTCGATGAGCAGATACAACTTTTTCTTTAATGCCGCCTACAGGCAAGACTTGTCCTCTTAAGGATATTTCACCTGTCATGGCTGTGGTAGGTGGTACATGGTAACCAGAAAACAAAGACACAAGAGAACAGACCAAAGTAACACCTAAAATAAATAAATGAATGGATCCATTTGATGCCCTGCGTTCTATTTACCAGCACTAGGACCATCTTTAGGCACTGCGCCACCAGGGACATGGATATGAACATCGTATTTCTCCACAAGGTTCGTGTCTTCAGTGGGTACCATTTTGAGAGCATAAGCATGTGCTTTAACCCAGGTTAAGGCTAATTGTGCAGATTCTTTAATCACATCGCCCAAAGATCCTATATATATGCAAAACAATGAATACAATCACTTTCTTTTTGATAGACGTACCTGTCAATCTTAAGTCACCATGGCCGGGCATTTTAGTGGACTCGACAAACAAAATACCACCATTGCCACTGCCCGAATAAGCCAAGCCTGTCACTACACCTGGAAGTGGTTCTCGTTCTACCACTTCTTTTTCATAAAAGGCCATCTAATATATATCAATAAAAACATGGTTTTAGAACGAATATACTTACGCCCAAAATTTCTTCCATGTCTGCAAGAGAGACATGAGGATTGTAGGCTTCTTCTTTGTTTGATTCTCGCAAGTTGGCCAACTCAACACATTTGGCTCGAACAACCGAGGCGATCGTTCTTTCTAGACTACGAACACCACTTTCTCGGGTATAATTCTCAGCCATTTTGAACAAGACTTGATCGTCCATGACCACTTGGTCCTTTTGAAGACCATGGGCCAACAGTTGTTTGGGCAATAAATGCACTTGAGCAATATGGAGTTTTTCTTCAAAGGTGTAGCCGTTGAGTGTGATCAATTCCATACGATCCAAAAGAGGCTCTGGAATAGTATCAACACTATTGGCCGTGGCAATAAACAGTACATTGGACAAGTCAAATGGTACATTGAGGTAATGGTCTGAGAAACTATTGTTTTGCTCTGGATCAAGGACTTCTAACAAAGCTGCTGCTGGGTCTCCATAATGAGAAGACTGGACGAGCTTATCAATCTCGTCTAGCAAGAACAATGGATTGTTGACCTTGGCTTTACGAAGACCTTGGATAATTAAACCAGGCATGGCTCCTACATAAGTACGACGATGTCCTCTGGATCGTCATGTTAACTCTCGCTTTTGTGTCCATGGACAATGATTACCTCATTTCTGCTTCATCGCGCACACCACCTAATGAAATACGATGGAATTCACGGCCAAGAGAAGAGGCAATGGACTTGCCAAGAGATGTCTTTCCTACACCAGGCTAACAGAAATCAGTCTACAGCAGTGATCTTATGATGACTTACAGGACCCACAAAACAAATAATAGGTGCCTTTAAATCCCCTTTGATTTTAATGACGGACAAGTATTCAATGATACGCTTTTTGACATGATCTAGTCCAAAATGATCGTCTTCCAGCTTCTTCTTGGCCACATGAATATCAATAGTGTCTTGTGTTCGTTTATCCCATGGCAAATCAGCCAAGAGTTCAAGGTAATTGCGTGCCACAGCATATTCACTGGATGCAGGCTGTAGCTTTCTAAGTCGCTTGAGTTCTCTTTGAGCCACTGTGGATGCTTCTTCTGACAAATGGGTTTGGTTGATCTTTTTTGACAACTGTTCAATGTCATCTTCTTCTTTTCCTCCATTTGTATCACTCTCGCCTAATTCTTTCTTGATGGCTTCTAACTAAATACACCCATCAGCATGCCTTCAGGTATTCTTTTGTTTTTACCTGTTGACGAAGATAAAATTCTCTTTGTTTCTTGGAGAGTTTACCTTCAATGCTTGAATGTACTTGTTCAGAGATCTTAAGTACCTAAAAACACACAAAAAAAGAATGAGTTCATGCGTCTGATTGCACAATACACCTTGTACTTGCATGTAATTGACGCGTCATGTATTCAGAAGCCTTGGCCACTCGCTCTTTCAATTGTGTGGTCGACAACATGGTCAGCTTTTCATCGAACGACGTCTCAATCACAGACACCAAAAGATCAGCCAACACGGGTGGTGGAACAGAATCAATCAATTTGGTCAGTTGCTGAATGAGATGTTCAGGCATACTTAAATCCTTCATTTTAGCCAGGAATTCTCTCACCAGTGCCTTGAATCGAATCATGTCATCATTCTCTTCCAGATCTTCATCATCTGGAAAATACTTGGGTTGGGCATAGAGTAAATGGTCTTCTCCCATATGATATTGATCTACTTGAAAGCGAGACACACCTTCGACAAACATTGTAAAAGCACCTAATCCAGATCGCTGGACTTTAATAATGCGTGCTGTGCATCCATACCCAAACAAACGTTCTTTATCTTCTGGTTTCACGAATCCTTCATCTTTGGCTTCCTGTTGTGTGGGTTTACCAATCAATGGGATACATGCGATAAATGTTGGTTTGCGTTGTTCAGTAGCACGTAAGTGTTTCCGAGTCAAAGTGACAGCGTCTCTGCCTCTCATGTTTATCTTGAGAATGACAGAAGGCAACAAAACTTTGTTCTCCAGAGGAACCACAAGTAAGTTTTCAGCTGGACTAGACGACATAAGTGAAAAAAGAAAGAAAAAGAAAATGAAAAAAGAAAAGATAGGGTATTTAAACAAAATTCAAGCATAATGCGCTATTTCAATGAATTGACCAATGAGTGTTGAACATAGTGCATTAAGTATTTGTAAAGTGAATTTCCCATCATGACTTTATTGTATCACCTCTCTTGTTGATACAGTCAATGCTTTAAAGATACGTTTGCTTATGGTGTAAGAGATTTATTTATTTATTTATTTTTTGTTCTCTGAGATTTTTATTTTTATTTTTTATATTATTTATTTTCATCATGTCTTTGGCGAGTCCTTTAAAAGAACTCGATATTTTATTAGAAGATACTACTGAGGATAATAAGATACAAGTAAAAAAAAAAAAAAAAGGTCATCGACTCTTGTTTAATTGAATCCATTGTGCATTAGTTGTCTGAAAGTGAAGATGAAGATGATTTCAATCACATTCCCTTTGACCAAGTGGATGGTAATGACATCAAAAATAAGTTTTGATACTCATCCTATGCTTAGATCAAATATTGGCATTTCAAGAAGATGCCATTGTAAGTCAGGCACTGGAGAACGAAATGGACCTGAGAGAATATGCTAGACAAATAGCGCAAGAGAAAATAGCAGTACAACGCGACCTTGAGAACAACTGTAAGCCATACTTTACGAAACAATAGTATTGATATGAGCCTATAGATCTACAACATGTCGCCTCGTTTGTGGATCTGCATTCTCAAATTCAGGTAAGGCAAGACAAACACATCATGGACTCATTATACTAGTCGTGTGATGAAGTGTTGGGTCGCATGGAAGAATTACTCAGTGTGTTCCAAACCGATTTGGGTCATATCAGTGGAGAAATTCAAAGTCTACAACAACAATCGACCCAGATGAGTATCAAACTCAAGAATAGAAAAGTAAGTGGGTTGTATTCATTGCCCTTTACTTATGAAAATAGACAGTTGAATCACGATTAGGAAAAGCATTACAAGGCATGGTGATTCCTCCATATGTGATCAAGAAAATCACAGAAGATGATGTCGATGAAGTATGGCTTGAATATCTATTGATGATCAACAAACAAATGCGATTTGTCAAGGCCAATCAACACCGACCCATCAAAGCTTTACGCAATGTAGGACCTGAACTTGAAAAACTTCGTTTAAAAGCAGTAGCCACCATTCGTGATTTCTTTGTAGCCAAGATCCAGTTGTTGAGTACACCCAATGCCAATATTCAAATCATGCAACAGTCTGTATTTCTGAAATACAAGGAAATGAATTACTTTGTATTGGAAAGACATCATGAAGCAGCCAAAGAAATCAAACAAACGTATATCAATGCATTAAGATGGTATTTCCAAAACCATTTTGAAAGATACAGTAAAGGACTTCAACGATTACAGGTAAACAACAAAAAGATAAAACACGACTGACAAGTCGCATAGACAATATCAGCAGACAAGTCAGACTTGATAGGTGTTGAAGAAAACATTCGAAAAGGTGGATTGTTTGGTACAAAAGCACCCTTAAGAGACAAGGCGAATTTGTTTTCTTTAGGAGATCGTAGTGATACATTAAGAATGCAAGATCCAGGCGTCATTCTTGTTCATGTAGCAGAAGCGAAAGAACAGGTAAGTACCTATTAGATTGTGCTGTACACTTATCTCCCTCCCTCCCCTTCAAAATAAGCGCTATCAATTTGAACAATTGTTTCGAAGCTTTAATCTCACATTGATTGACAATGCTAGTTCAGAATATTTGTTTATATACGAGTTCTTTTCGCGTGATTCAAGAACGGCTGCAGATACAGCCAAAAGTATGTTTCAACACATCTTTGAATCCACAGAGAAAGTGGGGTTGAACTTTACCAAGAATTACATTGAGAATTCATTTGATGCTGTTGGGATTTTGTTGTGTATTCGAATCAATACACAATTAGCACTTGAATTACAGAGAAGAAGAGTACCTGCATTAGAAGGCTATATGAATGCAACCAATATGCTTTTTTGGCCTCGATTCCAGTATATCATGTCACTTCATATTGAAAGTGTCAAGAAAATGTTTCATAACAAGTCAGCCATTAGTGCAGTCAAAGATATTCGACCTCATTATGTAAGCATCGTGTCAAATTGAATATATGTGTAATTGAGCATGGTTTAGATTACTAGAAGATATGCTGAATTTGCAGCCTCTTTGCTTGTGCTGAATGATGGTTATGATGATCCTATTCTTACCAAGAGGTAATTGTCTATGTCTATAGTGTATTCTCTAACAAACACATTAGTGTCAAAAAATTACGTGATGAATTTGAAGCTGTCTTGTCTCGTATGTCACATGAATTTCAAGAATCACCTAAACGAATTGCATTTCTCATTAATAATTATGATCTTATTATTTCTGTATTTCAAGTAAGGTAATTCGCGTAGTGATTCTATCTATCTTACACATCCTAGGAAACACATAGTCGAGCAGTGGATGCAGAATTAGATTACATGAAACAACTGTTGGCTTTACAGACAAGTGCTTTTGTGGATGAGCAACTGAAGCCTTACTTTGGTGCCATGATACAGCTCACCAAGGCATCAGGTCCCATTGAAATACCAGACTTGGAACGCATCTCTGCTCATTTCAGTCAAACATGGCGACAATCACTGAAATCCATCAATGCCTCTGTCATTCAATACTTTTCCAACTTTAAGAATGGTACCATTGTACTCCATGCTGTGCTTGGTCAATTGATTGTGTATTATACTAAATTTGTCAGTCTTGTGGAAAAGCATGCTGCTCGTATCCAACCAGTGGGTGTCCAGACAGTCATGGTGGAGATCAAAAAGTTTCGAAGTACTTTTTAGAACCCACAACTCGGATAGTGTCTCTTTTATCTTAAAAAGGCAATGTTTGGACTTTATGTATTTTCTTTAACATCGTTTTATAGAGCTTGGGACCGGCAAACAAGAGGGTTTACCGAGTGTGGACACGCGATGAAGATTTTTATGTTTATCTAATAAAATGAAAATTTATCTTTTGTTTGTTACGCCACAACTATTTGAATGACACCATCTTTTTTTTTCCTTTCTTTATTTCAAGCCCAGGAAACATGACATAAACTCCCCTTTTTTTTTGCGTAACAAAGTGTATAAAAAGTAACGATTGAAATATTTGTTTATTATCTCAGTCTATGACAAAGACAATTATATTTTCACTTGACACAAGCTCCGCTAAAATATGGATCGGCATAAACAGGTGCCAAACATAGTAATATTAGGTCTCAAGTAAAGTAATATTTCACACTCCTTAAAGGACAGCGTGATTCTGTTATTTTTTTTTTTTCAAATTCCACTCCTCTCGATAATAGAGTCACATTTTATGATGAAAGTGAGAGAATGTAGACTATCCTTTGTGTATATCGTGACCATAAACAAAACATGACCAAGCAAAGATGTACTCCTTGGGCATTGTTCATCCTATACTTGTTTGTTTATCTTATTGTCATATATATATATAAAAAAAAGGGCTGATGTCTGATATTGAATCTGAATAGACATGTTTTCCTATCCCATTTAAAGCCATCTTTCTTTTTCTTTTTCTTTTCTTCTTTTCTTCTTCTTTTTTTTTACTTTCTTTTTTCTTCTTCACAAAAATGACTGACCAGACAGACGAAGGTTATGTAGAACAAAGGTTTGAAGAACCTTATTTTATGAAAGACTGGACAGACGACCAAAAAGCAGGCAAGTCAGAGAATGATCAACATATCATGGCTAATAAACTGAATAGAATTTGCCTATCAACTCTTGTCACTGATGCCAGTATCAAAAACAATACAAGTTGTTGAACGATTATCACCTCTTTTACATAGAGACTATATTTC
Source organism: Gilbertella persicaria (assembly GCF_025201335.1). Lineage (NCBI taxonomy): Eukaryota > Fungi > Mucoromycota > Mucoromycetes > Mucorales > Choanephoraceae > Gilbertella > Gilbertella persicaria. The sequence goes on from NW_026251966.1 coordinate 208,522, forward strand.
TGTAGAGTGTATACTGTTTAGAATTCATTACTGATTGTCTATAGTCATTGCCTTATGAAATTGCAATTCAAATTCTTTATTATCTCGATATTACTTCACTCACCTGTATTTCAAGAGTCTCGAAACGATGGAAAGTGTTGAGTGAAGACCAAACATTATGGAAAGCCTTGTTCTTTTCTACAGGATATAAAGCCAATCAGACATCGATTGACCGTTATTTATCAGGAGAAAATCTATCTTTAACACCTCAGACAACAGTGTCTGCCATGACTCCTGCTTCTTGTTCTAGATTTACAACAATACCAGTAACAAGAACTCCTTACGAACCCCCACATGCTTCTCTGACTCGATTAAAACCTTATAAACGAACCACCAACCTATTTTTAGATCGAATGGCACTTCAGAATGAGACGAGTCCTACTCGTATGGAATTTGCTCCAAGTAGACCACATCATGAAGAAGACTTGATGTCTTCTGCTCATATGAGTAGTAGTTTAAGTAGCAGTAGCAGCAGTAGCAATGAAAGCATCCCTGACCATACAACTACACTTCAGCATCTGCATCGATTGAACCTGAATGATGGTCTTACCACTGGCACTAGTCTTGTCATTCGACCCACACAAGTCTATTCCTCACGCTCACAACCCTTACAGACACCTAAATCACCTACTAAAAACCACCGTGAAGTCCTGTCGCATATGATTGTCGAACGTCCCTTCTTAAACCGACCTCCTCCTCGACGCCATGTCAAATACGATGAGGCAGCCATCTACCATTACAAAGAACAATCAGACACACGCTATATCAATTGGAAACGACTCTATCGTAACCGCAGCATGATTGATCAACGATGGCTGGAAGGCAAATACCGAACACGCCAATTCCCCTCGTCACATCATCTCAACGATCTGATGTTGATGGAAGATGCTCAACACAACAGCGGTATTTACTGTCTCCAGTTTGATGCTGAGTTATTGGTCACTGGCAGTCGAGATAGAAACCTCAAGATGTGGGATATTCGAACAGGTCGTCTCAGACATACCCTAGAGGGTCATACAGGCAGTGTGCTCTGTCTTCAGTTTGATGATCGCCATTTGATCAGTGGCAGTAGTGATGGCACTCTTGTGTTATGGGATATTCATACAGGCAGCAAAATTAAGACACTTGTAGGTCATGGTGAAAGTGTCTTGAATGTCAAGTTGTTGGGCAATGCAGTCGTCAGTTGCTCAAAAGATAGAACTGTCCGTACTTGGGACTTGACAAAGGGAACAACGACTAGGGTGTTTCGTGGTCATCGGGCTGCTGTAAATGCTGTCCAATTCAAGGGAGATCGTGTGGTATCTGCTTCTGGTGATCGCACCATCAAGATATGGGATATGGTAACTTCATCTTGTGGTTCATGTATAGTTTACTGACAGGAGGGACCTTTTTTTTTTGTTTTGTTTTGTTTAGCATACGGGCGAATGTCTACGTACATTAGATTCTCATAGTAGAGGTATTGCCTGTGTTGAATATGATGGTCAATACATTGTGAGTGGCTCTAGTGATCAGTCTATCAAAGTATGGAATGCTGCTACTGGTGAATGTTTGCATACACTCCTGGGTCATACTGATCTTGTGCGTACACTTCAACTGGACTCTAAATCAAAGACGATTGTCAGCGGTAGTTATGATGGTAGTCTCAAGATATGGGGATTAGAAGATGGTAAATTGCAAAGAACCTTAAATCAATCCTCGCATGGAAGGTAAGTAATAACAACCTTATTATGTTTATTCTTTACTCATCGCTGTACTAGAATCCTCAATCTTCAGTTTGATTTCAGCAAGATTGTATGCTGTTCCAATCTCGGCAAGATTGTGATGTATGATTTTACGCATGGCATGGACACACAATTCCTTTTATAATTCATATAGACCTTTATTTTAATATCTTAATCTTCTCTCTATTAATAGAATTCATTTTCTTTGTACATTAAATATATTATTCATGTCTGACCAACTTAAAGTATTGTCTCTCAACTGCTGGTAAACAACTCGCTTCATAAACAATGCCTTACTCTATCTGTAGGGGACTGGCTATTGTCTCAAAGAACCGAGATCTTAGACTAAAAGCGATTGCAAACGTACTTTCAGGTCAAGATTATGACTTGATCACACTTCAAGAGGTTTGGGTTCAAACAGACTTTCAACGTATTCGACATGCTGTGAAGGATACATTACCTCATTCAAAATACTTCTATAGGTAAATCAACCAAAAGATACATAGATGACTTATCCTACATCAAGTGGAGTACTTGGAAGTGGACTTGCCATTCTTTCCAAGTTTCCTATTCTTTCCACCCAATATCATCGCTATCACTTGAACGGAAAGCCATTGATGTTTATCCATGGCGATTATTATGTAGGCAAAGGAGTGGGTTCTATTGTAGTGGATCATCCCACTGTGGGTCTATTAGAAGTATTCAATACCCATTTGCATGCCAGTTATAGTCCTCGACATCAATACAACGCTCATCGAGCAGCTGAATGTTGGCAATTAGCGACCCTTTTAAGGAATTCAGCTGCTATGGGAAGACAGATTGTGATGGCAAGTAAGAATGTGTTTATGATTCACTGACATCAAAAGAATAGTCGGGTGATTTCAATAGTGTACCTACTTCCATCAACTATCAATTGATTTGTGATCATGGATGCATGACGGATTCATGGCTTGAATTACATGGTGAACCTGATCCTACCAAGTTTGATGTGGACACTATGACACAAGAAGCGTACACTCAATACTTTGGTTATACTTGCAATTCTCCTTTTAATACTTTTTCTCGGTACTATCAATCAGATATCCACACTGCCTCAGCCAAACGATTGGATTATATCTTTTATCGACATACACCTCAATTGAAGTGTATTGCATCCAATGTCGTATTTACTAACCTTATACCTGATTCAAACCAGAGTTATTCAGACCATTTTGGTGTCATGTCTATCTTTCAACTCTCGCTCCATGCGGATCTATCCAATCTTAATAAGACACAACTCAAACTATCGACTGTAGATGCCATTCTAGAAGAACTAAGAAAAGAACAGACGTATGCAAAGTATCAATCTCGTTTATTGTTATATGCATGTCTTGTATGTCTTGTACTCCAAATGGTGCTGTATATCATCAATATTGTGCTACCGACAACATTAAGTCAACATGGATCGTTACCTATTGTCCTTGTTACTGTGGTTGTTGGTCTGTTGATGAACATTGTGTCTGTTCTTTTGCCTGTCTGTTTGATTGTTGGCTTTGTGTTTGGACATACAGAGCAGAGAACACTTTCTCAATTCATAGATGAAATAGAGACATTTCGATACCAATTAGAAAAAGCACCTGTCTTGTTAATAAAATAGAATCCGAGTCGGATTCATATGGGCCGGAATAGACGTTATAAATACTCCCTCTCAGGCGCCTTTTTTGTTATTCTTTTCTCCCATTTATCTATCAACATAACAAACATGAGCAATTTTTCTTTCCGTGGTACTCTTGAAGGTAAAGCTCAATACGGATGGATAGCATAATTCATGATTCTATTGATAGGACACAATGGCTGGGGTAAATGTGCCATACATATAAAAGAAGGGCAAATTCACTAACCTGGCTTTAAAGTCACTTCCATTGTTACTTCTTCTGAAGCTCCTGATATGGTTCTTTCTTCTTCTCGTGGTAGGTTGATAAAATTAGGATTGATTAAATGACTTATGATTGGACAGACAAGTCTATCATTGTTTGGCATATTACTAGGTTTGAATAGCAGTGTAGTAGGTATTTCTATTACTAAATGTATCTACTTGTCATATAATGACAGGTAAATAGATACACTTTTTTCTTTTTCTATATGTAGGTTTTTGTTTTTTTGTTTTGTTTTTTTTCTGTTTTATTGCGGCACACACAATGGGTGGAGCGATAACATTTAAAAAAAGAAAAGAAAAGGGAACAGCCTCATAGTTAAAGTGAATGTCATTTTTTCAATTTGAAAAAATTACTCACGATTGCCCTTACAGGGATGAAATTAACTACGGTGTTCCTCGCAAAGCCCTTGTTGGCCACAACCATATTATTGAAGATTTAGCTATTTCTTCTGATGGTCAATTTGCTTTATCTGCTTCATGGGATCACACACTTCGTCTTTGGGATTTGACGACCGGAAAGACTACCCGTCGTTTCGTTGGTCATACCAAAGATGTCTTGTCTGTCTCCTTTTCTGCTGATAACCGCCAAATTGTCTCTGGTTCTCGAGACAAGACAATCAAGTTATGGAACACGTTGGGTGAATGCAAGTACAATATCACTGAAGATAATCATTCTGAATGGGTCTCTTGTGTCCGTTTCTCGCCTAACCCTGCTCACCCTGTGATTATCTCTGCTGGTTGGGATAAGCTTGTCAAGGTCTGGGATTTGACGAAACTCAAGATTCGTACCAACTTTATTGGTCATAACGGTTATGTGAACACGGTCGCTATCTCTCCTGATGCCACTCTTTGTGCTTCTGGAGGTAAGGACGGTGTTGTCATGCTCTGGGATGTGAAGGATGCCAAGCACTTGTATTCTCTTGAGGCTGGAAATGAAGTCCATCACCTTGTTTTCTCTCCTAACCGCTACTGGCTCTGTGCTGCCGTTGGTTCTTCTATCAAGGTTTGGGACCTTGAAGATAATAATGTGGTCGATGTCTTGACACCTGAATATAACACTACAGCTAAACAAGCTGATCCTCTTTGCCTTTCTCTTGCTTGGAGTGCTGATGGTACGACACTTTACTCTGGCCATTCTGATAATATCATTCGTGTCTGGCAAATAGTTCATACTTTGTAATATACATAAACAATAAAAAAAAACAAGTGTGTCACGTTACTGACAGCCATCGGAATAAGCCAACCCGACGTTTATTCTAGACAACCCTTTATTTTAAGGAGCTTTTTTTTTTTTTTTTGTTATCAGTGTTAGGTCATTGCATACCCCCAACATCAAACTTGTATGCGAAAATGCTTTCTGTCCTAATCAAGTAACATTAAAAAAAAATAGATAGTTCGGCATCACTTTAACAAGTGTTGGTAGCACACATATTTAACCAAACGCAGTTATTCCGAATCAAATATGTCAAGTATCAAAGTGCTATGAGGCTTGTAGCCATTTGCTTTTTTTGTATGCAATAACAACAACAACAATAAGGAGACAAAGTGTCACCATGAAGCATAATAAAAAAACGAAGACTTTTTTTTCTTTATTCTTTCTTTCTTTATCGTCAACTATGCTTCAGAACCCACCTACTTTTAACTTCACTCGACGACATCATATTTCACAGAAACCAATTTATTCAATACCTTGTATACTGATTGACTTTACAGCCATGACGCTATGTGATTTAATACCCACTCGAAAAAAGAACCGCTCATTACCAGAATTTGTCTTTTTTGTTCAAAAAGTGACGCATCAGGCCCATATTCATGTACGCACATTGCTGGTAGCATTGATTTATCTGAAGCGAGCAAAATCAAACTTGCCCAAACGAGCTGTTGGCAATGACGACACAACCCACCGCATGTTCTTGGCTTCTCTTTTACTCGCCTCTAAATTCTTACAGGACACCACCTGGACAGCCCATGCACTCAGTAATCGCCGTGTCTATGAAATCTGTGGTGGCCTGTTTTCTCTACAGGAAATCAACCAATTTGAGCGTGGATTTCTTAAGCTTATTCAATATGATTGTTATGTGGATGATCAAGCATTACATCAGTTTGTGGAATCCAATCGGTCTGATTTCTCACTTTAATGTCTGTAAATATAATGTAAATAATCATCATCATCATAATAAAACGCATGTCGATCTCTTTATTCGGCACATTAAGGACATGATTGATGTTTATGAGATTCTTTTACAGCTAGTTCAGAAGCAACAGAAGCAGCATCATCTGAGGCTAATTTTTCTTTTAGGCTTGGTGGGGTTTGATGTCTTTGAACCACTTGTTCTTTTTCATTGTCTTCGTTCTCTTCTTCAGGTTTTATAGGAGCAGGTGGTTCTTCATAGTCACCAATTCGATCCCATGCGTCCTTTTTTTTGAGAGGGCCTGAACTTCTTGTCTTGTTGGTATATACGGGTAAATTGCCAATATCCATGGTGTGGTATCAATAGTAAAAGAAAAAGAAAAAAAAGGAGGGGGATAGTGTTATTTAAATTCAGTAACGCGTTTTTTTTTATTTGTCATAGAAAGTTAAGAATCATTCTTTATAGTTCACTTGGTGCGATCTTCTGGCAGTTGATTTCAATTGGTTTCGAGCAGCTTGTTCATGTTTAATATCACATTTAATACAAATAAATACTCTGAACCTAATAAAATAAGTAAGTAAGTAACGTCATTTTTTGATTTCTTTTTTTTTTTTTTACTTTTGAGGATAAGCTTTGATGGGTGGTTGCGGACATCCACAATGGACAATGGTTTCACAGCGACAACATCGAATAAATACTTGAGGGTCCCAATAAGAACCAGTGCCTGTATAGCCTGGCTTTCTTTGGCCCGTTGTGCTTATCAACTTGGCTTTATAGTCATCGTCTAAATGGTGTCTTTCCCATACTTGAGCAGGTAAATCGTGTTGAAGGCAAATGGCACATATTAAATCGTCTGAGGGTATGACAGCAGCGGGTGTATGTTGTTTTGGTTTTTGTGATTTGTTTTTGGAAGTTAAGATAGAAAGCGCTGTATGAGAAGGAACAGTGGGTGAGGTATTGCCCTCAGTTGGCTTGAAATCATAGCCAATATGGACATCAAATCCCTTCAGTGTAAAGATACTCCTGTTTCTCTCCATGTCATAGCTAGAATAAAGCGAGGCAAAAAGAGCCAAGATATAATCCACCCATTGACTATACTGTGTGTTTTCAACAGGATAGCTTTCGTTGTTCTGAATGATCGCAAGAGAACGTTGATAATGATGAGTGAGTTTGCCCATAGAGATTTTAGATAGATCAATACTTTTCCATAGATCTAAAGTAAGCATCCGAGGCACTTTGCCGAATTCCTCAAACAAGTGTTGGTTTCTTCTTCCTACCCAACGATGATAAACAACAGCCAAGCGTCTCTTTCTAGAGGACCCTGAATCTTTTTTTGTTGTGTTTGTATGGTCCAGGCATTCATAGGGTTCACCTTGGAAGGCCAAGTGATATTGTTCTGTACATGTAACATGGTAATACTTATCACATAAATGACATGGTATTTTAGCACCATATTGAGCATAGCTTGGTTTAGTACAATCAGCACAAATCTATACAAAGGTATCAGTTGATGCTCTTGCTGTCTCTCTCTCTCTCTCTCTTTTTTGGAGGGGGGGGATTACCTGTTCAAAGTTACTTGATGGAATGAAGTCTAATTGAGCCTCATAATACTCTGTAGACGTATTAAACACAATACCATCTTCCCCTAAAAAGGTCTTTGCACAATTATAATGCACCCAAGGTAGAGTGTATTTCTTTGGATCCAACATACAAAACACACCAGACGTGTTTGGACATAAGGCACAAGCAATACCTACACTTGTAGGCAAAGACTTCAAGTAATTGCATTTATCACATATCCATCGACGTGTCATCTTGAGTCCTGTCTTCTTTGTCTTGTGATAACAACTGGTATGAAGACGGACATCACACATGGGGTTATCGCAGCCAATGATTGGTTCTTTCTCATTATCGCCAAAGCAAATGCAGCATACGTCGGGTGATTGTCGAATACGCCAGGTATAGAGAAATTTACCGTACCGTCTGATTCTTTCGATGGCCGTGGGTTGGTCTGGTATCCTGCGTGGTTTGGATGGTTGAATGTCAGTCTGTTGGTTGTTGTTTGATGGCGTGACTATGGAAGAAGGCTCTGAAGACGCAGGCACTGCTGATGGTTTGGCTGGTGTCGGCACTACTGATGGTTTGGCTGGGGCAGGCACCGCTGATGACTTGGCTGGGGCAGGCACCGCTGATGACTTGGCTGGGGCAGGCACCGCTGATGACTTGGCTGGGGCAGGCACCGCTGATGACTTGGCTGGGGCAGGCACCGCTGATGACTTGGCTGCGGCAGGCATCGCTGATGGTTTGGCTGCGGCAGGCATCGCTGATGGTTTGGCTGGTGTCGGCACTACTGATGGTTTGGCTGGGGCAGGCACCGCTGATGACTTGGCTGGGGCAGCCACCGCTGATGGTTTGGCTGGTATGGGCTCTGATGGTTTGACTGGTGTAGGCTCTGATAGTTTGACTGGTGTAGGCTCTGACGGCTTAGATAGTGTAGGCTCTGACGGCTTAGATAGTGTAGGCTCTGACGGCTTAGATAGTGTAGACTCTGGCACTGACGAAACCTTTGATCTGGGTCTTCCCTTGGGCCGTCCTTTTGTTATTACGGGTTGTCGAGAAGGAGGAGGTGTGACATCATCTTCCAATTCATATTCCTGATCTGAATCATTCGTTAGACACTCTACAGATTTAGAGCTGGTGGATCTACTGCTTGTCGACAGATGATCGTCCTTTGAGAGGATGCTTTCTACCTCGGGTGTCACTTGTTTCTCCTTTCCTTTTGAGAAAGCAGTTAACAAGGCAGCATCTTCCAATACACTAGACGTGGTACTAGCCTCAGAAGAAGCAGATGCCGCTCGGTGCCATTTTCTGCTGGTGTTTCGTGTAGGAGGCAAGACAACGCTTGGTTCTAAGGACTGAGATCCGTCTGTTACGAGAGAAGATAGGTTACTTTCCGTAGGCTTTGGTTCGTTGGGCTGTTGGTATTCCGTAAAAGATCGTTTGGATGGTATCACCATGCTACCATGCATAGACTCGTCGTCTTTTGAACGGATGCGATGCATTGTGGTATGGCCATGTACTGCTATCATTCAGTCATTGAAATTGCAAACGATAGATTACTTACAGTGTGTATCATGAGCATGATTCAAACGATACGCGTGCCTGAAGTTGATAGGATCCGAAGACTTGTAGTCAGAATGCACTTCAAAATGAGATGGGCTTTGTAGAGCAGCTTGAAAGTATGGATAAAGATGAGGTACATAATAGCGCGATTTGACAGGAGGGTACTTGTCTGGATACGGCGCATGAAAATCAGGTTTGATTTGGTATTGATCTGCTTGGAAATGAGGACCTGAAAAGACAGATAAAGAATGTGTTCGCCTCTGTTCAATACAGTTATGCTCGGGCTTTTTCAGAACTGCGATATTGCCCTTCAAGGCTTCTTCACAAGGCTTTTTTTGTGAAGAAGAAGAAGAAGAAGAAGAAGAAAGAGAGGGAATGACATCCACTCGAGAAGGCTTTGAAACGACAAGAGAAAACCGCTCTTGAGAAGAGGAACGAAAATCTGATATTTTTGTAATAGCTGTTGATTCTAAGCTGCTATTTCTATTGAAGAAAAACAAAAAACGCGTTAATGCCTCTTTTTTTTTCTGTTTTACAGCTTGTTTACGCTTGCATAGTTGAGATTTAACCAAGATCGTTGGACTCAATATCCTTTTTAAATAAAAAAGAAACAAACTGTGGGGATAAAGAAAAAAAAAAAGTCGGCAGACACACACATACACCATCTTATTTTATTCTCAGAAATATGCAACGATTGTCTTTACGGTGCAATCATTGTAAGGAGTAACGTTGGATATGGATGCTAGAGATGAAACCATCGATAATGTTTATTCTTATTTACTAATCAGTTTTGATATGTCTTTCTCTTGAACTTGTCCAGAAAAACGATCAATCAAGGCCTTGACTTTTTCATATACCATAAAAGTAACAGCTTGACCAGGAGCAACACGCAAAAGACGAGGCGTAAGACCCTTATAGAAAGCCAAAGGACCTTCTTTTCGAAGGATTTCAAATGTCACTGTCTTCAATCGCTCAAATCCACTTCCAGATGCAGACGATCTTTGGATACGGGTCTTGATGGTATCAATAGGCGCATTTGAAAGTGGACCCATGGCACCAGAGACACCACCCAAAACCAAGTGTTGATAAGAAGGCAATTCAGCCACATCTTGTGCTTTTAATGCAAACTTTTTCATCTCTTGATAAGCAGTAAAGTTGGCAGCTTGGTTGGTAGCTAGACGGGTGTTGAGTCATACATGTCTTCTCCGTGAGCATCTTACCTTGTCTTAAGGCTGTCAAAGTGACACCTTTGTATAATGCTCTGACACCTTCTTCTTTTACAATGGTGTAAGCAGCATGAGGTGCATTACGGTATTTTGGAATATCTAATGGATCAGCCATTGAATGGCGTTGAGCCTATTATCATGGTATTGAGAAACCAAGAAAACAAGAAAAAGAGGGGAAAATGATATAAACATACCTGCAGACGAATCTTGATCAAATCCATAGGACTAACAACAAGAACAGCTTCTGTTGTACCAGCAGCAAGACCAGCTATAGATACTAAGTACACATGAACCATAAGATACCCTCGCTTACCCAAGAAAACAGAGCTAGTGCTCACTACACCATGCGTATCTGCCATCCATGACTTGTACAGTTCAAAAGAAGAGAAACGAATAGCCATCTTAGGTACAATACCAGAAACAACAGCACCTAAACCTTTATACAATGCCCAAAAAGATTCATTTCTCACAATCTTTGTACCTACACCCAAGAATCCCAATCGTTGACCCTAGACTACTTAAGAGAAAAGAAAAGAAAAAGAGTGATTGCTTACATTGGCATTTCTTGAACCTGTCTTTGATAGTTGCATTCTGACTTTAATGGTATCAAGGGGATGGCAAGCACAAGCTTCCATAAAACCAGCAGCACCACCAGCCACTAAATGAGTCAAAAGAGGTGTCTTTTTCTGATTGTTGCGAGTCATAATAAATGTAGAAAATATAGAAAAGAAAAGACATTGCTTATATATAAAGTAAATAAGAAAAGAAGGGGGGCTTTTCTTTTTCTCTCCTATTTCCTTCTTCTTCTTCTTTTGATCGCCAAGATAAATATGCAGGGATGTCTATAGTATTTCTATGCACGTATTTTTTTTTTTTTTTTTTTTTTTTTTTTTTTTTTTTTTTTTTTTTTTTTTTTGCATCAAGTTTATTTATTTATTTATTTCAGTGCTGTTTGTGTTTGTTTGTGCTTCTTAGTTGCAGCCATTGCTGATATTCCCATTGTGCTACATTTTGAATGAATCCCATATCCCTTAAATACAACTTTCTTGCCACATAGGTGTTCAGCAGACGTTCAATGAGCCCCATAGAATGAAGTACATTGACAACTGAATACCAGAGTATGCCAAATACAATACCAATACTGGATCCAATCCATACTTGACTTAGTGTATGATAACCTAAATAGATACTATAGATTCCAATGAGACACAAAAGTAAGATTACATCTTATCTTCTCTTACCGAGACATAGACACCAGAAAAGCCAAGGTAAACATGGCCAAACTCGTCAACCATTTCCAGATAACATGGTCCAAATGAATATATCTGTACATATACAATGACCCATAGACAGCAAAATACCAAATAAACTGTGAGTGACTTGAAGGCATACCATAACCATCACCCAAGTGAGCTAATGTTCAATTCAGTATACATGGTCTTTTTTTTTTTTTTTTAGTATTTAATTTACCATGAGGTCTTTCTTGTTCAATCCATTCTTTCAAGATGTAATTAAGGGCTTCATTAGCAAGTTGCCCTGATAGCATTAGAATACCAGCCACTTCGCGTCTTGACACAATGACGGATGCATAAAACACAAGAATAGCGATGGGTGCAAGTGTAATGTAAGCTAATGCATATGATATCTTGTCTTGTGGATTGAAATAGACATGAGTTAATGAGATGGACGCAAGTGCATGACTTTCATGAAATGTCATGATGAAAATAAAGCAAAGTAAAGTCGTGCTTTAAAATCTTAAATAATTCAAGTTGAATAGCTTACTCGTACTATCCAGTTTTATTTTGGATGAACATAGTCAGAATAAGAAAGAGAAGACTTAAATAAAAAAAAAACAGTTGTCAGTCACAATAATGGGTTCTATCTGTTGCATGAAAGACCTCTTTTTTTTTTTTTTTTTTCTCTCTTTTCTTCTTATTATTATGGCTCCACCTTATACTTATCCACTGGCTGGTGTTGTTTATTTCATGACACATCCACAGGTAAGCAAAGGCTTGTTTAGATTGTTGATTCACGTATTTCCTTAGTTGTGGCTAAAAGCCCTCTGTCCATTTCTTTTAACACTCATTGTGGGTATTCTATCTCTCGTTTTATCTTTTGTCTATCTTTTGCCATTACAGGCACACGCACTTATCACAGCGCATTGCCCTGTCTGGTTAGCATGGACAGTCTCGGTCATCTTTGTGTTGATCGAGTCTGCTGTGTTTGATCTGCTCTTTTATGCTATCATTCAACCTTTCTTTCAAGACGCTTTGTTTGATGCCACCCTTCGAGCCAGAGGGTTGGATCGTATGTTTGATACTCGTATACCTGTTTCAGGCCTTTTGTTGTGTTGTCGTGGTGTTTCATCAGGCTTAGCATTTGTCTGGTTACTACTATTAGCACAAGTAGTAGTGTTGATTTTGACAGCCCCATTACATTTGATTCCTGTGGTAGGCACTGTCATTGCTTGCTATATTAATGGTTGGGTAGCATGGTAAGCTAACAACATATCATGATCAAACTCATTTCTGTCTCTAGTTGGGGTCATCATATTCATTATGATTTAGAATTCAGAGGATTCTCTGTGGGAGATTCAAGGAGTTTTGCATGGCGACACAAGGCTCAGTATTGTAGTTTTGGTGCAGTAGCTGTAGCACTTGAATTAGTGCCTCTGTTCAATTTGATCTTTATGTGGACTAATGTTGTAGGTGCTGCACTTTGGGTAGGAGATAAATATGAAAAGAACGAAAGAGAAATTTCAAGACGTCAAAGAACAAGTACGTCGAATGAAATCATGACTTTTCCAGGACAAAAAGATGGGTATGGATCTATTTATCTTGCCTAAGGTTGTAATCCTCCTTGAAATAGCTATCTTCCCCTTATAAAACAATAAAGTCCCACCAATCACAATAAGCGAAAGAGTCGAATGTTCTATTTGATAGGCCTTTCTTTTTGGTTCCTGAACATGGACTAAAAATATATATATATATATTTCTTTTTTCTTTTCTTTTTTCCTTTTATCTTTATCTTCTTTATGAAATCTTCTAAACAAGACCATCTATATACAGTTCAATCAAGTGAAGCTAGTTCTTCTGTCTCCCTTCAAGAGATACCTCGTCCTCATTTTTTACAACCCCATTCATTTGAATCTCAACACACTGATTTACCAGAACCAGTTTTACCATGGATGAAATCAGAATCGCGTCAATCTCTTGGATCTCAACGGTCAAGTGTGGATGCATCCAGCCTACATATCATGAAACGACATATGCCTGATCCTGCTATTAAGAAAAAGCAACGATGGACGAAACATAAATGGTGGTTATTGCTGTCGAATACACTGGTAACATGGTAATTATAACATATCGGCGTCTTAATTTGTTATTATTATTATTATTTTTAGCTGTTCTGCTATGGTCTAGGGATTTTATTATTAGCCCTCTTGACTTATTTTAAATGTAAGTCTATACAGAGATGATATAGTGTATTAATCCCTCCTAGTCTATCTTCGTGCAGATGTAGTCATTGTAGGCGAACGCATGATTCTGAATTGCAAGTAACATGCCGTTATCTACAGCACTTGAATTAATCGATTTGTAGTGATTTTGGCTACAGGCGTCATTTGTTTATTTACGTCTGTCTTGGGCTATGTAGGCATCATGCTGAATAACCGTGCCATCTTGACTTTTTACAATTTATTTCTCTGGCCTTGTTTTGGTATGGTTGCTGCTATTGGTTACTCTGCTTATCGTAAAAACAAATGGAACATTGAAGGCAAACTCTCTTATCAATGGCATTATGATCTTGACTCAGATGCCCGTGCACGCATTCAAGCCAATCTTCATTGTTGTGGCTATAAAAGCTTTACAGACTATCATGAACGATCCAACAAATGTTTCCCTCGTACACTTTTACCTGGCTGTAAATTCAAATACCAAACATTCACAAAAGAAGCCCTGACGATGACTTGGATTGTCGCCTTTAGTATGATTCCTGTTCATCTGTTTGTCTTGTTTTCTGCTCTCTTGTGTTCTAATCATATCAACCGTAAATTCGGTAAAGGATTGCCTCCCAAAATTTATCGCTTAGATTATCAAGGTATTGTGGCTGGTACGCCTACAGGAAGTTCATTGAATCTCTATCGAGATGGATTACAACAAAGACATTAAAAAAATATATATATATATTTATTATGATGATGATGATGATAATGAAGTCTCTTTCTGTTGTAATGTAGTAGCAGCAGCAATAGCATTTGTAGCAGCCACTGCAGCAGTAGGTGGAATACTTCCTTCTTCTTCTTCTTCTTTCTCTTTTTCTTCTTTTTCTTCTGCTTCTTTTTCTTCTTTTTCCTCTTTCTTGTTTTCTTTTTTCTTGTCTTCTTCTTGTTGTTGTTGTTCATCATCGTCATCTTTGACTTCACCTTCTTCTTGTTCATCCACTTCACCTTCTTCAGGCTCTTCTTTTTTCACCTGAGATTCTTTTTCTACTTTCTCAGTAGGCTCAGTCTCTTCTGTCTGTCTTGGCTTTTTATTTTCCTCTTGTTGTTCTTGTGGCAAAGCACGCTTTTGACCCAATTGAGGGTTGCCCATACTCAAGAGTGCATCTGCTACACTGGCATCAAAACTCTCGTCTTTCTTTTCTTCTTGTCGAAATGATTCTTCCATTGGACGTTGTTCATAACGGTAATCTGTACGAGGAGATAGACGATGATCAAAGTTACGTGGGCGTGTATGAGGCGAACCTGATTGCGTTGGCGTTGATTCTTCTTTATAACGCATACTCATAGGAGGTAAGTTGCTTTGATACTGTCTTTCATCATGAATAGGGTTCATCTGAGACCGATCGGAAGGTGTAGGTGCACGTCCACCGCCAATGTCAGGAATACGGACATCTTCACGCTGATGTGTAGTAGGGTATGGTGGGTGATAAGGTCCAGGTGAACGACGATGATGATGACTGTTGAGCACAGGAAGGTCACGAGCAGGTCCTGTGTTTTGTTCGTGCGTGGTGAGTGCGTGGTTGACAGGTAATTGAGGTGTAGGCACGCGTTCTTCTGCACGCTGTGTGTGAGCACTGCCCAAGGCAGTATGGTAAGCAGACATACTGGAGGGTGGACCACTAGGACCTGATTGACTGTAAGATCCTGTCATGGGTTGTCCACTTTGATATTGGCTTGGATTACTGACATCCTGAGGCACAGGTGCATTCGGTGCTGTCCTAAACCAACAGATGATGCATTAGTAGTTGACAAACGCATGATGCACACACTTACCCTTGTGTGGATTGAACACTTTGTGATTTTCTCAAGAGTTCTAAGCGTTGTTTGATATGAGGATTACTAGGATCCAGTTCAGCAGCACGTTGATAGGCATCCAACGCATCTTGGACTTGGTTATTGCATGATTCATACAAAGTACCTAAATCATACCATACTTCACTGATATAAGGGTTCAGACGAATAGCACGGCTATACGCATCCAATGCATCTCGGTATTGATTGATTTGATAGTACAAGACACCAATCGAACACCAAAAAGTAGGGTTACGAGCATCTCGATAGACAGCTTGTTGATAGGCTTCATAAGCCTTATTGTAGTTTTGTTCAGCCATGTAACAACGGCCGAGCAAATACCACGATTGAGCGTCATTGCTGTCTGCCTTGAGAGAACGCGTCAGGTATTGAATGGCTAATGCTTGGTTGCAAAACGACGTGTTTTGTTGATGGTATAACCAACCCAGTTGCTGAAGTACTTTTGCATGATCAGGGTTTTCAGCCAAGACGCGTTCATAGGCTTCTTTGGCTAATTCGTATTCTTTTTGTTGTTCATACACATGGCCTGTTTGAAACCAAATATCAGATTCAGTCAGAGGTCTTGGAGGGTTATGAAGAATGTATCGAAAGCACTGATGGATATTAGAGACAAATGATCTTAAGAGAACAAGACACTTTACCTGCAGTGATAAATCATACTTTTGTTGTTGTTTGTAAATGATACCCAATCTAAAATAAATCTCATTGGCCTTTTCGAATTTAGGATCCATCTTCATCACAGCAGAAAAGGCTTCTTCAGCATGTTCAAGTGACCCATAACGATCGTACAAGATACCAATGCCATACCAAAGTTTAGGGTCTTTTGGGTTGGAGAGATGGTATAAGGCCTGCTGATAGGCTTGATAGGCTTCTTGTAAGTTATCCATCATCAGATAACAATGACCGAGAGCAGCCCATGTCTCGCCATTGTTTTCTTGAATAGCCAAGATACGTTTAAAATAGTCGACAGCACGTCCAAATTGTTCGCGTCCTCTACATAAAGACGCGATTTGAGACAAAGCAGCAATCGAATAAGGATTGTGTCTAAGTGCAGATTCATAGCAATTCATAGCTTTATCATAATCGGTCATCATTTCAGCGAGGTTGCCTATTTGAAGTCAGTCTCCTTATATATATATATATAAAAGTCCAGTTGTAAGGACTTACCCATGGTCATCCAGGTCTGTTCATTTACTTGAGCTAATTTCTGTGCAGCTGAAACTTGCTGCTGAGGTACAGTCGCTGCCATTCTAAAATTCTAAAATAAAGATGTCAGTGCCGGGGTTGTTCTTTGTTGGACCATCTAGGGGAAGGGGGGGGGAAAGATGAACAAGAAGAAAAAAGTTGCCATCAAATTCATCTAATGTGCCTCTCTCTCTCTCTCTCTCTTTTTTTTGTTCGTCATCATCTTTACCTGTTATTGTTTACAAATAGAATAAAAGCGTGTCTTTTTTATATTTATCGTGTCGTTTGTCTGAATAGATGGTGATGCGTCGAACAAGATTGAATATAGTTAAAGAAAAGAAGAAGAACAGAAAAAAAAAAAAAAAGTAGACAAACTTGGAACCCCGTGTAAACTTTAAAAAGAAAAAAAAAAGAACGGACTTTGAATAAAGGTAGAGGATGACAGCATTTTATTTTGTTTTTTTTTTAGTCTACAATCAAGTCTTTCACTTTCCAATCTTCATAAGTGCCATCTGGCATAAATCGACGTACAATCAAAGGAATCTTTTTCTCTCTTAATTCTTTGTTGGCAATAGCAAGTGCGTCTGATTCACCATCAATATCTACCATCACGGGTGCATTTAAACTACCCATGTCAGTTTCGTTCATCTGGCTTGTTTTCTAACCTGATCTGCAAGGCGCGTGTGCCTAAAATTCTGGCTCGTTCATATTTTGTTAAATAAGGTGTTGTAATGCGTTCTGTACGTTCTGAGGGATGATTGGCATCATTGGCTGTATTGCCTGCCATCACATCATCGAGAATAGCGACGGATTCACCTTGGTTTTCATCAAAATTGATTTCTTCTACAGCCTAAGTATTCAATCAATACACAGATGCCTTATATTGTATCTACCTCATCTTCATATTGATATTCATAACTACATAAAAAGTAAGTTTATTTAAATACGCGTCTCTGTTATTACTTTACTCGTTATATTCTTGAGGTTCATCGTCGTCGTAATCCATGCTAATAATAAAGAAAGAAAAAAAAAAGA
Source organism: Gilbertella persicaria (assembly GCF_025201335.1). Taxonomy (NCBI): domain Eukaryota; kingdom Fungi; phylum Mucoromycota; class Mucoromycetes; order Mucorales; family Choanephoraceae; genus Gilbertella; species Gilbertella persicaria. The sequence continues at coordinate 226,212 of NW_026251966.1, forward strand.
TGAATTTCCATCACAGTCACACATCCACTTTTAGGCGCTTGCTTCAACGTATTTTGATTGGCTATTCTCATCACTGCCAATTTTTTTTTTTTTTTTTTTGTTATCAAGAAATGACGGAAGCTGGGTTTATCAATAGAAAAATGATAAGAGAACAAGATAAGCCCTTTCTTTTCCATTCTCCATGAACACAAAAGCAGCCATTGTTTCAAATGCCTCTATTTCATCCAAATACAGTCAGTTAAAAATACTCAAGATACCCATTGAATATGTGTTTGTGGATAAACAAGGCAACTTGAGATCTAAAGCAAAGACACTCACTACCTCACCTACATCCATAAATGATATTCCACCATTGATATTGCAAGGATCCAAAGACACAGAATGGTTAGAAGACAGTTATCAACCTGTAGCTATCTATAATGACCCATTTCGTCCTGAAGGAGGTAAATTGGTCTTGTGTGAAGTGCCTAGTCGAAAACGATGTTTGGATATCATGAATTATTATGCTCATTTGGAGCCTTGGTTTGGTATGGAACAAGAGTATGTCTTGTTTGATCCAAATACCAATAAACCATGGGGTTGGCCATTACATGGTGAACCTGAAAAGCAGGTAAATAGATACCTAATATATATATATATATATATATATATATGTTACTTATAGTCGTAGGGTCATTATTATTGTGGTGTAGGTGCAGGCAGAGTGTTTGGTAGAGATATTATGGAAGCCCATTATCGTGCTTGTTTATTTGCAGGCATTACACTATGTGGCTGCAATGCAGAAGTAACACCAAGTCAACTTGAATATCAAGTAGGACCTTGTTTAGGTGTGACGATTGGTGATGAACTCTATATGGCAAGATATATCATGGAACGTATTACAGAAGAATTTGGTGTGGCTGTCTCATTACATCCTAAACCCATACCAGGCGAATGGAATCCTACAGGGTGTCATATCAGTAAAGTATATTGATGAAAAAAGGGTAGTTCCTTATCTGTCTTAGATTTCTCAACCAATGAAATGAGAGCAAGTCCAGATGGTATGTTGGCGATTGATCAAGCAGTAGAGAACATGAGTTCAAGACATTTTGAACATATTGAGGTCTATGGACAAGACAATGAACTCAGACTCACAGGTGAATATGAAACAGGCCATATCTCTGTATTTTCATGTGGTGTGGGTAACCGTGGTGCTTCTATACGTATCCCACGCTCAGTAGCTGTAGAAGGCAAGGGATATATGGAAGACAGAAGGCCTGCAGGCAATATAGATCCTTATGCAGCCATTACAATGATCATGACTTCTTCTTTTAATTATAAATCACCTCATGAACAAACATTTTTATTTTTACCAGAACAAGAATAGTAAATAAAATGTATTTGATCAAGCACCTGTATTGGTGGGATCAGAACTAGGCACAGGACCCAATCGTCTAGCCATGGGATCATCAAAATTATAAAGTGTGTCAGGTGACTTGCTTGATCTCATGGCATCATTGGCAAAACCTTTAGGAAGATCTTGCTGATTCTTATCATGTTGGAAAAAATGATGATGATGATGAGGTTCTTTTGGTTTGTCTTCTTGTTTATCAGTAGGGTTTGTCTTGTTTTTATCTTGATGATGAAAGAAACTCATAATAATCTATAGTAAAAAAAAAAAAAAAAAAGAAAAAGAAAAAGAAAAAATACAACAGCTTATTTAAGCATGACATACTTGTTTCAGCATAAATTTTATTTGATGGGCCGACCCTATAAATAATCATTTAGAGCATGAACCTTTTTCCTTTCTTCTTTCTTCCCACGATATGGCTGTCACACAACGCTTACCCACACGTCAAAACGTAAATAAGGTCCTTGATAACTTTGGTCCTCAAGAAGGCCTTATTTATTTAGCAGGACAAGTGGTTCAAGAAAGAGATGATACTGATGTTGAACTTGCTTTTCGTCAAGAATCTAACTTTCTGTATGTTACAGGTAAATACATCCCAAAAAAAAAAATTTTTTTTTATATATATATATGGTGTAGGTGTTGCTGAACCTGATTTTCATGTGGTGATTGATATTGCTACAAAGCATATTCAATTAGTATCTCCCAACTTAGACCCTGCTCATGTGATGTGGATGGGTTTGCCTGACAGTTTAGAGACTTTGATGGAGAAATACGATATAGATGAAGCCATCTATGTAGACAAATTAAATGACCGTCTGCGTGCCGCTCCTATTGTCTATACTTTACCCATGACCCGCAAGGGCCAATGGGATGCTTCATGGTGTACAGCAGAACAATCTAAACAACTCCATACTGCTTTTGCTGAATCCCGTGCCATCAAATCCGAGTGGGAAATTGAGCTTATTCGTGAAGCCAACCGTATCTCTTCTGAAGCCCATACGGCATTGATGAAAGCATCCCATGTAGGTTCATCGGAGGCTCAATTGCATGCCTTGTTCTTGTACGAATCAGCTCGTCAAGGTGCCTTTTTCCAGGCCTATTATCCTATTGTAGGTGTAGGTAAGAATGCAGCTACTTTGCATTACAACAAGAACAATGCTCCTCTCTCTGAACCCACAGAGATCGTGCTTGTGGATGCAGGCTGTGAAGTCCGTGGTTATGCTTCTGATATCACCCGTTGTTTCCCTGTGAATGGTGTCTTCTCTCCTGAGGCACGCACGATTTACAGTATCGTGTTGGATATGCAAAAGGCTTGTTTGGCTGCTTGTAAGGCAGGTGTTGCTTGGGAACACATTCACCGTATTGCCATGCATGTGGCTTGTGATGGTTTGATGGCCTGTGGTATTTTAGTAGGGGATCGGGATGCCTTGTTAGCCAACCATGTGGTGGCTGCTTTCTTCCCTCATGGTGTAGGCCATATGCTTGGTTTGGATGTGCATGATTTAGGTGGTTATCCTGAAGGTACAGAGCGTATAGATGAACCTGGTATTCGTTATTTGCGTATGCGTCGTGATCTTCAAGCTGGATTTGTGGTCACTGTTGAACCTGGTGTCTATTTCTGTGATTTTTTGATTGATCCTGTCTTGAAGGATGCTAAAACAAGTCATTTTATTAATCAAGAAGCCTTGGCCAAGTATAAATCTGTAGGTGGTGTTCGTATTGAAGACAATATTGTGATCACTCAAGACGGTTATGTCAACTTGACTACTGTACCTAAAGAAATAGATCAAATTGAAGCATGGATGGCTCCATCCTAAATAAAAGACTTGACGTCATGTATGATCACGTGCATATTGCATGAACACATCTTTTTATTATTATTATTATTATTATTATTTTGTTCTTTTCCTTGTTTTATATCATGTCTCTTATTTATGGTTTAGTTGCTCGCGGTTCTACTATTTTAGCAGAACATACAACCAGCAGTGGCAATTATGGGACTGGTAAGATGATGCATGCATGTCTATGAGCTCATGTTCTTTATATAGTGACTCAAGCTATTCTTGAAAAGATTCCACCTAATAACTCCAAATTGACTTATGTCTATGATAGGTATAAACAATACCATTCTATGCTATGTATTGAAAAGTTAGATAGATATTTGTTTCATTATATCTGCGAAGATGGCATTACTTATATGTGTATGGCTGATGATTCTTTTGGTCGTCGTATTCCATTCGTCTTTCTTCAAGACTTGAAAGACAAATTCTTGACAACGTATGGTAAATCAAGAGCCCTTGATGCTCCCCCTTATGGTCTGAATGAATTCTCGCGTGTGATTGAAAAGCAAATGGTAAGAATGCAAGACATAGTGCATAAACTACAATGTATATAGGAATACTTTTCAACCAATCCTAATGCAGACCGTTTAAAGCAAGTACATGGTGAAATTGAACAAGTAAAAGATGTCATGGTTCATAACATTGGTAAGTGAAATGTTGTCTATTGAACTTGCACTGATTTATGTCTAGAACGAGTATTAGAAAGAGGAGAACGTATTGAATTATTAGTTGACAAGACAGATAATTTGAACCAACAAGCCTTTGCTTTCAAGAAGAGAAGTACACAATTAAAAGTAAAAGAAAAAAGAACAAAGATAGATATCGTCAAACTAAGTTTATATTAGCGTGCCATGTGGTGGAAGAATACAAAGATCATGGCCATGATTTGCTTGGTTTGCTTTGTAAGTAGAATTAAATTGAAAGTAAACTTATACCTTTGTTTAGTTGATTGCCTACTTTATTGCTGCTTCTGTATGTGGTTTCCCTGGTAAGTGTGTACATGTATCATAATGTATAATATTGAACTTGTTGATGATTTAGCTTTTGGATCCTGTAGAGCTTAGTCATAATAATAATAAATGTTTATTATCATTATTATGTCAAATATGATACAAATATATATATATATGTATAAGATTGTGTTGTTCTATAAGAAGAGTTCTATGATGCATTAGGAGGTGGAGGTGGTGTTGTACCTTGAGCTTCTTTCGCTGCTGCTGTTGCTGCTTCTTGAGCTGCCTTTGCCTTTAATTCTTCTGCTCTTTCCATATCGAATCTTTCTTTGGCTCTCACTACTTTAGATTGAAGATAAAATGAGCCACCCTTCGCAGGTTCATTCACACCAAACAGATGCTCATAATTCTAATCTTGACTTAGTTTAGAGTTGACATGATCATCGACTTACCTTGGTGATTTTAGAAAGATCAGCATCTTTTGTTACATTCAAAATCTGACAAGCTTCTTCCATAGACATACCCGTCTTACGAGTCAAGACGTCCATCACTGTCTCTTTCGCACTTGCTCTTCCATTACCAGAAGGAGCAGCTCCTCCATTCTTGGCAGCATCTACATGAATCAATACATACTCTCTTCTTTCTTTCTCAACACTTACTCGCAGCAGCTTGTTTATAGGCTGCAACAAATGCTCTTGTCACAACTGAGCCCAAAGAAACAACAATTTGAGCAATAATTCTAGCTGACTAGAATAATGTTATGAAAACATGTATACAACGAGCACTTACCATGACTATATATATATATATATATAATGGGAAAAGGGAAATAAGAAATCAGAACCAGGCGGGGCCTGGCTTTTTTTTTATGTATAGGTTTCGCACTGTTAGAACCAATCAAAATGCTTTATTGTTCTTCTAAATAAGCTTGCAAGTAACGACTTGTTTCGCTAAACCAATGATACAAAGAAGTAATGGAAGGATGTCCTTCAATATTTCCTTGAATTGCTGTTTCAAAATCAATAGATTTATCTTCAATTCGACTCATAAAATCATGTCCTAAAGGCAATTGAAGCACACGTTGATTCAATTCCTCTTGATAGACCTGTTTATCTTTAAAATGGTCCACTCGATATCTATCCAAGGATTGATCCCAGCCAACATCTTGGCCTATCCATGCCTTCATGTAAACAAGGTGATCATACACTGCATTGGATTGAAAGAATGCTGTATTGAAATCAGTCAAGATCTGACTGAATTCTTGTTGAACGACAGGCAATTGAAACAAGGCAGCCACAAGAGGTCGCTTTTGAATGCGATCAAATACGCCAAAACGATCCAGCTGTTGAAACCGAGTAGTGACTGTTGTCCGTCTTTCTCTCAGCGTACTTCCCATGGTTTGGTCCAGGTCTGTAGAGAGCCAAACCAGTCTTCCGTCTTGATCTGGGTCTTGATAGATCATGTAATTATGGGCTGCTCCCATATAACCATCCACATGGCCCAACAAGATTTCAAATGCCATGTTCCTCAAGAACAAAGACACATCCAATCGTTTATTCCATGATGCTAATACTGCTTCTTGATCCATGCCTGTCTTGTCTTGATGCACAAAATCAATCAAGGACACCAAGACTTCAAAATCATCTGCGTCCGTGGCATTCTTTTTAGGCAGCATCTTATAAGCACTGGTCTTTCCTTCATAATAGTCCTGGACGGCTGAACCATGGTATTCAAGATTGGCACCTGAGGCCAAGATGCCTTTGGCCAATGGATTCTCTTGCATTTGACCTTGAATCAATGTACCTGCTTGATAGTCTGCATGGCCTTGACCAAACATGTTCTTGAGAAAAGGACCTTTGTAATGGTCAACAAGGGAATAAAGACCTTGGGGCTCATCATTGATAAACAACCGAATAAACGATGCTTGTGAAGTAGGAATATCAGCCGCTTCCAACATGTCATAATACATTTTTTCACGCAGAAAGCTAGGGTCGGTGACACAGGAGCGAATCTTGAACCGCTGAAACCCATCGATCGATTCACCTTGAGCCAAGTTCATGCTGTACGACAGTTTTCTAAACAATTTCGACGTCTGTCCACCCAAGGCAAATTCAAGCTGATGGTAGTGCTCGATACGGTCTGATGTGATACGGGTCAGATTGACCGTCAAGACAGGCTCTTCTAGTATCTTGTCGTGTAGCTGTTTGTAATCGTCTGGGTCAAGATGGACATGAAACGTAGGGATTTCGTTCATCGGATGGACTTGGTTGCGAGACACTGCTTTTTTATAATAGGTGTTGTTGGATCCATAGTCAACAGGCGATAAACGATGCACATCTTGTCTTTGTGTGACAGCACGACCATAGAATTCATACAGGGATGAATGAGTGCGGAAAAAAGGTTCACTGTCGATCAGTTTGTTTGTGCTGTCAAGCACGACATATTGGTATCGACCCATCATGTCGAATTGACCTTCATACACAAGACTATCGGATAGGGAATTATTTAAGGCATGAATTTGATTTTGTCCTTCAAAACGAATGCCCATTTTTTGATGAGGCGTATGAATGACATGAAATAGTGTCTGTTGAGCATCTGCCACATAAAAGGTCACAAGGGCCACTAACAAAAGTTCAATTCCATCTTGTTTTGATTCTCTATAGGCTTACATGAAATCAATCCAACTATCTTCATCTCCAATGAATAAAAATTCTTTATTTTATGGAAAATGTATATGTATATATAAAAAGCTATCTTTTTTATAGGGTTATTTAGTGAGAATGTAAAGTAGTAGTTGGAAATTCAATATGCAAATAAGTATTAAGAAATTATATATATAAAAAAAAAAGCCCTTTTTCAGAACCTGCTGTATACAAAAAAACTTGTCTCTAAGAGGTATAAGAATATCATGCATTACGTTGGCTATAAGTACGAGATTCATGTTGATCAGCAGTAGACATCAATTGAATGTCCGTATAGATAGAAGAGTTGTTGTAAGAAGGTCTCGAGGGTATATGCATAGGGTCTAAATCATTCACTTGCGACTTGAGTACTTTAGCAGGAGGTGAACGATTATCTTTGCCATAAGAATGAAGTACCATACCACAATGTTCACAGAACGATTGTTCAGGAAGTCGAGTATAATCAAGTCGTAAGGCTTCTACTAACAAGGTAGATTCAATGACTTCAAAATAAACAGTAAATGCCTATTATGCAAATAAATAAATAAATAAAGAAGGGGGAATAAGTGAATCGACTTACATCAGATCGACTACCAATGAAATGTGTTACTTTAAACAGATTCATGACTAAATTGACGACAAAAGTAAAGATCAAGCAGACTAAAGACTTGCGTGCAATGTATTCAATCACTTGACTACGATGACTCATGAGTGTTCGAGAGTTTCGAATATGTACATAGAGTCTAAATGAACAATGAGTAATGAATAGCATTTGTTTGTCTTTGTGTACCTGCGGACAAACATGCCACTTAAGAATAAATTGGCCAATGCATCAGCGACAAAATTCAAAGTAATGACACCTGTGCCCCTATTTATAGACATGAGTGTGATATTGCATGGACTAAAAACGACTTTACCATTGAGCAAGGCAATTTGCTCCAAATTGAACATGTTGTTCCATTAATTGTTGCTGTAATGTATGAAAAGCCAATTCATAAGGCCAATCAGCAAACCGAAGTGTAATTAAAAACACACCAACGGCTTTAATCCAAAGCGAATGTTTATCTGCTTCCAAGATCAAGAGTCGTTTAAACATGATGGAATACATTAAAATGAAATCTATAATCATGAGTCATTGAATTATTGTAAGGTTGTTCTTACTCAAATGCCATAATCTAACAAAGGACATCAGTATAAATGAATAAAAGATAGAAATGAACATACGAAACAAGCAATGGCCAAAATGCACAAGTCGTAATTTCAAAAAGAGGGACAAGGCCATAAATAAAACGATGAATAAAAAGTACACAGACTTGAGCTATGTTCATTAAATGACTATATATGATAAGTTTATGTTGTGTTCGAAAACCTTACATTAACCCGTTTGTACGTCGGTATTGCCGAAGACAGACAAAAAAATTGCGTACACAAATGGTTACTGCTAACCACATGCCAATCATACTAAGTCGATCAACAACTTGCTCGCCATAAGGTGATAATTCAATCATGGTCGACTCAGAAAGAAAAAAAGAAAAAAAAATGGAAAGAAGAAGAAAAAGAAGGAAAAGGAAAAGAATACTTTATTAGGGTTTTATTCAACCTATTACAAAGTAAAAACTAGTGGCTGAGTGCTACGTTGTTGTGGAGACAGAAAAAAAAAAAGGGAAAAACAGGCTAGATCGAATAAAACCCAAGAAAACGACTGAAATTCTTTTGGTCCCAGCGTTTCCCGTATATGAAAATAACACAAGATAATTAGTTTAATCCAATCATATTCTATTGATTCGGAAACTAGGTGAAAGCCAAGTTTCCCAATCGTCTATACGGTCAGGATGACCAAAGATCTTAAGAGCCTTTGCACGTATTCTAAAAGACCCATTTGGTGCAACATTGCTCTTGTTCCTGTTGTCTAAAATACGACCCGACCAGTCAAGGGCATAATCATATAAATCATTTGAATGATCATTTCTTGATACATAATGGCTTTGTCCGTCCCAAAGTTGACCTATAACTTGGTCTTGTTCAGAGACTAGTTCAAACTTGATGATGGCTGTAGGGCTACCCAGTCGAGTATAGAGGTGCAAAACAGAAGATGGTTGCCAATGACGCTTTGTGGTTGCAAAATTATAAACAAGACTTGTGTTTAGAATATGTCCGTTACTGTCGCCAATGAAAGGATATCCCGTCTAACAAGTCATTAAAAAAAAGGAGCCATATGTTAGCATGTATTTCTGTTTTTTTTACCTTTGTATCCAATATAGGAAGATCTCTTTGATTGCCCAAGGCACCAAAATAAGGAATATGAGACTCATGTGTTGCGTTTGTGTTCATATCCGATGATGATACCTTAAGATAGCCTCCATAAATTAAATGTGTTTCATTTGACAATGGTTGTGTAAATTGAACTTGAATATTGATATTTTCGTCGGGATTCAGTCGAACGGAATTTTGGCTGAACGTTACTTTAGCATCACTGATTAGGTAGGTCGGTACCAGTTGCGGGACAGCACTTGTAGAAAAGTGGTAGCCTACAACAAAAGTATCAACATCATAATATATGGATGATTCTATACCTTGAATAGCAGCAGCAGGCATATGTGTAAGTTGAAACAGTTTTGGCTGATTGGATCGATTTTTAACATTGATGATTGTTGAATTTAAAAAATACATGGTGTCATTTAGAGCAAGCGTGGAAGGTGTCATTAGCTGATCGCCTGATATAGAGTTATAGATCTTACTAATTTAGTACCCCTATATTCCGAATATATTGAATGTTACCTGAACTAATCCCGAACCTTGTTTTGCTGGCGATTCGAATAGACCTGGCTGCTTTTTGATGGGTTTGGCATAGTTGACTAGACTATCCAAGATTGTCTTTTGGTCTCTTGCGCCTGTAGCATGCATCAACAACGCAATACATCCTGTTATATAAGGCTAATTTCAAATAAATAAATATATATAGAGTATATGTTGTGTAGCTACTTACAGTAGCCATACTCGTGCCACTTAACATAGCGTAGGCACCTAATAGAAGCCATATGTTATCGTTGATTTAATATGTTATTTAGTTTTTACCCATATTCACTGGGAAAGTAGAGTAAACATATCCTCCAATAGCAGAGATCTCTGGTTTGAAATGAAGCTAATAAAGAAAAAGGGAAATAAGTAATCATTAAATAACCCTATCTACCTCTGGATCAGGGCCCCATGTAGAAAATCTAGTGTCTATATCAATTGCTTGTTCATAACAAAAAAAAATATTACTTTACACAGATGATTTTCCTCTTGTCTTGATATCTAACATGGCAGTTGTAAACTTTAAAAATAAAGGATGAGAAGACGTGTAAGCGTTTACAATCAAACGGTGACTTTGATCATTGATGGAAGCAACAGGAATCCTGACTGAATTTCTATAAGGTCTGATGGTCATGGAAGGAGGAGCAATGATGGAACTATGATTAGAATAGACTAAGATACCTATACCACCTGCTCTTTGTACAGACAGTGCTTTTTGACCATAGTCGCATTGACCATGCTTCACCATCACAATAGCGCCTGTTAGATTTTGATGAAAATCAGTATGACACCCATAGTCATTGTTGGACAATGAAATCAATGGCAATTCTGGTCCATCTATGACAAACTTTCTTCCTTGAGCTATGATATAGTCTATCATCCTCTGTATGAGCCTATGAATACAATAAAGTGAATTTTACCTAATGTTATTATTTGTGTGTTGTTATTCATGATCTGGATGACTGGACTCAATTTCTTGTGGTTATCAATTGATCCTACTGCAATGACTTGCTTTCCGATAGCGGGAGAAGGCGTTCTTGCTATCCCTATCATGCCCATTCAGTACCATGTATTTTCTTTTCATTTTTTTTTTTTTTTTACCATCTCGACCTTCATTGCCCTGAGCAACGACAACAGTAATGTTCTTCTGAGCTATGTTTGAAAGAGTGACAGCTAATGCATCCTAGTTCATGCTTAATTTAAATCCTCGGTTGAGTTGGTTTTACCTCTTGCCAGGAACTCACGCCACCACCCAAGGATAGATTAATAATATCCATTCCAGCTTTTACCGCCATATCCCTAAATAGACTGATAAGCCTCGAAAAACCCCCATTACGACTTACGCTGCAGCAATAATAATATCATCGTCTGTATCTCCATTACAACCAAAGATACTATATATTTTTTTCGCTAGGTTAGTCAAATATGTATTTACATATTACTTTACCGCCATGCTCCAATGGTAACACCTGGAGCAACCCCTTCAAACTCCTGTCATTCATTATAAGATTAAATATCAGCAAGCAATGAGCAAATGCTTACCTTGAACGTATCATTGGCGGCAACAATACCAGCAACGTGTGTTCCATGTCCATCGCATTGATCCCTTTGTCAATATAAATATTGTGTAAAGGTGCATGTTACTTACAGAGGATCTTTGTCAGGTTTAATATGACCATTCACTATGTAAATCATGGTTTGTAAAGGTATTTCTTATGTACGCTTACTTCCAAAACCATCTCCCACTAAGTCTTCTCCATATTGAACAAGGCAACCTTCCTATATAAAAAGCTTATCAGCATGTTACTTTCAACCCCTTTTGTATACTTGCACCAAAACAACCACCTAAAGCAGGATGTGTATAATCAATACCAGTGTCCAAAATGCCCACTTTGATGCCTTTGCCTGTCCATCCTTTCTCTTTGGCCTTATCGACGGTTGTCATCTTATGAGCAAACTGCAAATTGGCTAATCCTTCGTCGATAGTCAACGGCTTTTCATTAAAAAACGAATCATTATCAAGCTTAGAAAACCTAACATCTTTGTTCCATGCCATCAAATTTTGTTCAATAATAGCATTAGGTCTACTGTATCGTTTTCCTGGCCAATACTGATGAACATAGGGACATTTAGAAAGCGTGAAAGCCAAGAAATCAGTGGCTGTCGTGGTCTGATTGAGAGAAGTTGCACTCAAGTCGTTCTTGAGTTCGATAGACATGCCGTTAAAGGCATCAGAGTAATTGTAGCGGATATAGATATTGTTAATGACATGATGTGCTTGAAGATACCGTAAGAACCGTTCTCTGTCTTGATGAATAGCTTGCGTATCATTGAGCGGCGAACGAAATTGGATTGTAAACCGCTTGTTCGTATTGATCTCCTTGTTTAGTGAAATGCGACACAAGCAGCAAGTGACTAGAGTCCACCATATAAACGCAAAGAGTAGTAATGGCCTGTTCATAGCCATAAAAAAAAATAAAGAAAAAAGAAGAGGAAAGAGTGAGTGTATTTTTAAAAACATTTGTTTATTCAAGCGTACCTGAAAATCGTTCCCCATTGCATTCCATTGATCAAAACATTGTTGCTTTATTTGATTTGATGATATCATTTTTACACAAGAGCTAACAGTACAATGTCATATAATGAACAGACAACTTTTAGTGACCTGTATACAAACGACTTCTTTTTTTACGTCTGTGCAAAAATAAGAATAAAAAAAGTATAACTTTCTTGATATTTCTGGATCGTCAAATATTTGTTCAGTCGAGAATGAAACCTTATTTTTATTTTGAATGCTGAATTTCGTCATAAAAGTTTTTTTATTTTAAACAGACTGATAAGTATAAGCTACATACAAGTTTATTAGAATATAAAGTGAAGTATGTTTACAGTAATAAAACTCTTCAAAGGAATGGACAATATCTTGTCCACAGCAGCCATAGAAACAAGCATGTCTCCATACTAAACACTCAAAGCATTTTGCCTATTACAAATCAGGCGTTAAACATGTACTGATCAAAGTAAACAGTGGCTTTGTATGTATCGAATATAATCAAGTGGATATTTAATTTTGCTAAATGTGACGATTAAATGATGCGTCTAATAAAGCCTTCTGTTAAAGTTATTTTGATCCAAGACTGTGAAGTCATCATCCTTTATATGGATCTCATTGCTCCCGGAATTGCATAAAGTGGCAAAGCTTTTTAAGTTGCCCATGTTCAAAACGATAGATTGAATACAAATCAAAGAAATTACTATGGCCACACCTTGAAAAGTAAAAACAATATCAATGGTATACAAAGCCAATATCATTGCCTTAGTAATGATGATGGACTGGCCACTTTCATCGCTGTGTACATTTAGATAGATCAACTATAGGGAATTAACATTCTTTTGTCATTGAAAAGACAGCGGTCCATTTTATAAAAACAAAAAATAAAACTCAAACACCTTTACATCTTCTTATTGCACTTTTTGACTCAATAAGCATCTTGGGTCACATTATTCACAAACTCCTGTTTAATAAAAAGAAATAAACAAACTCATGTATATAAATCAAATATTTATAACGACAAAAAGAAAATACACAATCGCACCATTCAATGTTCCTTTTTATTTAGCAAGTCCTGGTTTTCTTTTTGTCAAGACGATTCTATTTTATGACTAAATAGTAAAAGCTAAAACGAGTTGTTTAGATACGTTTGAAGAATCCAAGACTATTTAGTTAATGGGTATCAAGCATTTGCACTCTGTCGAAGATGATGAACCCTTAATTTATTTGGGGTTTCCATTGATACAAAGCCGTATTCAAAGAGTCAATTCTATGGGTTCTATGATAACAAAGGTTAAGACTACCATACAAATCCACTCTACACGTTCATTGTCTGTGGTTGGCCGAGCCACTGTCTTGAATTCATTGATATTGTCTAAAATATGGTATACCTTGCGGGTTACTCCGTTGACGCTTGCTGATTTCAAACAATTGAGATCTTTGGCCATTCGATTCTTGCGTAAGAATATATTTCCTGTTATTTCTTGGAAAGTATGGACGCTGCCAAAAAAAAGGCGGACTTGGAGTAATTGATATTCAGATTCAGGCCTCGACTTTATGTTTTCGCTGGCTGCATCCTTTGTTGGCGTATGATCAAGATACTATTGATGCTCATCCGGTTTCGCACTTACTTAGCCTTCATATTCGTAATATCAATGACTGCAAATATCATCAGGTTCCATTGCTGTTTCCTTCTTCTCGTACACAAGGGCTGAAAAAACAAAGGACTGGCACTATTAATATGATATACCGTGCCATTGATTGTCTTCCTCGATCATTTGCTAATGCTCGCCTTAATACTGTTACCGCTATGGTCCTACCTTTGCAAGCTGTACTTTACATTCCTCCTTCTTCGTCCTTTGTTGTCCCCCTACGTGTCAAGAAAATGATGGTGTCAGATGTCTTTCAAGTTGATGCTAGACTCAACTTTGTTCACTGGAAAGATACTCGCGATCCTTCGTTACTTTATTGGAAGCGTACTCCCTCCACAGTCTTCAAAGGTCTTGCATCTGGGAGTTTGAAACTTTAGCCATTTTTTAGCTCTGTATGTAGTCCTGCTCCACTTGAAGACTCGACGGTCTCATTTGCGCCCTTGATCAACCAATTTCGGTTTCAAGATGATCAAGGTATTGGTAGTGTCAAGGCATCGGCTAAGACATTTCGTCAGTCAGTTCTCTTGTCTATAGCTCCTCATTTAGCCTTGAGAAATATTGCAGAAGTGAAATGGAAATTCTTTTGGTCTCTGTCTCTTACCACCATTCAACGTAATGTGACATACCGGTATATCTTGGGATGTATTCCTCATCGTCGATTCTTACATTTTATTATGCCTCGTGTGTTTGACTCTCCCTTCTGTCCGGTGTGCTTAACTACCACTGACTCTATTAGCCATATGCTCTTTCATTGTCCAACTAAAGAGAAGGTATGGTAGGAAATCATCTTTGAGTTTCTTTGGCCTACCACCTCAATATCTGATATCAAAGAGGCTCTTCTGTCCCTGGACTTCTCGTACATCTGGTATTGCCAGTGGAAAGGAATCAAACCATACCGAATCCTCATAATTACTCTTTCACAAATCTAGCTTGCTCATATGAGATTTATCTTTGACAAGACCCCCATTGTACCCACGGCCATATTAGCAAGCATCCGATTCAATGTTCATCAGACCATTGAAGAGGATCATTGCCATTCAATCATGTAACTTTTTTTTTCTTTCTTTCTATCTATTTTATTTTATTTTAGTTTATTTTGTTTAGTATATTTCGTTTTATTTTATTAACTTTCATTTTAATTGCACCCGCCTCTTCACTTTGACTATTACTCTTAGTGTACACGGCTCAATCAATAAACACATTTAAAAAAAGGACCTTTTAACGTATACCAAACACTATATTACTTAAACATTGTGGGGCCCTGAAACAGATCTAGACATATATTTTTCATCTTATTTTTAAGAGGTCATGTTTCATTACTAAGGGCAAAGACATTCAACTAAAATGAATTACACAATAATAATTTACCAACAGGGTTTTATTTTACATGACATACTAAAATAATAAAGATAAAGTTCAAGAGCAAGCAACGATCTACCCACGACTACTGCGCTATTTCTGAAGTCTAACCGAAATTAACAAATGCGTGTGAATATGCAAGTTGAGTTGTTGAGAGTAAAAAAAAAAAAGGAATAGTCTTTCCCCCACACTTCCGTTTATAGATTCTTTTGTATATCAAAAAAAAAAATGATTGGATCATTTCAATTCAAAGAGGCAGAGAAAGAGAGTTCATTGAATCCTTTATCCAGGGTTACATCCTATTGTTGAATATATCTTGCACAAAAAAGTTAGATTCATTGCATTTAAATTAATTACACTTATTGTTATTTCCAATCATAACGACGTGTATCTTAAATATTCCAGCAATTCACACGTAGACACTTCAAAAAGAAATGGGTCCCCCCTTTTTTTTCCTGCCAAGGCATAATCAGCAGTTTGCTGTAGTTGTACCAGTCAGACAAGTGTGACAGAATCATCCTATCATTGCGATTAGATAATTTCCCTTTACGGATTGCATCTCAGCTTGATATATTTAAAATTCAATCTTAAATCCGATATTGTGTAACACCCTAGTATTGCGTTTTACGTCGTCACGTCACTTACAGACAAAGACTGACTGTTTACAATTGTGTATGGTACTTGTTGTATATCCAAAATTAGACTTAAAAGACAAAAGCAAAAAGAAGACATACCATTGAAACCCGTATGATATTTTTCTGTATCATATCATTCTTTTATCTAAATTTGTTTGTGTCATGGAAAGATAAACTTTTTAGAATTTGAAAATAGGCTGACAATTAGATTCATTATCTTGGTTTCATATATAAACATGATAACACGACGCTGACTCTTGTTCATCCATACCATGTCAAAGGAGAATACATTTTAATGTACAAATGTGGAAAAAAAACCCCTTTCGAAAGCGAAGGAAAAAAAAGACCACGCAGACGGCGTCATTCATGATGGATTAAAATGGGCATACCCGATATATGAAAACAATAGGAGCACTGTAATATGCATTCTTTATATATATACAAAAAATAGTTTTAATCTGGTCCGAAGCAGTCTTGATCTTTGATACTACTTGTTATTCTCTGTCTTTTTTTTTTATTTGTATAAAGGCAAAGTTATTTCAAGAAAAAGACTGATTGGGTAACTATCTAAAATGGCCACATGAACACGGTTCTTTCCGCACAATAACCAAAAAAAAAAAACTCTTCTTATAGAGAATAACCCGGAAAGCAACGATATTGAAGTTTACAATAGGCGACAACATAGGTTATAGCTCAAAGAAAACATATATGGAAATCAGATCCTATAAGAGGCGTTTAGAATTCTCCATAAGAAGAATTTGAGAATATAAGCGCAATTAAAATCGCTGCCTACTTTGTTTCTCTTTATAGATAACATCGATATAAACGGGGTCCTTCGTGAGAATTCTATAGTGTTTTCTAGTAATTATATATTATTTCATTTTTAGTAGATTTGTCCTACTTTCTCATATGTTTCAATTGATTCCGTGTGTTACAGTTAGATCTGAATTCAATTCATATCTATGATAATAGAAAAAGCTAATCTGAAATTTGTTATCATTTTCTGCCTGGTCTCGTGAGAAAAATAACTTGTGATAACAAACAGTAGTCAGTTTTGGATTACTACTTGCTGTTGCTTCTTTTGATGTTCGTACTGCTCCTAAACTAAGGTTTACTGGACTTTAAAATGAGGTGATGTATTTGGTAAAAAAAAAAAAGTTCAGAGGTCATAGGTTACAGATTGAAAGCGTTGAGCGGTATTTAGTAATCCAAGTTGACCCCTCCTTGAGTGAACCAGTCATAATTTCCGTTCTATTGCGGGGCTTTTGGCGGAGATTGCTTTATCTCAAGTTTCAAGTGATACGAGCACCTATCATATTTTTTCCTGTAAAAGTATATAAAGGGTTTCTTTTTCTTAATTTTTTACGTCGATCATTTTTTCCAAAACTAAACTTTTCTTCTCTTTTTTTCTCCTTTTCCCTCTCCAACCTCCTTACAATGTCAAACGATAATTCCTCTGTCACTTCTGAAAAGTATAAGGTTGAACAAACCACAATCGATAATTATGTGGAAGAAGATCGTGCCTCTAGCATTGTCAATGAATTTGGTCATGGTAGTGGTAACTTCATGACTGCCTACTTCAACGTTGTTTGTGTTGTTGCAGGTACTGGTACTCTCGGTCTTCCCAAAGCCTTTGCTGAAGGTATGTTCAAACATTTGTAAAAAAAAAAAATTGCATGACTAAACAAATTTATAGGTGGTTGGTTAGGTATCCTCATCTTATTCTTGGCCTATTTCATGTCTGTGTACTCTGGTATTGTTCTCATTCGTTGTTTATACTATAAGCCTGGTCACCGTCTTCATGACTATAAAGCTATTGGTACTGCTGCCTTTGGTTATCCCGGTTACATTATTGCTTCTGTTCTCCATCTTCTCAATCTCTTTGGTTGTCCCGCTCTTTATCTCGTGTTGGCCAGTAATAACATGGTTAGCTTGTTGGCTGGCAAGAGTGATGTTATTAGCTACAAGGTCTGGACTATCATTTGGGGTGTCTTTTTGTTGATTCCTTCATTGATTTTGAAGACTCTTAAGGAAGTCACTGCTATTGCTGCTATTGGCGCTCTCTGTACTATGATTGCTGTCTTTGCCGTTCTTGTTCAAGGCCCTATTCTTCGTAACTCTAGCGATGCTATTGTTGAACATGATAGTGTCATCTGGGCTGGTTTCCCCGTTGCTCTTTCTACTATTGCTTTCTCTTATGGTGGTAACAACACTTACCCTCACGTTGAACATGCCTTGAAGAAGCCTCATCAATGGAAGTATGCTGTCATTGCCGGCCTCTCTACCTGTACTGCTCTTTACTTCTTGACTGCTGTTCCTGGTTACTGGTCTTTTGGTAGAAACACTAAAAGTCCCATTTACAGCAACTTGGATGAAATCCCCAGAATTCTCTCCATGATTGTCATGACCATTCACGTTATCTTTGCAATTCCCATCTACACTACCTCTTTCTCTTTGGAATTTGAAAAATTCGTCAACTGTTCCGATGAAAAGCTTGGTAAATTCGGTGCTTGGGTAGGTCGTGCCATTATTCGTGCCTGTACCATGGCTATCCTTGTCGTCTTAGCTGCTTTCATTCCTTTCTTTGATGACTTTATGGGTTTGATTGGTGCTCTTGCCAACTGTGGTCTTGTCTTCTTGTTGCCTATTCTCTGTTACCTTAAGCTTACTGGTGTTCGTAACAAGCCTTGGTATGAACTTGCTTTCTGTGCCCTCACTCTTTTCTTGGGTATCATTGGTTGTGTCTTTGGTACTATTGACAGTATCAAGGCTTTAATTAAGGACTTCCAAGCCTAAAATGTTTTTTTATATACCTTAAAAATTAGTTGTACTTTCTTTCTTCTTGTAAATATCCTTTTCTTTCTACTTTGTTTAATAATAAATTTTTATGTATTCTAGATGATTTGCATAAGCAAAAAAAATGTCGTTTTCAAATGAGGATTAGTAGTAGCTTTTGAACAATAGAAAAGTCTATTGTATATCATAGAGATCTGTTGATCAGAAAATAGGTACTGATAGCATGAAACAAAAAAAAAAAAAAAAAAAAAAAAAAAAAACTTAGCGTATAGCGGAGGAAGAAAGAAAGTTTAGTTTCTGTGAAAAACCATAGAAAATGAGTTCACCCTGAATGATTAATGTCTCTTTATTTGTACTTGCTCACAAAAATAAATAAATAAGAGAATTCACCCAAACTCAGCAAGAACCCCTCTTTAATCATTCGAGATGTAACTTGTACATCATTTATCCTTCGTCATCAAAAAACAGGGATGCATTTAAAGGGAACACTGTCAATCTGCATATAAATTAATTGTCGGGATACATCAAAGTTTGCTTTAGAATATGTAAATCTTTTATACAAACGAATTGTGTTGATATATTGCGCGCATATTCTTGTCTACATGGTGATTGAAAGAGACTCTCTAAGCTTTATTGATAGATGTATGCATTACAAAAGACAATCATTACAGGATGACATGGTGAATAATTCTGAAGTCAATGTAAACAAGTATCATAGAAAAAGGGACTGTAGAATCAGCTTGTGCAAAACCTGCTTCAAACAACCACAATACAACAAAAAAAAACCTCGCTGATTTCAATATGTAATAAGACAGAACATTTTGAGACATGCTTGTCAAGTCATTAAATACTCTAGTAATTATCATTATCAGAATTTTACAAACTCGAAAACACATTAGTAACCATGTACGTGCTCTAGAATGCAGACGAATACCCAGACATTCAAAATGATGAAGTTTTTACATACATTAGCTTGCCAAAGCAATAGTGTTCATACTATCAAAGAAACAATCCTCTAATCTGTTTCCAAATTAGGTAGTATCTTTGTAAGCTCTATTCTTTCTATTTTAGAAGCCTCATCTTTGTGTGGTTTAGCAATTGAAGTCATAGAATGACAGAGAGGCCTTTTAAGATCATATCTTTCGAGATCATTCGTCAAAGTACTCTGACATGCCAACCAGATGAATAAAATCGCAAGGCACAGTTAAATGTGCAAATTTGATGAGTTCTTCAGATCACATCTATTGAATGGCTATGTCTAGCCGAATATGTGATTCTTGCAAGTTTTTAAGAACAAACTGCCTTCATTGTTTTAGAGTAGACAACACATTATATATGCGTCCTATTTATTCAAAGTCAAGTAGAATTTACTTACAGA
This sequence comes from Gilbertella persicaria, assembly GCF_025201335.1. Lineage (NCBI taxonomy): Eukaryota > Fungi > Mucoromycota > Mucoromycetes > Mucorales > Choanephoraceae > Gilbertella > Gilbertella persicaria. The sequence goes on from NW_026251966.1 coordinate 246,244, forward strand.
ACGGTAAAAGATCCAAGAAATCAAATCTACTTCATGCTATGCTCAATGCAGCAAAAATGATTCTTGATGATAAAGAATGTCTGATTTCTTTTTTTTTTCTGCATGAAATAAAGACCTACTGTTATTTTTGTCAGTCTCAGCTGGAAAAGCCCTGTTTTTTTCTTTTGTTCCCTCTTTTTTTTCTTGTATCCTAAAACGCGCTTCATATACAATAGCCATGGAACTACCTAGTGTAGATCCACCTGCTAAAAAAACACTTGATTCTATACCTAGAGGTAGTAGTAGTAATAACAAAGAAGTTAGTATTAAGTATGTCTAGATGAATCAACACGAAGAAAAGTGACCGACATCATCGATCATCAGTTTGATTTAGAAATTTACCTTAAACAAAAGGAATTAGTCACAATCAAACAAGAGATCGCAAAAGCAGAGAGTATTCTTGCAGACATTAAGCAAGCGGTTGAAAACGGTACTCCATAGTATTGTAGACAACTACTCATACTCTATAGAAACAATCGCAGCATCCATGCCCGAAGCAGCTCATTATACCCGACGTTCTGCCATGTATTATCATGGTGGCTCACAAGCTCTTTTGAATCAAAACACACCACCACCAACAGCATCAAAGCGAAAAATATATAGAACATCAGATAAAGTCAAAGTGTATGGTAGACGTCAAGACGGTGTCTATGTTAGGTAAAAAAAAAAGTTTTTTTTTTTTTCTATATGCTTCAAGCTCATCCTTTATTAGTCTATCTTGTCCTGCCTGTCATCGTGAGGATTTTGCGAATCAACAAGGCTTTTTGAACCATTGTAGAATTTCACATAATTTAGAATTCGGGCCCTATGAACAAATTATGTTGCAGTGTGGTACACCAGTAGATGAATCAGAAGTACCTGAAGACCATCCTGCTCGTTTGAGACCCGTATTGAACTTAACGCCTGTGCCTAAACAACCACAAAAAAAAATTGAAAGAGTAAAAATAGTGCATGGTGTATCTATATGTGTTGCTTATATTCTTTTATGTAGCCTTCCATTAAAGTATTCGAAGAGGATGTGGATATGGAATTAGACAATGAAAAGAGAGCATCTTCAGCTGCAAGGACAACAGAATACAGTGACTTAAGCAGTAACATAGAAACAGCATCCATTCATACGCAAAAAGAAAATACTATAGCACCTAAAGACAATACTATAGTGGCTAAAGAAAATGCTATAGCACCTAAAGACAATACTATAGTAGCCAAAGATAATGCCTCAGCAGCCAAAGACACTACTATAGCAGCCAAAGATAATGCCACGACATCCAAAGACAATGCTCCAGTGCTTGAGGACACTGATACAGTAGTTAAAGAAAATACTCAAGTGCTCGAGAATACATCTGTCGAAAAAGCAGAAAACGAAGTGCCTCAAGTTGAGTCATTAGCAGCAGCTGTTGTGCCAGCAGAAGCCGGTTCTCGATTCTATATTAAACGAAGCATCATTGTTGGGAATGTCAGTAAATACATTGTACCAGGTAAGAAAAGAAAAAAGAAAGTGATACTCTATGTTGCTAATACTCTATCAAGAACGAAGAGATCCTTCACTAAAGCAATTCACGCATAAATGGATGATTTATGTTGTCGAACCACCACAATCAAAAGAAAAGATTTCAACATTCATTACCTGTGTTCGGTTCTATTTACACCCAAGCTATAAGCCGCATGATGTCGTTGATGTAACTGAACCGCCCTTCAAACTGACTCGATTTGGTTGGGGTGAGTTTCCTATCCGCATCCAACTATTCTTTGTCGATAAGCGTAGAAACAAAGCAGTTGATTTGATTCATCATTTAAGACTGGACAATTCACATTCAGGGAAGCAGTTGTTGGGCGGAGAACGTATGATTGAAATCGAATTAGATAGAAACACAGATTTCAAAGACACTAGTTCACGCCCTTCTGCTCCAGGTAGTCCACCAAGCACACCTATGCGAGACACAGAATCGCCTGCTGTGATGGCTGTAAAGCAAAAGATGAGCCTATTGAATGGGCTACTAAAAGAATGTGTTCGAAAACTACCGATTATTAGAGCCAGTAAGTAGAAGCATCGGTTTTGTTACGTATTGACATCCAAATAGACACACACGGTCTTACACTGCCTTATACGTGTGCTCCCAGCTACAAAATGTTCTTTAAATGGTCTATTGGTAAACGAAAAGGACTTGAGTGGCATCGTGCTCGAATATTACGGATAGAGACTCAAAAAAGAGCGTTTGACACAAATGACAATGTCTTGAGAATGGCTGCTGAAGCATTGGGTACAAAAGATGTTGTGATATGGTGTAGAAATAACAAATATACACCGAGTAAATCAGAGCAAACAGAAGAGATAAAGAATTTAGACAAAGCACTGGGGTACTGCAAGTTTTGTGGTTATTTAAGAGATGAACATGATCAAACAGATGATGATAGTTGCCCTCAAAGGCCTAAGGGATGGAGCAGTAGAAAGCGCAATGGTGGTATCAACAGCATCAGTAATGTGACGCATTTATTAAACCAGCTTGAAATGGGTTGGGATGAAGTAAAAGAAGCAGGTATAAAAAGCCAAGTAGAAATGATAAGCATTGATAATGTGTTTTAGATGAAGAAATGGATATTGATGTGGATGTAGATCAAAGAACAGCTGGACAGACCAACAAGGAAAAAGATACTTCTGAAAGAGTGAAGAGATGGGCATTAGAGTCTGATGTGATGGATGTAGCAAACGAAAGATCGCTTGATTGGATATGGTCAGTTGTTGGTCAATTGCGCTTAAAGAGCGTGATAGCCAATGATATGTTACTTGCAAAAGATGGTAATCTACAGGGCCCTACATCAGACTTTGATCTTGCTGCAGCCATGAGTCAACGTTTGGTGGTTGGCAATGTTTTAACACAGGTAAGTCCTTGACTAAAAACGGATATATATATAACAATACAATAGGCCACACGAATCTTCCTCAAAAGATTATTAGACAAAACTGTAAATATCTCTCGCAAACAAGACAATGCTACCGATAAATCAACCAGGATGATAGTGCCATACCATGTTTATCAAGCAGCTCAACAGACACAAGAATTCGACTTTCTTACAAACCAATATATGGGTCCTGAAGAAAACTCATAGCCCCCTTTTTTTTAAAAAAAAAGTTCATTTTGTATTCCCCTCCATCTTTTCTCTTATCATCGTAAATAGTACATTTAACAAATACATAATAATCCATCATTTTTATTTTAAGTGGAAGCAGAAGGCGCAAACACAGAAGGGAGTCTTTTACGTGTATCAACATTGGATACAGAATATTGCATACGTCTTGCTGCTGCTTTTCCAATAGCATTGTTGTTCCAAACATGTGTTTCTGTAGGATTCGCTGCTTCTTCTAATGTCTTTTGATATCCTTTCCATTCTTCATTCGAATGGCCTGTTAATTCTTCATCTGCTCTTGGAGTAAAGGGTGATATTGGACTTGGTAAAAGTTGTTCATCTTCTTCTTCTTCTTCTTGTGGTACGGGGTATCCTCTCCAAACTTCTTCTTCATCTTCCTCTTCTTCATCTTCTTCTTGACTGCTTGTGATAGGGTATCCTGTCCATTCTTCATCATCTTCAGTGTCAGCAACTGTTTGAGATGGTGTACTATCTAAAGGATATCCTGCCCATTCCTCATCGTCTTCTTCAGTCAAGATAATCACATCATCGTCATCATCATTATCATTGAATTTCTCTAAAGACCGTTGTAGTTTCTGAGGAACAAATTCAGGTGCTGTAGGTGAAAGTAACGGTTTTTTAGACTTGTCTGCATTTTGTTCTGTGCTCTCTTCATTGTTTTCTGTTTTTGTTGGCATATTTTTTGTTTTGTTTTGTTCATATTCAAGAATTTCAAAATTATCTTCGGATCTGCTCGATTTTGATCCGCTATCCATATCTTTTGTTTCTGTGTTTCTTGCTACATCTTCTTTTGTATTGCTAACAGTGCTCTTCTTACTGCTTGTACTATTTCTGTTATCATTGCTATTACCATTGTCATTCATGTCGCTCTTTGAACTTGTTTGTTGTTTGTTTATTTCAGGAGGCTTATGAATCACAAGTTCATCAACAACAGTTTGTTGATCCTTAAGCTGTTTCGGTGGTTTGGCAGGAGCAAGACTATGGGATGAGACAACTTTAGTTGGTACTTCTTGTTCAAAGAATTCCCAATACATATCATCATCATCATCTTGTTCTGTTTCCAAATTAACTTCACCAGCAGCCAAAGGTGCCACATACATGCTTTCACTGTGTAACTGACTTTTTGTCAAATAAGCACGTGAGACAAGCCAATGGTAGATGGTGGGGCTGCTTCGTAGCCCATCGAGTTCAGAACATGGCCCAATAGTGAGTTTGATACTGTGGATGGGCTTAGCACTTGATCTCTGACTACTCTGGAAAGATAACCGACGATGGGTCATGATGGGCGTAGAGTATTTCTCTAGTTCAATGGGATGAATATGGGCATGTTGTTGACAGAATGCTAGTAAGCGTGTGACAGAAGCCAGTGCTTGTTGACTTGATTCTGACAGAATGACTTCGACAGCATCATCTTTGACAAAGGGTGAAGACAATCGCTGAGTATGAACAAGATTTCGTATGATTCCAAGATGGGCATGCATGAACGGAACTGCAATCATTTGTGATTTATTGGGCGTTGTGTTTAAAAATCGAGATGTGTGTAGCCAAAGTTGATGGTGATAGGCTTCATATTGATTATAAGGTGAAAGAATAGCCACAATTTCTTTGTAGACATTCAGGTATTTAGTAGGGCATTGGTGCCAGACAAACTGTAGTCGCTGTACTTCTGGCATATGCAAGCAAGTCATGATGGCAGCGCAGCCAGAAAAGTCGCGGTAGATATGCAAGAGGATATAAGCAATTTGGATCAGTTGAGCCACCATGCTGTTACTGGAGCTTTTTTTGGGACTGCTATCATCACCATAGATGAGCATATGTGCAAAGGCATGAGAGAGATAGCGATGGAAATCAAGTAAGGGTATGATGTTGGATTGCTTGTCAAAATTAGACAGTTTTTTCTCGTCTAAAATGACCATACGGAAAAGATTGCAGTTGATGTATGCTATTTCTTTAGCTACTTGATAGCTGTCGAGTCCAGTCAGGAACAAGGACTGGATCGATTGCATATTTTTCGTAAGCTGATCCAGCTTTTCTCTTTGTTGAGCAAGGTCTTTCTCAAGTATAGAGCTTGTTCCGGATGGTTCTTCCGATAAGAGTTGAGTTGTATGTGCTAATGATTTGGCATATTCACAAGAGGTTTGAATCAATGGTGATAAAGGTACAAGTGGAAGCCTTTTGGCTGTTCCTTTTTGCATATTATATAAAGAAAGAGGGAGAAAAGAGAAAGAAAAAATTCTTCTTGTTTGTTTTCTTAAAATCGTACAAAACGAGTGACGTCTCTGTTGGTGTTTTTTCTTGAAGGCAGTTTGATGTTTATCTTGTTGACTTTAAGTTCCGCTTTTTTTTTTGGCTTTCTTTGTCCTCTGTCAGGGTCCCTTTTATCTGTCTTTTTTTTTTTTGGTATGCGAGTATTAAGTCTTTGGAATGTCTCTCGACAAGCTATCTATCAGTCTAATTTTATAAGAAAACACTTTAAGCATACAAAAGCTTTTGTGACAACACCTATTTATTATGTCAACGCTGGTAATCTCGAACACTTTCAATTTACCTTGTCTAATAGCATTTTATTAGTGCCTCATATTGGCCACTTGTACTCGACAGTTTTGGCAGATACTATTCGGCGTAATTATGCGTTGCACGGCAACCAAGTGATTATGTCAACAGGAACAGACGAACATGGTTTGAAGGTAGTACAGAGTAATAAGTACCAAATCCATTCATTCATGTTAGATTCAACAAGCTGCAGAAAAAAACAAAATGAAGCCTATTGAATTCTGCAACCAAGTATCACAAAGTTTTAAGGTAATTTCAAATCTAATGATATAAGATGCTAAAAAATATATATATAGCAATTATGTGAGGCTGCTAATGTAGAATACACAAGTTTTGAACGTACTACCAACCCACAGCATATTGCTACAGTGAATGAATTATGGAATGTGTTATTGAAAAATGGTTATTTATATAAAGGAAAGCATGAAGGATGGTATGCAGTATCAGACGAAGCCTTTTATGCAAACAATCAAGTACAAGAATCTGTGGATGAAAAAACAGGCGAGAAAATCATGGTTGCTATTGAATCTGGTCAGCGTGTTGAATGGACTTCAGAGGAAAACTACAAATTTAAATTATCAGCATTTGGAGAACGTATTCTGAATTGGATTGAACAAAACCCTACAGCCATTGTACCCAACAATAGAAAGAATGAGGTGATATCTTGGGTGAAAGCTGGTCTTTCTGACTTGTCTGTCTCACGATTAAGATCACGTCTTGACTGGGGCATTCAAGTCCCCAATGATCCAGAGCATACGATCTATGTGTGGCTAGATGCACTTACAAACTATCTTACAGCAACCGGATACCCATGGATACAGGACAGTACCAACAAAGATGCTTTCCCCCCAGATGTTCAAGTTGTAGGCAAAGATATTGTCCGATTTCATGCTATTTACTGGCCCGCCTTTCTTATGGCTGCAGGATTACCATTGCCTAAACAAATTTTAGCTCATGCACATTGGACAATGGGTAAACAAAAGATGTCAAAAAGTAGGGGTAATGTGGCCGATCCTTTCCAGGTATTAAAGGATTATGGTGTGGACCCTGTACGTTATTACCTTGTACGTGATGGTGGTCTTGCTGATGATGGAGGTAATTAAGCAGAATCGAGATCTCAGGAACTAATTTGTATAGATTATTCTGAGGATATGATTCGTACGAGATATAAAAAGGATCTTGCTGGCCAACTTGGCAACTTGTTGAACAGAGCCACGGCAAAATCCTTACTTCCTAATGGTATTGTACCTAAAAAGAGTAGTAGTGTTGATCCTAGAGATGAAATGTTGCACAAGCAAATTAGTGAGACAGCAGGTAAAATATATACGTAAGAAATCACATACTCAAATATATTAGGAAACTATAATAAGGCATTTGAAGAGCGTGAATTTAGCAAGGCATATGGCTATATTTTTGATATGGTCTCTCAAGTAAGTAAAACTTTTGTTAAAGTATAAAATACTAACTCTGCTTAAGGCAAACAAACACTTTACAGAGAATGAGCCGTGGAATATGGCTAAAAATCCTGAGGAAAAAGAACGCCTGAACACAGTTTTGTTTTATTCATTAGAGGCTTGTCGTGTAGCTGGTATCTTATTGCAGCCTGTGATGCCCACCAAGATGTCAAGTCTATTGACTCGTTTAGGTGTTTCAGAAGAGCATCGCTACTTTAAAGACGCTGCTTCTCTTACTGAGTCTTTAAGACCATTAGGAGAACTGGATGGTGTTTTGTTTCCTCGTTTGTAGACTTTTTGTTAAACTTATTAAATTTCACCAGCATGTTTGCACGGATATTCCCTTTCGCTTCTTTCTCATTGCTGTCATTTAATTTGTAAGGAAAGAATACTTGTATAGCTATCATCTACCAAAAGAAGCATATTTAAAACTATGTTTACGACTTCTGAGCCTTAAAGCATTAATTTAGCCATTCGATCTGTCCTAGGTCTATGTTTATTAGAAATAACCAGACTCACCAGCTCAATAGATCAAGTGTGTTTTGATAAGACGTTTTATTTGTATCAGCAGTTTGATAGCATATTGCTTATTGATGTAAAAGAGATGCCAGACAAACAAATACTTCAACAGTGAAAAAGACAACAGTACGTGCAAATCTTTGTTTTTTTCTTAGACAGTATGAAGGCATTGTAAAGCCTATTTGTACACACATAAATCCTCTAAACATCTAGAAGCCATGTTCAATAACACATAGTGCCTTTGGAGTTGATTTAAGATAAAAACAAAACGACAAGCAAAATTTGGTCAAAATGGCCTTTGATCCAAAGGTAAAAATTTATAGTTTACTTGTATGGCTGTGAATACTGGCCCCTATAGGATAAGTGTCTAACCATTAGTTTGAAAAAAGAAAGGTGCAAAAAAAAAAAAAACTATAGAATTATAAGGAAAAAAAGGACAAGAAGCGTAGACACAAAAGGGATTACTCATAAAAATGTTTATTTTAACAACTTTTAATTTCTTTCTGGAACCACGAGACAAAAGATAGAACTATCGACAAGCTTAAGTACTCAAAATAAGCATCAGACTCTCTAGTTTCTGGTGAATGCTTTTGTTTATTAACTGTACTACAAAAGTGGCGAAATATGAGCGAAAAACATCATAGACATTGTTGCGCATTTTCTCAAGATTTAAGCAGCAAAGTTGCTGTGCTGTTTACATCAAAGACTCAGAAAGCAAAGATCTACAACTTTTATCATTACGTCAAGGCGAAATAACTGCGTATTTATGCGGCTCTCAGCAAAAGCTCTTATTTGTTGCACGTATTCTGTAGCATCGTAGGGCTACAAGAAGATGTGCTCAACAATGATTTGCTATAAAAAACAAAGACTATACAAAGATAAAAAATCAAGCGAAAAAGGGGAGAATAAAAATGAGAGATGTAGGGATTATTCGAGACAATTTGCCTCTTCAGCGCCGCGGCAGCCAACTGCCCGAAGGCTCTGATCGAAGGCAATGCTCGCAAGGAAGGGTTCTTTTCGATGGGTATGGACCTAATAGGCTTTCCAAAGCTCTAGAAGTGCAATAATGAGTAGCGTTTCAACTTCAACTGGACAAGACTTGTTAATGTTGAGTTTGTCAAAATCCAAGGATTGAAAAGCTGAGGAGATATCGTCGATAGAAGTGCTGGACCAAATAATGTTGGTCTCGAAAAAATTATTTTCGAGACGCTGAGAGAAGTAAAAAACGGTTTCATCTTCCTGACAAAAGGAGCAAAAAAGGTTGGGGACGGTGTATAGTGTTATGTAGTAGAAGAGAAATCTGGTAGGAACTTTTCCTGTTACCAAACGGTATATAAAATTACACTGTACGCTGATAAAAGTCATGCAACTGAAAATCCCAAAGCAGAAAGAGAAATGAAGAATTGCCTAACACTTTTATGAAGTGTTTTTTTCACCAATGTGGTTTTTAAGGAGCGTCGAGCATATTGAAAGGTATTTAATTGGTGCTCTAATTAATAAGCGCAAAACATAGTTGAAAGAACAAAAGCAAGTAGAGCGCTGAATTGCCGGTACGTAAACAGGATTGTAAAGGTCAAGGGAAGAGGGGATGAGGCATTGTTGAAGAAAGGACTTTAGTTGGCATCTACCATCATCCACAACTCTAAGAAACGTCTTGTTAACAAAGAAGGGTTTTGAGGAAGATTAACCTCTACGACGGGGCGAAGGAAATGTATTTGGGGATGGTAGGCGTATGTAGCAGAGATAGACAGAGACTGTGATTTCTTAGACAGAACATAAGAGGCTGAGGAGAGAATGACTACAGAGAGAGGTAGCAGAAAAAATCAATCGAGTTAAACATGTAGGTGCAACTATTTTGCAGAATAAGGTTCATAGCTCGACAAATCGTTATGGCGGTGTTGGTAACTATGTATCTTAGTATATGTGGACGAGCTCGAGAGAAAAATAAGCAGAGCAGCATGTTGTTCGTTTGAAACAGTTGGCAGCAATGAGGAATGAAAAAATCATGAACCAGATTATGCCCTGCTGTTGGATGCATGAATGGATGAGCCCAACGGAAGTACAATGGGTTTTGTTAGATATCAAAGTCCAAGACATCCAAACCACCAAATCTTCTAGGTGCAGTCATCAGTCTTAAACTCCAGTGAGAAAAAATGCCACGAGTAGCAAAGAAGGTGATTACGTTTTCGATAGATTGTAAAGTATTGGTCACAATAGCATGCCCTAATACTGGCAAATTGCGGCTGGCATAAGAGTTAGAGACAGCTTTCAAATATTTAACAAAGTAGGATAAGAAGGTTGTCTCTGTGTTGAGGATTGAATCAAAGAGAATCCCAAGTAAACAATGGGATTAGCATCATTGAAGTCCCTCAGCTTGTTGTTTTCGAGGTCTTCCAAGGCAGATAGCTACTTAGCGCTCATATCTCTGCCTGGAAGAGAAAGAAAGTCCGAACTTTGCTGAAGTTGATTTTGGCATTAGAGGCATTGCAGTAGTTGTGGAGATGAGAGCGCAGCCTAAGTAAGTCATCTAGGTCGTGAAAGAATATCAGAGTATCATCGGCATAATTGAAAAGCTTAATAGGTTGCAGGTTCGACTGAATATCAGTCAGGTTGAATTTGAAGCGGTATTTAGTGAGCTGATTGTCTGTAAGTATGGTTTGCAGCAGAGGCTCAAGAGCAAAATTATAAAGAATACATGAAGAAATTTTCTGTATCTGAGTGAAGATCTAGTCAAAATCTTGTATCTCTGAGTGCATGCTTCTTTCATTGCTTACGCTGCAGTGAAAAATTAAGTTTTTCTTTGATTACTTTCTACCTGAAAGTGATTATTTTCTAAAAGTATTTTTTGTTAACACAAATGGCACAATTTTATATCTGCATAGTTTAAATTATTCGGATTTAGTCAATCTATCAGAATAACTAAACTAGACTAGGCTAAAGCCCTCCTTAAAGGAACAAGGATAAGAAATTCATAGAAGAAAAAGTCTTGATATAGCAATGTTTGTGGACGTATGTCTGTAGCCAAAGAAGGAAGAGAGACATTTGGTCGTTTTCTAAAAGGGGCAGAGTGTTTTTGGTAGCATTTTTCATAGAGACAAGCTGTAATAGGAGGGAATTTATAGAGGTTTGCTCAACAAATGCTGTGAGTTATTTGAACATAGTGACTATATAAAAACATAAGATAACATGCGAATGATAGAGGTCTACGCCACAAAAGCATGGCTCAGGGCTACATCTAGGTAGCCAAATGAGTCGCCATCAAACTAGACAAATACGCTCGAGATTAGTTCCAGGAAGCTAGAAAAACAAGTGTTATTTGCACCAATAGAGAACAGTATGGTCATAGTTGAGCAAACTTCAGTAAAACGTACTTGCGCCGAGTCTTTAGGGCTAAAGATGCCTCTGGCTCAGAAAGAAACTCAGGGGTAATAAAAGATGTCTTGCAATGGAGTGACCACACCAGAGAGGATATTTACAATGATGTTTTTCTCACGTATGACAATAACACCCTTAGTTAAGTCCCATCTATGCTCTTGTGTGAGATTGTGCTCAGCACATAGATCGAATATATATTGCAGAAAGTTACAGTAATAATTTTGCAAAACCCGCAAACATTAGAAGTCTTCGTTGAGTGTAATAGATTTCTCTCAAAAAGAAAAAACCATTTTCAAAAATAATAAAAATATTAGCATTTATGCCGACATGCAAGTATGCCATTTGTGTACTCAAAAAAAAAATTTTTGAAAAATAATAAAAATCACTTTTTGAAATGCATCAAAAGTAGAAATTTTTATTTTTTTATATTTTTTATAATTACAGAAAATAATTTTCTGTTTCAAATTAATAAAAAAAAAGACAATTCTTCAATTTTTTAGTTTTAAATAAATAAACGAGTCTGCCAGACGATAATTTTACTGTTTTAGTTCAAAAGACGAATTCCTGTCTGGCAGACTCGTTTATTTATTTAAAACTAAAAAATTGAAGAATTGTCTTTTTTTTTATTAATTTGAAACAGAAAATTATTTTCTGTAATTATAAAAAATATAAAAAAATAAAAATTTCTACTTTTGATGCATTTCAAAAAGTGATTTTTATTATTTTTCAAAAAATTTTTTTTTGAGTACACAAATGGCATACTTGCATGTCGGCATAAATGTTGGCAGACTTTAGAATACGTTTTTTTTTTTTTTTTTTTTTGTAGATCCATTACATTCATGAGAAGTTCCTGACATCTACGGCTCTTATCGTGATTTTTCCTCATGGCTCTAGCTTTAGTTTCTGTATATATATCACAGATTTTAGTGATCTCCTGATTTTCCATATTTTTTATCTATGTTGGTGTTGGCCATACACACCTCACTGTTGACGAGTAGCACAAGTAGTCCCAATTCGTAAGAAAGGCAGCCCAACTGATTCAGTCAATTGTTACTTAATTAGTCTGACGACTTCTTCCAAAAAGAGACTCAAAACATGCATCAAGGAACTTTTCCAAAGCCAAGCGCCGTCCTTAGGCATTGTTCAAGATGGCTTTAGAGAATGCAAAAGTGCCCTTGGCCAAGCTTTTTGTCTTTCAAAGGTTTTTTAATTGTTTCCTCACAAACACACTCAAGGCTATCCGCTTTTTACTTTATTGGAGCGCTGAATGAGCTTCTATACATTCGCTTCTATCCTAAATCACCTCTATATATCATGTCTATTCCTCTTTTCCCCCTGTTCTCATAAGACATTTTCAGCTTAGTATAACTATTCTTATGAATTAATGAGTCCAAACAGTCAAAGGCCACATTGGGCCATGTTTTCAAAAGGGCCTTTTCTATAAAATTAATAAATCAACAAACTTTGAGTATGGATTTAACAAAATCAATACCAATACACAAGTATTCTGTTAGTGTCAACAGAAAAGAATTTCTGGTTAGGAAAAATACAGTGTAACCAATTATGTTTTTTTCCATCGATGGAAAAAATCTTCCATATTCGAATAAAGATTTGGACAAAATTTTCCTTCAATGAGTAAGAAATTCTTCCAATTTGAAGGAAGATTTCTGCATTCAATAAAGAATTTCTTCCATCGCTTAGACTGTAGTATCTTTGATTTGAAAAGAACCAGATTGAATCCAGAAAAAATGATAAGAAATGATCAATCATGAAAAAAATTGATAAAATTTAAAAAAAATGAAAATGTATTTGAATTTTGAAAATTTAAAACGAATATTTTATTATTATTCTTTTCATCCATGCTCATCTATGCTCATATGTGCTCATCTATGTTCATCTATGCTATTAAATGGCATTTGATGATGAGCAATAGGCCTTAAGCGATTTTTAGTCCTAGAACTTTGTATTTGAGGTAGATTTGTTCTTATTTCTAGCATATTATAGTTCCAACTATAATTGCATGTTAGACTTGCATCTCTGTAGTATATCTGATGCTGTGTTTATTGATCTTGTAGATGTATATATTCTCAACAGATTTGATAATCAATAAAATAATCCAAACGGCATATAGTAACAAGAGAAAATGCTCTAGGTCAGGTATATACATGTGCATTAGTGATTGGTTTTTTTCTCAAGACAACATACCATTGACTTCATTGAATCATGCAAATGAAAATTTACCTCTTGGGTTGAATACATATTTTAGTATAGAAAAAGTTAGTAACTAAATTGGAGTTGTAAGTATATGGCAATTTGTATTATGCTCGATACATGTGCCAAAGGCCATCATTCGTATATCGTGCATCATGAATTTAAAGTAAGTTTACCAATATTCTGACAATTTTTATAAGTAAACATTCACTTTTTTTGATTTAGGACGATCAAGTGCCTTTTAAATAGGGTATTTTATTTGAACAAGCAATCTAGTATTACACAATTTGTTCGTGTAGCAGAGACATCAGTCAAAAAATTGCTTCAACAGTGAAGAAGGCAACAATTCATGCATACTTCCTTCTTTTTCCTCGGTATATAAAGGTAGCATAAAGCCTGTTTACACAAGTATAAATACTCCGAATGCCTACAAACCATGTTCACCAACATGTGCGATGTCTTTAAAGTGATTTGAACAAAGAAAAACTGACATATAAAATTTGGTCAAAATGACCTTTCGATCAAAGGGTACTATTTATGAAAATCTTTAAATTGACAACTTTTGATGTTCTTTTTGATATTAATTGACAAAAGTAGGGCCAACAACAAGCTTAAATACTCAAAATGAACTCCAGACGCTGCAGTTATTGGTAAATGTGTTTGCTTGCTAGCTAAACTATGGGAATGATAAGATATGAGTAAAAAACCTTGTAACTGCATCTTTATGCAGTTTTCAGCAAAAGCTTGATTTTTTTAAATGATTTTATTTGCCACACGTATTTTGTAGCACCGTAGGGCTACAAGAAAGAGGTTCGCGAGTATGGTGTCTCTTCTTTGATCGCGATTTCACTCCTCACAATTTAATCCGCTTAAATAGTCCATATATCATTTACACTTCGCCCCCCTCCTTCCCTCTAGCACCGTCCCCTCCGCCGAAGTCGTTATTGGCTGTACCCTCTTGGGTATTTGGCGTGCTCACTAGCGAACGGTTTTCGATAATAGCCGCTTCCTAACCGCTCCCATTTTCCAACCTATTCTCTCTCTTATCCACTCAGCTACGTTCGAATCCTTCGTTAAGAAGGGCATCCCACACTGTTCACTCCCCCCCCCACTGCCTATGTAGAGTTTCGCTCCTCCACCTCTCCCTTACATCACTGCTCGGCAGTTTCAAAACAGAAAAAAAAAACACCAAAAACACAGTCGTGGAATCATGAGATCTTCACTTAATAAACTTGAGCACGTTGCTCCCTATAAAAAAAAATACAAGAGGTGCTCGACAATGATTTATTGAGAAAGTATAAGAGATAAGAAAATCAAAGATGAAACAGGAACTGTGTAAAATAAAAGAAAGAAAACCATGCAAAAAAAAAGGGGGAATAAGAGAGATGAAGGAATCAGTCGAGACAGTTTGTCTCTTCAGCAGCGCGGCGGCCAACTGTCCGGAGGGTTTGATTGAAGGCTATACTGGCAAGAAAAGGTTCCCTTCGATGAATATTAATCCAATGGGTCTTCCAAAGCTCTGAGAGTACAAGAATAAGGAGCGTTTCAACTTCGATGGGACAAGACTTATTGATGTTGATTCTCTCAAAATTCAAGGATTGAAGGGGGGAGGAGATATAGTCAATAGAGATGCCAGGCCAAAGGAATTCATGAATAATAGTGTCCCAAAAAATAAAAGGCAGTTTCAACTTCTTGACAAAAGGAACAAAGTGAGGTAGGAGCAGTAGAAAGCGTCATGCTGAAGAGAAGGGATTTGGTAGGGATTTCACAGTTATCAAACGATAAATGGTGTTATACTGTACGCTGGTAAAAGTCATGCACCAAAAAAGTTTCCAAGCAGAAGGAGAGACAAAGAATTGACCAACAGTCTCATGCAAAGAGGCCTCCACCAACGTGGCTTTAAAGGAGCGTCAAGCATATTGAAATGTATTAAATTTAGGGTTTGTGATTGGTAAGCGCAAGGCATGGATAAAGGAATAAAGGCTAGTAGAGCGCTGAATGGCTGGTAAGTAAACAGAATTGTAAAGGTCAAGGGAAGAAGGAACTAGACACTGTTGAAAAAAGGACTCTAGCTGACATCTACCATCATTTACAGCTCAAAGGAACTTTCGGTTAACAAAGAAAAGATCTCGAGAAAGATTAGCCTCTACAATAGGGCGGAGGAAATGTTCTTGGGGACGGTAGGCGTATAAGGCAGAAACAAGTAGAGACCGTAGTTTCGGAGACAAAGTATAAGATGTGGAAGGGGAGATGACTACAGAGAGAGCTAGCAAAAGACAATCAATCGAGCTAGGCATGTACGTGTAACCATTGCGCGGAATAAGGTCCATAGTACAACAAATCATTGTGGCAGTGTTGGTAGCCATGGATCTAGGGGTAATCATCAGTTTCCAACTTAAGCCAGGAAAAATGCCATGAGTAACAAAGGAGGTGATTACAGTTTTGATGGATTGTAGAATAGCTTTTGTAACAGGTGTTACTCCTAGCAAATACCAGCATTTTGAGAGAATGAGCATATTGGCTACAGTAGCACGTCCTAGTACTGACAAGTTGCGGCTAGCATACGAGTCAGCGACTGCTTTCAAAGATCCAATAAAAGAGGAGAAAAAGGCTGTTCGCTATGTGGAAGATTGAAGCAAAGGGAAACCCAAGTAAATGATAGGATCAGCATCTTTGGAATACCAAATCTTGTTAATTCCAAGGTCTTCTAAGACAAATAATCACTTGTCACTCATATCTCTACCTAAAAGAGAGAGGGCTCAGACTTTGATGTTGATGCGAATTTTGTTTTGCTGGAAAACCAAGGTGTCGTAAGACAAGAGATAGGTATTCTAGGTTAACCCGATCATATGCCTTTTCTTGGTTTAGTAGTAGTCCTAAATCTTGATCATCTTCATTGTAGTTGAAGGCAGCGTTTTCCATCATCATTTGAGTCAACAGACCATGTTCAGCAATGAACCTGCCAGGAATAAATCCTAGTTGGTGGCGATTGATCATAGGAGATACTATCGACATGATGCGCTGGTTAAGGAATCTAATGAAGATTTTGTTGTCTATATTGACCAACTGAATTGATCTATAATTGCTTGCAGATGTCAAATCACCCTTTATTTTGCAAGCAATGACATCAATGATATTAGCCAAGAGTCAGGAAAAAGAGACTGTGACAAAGCATCATTGTATACCTGAAGAATAAGTGGCTTTAGGCAAGGGATACGAAGTACAGTTCCAAGAATTTCATAAGGCAAACTATCACTGCCAGGACTACTTTTTCGAAGAGAGCGTTTGCTTGCTTCCAATATTTCATCCCAAGTGAACGGATAGTGCAGTGTGGATGCTTGTTCAGGAGTAATGTGACGATGAACTGAACTCAGAAGTGACCGTACATCTCTCACCTTGATGCGGTCAGGTTTGTACAAAGTCTTGTAGAAGCCTTGTAGAAGTCAACCATGACAATGGTTATGTCTGCAGTTGTAGAGACTAGTGTCTGTGTTTGTGGGTCGCGAAGTGCAAGAGTCGGTCTCTGAGAAGAACGAATAGTAGCCAATCATTTTAGATAGCCAGCCGATCTTTCTCCTTTTTCACGCCAGACCTTGCCTGCCTTCAACTGATCAATTGCAGCCATCTCTTCTTGTAGTGTATCGAGTAAGGATTCTACTGAAGGTAGCAAGGACGATAAGCGAGCTGTATTTTTATACTCTCGAAGGATTCTGTTTCGTTTAGATTGCAAACGCTTAATGGTTTTAGTTTTCCGATTAAGTGGATCTAACTGAAATCCTCGAGTGTATATTTTGACTTGTGCCTTTAACTAATTCAAATGTTCTGAGCTGAGTTGCCAGACTGTTGATTCAGTAGGTTTTTCTGCTCAGCATACTTTGTTGTATGATCTGCAAGACCCTCTCGAAAGGCATCCAATTTCGCCAAAAATGGATTACCCTTCCAGGATCCCTTTCCCATTGCTACTGAAGAAATCTGATAGTGGATCATCAGTAGAGCATCATCTTTCCAGCTGTACTTTACAAAGGATTGTGGAATAGATTTGATATTTGATGCATGTGGCAACGAACAGAAAATATAATCAATATGGCTACGATTACTAGTGGTGCCAACAAAGGTAGGTAGCAGTTCATGTTTAAAACAGTCATGGTTTAGTGTAGATAATAGATTGGCCCAATCTGCATCTATGTTTGATTGTTTGTGAATACTATAATCGAATCACCAACGATAATGATTGGGATAGTGAAAGAACGTAGTTGAGTCATAATAGCTTGGTGAGCAGCTAAACTCCTAAAGAAGTGGAGTCTACCAGTCCTCTCAACAGGAGCATAAATATTGAGGATGTACATAATTGGTGGAGAAAGATCTTGAGAGCTAGAGACAGAAGCAAGGGTCAATTTATTGTCTGAAGCAGTAATCTCTTCATGTTGTTGTATAGCATAATTTGAATTAAATGATGCAATACCGCAATGTTCAGTCCATATACTAGACTTAACTTGAAGCATAGTATCGAGTATAGATTTGGATTTTAAGGAATTGGCGTGGGTTTCTTGAAAGCAGAATATATCAGATTGAGTCGAGCGTATAAATCGAAAGAATAAGGAACATTTTGTTGAGTCATGTGCTTTGATGAGACCACGACAGTTAAGTATGGCTATCTGTAGTTGTTTTTGAGTCATTTTTAGATTAATGTGGGGTGTAGGTTTCATCTCCTGGAAAATTACCAGAAGGATTGCCTAAACCCATTCTATTCTGTTGCAATGTTTGGTTATTTTGCTTAGTGTTTAACATATGATCTGGTCCCGTTTGTGGATTGTCAGTCAATACAGCTACAACTTCCTCAATGTCATTTTCCTCATCACTTCCATCAATATCAATTTCCATATTATCGTCCTCATTCTTGGATTGTTCATTTTCTTGTTTTGTCGAACTGGATAAAGGCATCTGAGTCTGTTTGTCATTGGCTGAGACAACTGCAGTCTCTTTTGCCTTGTAAGTAATTACTTACTTCTTTGCCATTCAATGTATGAGGTGTATACGAGTAAGGTTTATTATAATACATGACATCTTTGATGTTAACTTCGGTGATGGCAGATTTTCTTCGTTAAAATGCAATTTTGGATTCCATGCTGCCATTGCACGCATAGTTACGCATTGTTTTGGTTGATCAATTCAATATGGTTGTGTATGACCATTTTAATCACAAGCTAAAGGTATGGTGCCCTGACTAATCTTTCTGGTAGCAATTGATGCTCTCAACAATGTTGTAGGTTTGTTGGGACTCTCTTGTGGTACTGCTGCTGGATACTCTTCGTAAGACAATTGATTACTTTCTTCTACCATGTTCTTCCAAGCGAAGCATTCTCAAATCTATCTGTAAGTTCTCAAGACAGTCAAAAATATATGCTCTCTTTAGGGAAAAATAAACACTACTCCAGTCTTTCTCTCTCATAATCCTTCCTTCTCAGTTAAATGTCCCTTTTTTTCTTTCATTATGAATCCAATGAATAAAAATAAAGAAACTGGTTTTCAAAAAAAAAAAAAGAAAACCTTCATTGTCTATTTATATATTCTCTTTGGATCTTTTTTTATCCAGCCTACAAAAACTTCTTTACAAAGAATCAATAATGGTCATGACGAGCGTATATGTTCATAAAGAATAGTATTTGATGATTCAGTCTCCGATAATCTCAGATGATATCATTTTACCGTCATGAAGTTCTAGAAAATTGTAGAAAAAAATGGTGCTATCTTCTATCAATGTTGTAATTCATAATAAGAGCAAGGTGTCTCTTTTTTTCGTAAAATAAATAGCAAATATTTGAACAGACTTACACTCTTTGCTCTAAATTACACGCATGATTATCTTCACAGAATAAATATTCACTACAGTGTAACATGTAGTGACATAATGATGAATTTCTATAATTATGTTGAATGCCTCTCTCTCTCTGTTTCTTTTTTTCTTATCGATGTGTAGATCAAAGAGTGCCTGAATATATGAGTTAGACAGAATGAGTGTGTGTCTATGTCATACAATAAACTGGTAACCAGTCAAGAAATAGATCTAGATAACTATCTTGATGATGACATAATTCGGTCACATGAATCAACGACAGCTATTTCGTGTATTCGTGTGTTTGATCATAAACATGTAGAGAACAAGAAAATGACTCGCCCATAGTAATCAAATAACAGAAAAGAAACACTTTAGAGTCTATTTCATGATTTGTTTTTTCCGATGAACTGACAAGTTATTCGATGTTTCATGCACAATCGTATTTTGTATCGCCGCCATTGAATTCAATGATTATTTATATACATTTTCTCTCTCTCTCTCTTTTTCTTCTTCTTTCTTCTTCTTTATTCCTAAACATGCCCTCTCTTACTGCTGAAAAAGTTGCTGGTTACTTGCCTTTGTCTGGTAAGATGCCTCAAATTTCAGGTCGTATTATCAATGTTACACATCAAATCCCTTATCACATCTCTCGATCTGGTCCTAGTATTCTTGAACAACAAAAGCAAGCTCAACAACAAGCTCAACAACAAGCTCAACGCATGGCTGGTAGAAGAGAAAGCATTGCTGATAATGTAGATGCTGCACCTATCTCCAAAGTGGCTCGTCACCATGTCCGTGGTCGTACTTTACGTGCCAAATTTCGCGCTGCAGAATGGACCATTGTTCAAAACAGAGGTCATGGTGCCTTGAATTCTGGTCTTCAAAGCCTAAGTGAAGAATACCAAACATTGCATATTGGTTGGACAGGTCCTATCAAGGATGAAACCAACAAGAAATTGATTCCCAACGAAGAACTTACAGAAGACGACAAGTCTAAGATTGAAGATTTATTGATGCAAAATGGTAATATCTTGCCTGTCTTTTTAGATAGTAAGGCGCGTGGCCATTATGAAGGTTATTGTAAAGAAGGTAAGGAATGTTGTGATTTTGTCAAGTAGCGACTAAGCCAATTCATGTAGTACTTTGGCCCTTGTTTCATTATTTGGTCTGGACCAATGATGCAGATGGTAGATCTGAAAAGCAATACTGGGAAGACTATGTTGCTGTCAACAGACAATTCGCTGAGATCATTGCTGCTAAATATCGTCCTGGTGATATCATCTTTATTAATGATTACCACTTGCTCTTGGTGCCTGAAATGTTGAGAGAAAAGATCCATGATGCCCCTATCGGTCTCTTCTTGCACGCTACTTTCCCTAGTTCAGAAATCTTTCGTTGTTTGACAACGCGCAAAGAAATTCTTCATGGTTTCTTGGGTGCTAACTTGGTCGGTTTCCAGACTTATTCTTATGCTCGTCATTTTATTGGTTCTTGTACGCGTGTCCTTGGCTGTGAGTCCACCCAGACAGGTGTGAATGTAAATGGTCATATTGTCTCTGTCGGCACTTTCCCTATCGGTGTTGATGCTAAGCGTGTTGATCAATTCCGTCGTGAACCTGCTGTTCCTCTCAAGATGAAAGCCATTCGTGACATGTATGCCGACAAGAAGATCATTATTGGTCGTGACAAATTGGATTCTACCAAGGGTGTACTTCAAAAGCTCCACGCATTCGAAAAGTTCTTGAAGGATTACCCTGAATTCCGTGAGCAAGTGGTCTTGGTCCAAGTCACTACACCCACTTATGGTGATAACTCGAAGCTTGAGACAAAGGTAACTGAACTCGTAAGTCATATCAATGGTGTCTATGGTAATCTTCAACATCAACCTGTTCATCACTACTACCAAGACGTCGATCGTGATGAATACTATGCCTTGCTGTCTGTGGCTGATGTAGGCTTGATTACCAGCTTAAGAGATGGTATGAACACCACCTCGCTCGAATACATTATCTGTCAACAAGAAACCCATGGCCCTTTGATCCTGTCTGAATTCACAGGTACTGCCGGTTCTCTTAGTGCTGCCATGATTGTGAATCCCTTTGACTATGCTGGTGTGGCAAAGGCCATCTATGACGCATTGACCATGAGCCCTGAAGACAAATTGACCCGTCACAAACAATTGTTCAACTACGTGCTCGAACACTCTGCTTCTTATTGGGCCAAATCCTTTGTCAAGCAATTAGTCGAGAGTACCAAGAACTTCTCACTTCAGTCTCAAACAACACCTGCTTTAGATCCTGCTGCCTTTATTCAAAGTTACAAGACGTCCAAGAAGCGTGTCATGTTCTTTGATTACGATGGTACCCTTACTCCTATTGTGTCGGTGCCTACGGATGCCAAGCCCTCTAAAGAAATGCTTCAGTATCTCCAAACACTTTGTGACGATCCTCGTAATGAAGTCTGGGTGAT
This sequence comes from Gilbertella persicaria, assembly GCF_025201335.1. Taxonomy (NCBI): domain Eukaryota; kingdom Fungi; phylum Mucoromycota; class Mucoromycetes; order Mucorales; family Choanephoraceae; genus Gilbertella; species Gilbertella persicaria. The sequence continues at coordinate 267,847 of NW_026251966.1, forward strand.
TTCAGGTCGTGATCAAGCCTGTCTTGAAGATTGGTTAGGTGGTATCACTAATCTCGGTCTCAGTGGTGAGCACGGTTGTTTCTTGAAGCCTGCTGGTTCAAACCAATGGACAAATGTATTGGAAGATATTGACATGAGCTGGAAAAAGGATGTGACAGAAATCTTTGACTATTACACAGAACGTACAGAAGGCAGTTTTGTTGAACACAAAAAGTCATCTATTACTTGGCACTACCGTATGGCAGATGAAGAATATGGTCTATTCCAAGCCAAAGAATGTCAAAACCATTTGGAGAACACGATTGTCTCTAAAATGCCTGTTGAAATCTTGGTTGGTAAAAAGAACTTGGAAGTCCGTCCAATGATGATCAATAAGGGTGAAGTGGTGAAGCGCATCTTGAGCTTGAGTCCTCAACCTGATTTCATTGTCTGTGCTGGTGATGATAAGACAGATGAAGACATGTTCCGTACCTTGTCAGCTACTTATTTCGCCAAGTATCAAGATCAAGTAAATGAAGGCAATACATCTACTACATGGGATGATACAAAATCCAATCTTTATTCTATTACTGTGGGTCCTGCCAAGAAGAAAAGTATGGCTAACTGGCAAGTAGAAGCACCTGCTCAAATTATCGAGTTACTTGGTAAAATGGTTGAAGCAGATAAATCGTAAGATAATAAATATAAATAAAATAAAGCCCTGGTGGTATTACAAATTGGTATCAAAAGAAAGAAATAGGTGTTTTGTTAGAGAAAATGCTTTTTATAGCGACTTGAATTGATTTCATGATGACAACTGCTGGACAATAAACTACACAGTTTCTCTCTATATCACATAAGTTCATGAATAATCCAAGCTGACAAACTTACTTGAGTAAAGGCACTTTTTCTTGTGTCATGTATTGGTCAAACCATAACTCAACTCGATCCCCGTGCGCTTTTTTTGAAACAACGACACCGACACAGCCTTCATCATAAAGCTGACCACCCACAAAAGCACAAAGTAGCCATTCAAACAGGTTGTCCAACTGATGAGAAACAATCACTAATCTACCACCACCTTTTGCATTCACAGGGTCTTCCCACATGGGTTGCACACCTTGCACAAAACAATACAGGTTCTGATTGATACTGAATTCGGAAGGCTTTTTGTAGCCTTTTAATGTGCGCCAACAAGAAGAGAATTTCCAGACTGTATCGACCTGCAACATGCACTGTATCGCATTTACATAGTCAGATGTATTTTGACTAAAATAGAACAAACAAGATTTTTGAAGAGGCAAAGAAGGAGGGAACTGTTGTTGGCGTAAATAAGCCATCAGGTATTGAAATCGAGTAGGATTTTCGGCTATTCTGTTAGGATCAGCCCATATAGGTAATGTGTCACAACCATCATGACCTGGGTCATCTTTAGAGTGAGTCTGTGCGTCACCCTGGCATGAGAAATAAGAAGAAATGCTCGATAAACTACTGGTTGTGCTGCCAGAACTAAATCTTCGGATCAATTCCGTTGAATAAGCATCCGATTGAATTGACGTACGTCTCGCATTGTGACTATGAAAAGAGTGTTGTTTATTGTCCATCCAATCGATAAAATCATAGGAACGCGTCAAGCATTCACTCAGTGTGGATACAAATAGCACATTTTCCAATAATGAAAAGTTAAAAGGCACTTTGGAAGTGGTTTCTAACTGACCATTGTCTTGTTTATAAGGTTTGTGGGCTGTTGTTCTTGTTTTTATACAGGATGTTGGAATATGCACACACAGGATATCATGTTTCCTTTTACTTGTACTATGGTTGAATATATTTTGTTCACTTTTTAATTGTTCGATTGAATTGAATTCGATTGGAAGCATATTGAAAGTGAAAGAAAAAAAAAAGAAAAAAAAAAGAGGGAAAATATAAAAATAATAAAAATAAAAAGGGGAGGGGTCATGTGAGTATTTACTATATTGAGTCACCCACTATTTTTTCATTTTATTTTATTTTAGTGAACGTTTACTTGCATGAAATCGTCTAATGATAGCTTGTTTCCTTTGCCTGGACTCTTTAGCTTCTAGTTTAGCATGTTCTTTATGCATTTTGTTTTCTATTGTGTCTAGGAAATTAAGTATATCATTGCTTTCTGGCATATGAAATACAGGCATTGGTTCTTCATAAACATCTTCTATTTCAAACGATACTTGCATCTCTTCTTGTTCTATTTTAGGCTGACCAGGTTCAACAAAGGGCTGCTGATCCATTAAATAATCATTCAGTTCCATATCCACTACTAAAATGTTAATGTCGTCATCCCTTAACTATAATAAACTTACGTTTCTCTTGGTTGTACTCTTCTATTGATTTACCAGAAAAGAAAGGTCGCTCTTCTTGATCTGATAGACCCAACAGAGGTCTATGGAGTGAAAAGAATGCATGGTGAGCTAGTTCAGTTTCTGGAATATTGATAACTGGCATAAAATGTAATTTCTCGGTAGGTGGTTTTTGTTTTTTATCTGCTGTAGCGGTAGTTGTGGTTGTAGCACTTGTTTCTAATTGTACTTTATTGTTACAGGAAGAACTGAACCGAACAAGCTTAGGTGAACGAGTAAGTTGAAACAAGCGTCTGGATGAGAATAACATAGTGTGAAAAAGAAAGATAAAAAGTTGGAGGGGCCCTACTACGGGATACACAAATGTATTTTTGGCTTGAACCAATCATAAGCGAGTTTTTATTTTCTGACTCAATAGAGAGAGAGAGGGGTTAAATTTAAATAGGATGTTCTTGTAAGACCTTTTTGATCATCTCATTTCTAGTCAGGTTTAGCATGATAACATAAACAAAAAAGAAGGACGTTACCTGCTTCTAAAGTTAAACAGTATCTCTTTCAAATGATCATTGTTTTTGATAGGTCGAATATTTTCAATGGCCTCTTTTCTACTTTTGATATAAATACAGCCTGATTGTTTTGAAACTTACAGCAAAGGAGCAGATACGCCTTCAATCGTCAAGTTAAATAAGGCTGCTGTATGTTCAAACTGGTCACTTAAAGGACTTTGTTCCAATACACAATCAGTCACTTGAAAATAAGGACTATAGCTATTTACACCCTTGAGTTGTGTGCCAGGATCGAGGTCGACAAGAATCAGTTTATCTTTAGGTACACTTGGGAAATCTTCTTCTTCAAACACATAGTGAATAATAGGATGCTTATAGGTATTGTGTATCTTATCATGAATGACAACAAACTGGGGTATATCTAGAGGTGAGGTAGAAGAAGAAGAGCTCATAAAGACAAAAAAAAAAAGAAAGAAAGAGAGAGAGAGAAGGGCTGCATTAAATGCATTCACAGGCAATTTCCTTTCATGGAAGTGACTGTCTCGGACTGCCTTTCGATTTTTTTTATAAAAAGAAAAAAAAAGTTTCTTGTCATCCCTCTACCCTTCATCAAGAACGACACATGGCCAAGAGTTTAAGATCAGCAACTAAGAAGAGAACCAGAGGTAAGAAATGGTACGGTATGTATTTCCTAGGTCTTATAGATTCATGTAGCCATCAAGAGAGAACAAGTATTTAAGCCTGTTGAAGATGCTCGTCTCGAACGCTTAGCAAAGGCACAAGCAGAAGCTGCCAAGAAGGAAAGTGTAGGTGATTATATGGAAGCAGAAACAGACAAAAAAGCAGAAGATGCTATGGATTTGGGCGAAAAGAAGAAGATTTCTACAAGTGGACCTCGTAGTAATCGACATGCCAGAAAGTTAAGAGAAAAGAAGAAGAAGGGCAAGAAGTCTGCCATCAAGTTTTAAAAGATATCAATTTTTTTGTATTGTAAATAAACCTGTCATTTCATAAGCATACTATAAAATTCGAGAAAAAAAAATTAATAATTTTCATTTCTTCTTCTTTAAATATCATGACTGTTACTTTACTTAGTCAAGCACCTGATCTTGCTTCCTCAAAGCCTCGCCATATTCAAAAAGACACTCAACTTTTTATTTCTCCTCCTTTAGCAGGTCACCAAGGTCCTATTGTGGGTGACTTGAGTGTGTGTGAAGAGTAAGTCATAAAGACAATACGCGTATATACTGATACCTGTGTTAGACAGTTTTACTTTTATTCACCTTCTGCTCAGTCTGGTATCGCAGTTGAATATCCAGACATTATTATCCATGCTATCTCAAGACAAGATGGTCAACCTAGTATTTACTGTCAATTAGATGCAGGCTTATTCTTTCCTAACCAAACATTACCTGAAGACGAACAAGAAAGAGAAGAAACAGTGACAGAACTCCGTTTAGTACCTCAAGACAGTGGTGCTTGTAAGTCAATATATACCTATTTATATACACTCATATGTTCTATTAGTGGAAGGCATTTATTTGGCCATGTCAGAATGTGCAGCACTTCATCCTGATCATGAATTTATGGCAGAACAAGAAGAAGACAGTGACGGACAAGAGTTTTATGCTGATCCTAGTGACGAAGCAGAATTAAATGAGATGCAACAAGCTGCTCTTCGACACTTGGAATCTGTGTTTGAACCACCAACTATGAATGGACACCATTATGAACAAAATGAACAATGAAGTGTGTAAATAAATAAATAAAAAAAAAAGTTTATTTCTTTTGGTATTTTTTAGTTGCTAATGACTTGAGTGTTTGGACAATCACTGAAGTCAATGGGTCTCGTAAGCCTATGGTAGAAGCCAAGACAAAGGCTTGTTGAATACAACTCTTGGATGTATTTAATGTGAGCAAAAGAGGGATCATATTTAGAAACCCATGATTAGCAGCATATAAAAAGGAGGGGTTATATCCAGAGGATAGACAGGGTTGAGCACCGGCATTGATCAAGGCACGCACCATGTCAATCTTGCGTTGCTGTACTGCTTTTAGCAGGCTATTGTCATCTAAACAGCAGCCATATTGAATCAGTAACTGTAGACATTCGATACGGTTCCATTCAACAGCCAAGGACACTAAGCCTGTCTTTTTTTGATGACCAGAGGAATGCTGAAGTAATAATTCAAGTGTGCTTGAGTAACCAGCAACAATAGCTAGTTCCAGTGTGCTTTTATAGTCAAGTGTGTTCACTGTGTTGATCATGTCTATAGGTGAATTGGACGCCAGTAAGAATTCAACACAGTCATGGTAGCCATAAAGTACAGCTGTGTGAATAGCCAGTCTACCCTCACCACAAAAAAGGTCAAGGCGTGCATGACCCATTTGGTACAGGAGTTGAAGGCATGCCAAGTGATTTGATTGTGTTGCACAATGGACGGCTGTTCTACCTCGGCCATCTAATTTGTTGACATCAATATCAGGGTGCTGCAATAAAAGCTTGACTCCTTGTGTAAATCCCGCCAGACAGGCTTCGTGTAATGCTGTCGTGTGATGAGGTCCGGATGGTAGATTGATATCCAAATGGTTACAATCCATCAATTGTTCTATGGATTCTGCTGAGCGACCTATGCAGGCCCAGCTCAGTAGAGACCGGTAGTGGTGTTGGTCGCATGTGTTGGGTGAGCCTTGTTTTTCAAGGTAGATTCTGAGTGTATCTGAATTAATTGTCCTATGTTTCTTGATGGGTTCTTGCGAGGTTTCGTTTTGAATAAATGAGATTGAATAAGAGCGTTTTCTTGGCGTTGCTTCAATAGGGGAAGAAGGGGGAGAAGGTAAAATTGAATTAGAGTTGGTCATTGTAGTATACTTTTATAAGAAAAGAGAGGAAAGAAGAAAAAGAAAAAACTGTAAGTCTCTTTTTTATTTTATTTTATTTTATATGCGTGTTCACTTTCTTGGCAGAGGTATGAAAAGATCGACAAAACTATTGCTATTTCCTATTTAAATTACAGCGTTTTTTTTTTTCAACTAATCTTCTCTGTCTCTCTCTTGGCAAATATTCAAAAAATGTGCAAACGCATATCACCATCTTTCTTGGCATATCTGCATCTCCTCTTCACCCCTCTATTGACCCCCTTTCTCTTTTATACAACGTTAGTTTCCGTCTATTGGTTTATTTTTTTTTTCACTTTTAATCGCTACTAAACTCTATATTTTGGTAAAGAAGATGTGTAACAAAGAAGAAAAAAACTAGTTTGATCGCCTATTGAATTTTACGGCTTAAACAATGCATGCGGGGGGTTTTTTTTTTAATTAGACCTTGGCTTTTTTGTTACAAGAGAAGCTCTGCTTGTATCACTTTGCTTGTTTCTGGGATAGACGTGAGTATCTCAAAACATTAATGTTAAACTTTTTCTCTTTCTTTCATTCTTTCTTATATGAATCAGACATATTTCATTTTGTTTATTTGATTGAATTTATGTGCACAAAGGTCTTACTTGAAGTAAGCAATGCCTTGTATCATGTGCATGAGTGTGACTGGATGATACCGCGACTTATGAGCCTAAATGATGAATTACAAGGTTAGACTATTGCATAAAGTAGCAAAAAAGCGTATTGCCAAGTGAGTCATTGCCTGTTCAAAATTGTTATATTAAAACCGAACTTGCCAAGCAGAATGGCATATTGTGTGTCAAGACTAAGTAACGTTCGTCTCAAGGCGAAAAAAAAAAAAAAGAAGAACGGATGAAAGAGTTTGGCTTATCCGATGTTTGGTATAAAACTGATCCCAAGTGATCTGTTCTCGTCAAACTTTGTATACAACCCCTCAACCTTTTGATTTTAGACTTCAAATGAAAAATTGTATAATGACAAAACGAATGTTATTGGATAGTTTAGCTAAATGAGCCAAGTTTTTTTCTTTTCTGTATTGCTCTATGAGCCTGAATAATCAATATGGATAACAGTTAAACACTTGAGTTTTTCTTGGTCCTTTGAGCCAGAGTTGGTCTACAATCAAAAGACGATAGAATGGATGAATCATTCAATATGCTCTCGCTTTTAAATACATGAAATTTGCGTTCATAAGGTAATGTGCCAATCATAATTATCGTTAGTTTTTTGTGTGTCTCTCGAAGTTACAGTATCACTAGCCAAACAAGACCCAAACACAAAGATAGCTATCTTTCTTTTAAACACTGTACCCTACTGTTGAGAAGCTTTCTTCTGTTTTCTTCATCTTCGCGACTAATAGGCTTCTTCGCATAGCTAATGATAGTGTATTTTCGGTTTTTTAAATAATTTAAATAGTGATAGTAATAGTAAGTCCAGAATGAATAGTATGCTATTAATGCATACCAAATTCGCTTGTACTGTCTTTGTAATCTCCAGAGCTGAGTATTCAATTAAGTAACATTTAAGGGTTTGAAAATCATTGCAAATCGCATTCAAATACACTAGGCCAGGCTGCTTGCAGTCAGTTTCATAGCAGTCATTGAATGAGCCAAATTCTTTGATCTCTTCTTGCATTTTCTTTGCAAGAGAGCCTATAGCCTGATCGCATGTCACACTCATCTGTTGGAACAAACAAAAAAGGAAATATTCCGTCCACTCCAATGCTCACTTCAAAGAGTGACCATATCTGGGTAAGCATGTTACTTTTGAAAAGGCTGTGGATACAGCCAATTTCATAAAGAAAAAAGAAGATTATTTAGCAAAATTAATTGACTACATTTCATCATTTCTTACATCATAAAGAAACCTTTATTTTATCAAATGCATGGAAATTGAAACAAAAGAGCAAACTGTTTGATCTTGTAGTCAGTTAAACCCGGTTTATAAGCCGGTTTACATTTGAATCATTCCAGTTTACTTCTGATAAACCTGATTTATTTCCTTCATTGAACTTGATGCATCACATGGTTTTTTTTTCTTTCTTTTTTTTTTATAAACAGAGAGAAATTGCAACTAAGAAATACTTCAAAAGCGATGGAGAAGCGTCAATATGACAAGGTAAAATGCCTTAAAATGGCTGAATTACTAGTTGAGTTTTGATTAGGGCAGCCAGAGGTGCTCTTGATTGGTATTTTTTGTTATTTTAGCTCAAAGTAGCTTCGTATTAAACCAAAGTCCTCTTCATCTAAAAAACCTTGTTCAAAGAAAAGAGCTGCATGATCTAAAAAAAACTCCAAGTTACTGCGCTGAGGCTTCATTCTCGCAACAGTCAAATTTTGAGGCACAAAAGAACATATTAAAAATCAAAGCTGATGTTGTTGATTATTTGCTTGCATTACTCTCAGATACCGTTATGGACTAAACTGGATTGGAAGACATTGAGATGTTGGCAAGTGCATATCATGCTTGAAATGCATTTTTCTAAAAGATAAAGTTCGCTCATTCTTAAACAAAGGCATAGCAATACATGAAAAAAGTGTGAAAAAGTAATTAGATGAATACTCTAGTTACATATATGGGTATCATCAAGATGCGTCTGAAGCCTTGCAGCATCAATGAATAGAACTTACTGCATTATTCTGACTTTCAAAAATATTAACTACTATAGAAGTTTTCAAACGGCTCAATACGCTTTTCCCAGTAAGTAATTACTTTCAAAGCTTCCATGCGTGCTTACAGTACTATTATGAATTGATCTATTACATCCTAAACGATTAAAACGTCTCAAAGTACACTAATGCATATACAACCTATCGTTTTATGCTCCGTCTAAAAGACTCAAACTCGATTCAAGTCCGAATGCACGCGTCCATTTTTTTTTCTTTTTCAATCATGTCAAAACAAGAAATTGAACACTTGAAGAACCAACTTGACTTGTTAACAGATGATAATAAAAACTTAGACCATGAAATAGACATGGCAAAGAAACGTCTTGCTTCTGTCATGAGTGAATACCAAGAAAAACAAAAACAAGTCGATAGTTTATCCTCATTCTTAAAAGAGGAAAAAGCCAAGACACAGGAATTGGAAGAAATCAAAGAACAAACAGAGACACTTTTAAGCGCAGTAGAAGAATTAGAAGCCAAGGAGGTGTTGTCAAAAGAAGATATAGAGCAAACATACAAAAAGAGACGTGAGCAACAAGACAAGGAAATAGCTTCAATTAAAGCAGAATTAGAAGAGAAACTCAAGCAAAAACAAGAATTAGAAGATAAAAAACAATCATAAAAATATGTTTATATGTAAATTAAGGAGGGTTATGTACAAAAATAAATTACAGGCGTGTGTGTAGATCAAAAGTCAATAAAACGTCCTTTGTAAGGATCTTTTTGATGAATTTCATCGTATGTCTTGGGTAGTTCTTCATAAGAAGCAAAGTAGTGAGTGTCGCCCTCGTGTTTGATGTGAGGAATGTGAGGTGGTGTTGTTTTCCGTGCCAAGATAGCGTCAAAATCAACAGACTTGAACCATGGATGATTTTTGATATCATTCACGCCATTTTTGAGATTACCAAAACGTTCAGAGGGTTTTGTTTTTAATAAGTTTTCTAATAAATCCCTGGCTTCAGGACTCATGTCTTGGGGATAGTCTACATCGCCTTCTAAAATTTTTTGGTATTGTTCAATAGGATTCTTGGCTGTAAAAGGGGAGTGGCTATAGATAAAATGTTAGTCATATGCTATCTAACATATATGCATGCTTACCCAGTCATCATTTCATAAACAAGCACACCAAGACTCCACCAATCAACAGCTCTTGTATAACCTTGAGAACGAATAATCTCTGGTGCAATGTAATCAGGTGTTCCACACAATGTCCATGTACGATCCTCTAGTATCTTTTTAGCAAACCCAAAATCAGTGATTTTAATATAGCCTTGTTCGTCCAACAAGATATTCTCTGGCTTTAAGTCACGGTACACGATAGATTGGTTATGAAGATATTCAATAGCCAAAATCACTTGCGCAGCATAAAATTTCGTTTCTTCTTCTGTTAATTTCTAAGAAAAAAATAAATAAAACATGTTTGACACAAACAAAAAAAAAAGGTACCTTTTTTTCTCGAATAAGATGAAATAATTCACCACCAGGTATATAGTCCATAACAAGAAACACATGTGTAGAAGTCTGAAATGAACCCCAGTAATTAACCAAGAATGAGTGTGATACTGAGCTAAGGATTTGCTTCTCATTTAGTGCATGTTCTACTTGTCGTTTTGACACCAAATCTTTTTTATCAATGGCTTTGATGGCGTAGTAATGACCATTGGCTTTGCTTTTAGCAAGGTGAACACGGGCAGTTGACCCAGTGCCTACCGTCTTTTTAATACTGAAGTCGCTCAATGACAGACGATCAAATTGTTTTCCTATTTGAGTATAATGAACAGGCGTAAGATAGAAAGACTGGAAAGACGATGTTTCGATATCTCTAGATAACATTGTTGGTGGTGGAAGCGAAGCGTCTAGTAAATATAAATAAACAAAAACTATAATAAACAACAAATATACCTAATTTTATGATGTCTCCTTTCTTTTTTTCAGGTAGTAAATCTGGTGTTACTGGTAAACTTTTGTTATCAAAATCAGCTACACTTGAATGTCTGCTGACAGAAGGTGATAGTGAAGATTCATGTAAAGGTTTTTGAATATCATTTTCATGCTCAAACGAAGGTATAATTTGAACAACTTTTGCGCACATACTATTATTAAGGGAGAAAAAAATATATGAAAAAAAAAAAGATAAAAAAGCAGGAAAAACCAATTCCATTTTAAATAGACGAGTTTTGATTATCCAAAAAAGGACACTTGCCGTTTCTCATTTGTTGGAAAAAGGTTGACAGCCGAAAAAGAAAAAGGAAACAACTCCGAGAATTGTACGTAAACGTTATGCGATTGGTACTTGTTAAAGAACCAGAGAGTATGATATATATTTAGAGTGATGTTGATGCAATATTGCTATATATAAGTGATAAGCAACACTAAAATTGATTTCTATAGATATACATATCAGGTCACTTTTTTTTTATCAATATATATTTTTAAAAAAGCTGCTGACAAGCTGTCAATCGATCAAATTAATCAGTCAAATCGAAACTTAAATTCTTGTGATCAACACCTCATTATCGATAAGCATAGACATAAAAGCAGTTTTCAATTTCAACTCTTGAGACATAATTGCAGATCTCAAATAGCAAATGTATACGCTAATTGTTTACCCTTGTTGTTGTACAATGTCTCTTTTTTTTTTGTGATTCTATACTCCACAATCATATTAAGAACAAAAGTACAAAAAAACAAGCAAAAAAAAAAAAAAAAAAAACTTTTGACTGATATATACACTATTTTTTCACAGACACCCTCTTGTTATTCATTTCTACTTGTTTTTTTTCATCTAAACTTTCTTGTGTTACTTGGTATTCTAAAAATCTTTTTTATCTCTCTCTCTCTCTCTCTATCTCTCTCACACTTCTTTTTTTTTTTCTTTCTTTTTTCTTCTTTTGTGTATTGAAGAAAAAAAAATGTCAAACACGCCATCTGAACACCAAGATGAAGACACAACACAACAAACTCAAGAAGCACCTTTAATTTTACGCGCTCTTGTCTCAACAAAAGAAGCAGGCGTTATTATTGGTAAAGGAGGCAAAAATGTAGCTGAGCTGCGCCAAGTTACAGGTGTAAAAGCAGGCGTATCCAAAGTAGTTCAAGGTGTCCATGACCGTGTCTTGACAGTGAGTGGTACACTTGAAGGGGTTGCCAAGGTAACCAGAGCATATACTATATATGATTGTTATTGAACATGCTAGGCTTATTCACTTATCGCTCGTACCATGATTGAAAATTCGGTTCAGGCACATGAGGATCATCAAGAACAAACCGATACAGACACAGCTATTGCAACAATACGTCTCTTAATCTCACACAATCTAATGGGCACAGTGATTGGTCGACAAGGAGTAAAAATCAAACATATTCAAGATTTGTCGGGTGTGCGTATGACAGCCTCTAAAACATTGTTACCCCAATCTACTGAACGCGTTGTTGAAGTACGCGGTAATGTACACAGTATTCAACAAGCCATGACAGAAATTGGTACCTGTTTGATTGAAGATAAAGATAGAGCCTATGGCACCATTTTATATAATCCAACCAAGGCAGTTGTTGCCAATACAAATAATTTCATGCCACCAAGACACCATCATCACCACCATCACCACCAACAACAACAACATCATAGTGATAATACAGAAAACGTTCGTATACAACACATTTCAATTCCAAGTGATATGGTGGGATGTATTATAGGTAAAGGGGGACAAAAAATTTCAGAGATTCGAAAATTATCTGGCTCGCATATTTCAATTGCCAAAGTGCCTCACGATAATTCAGGTGAACGTATGTTTACCATCCAGGGCACAATGGAATCAAACGAAAAAGCGCTTTATTTGCTATACGGGCAATTGGAAGCTGAAAAAGAACGTCGTCTTCGTGGTGTCGGTTTACAACCTTCTTTTGAAGACTTGGAAAAGTAAATTTGTATATTTTACTGTATCATAATAACACGTCTGTTTATTATCATTAAAAAAGAAAAATAATTACATGAGTGTCTTTACAATTTCGTCTTGTTTGATCTGATAATCTATCCAGCTCATAGAGCGTGTAGAAGACACAGAGACAACCGTGTTTGTATTTGGTATAAACTTTGGGATCAATATCTTAGAGGTAGAAGGTGTGTCCATGGAAAATGATATGTTTCTTGCAACACCTGTGTATCTCAAGTCCCAAAAATTGAGTTTGGAGGATCCTTGTGATCCGCAACATACAGTGTATCCATTCTCATGCATATCTGGTTTAGTAAACCGAGAAAGATTATCTTGCTCAGGTTGACCAAATCGTAATTTGATACCATCAAATCCAGGGCATCTTTGATCGTACATGGAGAACTGTTCTACAGTAGAAGACACACTAGAATCATAAATGAGTTTTTTTTACTCTATGTTTGACTCTTGATGCACTTACGTGATCAGCATAATGTTGGGATTAGCCTTGCTTTGCATGATTTGATTGACTCGCTGACCTAATCTCATTTCTCGGATTGTAGAGTCTGTCTGCATATCAAACAAAATCAGACGCTCATCTGCACCACCTGTGAACAAAGTATTGTGGTATTTGTCATAGCAAAGTGACAAGATGTAGGAAGTGTGTTTGATATTAAGGCGACTGACATCTGCATTTGTAAAATTATCGTGAGGAGATTCTCTCTTTAAACTCCAAACATACTAAAATGATATTAGATCCTTTATGACAATGCCTTCATTTCTTACCACACTTTTATCATAACCGCCTGTCAAGAAACTACATTTCTCCATTGTACGTGTATTATAAGCACCTGTATCCAAGCTCTCAATCACAGAAATACCATTTTCATGAGGACTGTCATCTAAACTTTGAATACGGCCTTCTACATTGGTTTTGCTGGTGTTTCCGATATGTATTAACTTGACAGGTTCTTCTGATTTTTGTGGTGGACAAAATGCTAGTGTGGCAGGTGTTGCCCAACAAATGCCATCAATCCATGTATCATATAAGTGATCTGAACCAATTGTCTTGATTTTTCTATAATGTCATGAATACAAAAAAAAAAAAAGTAAGAGGATATAGACTTACTTTCTTTCTTCTGTATTCCAGAAATGTAACTCACCATCAAGCGAAGTGGTAATCATAAGTTCATGAATGCCTTTTGCTGTGTTTTCGTTTGCAATATTGTACAATAAAGAGCGTGGCTTCTTTTTAAACATGACTTCGCCTTGCTTACGTCTAGGAGTAAAGATATCCATACGATCACTTTTACTGAATTCTACTTCTTTAAACACTTTTCTAATGGGTGTAATCTTGGATGGTGCAGGCTAAGTAAAACAATCAGTAATCTGTATACATATTGAATTTATAGACATTACAAATGGGAATCGAGTAAAGGATTTATTAGATGCTCGTTGCTGTTGTTGTTGTGTTGATGCGACATTGAGTTCGATATCTTCTTCATCACTACTGATGTCAATGTTGTGTTGTTTTTGTTGTTTTTGTTGCTGCTTATTTTTAGAAGTTTCAATAGGCGTTGATCGCTTTGCTGTTTGTGGAGGAAAAACAGGTGTAGAAGATGGAGAAGCTGCTGCTGATTTTGTATTGTCTGCGGTTTGTGTCAAAAGATTGGCATTGTAACTAATAAGTCGGTTGGTCTTTTTGATGGATTTATTCAATTGTTTGAATTTCTCGAGATATTTGTTTTGTTTAGATTGTTGCCTTTCAAGCTATCGTCCCATGTGTCAAACAAAATATCAAAGAAATGTATGTGTTACCTTGAGTAAGAGATGATGCATAGTATGACTGATATGAGCAGTAGACACATTATCTTGTCTAAGCATATTGATTTCAATATCATCATTCTCATCTTCGCTACTGCTACTGCTACTGGTACTGTTACTGCTACTGCTGCTGCTGCTGCTGCTGCTAGTATCAGCATTGTGATTATTATCGTCCATGTCTTCGTCAAGGAGTGCCATTTCCTGTTGACTACGCAATTTTTGTTGATTTTGGTTTCCAAGCCTTGGATCATTTGCAGCATTTGTATGGTGTACAATAGCTTCGTTTGATGTTTGTTGTTGTGTTATGCTCTTTCTACGTCGCTTAGGCTGTTGTTGCTGTTGTCCAGGAAAGGAACCTATGCATACGCATATTAATATTTTCATGTTTACTTTAGCACACTCATACTCAAAGCCTCTTCTACAGGCTCTCTCTTTAGAGTAGAAGCAGAAAATAAAGAACGAGGCAAAAGAGAATCCTGGTTCATACTGGTTACAAACAAAAAAGAAGGAAAAGAAAAAAAACTTTTGTTCATAAAAAATCTTAAGCTTTTGTGACTGATGTTTACCAAAGAAGTGCCTAAGAACAGAAATTACTTAAGGTTGTAACATTACTAATGTCATTAATATCATAATCTAAGGTATTGAATAATTCAAAGGATCTATTAGACAGTTTGGGCAAAATGTGCTTAGATTTCTCTTTTGGGGGGAGATCAAGATTAAATATGGATAAGCTGTGGGTTTCTTTTTAATCGACATTTCTATCATGATTTCTTATCAAGATAGACTTGGAGCGCAACTAGTTTGAGGGAAGTTAATGTTGTAAAGAATTATGGAGAGAATTTGATATATGCTAATGATATAATCAGCGTAGCTTGAGATTGAAGACCAGCTACTTAAATTCAGTTTGAAAACCCAATGCCAAAAAGGCCTTGTGTGTAATCTCCTTTGGGTTGGTCAAAAATTGGTGCGGCTGTTATTGTTGCTCTTGGTGTAAGTTCCTGTAAAGTGATATAAATAGTAATTGTCTCAAGGACTGCTAGTCTTTGAGTGTTTCATACTAGTGCACTTGTAGGCCCATCTGATATCATATCCTAAGCGCCGTACTTGTATGGAATGATGAGCTTCTACTGCTATGTAAGCAAACGATTGTCTCTCTCACTTGTAAACATCTCTACAGAAAAATAACAAACAGAACGAAGAAAAGACAATAGCTTTAAATGCTAGTCTATAAAGAGACATATGAGCAACAAATAGAAGTGGACATGTTGACTAAAACAACTGCTTTATTTAGATGAAAAAAGGGATTGAAAAACTATTGTTATGGTCCAATTTATGGGCAAGCCATGGATCTACAAGCCGCGTCAAGGTTTATCATCCTTGACCTCAAATCCGCAATAACACACACCGTCTTGACAGACAGTACGAAGATCTCTGTTGACACCTGATCGTCTACATCTTTCAGCACAATTAGCAAGTTCACCAGTGCATGCTATACTGCAGTTTTCTTCTGTTCCTCTTTTTTCAAGCCATAGTTTAGGATCAATGTAACGACGACGATGATAACTTCCAGCTTCAACTACCAATACGCATACATACAATATAAATCCAAAATAGATAGACTTCATGTTTTAAGTAGAATAAAGAAAGAAACAACTCATTGTTTCTTGTATATTTATATTAAGAAAGATAAGGAGTAAGCAATAGGAGCAAACACTGTCTCCTCATAGAGTGACAACATTTGATGAGGAGAGAGTATGTTTAGGGTATGGTAATTTTCAAAAAGAGCTATAGATACAATAAAAAAAGAGTCAAATAAATACATTATGCCCCTAAAGAATATCTTCTAGAAGGCAACAAGTTATCCATCGCAACAGCTTCTACCGGTAAAGCATAATGTGGAGGTGCACTTGGTGTATAAGCTGGTGGAGGTAATTCAGGCAATATTTCAGGCAAACATCGTGTACATGCTGAGCGATGGCGATGGTGGCCTGATGTACTTGGAATAGATGGTCTATCATCTACAGCAGCATCCAATTCCTTAGCTGTGGGTGCAGAAGGAGAGGGTATAGCTGTTGTTTGCGACATCATGGACACAAAATGGCGTCTGTTATCATAATATGGAGTCTCCGTATCCTCGTTTAGAATAGTTGCAGGTGGCGCAGAGGGTTCAATGGTTGTCGGTTGATCTGATAAGGAAACATGATTTACAGAAGGTGTTGAATCATCATCGTCATTATGGTTATCTAGACTCAATGCAATAGTCGAATTGTCATGCTGATCATCATCTATACATTCTCGGTTCTTTTTGTTCTTTGCTCTCATACGAGTAAATATGACTACTGTTGTAACAATAGCAACAACACCCAATCCACCCACTAAAGATAGGATCATGATCATTCTCTTAAGTGCCTGTTGGTCACTTTTTAGACTTTCTTCGAGGCCATTGTTATTGTTGGGATCGTTCATATTGCTTGCAGACTGTGATTGTTGTTGATGTGCTGGTAAGTCAGTGTTGGATGCATTGTAGATAGTAGGTGTAGGTGAAGCAATGATAGTTGTATAGATAGTTTCAGTACTGACTAGCTCATTTGTGATGGTCTTCGACATTCTGTTGCTATGGTCACCATCTTTTGTGGTCGTGGGAATACTTAGCTCTTGCTGTTGCGCATAAATAAGAGAAGAGTAAGAAAGTAAAAGTAAAAGCCTTACTGAAAAGAAAAACCGTTTTTTCATTTATTTAAAGCGTGTATAAAATAGAGAAAATACAAAAAAAAAAAAAAAAAAAAAAAAAAAAAAAAAAAAAAAAAAAGAGAAATAAGCAGTACTGCCTCGTTCAAGAAAAAAAAGTCAGATGACTCTTGAACAATTGTGTTTATTTAATAACAAACATGTATGTTATGACATCTCATGCTTTGAGTTATGCAACCTACTGAATAAAAGCGTATTGAAAACAATAGGCGAATGTCAATAAAGGAAATAAATAATAATGCATAATTATAAAACAATAGCCATAGAAGACAAAAGGACAAAGAAGATGTGTAAAGACAGTATGTTCATGAAGCTACAGGCTATCTAACTCTAAGTTAATGACAATCAAGGAATGTAAGAAAGATACATCGTCATAAAAATTTTTCAAGGTAAAAGTAGAATTGAGAATTTTGCTTTATGTGGCACTATATTCTAAAGTAATCTCGATTTTATTTTAACAATGTATTTGAATAAAAGATGGTATCATACTAACAAATTAGTTTTCCAAAACAAATCTGAATCTGGGCTTGCCAGCATTGAAGTCTTCAAGAGCCTTGTTGACATCCTTCATAGGAATAAGACTGATCCAGGGACGAACTTCCTTTTCAGCAGCAAAGGCAAGCATTTCTTCAATTTCCTTGGGAGAACCGATAAGAGAACCAGAGATGTTGACTTGAGTCATAATCAAAAGAAGAGGGTTAAGAGGAGGGAACTTCCAATCGGGAGCATTGACGTTAATAAAGTGACCATCAGGTTGGATAAGAGTGAGGTACTTTTCCCCTATAGTACAGTCAGAAAATGATGATTTAAAGCACATGCATGAATTACTTACAAGAGAAGTCGGGACCACAACCAGTCAAGAGAAGATGAGTGAGCTTACCCTTGTAAGCAGCAAGGGCCTTTTCATCGTTTGTGTTGACATATTCATCACAGCCGAGTTCCTTGGCAACATCGCGCTTTCTTTCACTGCTGGACATACCAATAACCTTGGCACCCATGGCCTTAGCCCAAAGAACACCATAGTGACCCAAACCACCAATACCCATAACACCAACAACAGACTTTTCGTTGACGTTGGTACGTCTCAAAGGAGCATAAGTAGTGACACCAGCACAGAAGAAGGTAGCAGCGACTTCACTAGGCAAGTTATCAGGGACCTTGAAGGCAAAACGGTAGTCACCACGCCATTTGTCAGCATAACCACCATAGGTCTTGTCGCCACTAGGCCACTTGGAATTGTAGGTACCAGTGTGTTTGGGACAGTTGTTTTCCTTTCCTGCAGTACACTTTTGGCACTCATGACAAGAGTGACATTGAGCACCAACACCAGCACGGTCACCGACCTTTAAGTTGGTAACGTTCTTACCGACTCTGGTGACAACACCAACGATTTCGTGACCGACAACACAAGGATAGTCAGTAGGACCCCAATGAGCTTCAAGGGTGTGGATATCACTACCACAGATACCACAGTGAGTAATGTTCATTTCAACACTGTCTTCGTCCCATTCCTTGAGAGTCAATTGCATTTGTTTAAGAGGGGCATCTATAACAATCACAGTTAGATTTTTTGTTTGACAGCTAAGGAATAACTTACTCTTTGCGACACCAGCCCAAGCGTTAAAAGTATTGTTTTCAGCAGACATTTCAATATAAATTGTGTTTATTGAGAAAAAGTAAAGTAGAATATCTTTTTATATTTGATATACATTTTGTCAGTTGCCAAACAAGGAAACTATCTTACGTCTTTTAATTACTTAAACTAATTCAAGGCCGATAGAACTTGACAAATAATCATAGAAGAAAGTCGATTAGTTTTCCTTTCCTGGTAAGTGTCTATCACAATCTCTTTTTTTTTCATTCAAATAAACTTCTTTCGAAAGCATATAAATGATATTCCTACTTTATTGCATGATGTTAGCAGCATGATAAAAAGGTTAATTGGTATATGCGCTTGCACTGCTTAAATTGTTTTCCCGAGTTATTAAGCGAAGTGGAGTTGAGTATAGAAAATAAAGTTGTGCAGAGCTTGATGTCATTTATTCAAAGTGAAACACCCGTCGTCATCTTTTTATTTTCAAATTCAGGCAATCGTGATTTACACTAAATTTGAGAAATGATCAACGAGAAAATAAGTTCTTTCAATGTCAAACCTTCGCTTGTGGTAAAACATTTGGACCTACGCAGAAAAAAACCCCTCGACCTGTATTTTGGGGTTTCCGGCTAGTAGCAAGCTACTAATCCACCGCTAGTACTTTTATACACACTTTATAAAATGATGTGTTAAAAACAATTTTGAGAAGTTATTCTTTTTTCTTTCTCTTTTCTTTTCCATAAAATGACTACAATTATTTCCTCTCCCTAAAAAGATTGCATACTCATATAAAATTGGTTGCTTTTTAGAGCGGATAGAATGTTCTTTAGCCATCTCCCCCCCCCCTCTCTATCCGATACTCTGCGAGTTTCGATTTGGATATGTCTAATAGGAGGTGGTCCTTGAGAAAAAAGGGGATATTGTATAAGAACTCACCTTTTTTGTTCTTCTATGGCATATTTTCTGTCAACAATAATAAAAGAAAAAACCCAAAGGCTTAGAATTCATCAAGTACTTCATCAAATGTTTAACAGATCCTCCATCAAACTTGCCATCTTTTTCGTTAAGTATATCAATGACGCACGAACATCACAGTCAACTAAATGAATGGCTATTTTGAATGAATATGATTCACCATTTGGAAGGAGATCAGATATGTTGATGATTGGAGGTCGTAATGATGAGCTAGCAAACATTGAGTTTAAGAAAGCAACAGTACTCAACAATCTAGCAAAGCATTAGCAAAGCAAAAGCATCAGGATTAATAGCTGCATTATCAATTATATTAATTTGATGACTGAAACAACAGCCAATGCTATACTATACTATGATTTCATTGAAAGACAGGGATACCTCGCCCAATTGTTTGTTTATCAAGATGTATGTGTATACCAAAAGCTTCAATCTATTCCTATCCCTGACAACATGATTAAGTTAGAGCTGTTCCGTTCATCGCTGAAACTCATGTTTGTTTGGGAATCTCATACAATTAACCTGAGCAACAACATCACCCTTGCCAACCTGAACAGAGAGCAGTAGTTCCAGCTTGCGGACATAAGCAGTACGACCAGCCCTCCTCGTTCCCCATCTCTTAATGCCCAGCCAGTTCAAATGTATTTGTCGCCTTCAAATGACAAAAAGAGAAGCCGCTCTGTGTTTGAAGAATAAAAACTTATGTTGCTTCGATCTTCACTTTATCACTTCATTGCACTCAAATAAATAATATCTACCTTATCCATCTGATATCATATACTAAGCACCGTACTTGTATGGAATGATTAACTTCTACTGATATGTTGGCAAATGATTGTCGTTTTCAAAAGTCTGCTTTGCGTTTCGATCATTGTATGATCATCATTTATATATAATTGAAGTAGCTGATTATGATTTTGTTTTATTATAGCAATCAATTGATTGGCGCTTAGAGTGTCTATAAAACACATGCAGATTACTGAGGCGTATATCTATAGTTCTTTAAGACAGATTTTCTTCATTCATCAACCTGTGGAGCTTCACTTCTTTTACAAAAGCCCAAAACTACTCAATTGAACTCAGCTCTGGCGAATAGGGAGAGAAACACGTTTTTATCATCCTCCTGCCTTTACCTTTTGTCCTAAAGAGTTTCTTTCGTCTTTTGAACTGGTTAGGGTAATTCAGTTTTCAAGCTATGTGATCATTGGTCATTAAATTTATTTAAATAAAAACCTTATGAATCGTATCAAAAAAGCGAAAGAGCATCTAGAATACTTCTTCTATCAGTCTGTTTCTTCTTTTATGATTTATATGCCAAAATTCGTTTAATCCTAACTAGTGGTCTAACGAACTTCTAAAAGTGTCGAGATTTTAGCAGTTCTAACAAACAAATAAACTTTCGGCCTTGGATTAGTATATCCAGGCTGTGTTTATTACTTTGGCATCAGCTGATCATATACTTAGTTTCCCTGAGCCTTTCTTAAATTTGATGAAAAACACAAAAGTCACTTTGATGAGTTTTCTTCAGGATGAGCATAACCTGCTTTAATTTTACCGAATAGCTGGATTTTCGATTGATTACATATTTTTTTGAAACTCGCAATTCATGATTACTATTTGATCGGGGGGCTAACCACGTTATCAGGTTATACTTATAGCTCGTCTAAACGCCAACCAATAC
Source organism: Gilbertella persicaria (assembly GCF_025201335.1). Classification (NCBI taxonomy): domain Eukaryota; kingdom Fungi; phylum Mucoromycota; class Mucoromycetes; order Mucorales; family Choanephoraceae; genus Gilbertella; species Gilbertella persicaria. Next base: position 288,980 of record NW_026251966.1, read on the forward strand.
AGTGGTGTAATATTAAAAAAAAAAAAAAAAAAAAAACGGAAAATAATTTATTACAATTCTAAATGATTTTTACAATTTACAATTCTAGTAAAGGTATCTAGTTTTCCAAGACGAATCTGAATCTGGGCTTGCCAGCATTGAAGTCTTCAAGAGCCTTGTTGACATCCTTCATAGGAATAAGACTGATCCAGGGACGAACTTCCTTTTCAGCAGCAAAGGCAAGCATTTCTTCAATTTCCTTGGGAGAACCAATGAGAGAACCGGAGATGTTGACTTGACCAAAAGTCAAAGTAAGAGGGCTGAGAGGAGGGAACTTCCAGTCAGGCAAGTTGACGTTAAGGAAATGACCGTTAGTACGGATAAGAGAAAGGTACTTTTCCCAAGTAAAGTCTTCACTACAACCGGTACAGAGAAGATGAGTGAGCTTACCCTTGTAAGCAGCAAGGGCCTTTTCATCGTTTGTGTTGACATATTCATCACAGCCGAGTTCCTTGGCAACATCGCGCTTTCTTTCACTGCTGGACATACCAATAACCTTGGCACCCATGGCCTTAGCCCAAAGAACACCATAGTGACCCAAACCACCAATACCCATAACACCAACAACAGACTTTTCGTTGACGTTGGTACGTCTCAAAGGAGCATAAGTAGTGACACCAGCACAGAAGAAGGTAGCAGCGACTTCACTAGGCAAGTTATCAGGGACCTTGAAGGCAAAACGGTAGTCACCACGCCATTTGTCAGCATAACCACCATAGGTCTTGTCTCCGTTATCCCAAGTAGAGTTATAAGTACCAGTGAACTTGACGCTACAGTTGTTTTCGTTTCCGTCCAAACAGTTTTCGCACTTGTGGCAAGAGTGACATTGAGCACCAACACCAGCACGGTCACCGACCTTTAAGTTGGTAACGTTCTTACCGACTCTGGTGACAACACCAACGATTTCGTGACCGACAACACAAGGATAGTCAGTAGGACCCCAGTGACCTTCAAGAGTGTGAACCTTTAAAGTCAATTAGTCACTTATGAACAACACTTTGACTTTCACTTACATCACTACCACAGATACCACAGTGAGTAATGTTCATTTCAACACTGTCTTCATCCCATTCCTTAAGAGTCAATTGCATTTGTTGAAGAGGTTCACCTATGAAATACCAAAAGTCAAAAGGATGCCCCACATCGTTTTGATCTCTATGACTTACCCTTCTTGACACCAGCCCAAGCAGTAAAAGTGTTTTCGGAAGACATTTCGATATATGAATATAACAAAGGATTAACAAAGAAAAGGAAGGAGAAGAGCCTAATGAATTTAAGCTTATTTTATATGTATTGAATTTAATCGGACTAAGAAAATAAGTTCGATTCAAGTACCTTGTTCCTAACAAAGACGAATAATACACTGGATGCAAGACCGTAGCACTTTTTACTCTATATGGAATAACTATTACGCCTTTGAATCTTGATTAAGGGCTCTATCAAGTCAAATAATTGTGCTACAGAAGTTTGATCCTCCATTTTTACGCTTCCGATCAAACTGATGAATAATCAAAATGTCGGAAACAAAACTTAGAATTTTATCGAATTTTTTTTTTCAAAGAGACCAATAAGCTTCTAAAAAAGCAAGTCTAGTACTTTTTTACGTCTTGCGATCATTGACTTGTCATCCACAAAGAAATTTTAGGATCTAGAGATTTCGATCATTTGCAGTGTTGATAATATGAAACTTCAGCCTCTGTACAACGCTTTGAAAACGTATCTTTTTCCTTATCCCTTACATTAATTTTTAAAAAGCCAGCCAATCGTAGAATGATAAAAAGGGTTTTGGTTAAATAATATTCCCGTTTCAAATTACTCTCGTATTCAAATTAGAGTGCGCTGAATATAAATTTAACTAATAATCTTAAATATTAATAGAGAAAGCGAGAGAAGAAAAGCGGGTGTAGAGCATAATGTCATTTTAAAATACAACTCAGTCTAAGGCAATGACGCTCTTTTGAAAAACCACTTTGTATTCTGTGTAAATATTTTTCCAGAAGTATTAGATTATCTAACGTAACGCAAATGTTTTTTTGGAAACAATAACAAAGGGCCTCTTATGCTTGTCATACGAAAGGTACAGAATACAAAAATCGTAAAAACATGAATGATGACAAAGCCATGTTTCTCGATCCTCTATAAATGTCTAGGCAATGACATGAACACAATGTGAACTCAGATATTTGTATTGGAGATTTTTGATAGTAAGCTATTGATTTGACAAAAGAGCATTTCAGGCATACTGTGCTTCCATTCTCAGTTTACCGAATGTTTTAAAACTCCGCCCATTTTTTGAAATTGGCCAATTGTGTGAAACTTAGGTTAAAAAATGTGATAAATATTCTTTATCCAGGCACCTAGGAAAAAACATTGATAAAATGCTTGATAAAATTCTGTAATGTCTAACAGGAACATCCTCACTGCCTTCTATAACTCTTGTAGTAAGAGATTTAAGTGCTTTAAAAAAAACCTCTGTTTGTCTTTTGATTGCAAATTCTCTGAGCTTTGAAAGAAAGACGACGTTTGCAGTATATCAAAAGAGTTTTTATGAAGTCGAATACATCAAAGTCGCCTCGTGCACCTTCAAGTCCCAAATATGCTGACAAGAATGATGTTAGTGTTTTTCATGTTGAAGAAACCAAGTTCAAGAAATTGGATACTATTAAAAAAGATTTCCCTTTCTCTGGAACTGATAATGGTATCTATAGTCTTTGCGTTACGACACCTTTTAATTTAGATCGATTGTCATTTCATCTAAAGCTATACAACAAATATGCTGCTTTAAAAAATGAAGAAGATGACGACGACAATATTAATACTTCTATGTCGACATTACCTTCACCTAGTATCTTAGAATCAAGTCAAGTAGACTCTTTCTGTGGTTACACTGAAGCAAGAAGAAAGCTGGAGAAAGACCAATGACATACATAAAAAAATAAGGGAGTAACAGCTACTGAAAACATTCTCTCTGAAAATAGCTTGCAATGTCCTGCAAATGCTGCAGAGTTCAAATAAAGATACGAAGTTGATTTAAACCATAGAAAAGAATTTCGCGATTGTTATGCTTCTAGTAAAAGAGCCAATGCTATCGGAAGGAATGAACTGCAGAATGCCCATGTCCACCTAAAGATATGTAATCAAGAAAAGAAGCTTGTACAAAAAGAAGGTAATAACCACTCATGATAGCGTGTGACTGGTATTAATCGTGTCATTTTGAATAGATCCTAAGTCAAAGGCTTGTTTGTTTGTTGCAGATCGAAGTCTTGGTATTGGCTCAAGGATAAAAGGACATAGAAGATATGGAGGAAAATAGAAACAAAAACTACTCGGGAGCACTGGTATTGTATGCATCACAAGCGAGTATAGTACGTCCCAGACTTGTGTCTTTTGTTTCCAAAAATTAGCCCACCCATTTAACAGAACGAAAAGGGAGCAAGAACCGTGAAAGGTGCCTTCTATTGCTTGGATAAGAACTGTATTTCCGTGAGAAACTAGAAGGCAACTACGTCTCGTGGCCGATTGTCAGCTCTGGCAATTGGTGTTGTTGGTCTCTCTACAATGTTGTTCGGAAGAACGTTCCCCGCATTTTCCCTAAACTCAGTCAATATTGCACTGAAGATGATTTCAAACAATTCACCACGTCCTTGCTAAGTCGAAAAGTGCGTAAGGTTGATGATAGTTCTGCTACTATCAATATGGATGATAAGTGGCAACATGTCTCCAAATTCAAACTCTCTAACGGTCTTACTCTCTGAGTGGCTGTGGTCATTTTTTGAGTATTTTATCAGCATTCGTCAGCTTTTCATCAGAAATCTAGCCCAGACCAAAAAGCTGTCTTTCTACTTACCTTCAATTTTACCTGACTCTTGATCAGACAGAAGTAAAAGCACCGGCAAAAAAAAAGCAATATATAGCGTTTACCTACCTAGTCATGGAGATTTCAAGAGATTTAGCAATATGCATGTTTTTCTATGTAGACTATACTGAAGAGAACGTTAAAAAATACAGTAAACAACTTGAAGATTTTGGTAACGTTGAAATCTGTTACAACACTAAACCAAACCAGCCCATCTTGGTCTCAATGGAGCGAATCCGTAATCAACCTGAAAGCTATCATTTATATTCTGGCAATCGTTAATCTATTTCGATTTTCAAACTTTTATAATAAATCATTGTGAATTAGGTTGTAAATCATGCGATTCAAGTGGCGTGAAGGCCCAGCTACAAGGCGAAAGAAATATTTTGGTTGCAAAAGATCGTTCTTTCAAGTTCGATACCATGAATTTTTAAAATCTTTTTCTACAAGTAACGTCTTCACCTGTTGATGGTTTTCGAGCATATTACCACAGCGCAAGCGATGGAAGAAATCTTCCAGTATATGCAGAAATCTTTCAATTTTTATGGAAGAAATATGCACTAAAAAATTGGAAAAAATCTGCAAGTAAAAAAGATTTCAAGCAGGTTCAGTATGTATTTCTTTGACCTTATGCGCATTTATCACCACCTTGTGCTATTAATTTATCATATTAACGCACTTAAATCTCTCACTACAAGAGTTACAAGAACATTCTATCAATATTTCTCTTAATTGCTTGAATAAAGAATATCTATCCCATTTTTTTGATCATAAATTTGACCAAACTATTTGTAAAAGCTGGACAAGTTAACATCAAACAATTGGGCTTTTTTTTTTCTTCAAAAAGTGGGCCGAGTTTTCAAACGTTCAGTAAGTTGAGACTGGAAGGATAATAAAGAAAAACATGTCAACTTTTAGTTTTTTGTTCTATGTAAACACAGCAAATTATAAATAAACTTGGTGCAACAAAATAACAATATGTGAAACAACAACAGAGATTCGGAGATATGAGGTAATAACATTATTTTGTCGTTTCAGAAAGAATAAAACAAGGCCAATCCATAGTTAAAGACTAAGAAGATAATGTTTCAAATTATTCCAGTACTCTAAAGGAGAAAAAAAAGAATACGTCTATACCAAATATTGACAGAACAAAAGGGTCAACAAGCTCATGTACAACATCTCTATTCGGTGTAACTATTTGTACCATGCCTAAAATATTTAAGACAGATAGGATATTCTATTGGATCAAGTTTATTTAGTTCAAAAGAGAGAAAACTAATACATCTCATGAGCGAATAGCCGAAGTCTCTTTTTTTTTCGGATGATGAAAAAGAAGAGAAGAAAAAATTAAAATCAATGTTACTGTAATAAAAAAAAAAAAAGGATCTTCACATAAAATGTGTTACTTGGTGTACAAACCCAAATATCAGGGGGGGGGGGAAGAAGCGAGTCAAATGTTTACACCAACATTTTGTAAATTGACAGGTTTCAAGACTCATTGGTTTTTGACCATGTCTCCGATTTAACCTTTTGACAAGATGTATTGGATACGTGCTAAAAATATACTAAACAAGAAACGAACCTCATAAACGAGAAATCCTAAAGGAAAGAGATCCTTTTTTTTCCCTTTTTCTCTCTTTTCTTTGTTTCTTCCTTCTTTTATTTTCTTAGGTCATGACTATTGATCCTAGCTCTCAGCAACATCGATATCTGAGTGGAGAGTATAGCCAACAAGAAGCACACGATCTGAACAGAACAAGGTGAGTTTTAATTTACAGTAAAAGGATAGAGAGAGAGAAAGAGAATAAGACAATATTTGAAGAAGGTAATGTCAAAAGTCGAGAGAATAAACATCGTGTTAGAGGTATGTCAGTCAATGGAAATATTGAACCAAAATCAAAAAAAAAACAAACTCTATGCGTAAATCCCGGTTGCTTTATATTCAAAGCAACTTACCAATGCATCGCTGGTTTTATATATCAAGCCAAGATATGATTACTTGAAACAACAACTGCATGCAGCTATTTTTGCCGAATGATATCTATAGAAATCAGATTACAAAACAAGTCTTAAATCATTTTTTTTCGACACCAGCCCGTGCCCTTGTTACAGCGTGAAAATATTTTCTTTCTCTCTTTTCTATTTTTTTTTTCTTTTTCTTAATACTTTTCTTTCCCCTTAGTTATCAACAAGTGGCGACAGTTTCCGAGGATACAAAACCTTATCATCATCAAGAGCAACACCACCCGGCTTTGATGCCTATCTCTACACAACAATACAACAGTATCAAGCAAGAATCTTCCCCACAAAGGTATTTTATATTGTGTTTCGTTTCACTTGTGTATTGATTTCTGACATATAATTACCTTTTCTAGCAGAGTTATCATGTCTTCTCAACCAACTACCCCTCAACCCACTTCTGATTCTCCTCGCTTTGACAATGCTACAACCATACCATCATTACGCACCGATACACCTGCTAGCTACCCATCTTCTCCATCTGTGCCTTTAGAACAGAAATATGCCAACATAAGACCTAACACACCCACAGCTAACCCTTCATCGGATCGCAAAGTAACATTTGTTGTTGATAATTCTGATCGCAAAACAACATTCATTCATGATACTTGCCCTTCATTCGGCCCTACAGAATATGCTCGTAACATTATTGCTTTAGATAGACAGACAATGTAAGTAATCAAAAACTAGAATTTGGACAAATGATTTATTTTTATATAGTATCGAAGCACAACTTCATGTTAAGGTCGATCGTGGTTTCTTTTTGGCAGATAACGACTGGACTTGTTATCGCAGAAACTATTTCCAAGTAAGTGGTTCATTCTCTCTTGAAGGGGTTGGTATTCTGTATGAAGGACAAGAACTTCCTTGTTTCGGCAAAGATCCTCAAACGGGTCAACTTGAAGAAATCGATTGCTTTATGTTGGGCGTCTGTGCTCGTTTATCTGATTGTGAAAAGCCCATTCAATTGGTCCAGCATACACCCAAGCGTGACAAAGGACCTCAAACAACACCTATTCCTAAAATGATTCGCCCTGGTGGCAATGTTGGATTTAGTGCTGTTGGTTCTAGTCAATCTGTAGTTACTTTTGAACGTCTTCAATTCAAGACAGCTACAGCCAACAATGGTAAACGTAGAGCCGCCCAACAATACTATGTTATTATTGTTGAATTGTTAGCCAAGCTTCGTAACGGTAACACGATTGCCGTAGCTACTTCTAAATCTTCTCCTTTGGTTGTTCGTGGTAGAAGTCCAGGTCATTATGCTGAAACCGATTCTGGTAGCATGAGTCATTCTGGTCGTCATGGTCGTTCGAATGCAGCTGGTGGACCTATTTCAAGTGCTATCTCACATGCCTCTCCTGTTGTTCATCATCCTTATGGACGTCCACCTAGCGCTGCTGCTTCTAATCCCACCGCTGCCGGTTATCCTGGCGGTGCAGGCAGTAGCATGTTCCAACCTACTGCTGCTACTGCTGCTGCTGCTGCTGCTACTGAATACATGCCTTATGATTATCATGGTGTTGCTTATACCAATTACCATATGCCACCTCCACCTCCACCTCCTATGGCGCATTCTCACTCATATCCTGGTACTCCTACTGCTGTGCCCATGATGCAACCACCTCAACATCCATCTCAGCCTCAACAGTCTCAACAGCATTATTTACCACCTAATGTTCATGATCGTGCTACTCACTCTAGTGCTTCTTCTGAAGCAGCATACCCTAGCCATGCTGAGCACATCAATCAAAACACCCATTCAAATGAGTACGAGTATGACGATCAACAACAAAGACAGGCACACAATAACTCACCTTATTATTGGCAGAGACAAGGCAATGATGAAGCCCACCATGATCATTGGAACAGAATCAGAATGGCCTCAAATAACAGTGGGCATTCTAGCGTGGATAATTCTCAGCATAATTCGCCTTACATGAGTCATCCTCAACCTCCTCAACAGCCAGCAGAACATTCTTATTATTCTCATCAGCCTCCTCCTCCTCCTCCTCCTCCTCAATCACATTATGCTCATCATCCTGGCTATAACCACCATCACCATCCAATCGCTCAAAGGTAAGTGTTTATTTCCATGTCGATAAGAAACTTAATTGTATGCTAGTTTGCCTCCACCACCTACTTCAAATGCTGGTGCTGATCATTATAATGTTTATCATGCTCAACACTATGAATGGCAACCTCGTCATGTTCATTCCAAGATGTATCCTTATGAATCCGATAGAAGATCCCATGAATATGAAAAGAATCAAACACCATCACCTCAACAAACTGATTCATCGCCTAAAGTATCAACAGCTACTACTAAATAATAACACTTATCGTAATAATTTATTCAATGTATTTAATTGTTCAAAAAAAAAATATACAGTTTTTAAAGGAATTATATGTATTTAAAGATGTACAATAGATATATATATAAAAGAGAAGCAAGGGGGAATCATTTGTGTTAATCTTCATCTTCATATCGATCTGATGCGTCAAATGTACATTGAGCTTTATGCACAATACCTGTGCCAAAATCAGCTTCCATTCGAATTTCAGTTAGACCAAAGTACATTCTAATTTAAGTGAATAAAAATCTTTAGGTTTGTGTCTCTTTACCTGACAGTATAAGCAATACGTTCACCATGAGCAACATTGGGTAATCGAGGAATTGGCACTGAAATAGCCGCCACTTGTTTGACTTGCGGCTCATCAAAGTAGCGTGGTTCTTTATCATCTTCTGTAGCATACAGCATGATGTCTGTCGCCTTCATCATACCATAATACACAAACATCTTTTCTCGAATACAATGATCCACTGGTAACACATCGCCTTTTTTAACAAACATGAGGAATCGAGAAGTACATCGTATACTACCATCAGGACGAACAACTCGAGATGAAATAGGATCCAGGCGTTCATCAAATGGTAGGCCTGCATTAATACCATAAGTACGGCGAGACACGCGAGATTTAATCACTCTTGGATTTAGTCCAAAATAGACTGCACCACGAACAACAGCCATAGGAGCTCTTGGAGGACATAGAATTTGTTGGATTTGATGTCCAAATGCTTCTTGTATACGTTGAAACAAATAATTGGAAGAACCAAATCCACCTACAAGAAATACACAGGACACCTTTTGATCAGGTACTTGGCTATACTGTTTCTCAATCAACGATAACTGTTTTTGGTAAATATACAACAATGCTTGTCATTTATCAACTTACTACACGCTGAACAACCGGCTCAAATACTTTTTGTTTCAATTCATCTGCTCTTAATACCATAGTGCCTTCATCCAGACTATCATCGTGTGTATTGAGTTGATCCAGGTTGATAGACACTGGCAAGCTTAGATAATGATCATCTAGACCATCAAATTCAGGCTTGATATTGTCTACAAATTGATCCATCAGATTGTTGATAGCAGCAGGCGGTATATGATTTGCTTGTTTGCCCAGTTTTTCCATGATCAATGTCTTGAAGTTGTGATCCAGGAAAACACTACCACAACTCTCGCCCATACCTTTTGTGACTTCCTTAAGTCTGTTGTTACTCTGAATAGAATCATTCATCACTTCAAACACAATCAAATCCACAGTACCGCCACCAGCATCACAAATCATCATGCGATCTCCCTTTTTCAGATTCACTTGTTCACACATACGTTCGCAGTACAGGGCAGCAGCCTCTGGCTCTGAAATCAAAATCAGTCTATCTTGAGGGTCTTCCTTTTTAATCAATTCGGCCTTGATGGCTGCACGGCGCATGGAGTTCTTTGCCAAGTCAGACCACATGGCAGGCACTGTCAAACAATAACGAAATGTATCTGGATCATAATTCTTGGCAAATCCTCTTGTCACGTCTTCCAAAACATGTTGGTGTAATGCCTTCAAGTAATCTGCAATATTACTTACAGCCGATCTATGTTTAAAAAGTGAGCCACTGAGTGACCTGAATAATAAGTTACTTTTGATTCTCTGCTACACCTCGCTGGAGTGTCTCGTCTAAATTGAGTTTAAAGTTGGCAAGGGTGATATTTTCCTTGGCGGCTTGTGGTTTAAGCATAAGTTTCTTGGCGCCATGACCCCATTCAATCATTTTGGATGGATCAGATCGTTTATAGGCTGATAAAGTAGGTGTCTTGGGATAGAAGTTGCCTCCCTTGTGTGGCCTATAAAATTTAATTATAAGAAGAGGAGAGTAGGAATTACCATTTTTGGACATCGAATACTTCAGGCGTTGTGTTGTGAGTAAAGGCATAAGAAGCCCCTGAATAAGTTGTACCAAAGTCGTAGGCAATAACAACTTTATAATCGTCTTTTGTCGAAAGCATCATAAAGTTAGAATAAAAAAAGAAAAGAAAAGAAAAGAAAGGGGAGAAGAAAAAAATAAATAAAAACATTAGGATTTAAATACAGTCACCTAGAAAGCGTTAATGCATTATTATTTGCTTCGATCAAGCCAAGTAACCAAAATTTCATTTCTTTTTCTTTCTGATATAAAAATACTGGTGTATTGTAAGATCTTTTCATTCAGTGCTTAAAATAGCGTAAAACGTTCAATTTGATTTGATGTACATGTATCGGTAAGTCTTTTTCAACAGTTTTCAATTCATAAAGGATGAATAAACCATCTATGCCAAGAAGCATGGCATTTTAGGAAATGAAGAGCCAATTTGTTTAAAATGGTAATTTCGCAGCAAATTTTTAAGGTAAACCCCTTTGGATTTTTTTCAGATTTCGATTTTAGACACTTTCTTCTACTTTGTGAGCTGAAAAATGGAGCTATTACCATAGTCAAGCATTCAAAAGACGCACCAAAGCTTTCTTTATTCAGCTAATGCTTCTTCTTTTTTTTTTTGGAAATGTAACGCAATAATGTGCTATTATGATGCCAAACAAATCAATTTGAATTCTTACTTGTATCATATATTATACTAATTCAATTGCTCTCATCCTTACATCATTAAATGAGTAAAAAAATATGTATAACTTTTGTTGAAGTAGCTTGGAGATCCGAGCTTGTTACAGTATTTCTACTTTGAATTCAGACGATGTTAGTTTTTTTCTGGACGAATCAAAATTAATTTCCAGATGTTTTTCTTACCTATTTTGGACGAAATAAAGTGAAATTAAACAGAGAATTATTAGAGAAGGTACAATAGTGTTAGATGATTTTACCTATGACAATCTTAGTTCCCAAAGGAAATACCGTGTTCATTACGGCGATTATTGCTTTTTCTTAGTTTCTCTTGAATCGTTCTGGACGGCCTTCACCCTTCCAAATTGACTTAGCAATGTTCATCATATTCAAACTAGCGTTGATGTCACGCTGCCATAATGTTCTGTACGTCTTGCAAACGAGAACACTATTACCGCGGGCACCACTAATACCACCTAAAGTCCTACTTTCACATTTGGAACATATTTGGGACATCAAATATTCATCAATGTCCACAACAAGTAAGTCGCCAGTCCTCTCTCTTCTTTTCAACGTTCTGTATAGAAGACCAGTGACACCAGTCCGGACCGTTTTCATCTTCACATAATCCTTCCCAAACATGCCACTACCAGATACTATCAGCGGTACCTTCTGTTTGTACCGAAAGAAATTGCTTTCTCTAAGTACCATAAACTTATGAGTATAAAAATTATCGTAGCCATGCCCAAGTAACTTTTTACCTTGTTTTTATTGTTTTCAGTGCCATTTTTCTCTTTCCTTTATCCTTCTTTCCAGACTTATTCCCCTTCTTCTTCCGCTTCCCTTTGATCTTTGCTCTTTTTCGTTTGTTTCCTCTTGATTTCTTGTTGTATTTCTTGGTACCATCCAAAAACGTTTTCACCATTTGCTCCGGTGCTCGTTGGCGACCCTGGTATAAGAAAAAGGTTTCTTTTGCAGTTTCTTGATTGTAAAAACTGAGAATACGACCAATGTTTTTGAGCATATAAATGGTATACTCCATATACAGTGATTCATTGGCAGTCTTATTGGTGGGTATATTTGTTTCAATCGTCTTAATACCGCATGCTTTCTTTTTCTTCTCTTGCTCTGCTGAGAATTTTGTAGAGCCTGTCAAGTGGTAACATTCCTTGATGGAACATTGTCTGAAGTCGTTAATATTACCACTTGAACCAGCAAATGCAGTGAAGACCCTTTTTCTTCCTGGATCTACGGCTATTGGTAAATAGTGGCTGTCAACTTCATGCTGTTCAAAATTATCCAGGATCAGATCAACTTGATTAATTTGCTTGGTTAAACGTTTTTCTGTGATTGTTCGTTTCTTAAAAACAAAACCAACAGAAAAACCGTCTGATCTGATCAGGTTACCAAAGAGCCTCTTATTTTTTCCAGTGGGTAATAAAGATTCAATCCTAATAATAAACATATTTTAAATGACCATCATGTAAAAACCTTTTTTACTACTATGTACTTACGATTTGATTCTAAGTGGTCTAAAATCAAATACCTTGTAAAATAAATGCAGCTGATCATTATACCCTCTGGGGAGTGGTTGACCAGGAAGAAATGCTGCTAATGCATTGACCGAAATTGTCACTGATCGCCAATGGCATGATGGTGAAGGGAATACATTGAACAGCCTTGGTAAAGAAAGTCTTCTAACGTCAAACGCTTTATGAGACTGATGTTCCCTTTCAAAGACAGTCAGTATATGAAACAGCAGAGGAACAAAAGAGCCAGGGTTATCAGCTAATGATTTTATACTAACTCTAGCATCGAGTTTGTTTTTAAGTGGCAGGCATAGTTCATCGATTCTTCGTTTGATCATAGGGTCTTCAAGTGATTTCTGTTCAGGCCACACCGCTTCACCTTGGCATACATACTGATATCCATATTTTATAACAATATCATCGACGTACTTCGGAGCCATGGACTATATACATAATATTTAAGCATTTAGAGTAAATGGATGTGATTATTAGCTCTTACAACAAACATAATTTGAATTTGATATTGCAAAAATCTTCTCAATATATTTTCAAGTCTTTCTACAACTGCATTCTCGTAGGTGGTTGCCAGCTCCTTGCAGGCCTCAGTAATGCACTGGCTAGCTCCTCCAATAGCAGATGGAAAACTTAATTTTTCTTTAATAAGATGAACCTCGTTAAAAAAACATTATAACAGACAAGTCAATCTAACTATTGTTGATGATCTGGTATAAATGACTTTAAATAAAAAAAAGTATATTATCACAAATAAATCTTTTCTCATAACAAGAACATTTGTCATATTATTATTATTATTATTATGCCAGCTAGTCATAGTTTGATAGCAATAGAACTGAGTTCATTCTAAACAATGATATAGCTGAATCAACATTTACACTCTTACGGAATAGAGTCATATAATCCAGAAACCAGTAAACAGATCTCATCTTGAATGATAAACAACTGTAAAGATGGTTCGCAAAGTATATTTTATTGAGAAAGCCAATACTCTTATTCCATCTAATATAGCCTTCAGCTCATCAAGTCCTATCTCAGGTTACATCTAAGGACATAATCCAGATCATATATAAACCTAGAATATAAAAAATCTCTCTCGAACTTTTACCTTAATAAACATTTATAAACGGTCTCAAAGTACTTTCTACATGTCTCTTTATTTTTTTATAATTTCTATATTCAATCTTTTTATTTAAAAAGTCCCAAAACACCACAATAACCAGTCATTTTGATATTGCTTCTCTAACAATTGATTTCCCTTTACAGTTAAATGTCTAAATGTAAACTCTCATTCATCCAAAAAGCTAATTCTTTTTCTGCAGAAAAAAAACATCTGGAAATTAATCTTGATTCGTCCAGAAAAAAACTAGCATCGTCTGAAAAAACAATTTTTCAAAATTGCAACTCAAAAAACTATCTCATTTTAAAACTCCGTCAAGTCTTTTTTTTTTTTTTTTTTTTGATGCCCTGGTTCAATTTGACGGGCAATTTTTTCTGTTTTCAGTGCTTTCTTTTTTATAGACTTATAGAGACTCAAACATAATCCTATGCATAGACTACTTCAACAGTGTGCCAGCATACGTCTTTCAACCCATGCACTTCCCAAACACCTCCAAAAAACCAGCTGCCTTGTCTTTACAGCGTCCTTCGAAACAACACAACAACAACCAAAGACCCTCCCCTATTAGCCAAATATAAAGACCAGTTACAACAACCACAACGCAACGGATCTGATCTATGGAGCACCTACCAAGCCATCAATGCTCAAGGCCTATTGCAGCATATGAAAAGAGACGATTTCTTAAAACTTCGAGCTGATCTATGGAAACAAGAGAATTGGGGAACAGAAGATCGTATCCTTCAAGTCCTTGATGACATGAAGCGTGCTGGGCATCCATGGAACTTGCATGAGTACAATGAGTATTTTATGGCTAAACTATTCAAGGCACAATATGCAGACATCTTGGCCATGTATTCTTCTGAAGAGTTCCAAGGTCAACAACTCAGTATTGGATCGTTCAATGTTATTCTAGCTACCTATATTCAACTAGGAAAAACAAAAGAAGCGATTCAGCTGATCGAGGAAGCCAACAAAAAGTACAATGTGATACCTGACATTCGAGATTTTGATCGCACCATGAATCGATGTATGCCCAAGAACACACAATTAAGTCAAGTCGCTAAAGAATTGATTGCAGAACATGCTTTCTCGGTGACCAAAATACTCGACACTAACCTGCTTCATTTGTTTCGAGAAAAGCGTATGCATGACATTAAATGGATTGTTGATCAACAATTGAAGCGCAAATTAAACATTACTACTTACAACATTTTAATCAAAGGATATAGCGATGTACGCATGTTGAGAGATGCAACCCATATTTATGAAGAAATGCAAAAGCACAGTGTTAGACCCAATACCTATATTTGTGTTAGCATGCTGGCTATCTTTGCTCACACAAGGGATGTTGCTGCTGCTGAACAAGTGGTTCGAGAAACTGTCTTGGGAGGACATAAACCAGACGAAGGTGTCTATAACCAACTGATTAAGGTCTATTTTAAGGCTCGACAATCTCAAAAGGCATTTCAAGCATTCCAGGAAATCCAAAAAGATCCTCAACTCAAAGTAAACGATGTTATCTTGAACACAATGATTAATGGTCTTGTTATCAACAAAGAACTCCATATTGCAACTCTACTTTATAAACAAATGATTCAGTCTCAACTCAAGCCAGACATGGTGACGCTCAATACTATGCTTAAGGGATATGTGAAATCAAATGACATGGCATTGGCAGCAGGTATTATTTCAGACATGTTCAAGTTGGGTATGGAGCCAGACTCAGTTACTCTAACAACATTGGTGGATTCTGTCTTCAACACAAAATCACCCAACACAGCTGAAGAAATGATGGGACTTGTGCGACAGATGGGTATTCCACCCAATGTGTATGCATACAATGCAGTCATCAATAGTTGGATTCAAGCTGACAATATGCGAGAAGCAGAAAAGACATTTGATATCATGAAGAAAGAACAGCTGAAGCCTACTATTCACACATACACTAACTTAGTACAAGGTTATATTGCACAAATGAACTTGGGCAAGGCAATGGAGACATTCCAGAACTTAATGAAGTCTGGTATTCGACCAGACAGAGCCACATTTAACTTTATGATTGTTGGATTCCTGAATCATGGCCGCTTAAATGATGCATATACCTGCCTAGATCATATGCTTCGAATGAAACTAAGTCCAACAAAAGACACTTGGAAACTACTTTTAGATGACTGTTGCAAATCTAAAGATTGGCAGACAGGTAAAAAAGTGATTGACAAGCTAGATCAAAGTGGATTTGTGATAAAGTCTGATTCATTAAGGCGTTCTTATACCATTGTGAAGAGTCACTATACATAAAATAAAGTTTGATGTGAACTTTTTAGAAGCCCCCCTTTTTTCCCTTTGTCCTCCTATATGCAGTTGGGGGCGATTTTATTTTATTTTATTTTTTTTCTTTCTTTTTTTCTTTTTTTTATCCTTTCTATGAGCTGCCTTATGACAACAGTCAAAGAAAAGAAAGGTTTGTTATTAAGCTTGCCAAACGAATTGGTGATATATATATTTAGAAACTTTCTTGATTTGGCTGACCTTTGGCGACTCTATCAAACCAGTTCTCAGTTAAGATATTTCGCATCTACTGTTATCCAGAGTACTTGGAAGATAGAGACCAGTAGCATAATGAAAGTCCAATGTAGAACAGCCTTGATTCAATTAGAACTATTGGCCAGAACTATCTATTCTACTCGACATCTAAGGCTTTTATTATTACCCAAGAAACAGGATGATGTAGAAGAAGACCTAATGCCCATCCAAGACATTTTGAAACAAGAAACGACGTTACACAACAAAATGATTCATGGTATTGCATCGTACAAACACAAGTATGTCTTAATTGAAGACATTGATATCCGAAATCGAATAAGAACTGCAGTCGATGTCATATTCCATCATGCTGTCTTTACTGTCCGTGACAACCACCGTGCTATGGCTGCTATTATGATTCGCTTACTCGTCAAACTGGATCAAGCATTCCCTTCATACTGTAGGGAAATCACATATACACTAGCAGACAACATTAAAGCATACTTGGAATACACAGGCTATAAACTGTTAGGATTGCATGGTCATACAGACACATTGGAGAGCTTATCCGCTTGCTTTAATTTGATGGGTGCTGCTTTTGTACACAAAGTGTTATCAGACAGCCATATTGATTGTGCCGTACAGAGAGCATGCGAATTACTGGTAGATGCCCAATTCAAGCGTAAATTACTACAAAGCCTACTGGAAGATTGGCTGACGATGAAGCGACAAGTTGGATCTGGTGAGTTGTGTCACTATATTAGAATGGAAATTGAAAAATGCGATCGGCAGATACCACAATTATAATAAAAAATATTTATTAAATATTACATATACATATATCTCTTTTTTTTTTGTTTTTCTGTATAGAATAAGGAGAAAATTAGGACCAACTTTGTGCTGAATGGCCTTGTTGTGCAGATGGTTGATAAAAGTGATTACGAATAATAGGTAAATGAACATTGCTGTTGTTCTCTAACAACTGTCTTTGTTCATAGTCTTGTTGCATGATCATACGCTGTTGTTGTTGGAAATTTGTTTGAGGGTAATACATATTATTATAGTGGCTATTGGGAGACTGTCTAGGGGGGATGACTACAGGTTGCTGAGAATAAGAAGTTGTATCAAAATTGAATTGCATATTGTTTCCTTGTGCTGCAGAAGCAGTCGCTGAAGCCATGATAGCAGTGGTAGTGGTTGATGCTGTTGCTGTTGCTGTTGCTGTTGTTTTTTTTGTTGTTGTTGTTGTCGTGGGATAAGAATAAGCATTGTTTTGTACAGAAAATGCTCTTGCTGTAGTAGAATAATGGTTATTGACCATCATAGAGTCAGGTATGGGTGGTGACTGAAGCATGCTTTCATGCTTGCTATAGCCAGCAAACTCAAGACGTTGATGTATCGATGACGAGGATGGAGAAATAGGTGAAGCCAAATTAAACACATGACCAAATGGAGCTGTTGTTGGTTGAGGAACAGCTGTGATTAAATCATTGAAGGTACGTCTGCTTGGCTGTGAACTAGGCTCAGACAAAGATCTTAATGGCTGAGACCGTACATACATCGTACAGCTAGGAATCATAGCAGATAATCCATCTGTTGTCATTGCTGCCATCTTGCGTTTTTTGGGTGCCGTTTTGACCTCTTGCTGTTCTTTTTTTGTACAAGACCGATGTTGTGCTTTTTGATGAGCTTGATCAATATCTGAATACACTTTTTGTGGTTCTAAATCGACCAACCCGTCCAGCATATGAGGAGGTAATTTGCAGCACTTTCGATAGCTTTCAATCATCTTGATTAAATCGTTTTCTACACACGAAGCCCAGTCTTCATTAGCAGCCACAACAGAGCATAAACGGGTGGATGCCATAATAAGCTTTTGCACGCGTTCCGTGATCTTGGTTGGAACTGAATTTCCATCTTTATAGTCTGGAAATTCGAGTTGAATTATGTCTCGCATGTCGGTGCGGTCAGGATTCTCCGCCAGCAGTTGGTCGATACGAGATTGGATTTTCTTGGGAACAAAGATCCATTCAGTGCGTTCCGTTTGAGCTAGCAAGAGAGAGTCCTTTTCTTGCTGTTCATGGTAGATAGAGACAAGAATAGTCTAAACAGTCATTAGGAACAATGAAATGGACACAACGGTATTTTAAATATACATACGTACTCGATTTGTTTGTAGTGGTTTTTGTTTGATTTGGAAGCCTTGTTTTGAACACAATTCTTGACAAAAATTAATCGCTTCTTTGCTTGAAGTGAATTTATTGTCCATCAAGCATGTATAAGTCTATTTTTCATATTAATTTCATGCCTACTGTTTCTATTGCTTATCTTACACTCATTTGATCTTTGTCTATAAAAAGGGAAGAGAAAAAAAGGGAAAAAAAACTTCTTAAAACAACAAACAATTATATACTTTTTTTCCCCCTTGAAATAAATAAATAAATAAAAGGAGAGGAATTTGTAAACAGAAAAGTAAGGAGCATGTGTGAGAATTCAAGCATTTGCAAAGAAATAGACAATCAATGATACATTTCCCTCCTTTGTGCCTCCTTTTTTTTTATTGACACTGCTCCTTGGTCAGGGAGTCATTTTATTTTGGCGGGCAGTTATATCTGTACTATAAAAGGAAAATTATGAATTCCTCTAATCGATGTTCATAGTAACCATTGCTATGGTAAAAAAGGGGAGGGTGGATTTATAAAAAAGAGGAGGAGAAAGTTAATTAAAGAGGTGGTATCAGATGAGATTGTGTGGTGTGGTGGCTTATCTGGCATTGAATCTTGGTTTTATCCATCTTTTTTCCTTTTTCTCTCTTTAGTATTATGCCACACCTTGAATTACTGGCAACTTTAGAAGGTAAAGTCTATGATATCTATGGATTTGACTGACACTTCTACTAGGCCACCAAGACCGTGTTTGGCAAGCAGCTTGGCACCCAACAAAGACGCTACTTGCTACTTGTTCAGGCGATAAAACAGTCCGTTTATGGCAACCTGCTTCACATGACAACTTTAAAGAATGGCACTGTGTCGAGACACTAGAAGGTGCACATAAACGTACTATTCGTAGTGTTGCTTGGTCTCCCACAGGCAATGAAATAGCCACAGCCAGTTTCGACGCTACGACAGGTATTTGGGAGAACGATCCCCGAGACAACGATTGGGAATGTGTGGCTACTTTAGAAGGTCATGAAAACGAGATCAAGTCTGTCTCTTGGTCTTCTACAGGTGCATTGCTAGCCACATGTAGTCGTGACAAGAGTGTTTGGATTTGGGAAGTAGAATCAGATAACGATTTCGAATGCTTGAGTGTGTTGCAGGAGCATACACAGGATGTCAAAATGGTAGCATGGCATCCTAAATTAGAAATTTTGGCTTCTGCTAGTTATGATGATACTATCAAGATTTGGAAAGAAGATGATGATGACTGGTACTGTGCTGATACGTTAGAGGGACACACTTCTACTGTGTGGTCATTAGATTTTAATGCTGAAGGAGACCAGATTGTCTCTGCCTCTGATGATCAAACATTACGTATCTGGAAGATGTATAAGCCCAACAATTCTCAAGGTATCCCTACACACAATGGTGAAGCTACTTGGAAGTCTATCTGTACATTATCTGGATTCCATGATAGATGTGTTTATTCTGTATCATGGTCAAAAGTAAACAATTACATTGCAAGTGTCAGTGGTGACAACAGCATTCGTATTTTTGAAAAGGTATATATATATATATATATATGTGTGTGTGTGTGTCTTTATTAAATCTATTGCATTCAGGATATAGAAGCTACACAGGATGAAGATTCACCCATCTATAAGAATGTGACATCAACAACCGATGCTCATGGTGTGTATGATATCAATGGTGTTGCATGGTTCCCTAATGAAAAGCATGGTGATTGGTTGTCTACAGTGGGTGACGATGGCCTTGTTCGTATCTGGAGACTTGTTGAATAAAATCACGTAGTGTTCATTTGAGACCATAGTTCATTCAAAAATCCAGAGATTTCGTTTATATGAGTCATGACGCGTTCTTTCTCTTTATCAGATCCTTCGAAACGCTTCATATAACGCGTAACGAACTTGTCTGGATGATATCTGGCTTGCTCTTTACGTACATTCTTTTTGTTTTCTGCTTCTGAGAGTGTAGGATCAATCACAAATTGACGCACTGCTTCTAATGTGAATTCTCTTCCAATCATTGGCCAAGGGACATCCTTTTTGTGTATTGTCTGCAGTGACTCGAGCTTGTTCCATTTCTCAATAAAGGATGCCTTACTAGACTCTTGCTTTCTCTGTGTTTCCAGCTGCTGATACACTCTCTCCAGTCTCTCTTGCTCCTTTCTTGCACGCTCTTTTTCCTGCTTTCTTCTCTCTTTTTCAGCTTTTCGTCGTTCCTTCTCAGCAATCTCGTCTGCATGTTTTCGTCTGTACATGCCATCCACAATGTACTGGCGATATTCTTCATCGTCCATTGTTGGTTGGTGATACGATTCTGTATACTGTGAGTAAAACGGATCTTGTCCTTCATCATCGATCATGGCTTCAAACAAACGTTCTCGCCATGCTTGATCTGGATCGTATTTGGTTGAGGTTGAGGGCGGCACCCAGCCACTTTCTTCTTCATACAGTGTGGGTGGTTTGTAAGGTTTTTCTTTGTGTCTTTTATGGTGGCTATGGCGATGCTTGTCTTTTTTCTTCTTTTTATCATCATCCTTAAATCGCAGCTTAGGCATACTGAAAATAGAGCAAGAGCTGCCTAAAATTAAAATGGAAATTAAATATCAATTAGTTTCATTTCCTGTAGAAGGCAAGTAGAATTCGCAGAGGAGCATATCAAAGTCTGATTGATACATCTGTTCAGAAGGGAAAAAAAAGAGCTCAAGGAGATATTCCCATTAGCTAGCAAAGGCATTTTAAGCATGCTACGAACAGGAATTTTTGGTCATTCTTAATGAGATTACCAAGATAGATTGTTTAGCATCAATAGTATAGAGTTTCTATGACTAATAAACGTTTACTTGTCTTTCGAAAAAGAGACTAACTCAATTTCTTTTATTCATCCCATTTTAAATTGAAATATTTTTCAAATTTGTGGGTAGTGTAGATATGTTCTCCAGAGGCTATTTTTTTCTTCAATTTCCAAAGATTATCGTAAAAAGCATCCATTATTTTGTTGTAATCCTTGATAGATTGTTCTTCCACCGTTTTGCGATCGTATTGAACACCTAAATACATCATGTCTACAGCTGTATCTATCTTTGTATCAAGGATTCTGTACATATTGATGAAGATTTCACTATATTCCCAGCTGTAGACGTAAGCATAAGATGTTGCTGCAGGAAAACGTTTATCAATTCTGAAAGGACATTCTCTTGTTTTGTCGGCATTTCCAACGATTCTGCTGATACGCCTACGTATCATTTTCCTCTCCTCAGGAATTGAAAAGCTCAGCGCTTCTATCGCGGCAACATCTTCATGGAATTTATTTAAGGGATACCAGATAAGTGGTTGCATATAGACCAACAAACGTTCTAGACAATTTTCACTATAAGGCATTTTTTCTATGTGCTTTTACGAATAGAAAAAAAGATTTTTCTGCAATAAAACAGGCATATTTATATCTAAAAAAGATTTCGCATGATTGATTGCTGAGAAATTAATCAATATTGAGTACACCAGGACTATCAACATCACTATCTAACTGAGAGTTAACGCAAAACAAATCAGCTGTCTTTTCATATGGATTTAATAGCATAAAACGCTCCAGATAATTTGAATTGTATAGAAAACAACAAAACTTGTTCATGCTGTTGACCACTAAAAAAAAAATGCTTTTCCTATTCGATCAATAACAATATGTTTATGCACTTTGCTAATATATCCAAGATAAAACGCAACACATTATAGAGAAGAAAAAGCTTTATTTGCAGAGACTATTATTTGGTATACTGTTCTGAATCTCCAGACTCCCAATTAACCTTAAAAACTTCTTCAAATCGAGTACAGTTATAGACATGCTCACCATCGCCAATCTTCATCTTTAGATCCATCAAACTTTTATAAAGGAAGGAAGGAGGAGGCTGGAGATAGGGGCTTGTCCTCTCAAAAGGGGAAACAATGTCTTCTCCTTTTTCTTGGGTTGACTGAAAGCGTTCTAGATTTCCCCATAGTTCAGAAAAGATCTTGATATAGCCTGAAGCGTAAAGATAGACATAAGCTTTGTCACAAGGAAATCTTTTCTCCATATCAAAGAGTGCGTCTTGTTCTTTTTCAGAAAGACCAGCACTAATTTTTTTTATTTTGTCTCTGAGTGAATCGCGAAGGTTGGGCTTATTGAAATCAATGTTTTCCAATTCATAAACGTTCTTTTGTAACTCTTCTACTGGATACCAATTATAGGCTGATTTCAAGCGAGCAATGTTGTAAGAACTGTCTTTAGAGTAAGGCATTTATTGAGTGCTATCTAAAAGTGTTATACAGAAAAAAAAAAAACCAAGATTAAACAAACCTTTTCTTGTTGTCAATAGTAACTTGAATTGAAAAGAAAAGTTTTCATTGCCTTTTTAAAAGTATTTTATAAACAATGATAAATCAATTAGCTGATTTCAACAACTTGAATACTTGGAAAACAACAACAACTTGGATTGACCTGGACACCTTCTCTTGATGTTACAAGAACACAGCTTATTTAAGTAAAAAAAAAATATATATTATTCGAAACACAACGAGTGATAGATTCATTGATTTTTTTTTTTCATCCAAATTCTCTCTAATCCATTTCAAACCAAACCTTCTTTCCAGAATCTTTCGGGTATAAATATGCTCACCTTCACTAATTGCCTTCTTCAACCTGGAAACACTTGCATAAAAGGTACACATATTAGCATTGTAACTGGTCAGCGCTTCCTCATCAGCAAATCAATAAGTATCATGTACACAGTCTGAGAAACTATTCATTGCCATGTATCTGTAGTCAAGTACTTTAAGGAGATCGTACAATGTATCAACATAGATGAGTGCATAAAGATAAACATAGGCTTTTGATGCAGGAAATCTGGTGTTTTCATCGAAAAAAGGTTGATTTTCTTTTACATAATTTCGCATCAATTCTTTGCTTCAAAAGATCAAAAATTCAATGATTCGATCAGGTAAATGTATTCTAACTCTCTCACAGGATACCATGAGAATAAACCTCTCAGGCGACTAAGGATTACGGTGTTTTCTTCACTATATGGCATTTGGAAAATATAAAGGAGAAAGAAAAGCAGTTATTCAAATAAAGCATACATGTATTATTAAAAGAGTGAAAACGTGTTTATTACTAGTAACCATTTGTTATGAACTGAATATTCATACCTGATTTTTTTTATAGATTTCTTGCAAAGATTTGATTCCATTTTTCTTGATGTTGTAATTAAAGATAGTACTTCATGCTTTGTGCCTACAAATATACAGAAAATAACTTTGTCAATAATTTTAAAACTTGTTTGCAACAATATCTAGTATAGTTTAATACACATTGATGATGCATTCTCTGTTGCTTGTTAGCTTTTAACGATATTTTTCTTTTTTAGTGTCTGATATTTTGTTTTTTCGAGCATCATCTTATTCTTGCAAAGTTTTTAGTGAATAGACTTTGTTGTAACACACATACAGTCCAGTCTTGTCTCAAATTTATTGTAAGCAATGCTCTTCATACAGGTCACAATAACTGTAGCAAATAAAAAGAGTAACAGTCTGTTCATTCTACCCCTAAAACAATGTGTTTCGTACTAAAAAGATTGGGTAAGATAAACCCCTTTTTTAAAAAAAGACTCAGCAAGAATTATTAAATTATGATCTAATCTTTACTGCCAAAATGTCAACATTAAAAAGGCTCAAAGAAACTCATGTGCATGTCCACAAACAAAAAAATTAAGTTAAAGTAAATAATGCAACCATCTTAAAAAAAAATAGAAAAAGTATACTGTACTCATCTCATATACATGTATTATCTTTATCATGAATATTCTGTACTTCAATCTAAATCAAACTCATCTTTCTCTTTACAATACATTATTTAGTTCTCAGTAGCTCAATCCTACTGTATTGATAGTCTAGTGCCTCTTACATTTGAACACTTTGCTTTCACATATAAGCTCACTTCAATGACCCACAACCTATGTCTTTGTTACATATTCATCATTTTTGTCTTCTTACCATGAACGTTTTCTTCTTTACGAAGGACTGCATGATTTACACCATTTCTTTCGTGTAACGTAAGACAAATACAATGTAGAAAACGAAAAGTATCGACATTTTCTCGATTTTTTATAACAAATAGGGTCAAATTACGTCGCCACCTTATTTCCATAGCTGATGATCTACGATCTTGTTTACATACGAATGGTCAACTCTTCTTACTTTCTGCTTAAAAACAATACCCTATGCGTCATTTATGCTGATATTAACATAATTCGAAAAGCGCACACATAATCCCCCAGAAAAAACAAAATGCATAAAAAACAGGATAGATTTTTATCTGAAACCTACAGACAATCAACGATGTCAATTCCGCGCACTTTTTTTTTTTGCAGCAAATCGGATCAGCATGGCTTACTTTTATCCGTGATGTTTGTAATTCAAAGCAGCCAAGTATACAATGCCAATGTTCTCGGCAATAAGCTTGCCAAGTTTATCCCAGAAAACGTGGCATTTTGTGTATCCATCTATCTATATAGCTTTGGATTTGATATCCCGCCCTCGTCTAAAAAGGGCAACAAGGATTACGTTTCCTAGACAGAAGCATTACTATACCTTAAAAGAACACACTTACGCTCTCACACCCAGAACCCCTTCTCAAGGTATAGACTACCAAAAAAAAAAAGAAACAATGACAGCATAGGATTTACATCGATCGCTCATTCACATTTATCAAGTTCCATGTTCTGTTCTCTCAGGGGCAAGAATCATCTTGGTCTTCCTTTCTTTTTGGCATTTTCCTCAATATGGAAGTCCACATCAGATACCTAGTATTTGTTTACTGTCATTCCATACGATCGAATCAAAGCCCTTTTTTATCAGATGCAAACCCACCAATAGGAACTGCTGGAAGAAACGAGAACAATGACAGGTGAGCGGAGTTTATAAGTGGCATAAGTGGAATGCCATGATTCTTTAGCTTGAATATGGCTCTATCCTCTTCAATAAGACAAGTATGACATGAGCAGTGTATGCATAGACATCTATGCAAAGATTGGTTTTATTTTGTCAAGCAGGAAAATAGAATTGAGTAAAGGCATCGACGATGGTAAAAATATGAGTCAAAATGTTCGAATCATTACGGAAAGTGTCATGTAGTACAAACTCCTATTTTGAGAATAAAAAAACTATTTTATTAAGCTTCTTCCTCCACAATCCCCCGTCTTACTCGATCATCTTGATTTCGATATGAGACAACCAATCGTCTTTTTCTATGATGAATTGGTTTGTTTAGTTCCGGATTATTTATAGAAGATAAAGAGTTTAATGGCGTTGTCATGGAAACCATAACAGGGAGGCAAAGGACGGAAGGACCACCAATTATGAATCAAAAAGAGTGTTACACGACATCTGAAGGGTGATTATTAATATCCAATAATTGGATTGTTGACCTGATAAAAAAGGAATAAAAAAGCATGTATTTCCCATGAATTTAACCAATAAAGTAAGTAACATCTACATATATAATAAATGACAGGAATCCAATCATCAAAGCAAGATGTACAGAAAAATAGAACCACGTAATATTTCCAAAAGAAGTGTCGGTGGGGTTTTATGTTGAATGTCCGACGCCGAAAAAGAGCGCTGGTTGCCATGGTGACCATCAAACACAAGTCACATTATCAACGCAGTGATGACAAATGTTCGCCCCTTAATCAACCCAAATGAGTATAAATAAAGCTAATTTTTGATCTTTCTTTTTCCATTTTTTTTTTCTGAAAAATTATTTATCACATTTTATTTATTTTCTTTCTAATTACTATGTTTGCTTCATCTTCATACTATAACCCTAATGAATTACCTACTCTTGGTACTTCACCTACCATGAACACACCTTACTTGGATTCATCCATTGACACACCATTTCTTGACAATCATTCATCAGCCGATACTCCGCCATTTTTTGACACTCTGACTGACGTCTCACCTTATTTAATGTATGCATCATTTGGCTTAGCTAATCTGAACATGTATCTCAATAAAGAAGATGATATCTGTGCTCGTTATCTTGAACATCATGAGAACGACATTTCTAAGCTAACGCATGACCCACTCAAGTTTAATGGCGATCCCAATCTCTTATTGCTTGACAAGTCAAAGGCTTCTGTACCCACTCATACTGTCACTAAGCCATCACCTACCTTGAAGCTTGAGACAGTCACTGAAGAAAACTCTGATTCTCTCTTTCCTCCACTCAATTCATCACAGCAGTCTATCAATACTGATGTCAAGTATGAAGACTTGTCTATGGATGAACTCTTGGGATTTGATGCCTCTTCTCCATTAAGCGAAGATATGGGCTCAGAATACGAAGAAGAAGAAGACCAAAAGCAAGAAGTCAAGGAATCTTCACCTGTTAAAGAAGAACAAGTCGGCAAAAAACGAAAAGCATCTACTTCACATGATATCAAGCCTAAAAAGACCAAGACTACCAAGAAGACTTCTGCCAAGAAACCCAAGGAACCCAAGTTACACTACTGTCCTCTCTGTGATCATGTCTCTAAGCGTCGTTATAACCTAGACACTCATATCAAGACACATGACAAGAACAGAATTAAGGAATTTGGTTGTCCCCAATGCCACAAAGCCTTTGACAGACGCCATGATCGAGACCGCCATTTGGCCACTGTTCACCGAGGAGAACGATCTTATGCCTGCTCTCATTGTGCCACTCATTTCAGTAGAAGAGATGCTCTTAACCGTCACTTGGTCCAAAAGCATGAATATGATGAGAATGATTTTATTGAATAATGATGATTTGATTTGGTTTAGCAAGATTTATGGATCCGACTCGCTCCTCCACCAATGATATTGCAAGTCAGGCTTGTGTTCTATTTATGTTATCAATCGCAGTGCTATTTGGATTTTTATGGTTTTCCTTTTTTTCCCTTTTTTTTTTTGGGCAATCGATATATGTGACAAGTCTAAAGTTTGATTTGGACTACATACTGTCTAAACAAGATATTACTTTGTATAATAAACCACCCTTCTCTCTTTTTATTTATTAAAAACGTTGAACAATGACACTGTTTAATAAACCTGCTTCTTTTACCGTTTGATTATTGTCTGTTAATTCTTTAACAGGAAAAGTAGTTTGCAATACATAAGATCTTGTTGTAGGTTGAGATCTATGGATGATTAATCATTATTTTTGTATTAATAAGCAGTACTTACGATTCAATAAATTGACGCACATCAGCAATGGTGTGTGTATGATTCAATTTAGCAATCAATCTATATTATGTAAGTTACGTATATACAATTTTTTTTTCAGTTTACCTTGTGCCATCAGCAAGACGAATTTGAATACTTGTTGTAGGTTGCGATGCATCTACTGTAGGTGCGCTTGCATGCGAATTAGTAGAAGCAGGGAAACTACCAGGTGGAGGAGAAGAAGCAAAAGTAGCAGGACTGCCAAGACGGTTACCAGTGCCAGAGAATGGCTTGGCAGGAGCCTTGGGAGGAGGTGTATAGTCTTCATCTTGGCGCTTTACAACACGGACTTCAACAGGCTGCCCATGTCTGACATTGAGCAATGAAAGAGGAGCACGACTAATAGGCATGAGCTATATGGTAGGACCATCAACTATCTTACCCAGTATTGATAGCATTCAACATTTCTTGGTTAGCAGGATCAGCATAAGCATACAATGGACCATCATCGACACTGAACCCATTGCGCCAGAATGTCAAGTTACGAGTAACCTACTCTATATGAGTCATGCTATGCTACTTGCATGCACTTACAGATTCAGGCTCTTCTTCTTCTTCTTCTTGATCAACAGGTGCTACTGGAGAAGCAGGTTGAACAGCAGTAGAAGGTTCATCTTCACTACCTAGTCTATAGCCAGTACCTGTGTAAGAAGGCTTCTTTTGTGTCTTCTTGGGTGCTTCTTCAGAAGCATGTCCACCTCTGTATATCATTAGCATAGGGCGCATTGTTTGGCTATGACTTACTCAGCTGCCTTTCTTAAGATCTGGTCCACCAAATTGTTGTCACCAGCACGCTTATTGGGTCCTTGAACGACCATACCACTGATATACAAGTCAACTGATAAATGTCATTGAAGACTAGACTTACCTCTTTTCACCACCTGCATATAGATTCTCATGATCTTCATCACTTGAGTCGTCATGTGTATTTGAAGAAGAAAGATC
This sequence comes from Gilbertella persicaria, assembly GCF_025201335.1. Taxonomy (NCBI): domain Eukaryota; kingdom Fungi; phylum Mucoromycota; class Mucoromycetes; order Mucorales; family Choanephoraceae; genus Gilbertella; species Gilbertella persicaria. The sequence goes on from NW_026251966.1 coordinate 317,423, forward strand.
ATTCAATGTACGAATCTTGGATCTAGATAGACATGTTAGTTGCTTAGTATGTTCATGCTATCAGAGTCAACATTACGATGTAGTGGGTGCTGGCTTTCTTTTGGCTGGTGTAGTACTTGAACCCACAGTAGTAGGTTGTGTGGGGGCTTGTCTTTGTAACTGAGGAGATGATTGAGCGGGAGGTGTAGTAGCACTACCACCTTCACTGTCATAGAATTGAGTTACTGCGGCCTATAACCATAGATGAGTCTATACGATTAAATCATGGCTTCTGATTTTACCTGTAAATTCCAATCACTCATTTCTAAATAGAATTTAGCTTGAGATTCGTTTGCATATGTCATGCTAACGAACTGAGAAATAAGATCACTATGTTCGCTCATAATATAGAAATAAAAAGAAAAAGCGAAAAATAAAAAGACGCGTATTACGCAAACATGCATTGAATGGCACGATGCGGACATTGAACTATGTCAGATCATTTAACTAAACATTCTATCAAGCTTCATCATTTTACCAAGTAAGCCTATTTTTTTCTCTCTTTCTTTTTCAAACTTGTTTTGAATAAAACCAAAAAAAAAAAAAAAGAAAGCAACATAATGCCCTAACTGTTCTAACAATATGAATGCTATTAAGCGAGTATGTGGCAACAATTTTTACGTTTTTGACCAATACATACGATTTCCAGAAAAAATTTCTTTGGTCTGTGTTGAATATCTTGCTATATTTCAAAAGATGCATTGATTGTTATATACAAAAAAAAAAACAAGGCTTTAGATATGAATACAATGTTCAATAGCAATGATATCTTTTAAGAGTGTCTGTCTCTGTCAAAGAAAAAGGTTGCTAGAGGAAACAATGTGTTTATTCAAAAGAGAATCTAACGTATCTGAGATACTCGAAGCGGAAGCTAAATTGAGTAGCTTTTAATGCACCCATTCAATTTATTTAAATAAATTTTTCTTTTTTTTATTTTTTATTTTTAGAATATCGATGGTAAAATGGCTGTTGATTTAGTGTGCCTTAAGCTTATATTTTAAATAGAATCCTAAAAGTGATGATAGACCCAACGGTCTGAAGTTGACTAGGAACCATTTCTTTCAATTTCCTAATAACAATAGAACAAGCACTTCTAGTCAATCTTCAGTATCGCCTACTTTACCTACTCGTTCACCTTTTCGTATCAGAGATTCTCAACAAGCCAAAGCATCACATGGTAAATTTGTGTAGCTTATGTGTTCAATCTAATGATGGTCTAGGAAACAAGTCGAATTCGAGTTTATTAGATGAACCTATTTATGCTTCTGTTTCTTCTTCTTCATCCTCTTCTAGTTCTGCTACCACAATGGATGATGAACTAACGCACGAATTAGAAAACATATGGAAACTAAAGCAACTGGACACTGCACCTAAACAACAGAAAGTAGATATGAATTCAGAAGACATGTTGATGCAATTACTTGTATCGCATGCTGTGATTGACGCAAAAGAATATCCTATTCTATCCTTTGAAGACTACGAACAATTAAAGCAGGTAAAGTATATTTACTTAAAAGCCTAAATGTAACAACATTAGCACCATACAAAACTCAAGAATAGAATACAACATGCGATAGCCAAGTTACAAGTGGATAAAAAGATTCAAGAAACATCTCATTCATTATCAAATCTGTCTTCTAACAAGAACAGAGAATCTGTCATGATCTTATGGAATGAAGCAGTTCAAGCAGACAAGAAAGTAAAGCAACTCTCTCAACAACTCGATCAACTCAAGGCAGAAGAAATTGAAGCACAGTATCGGATATTACAACATACAGCAGGTATTCTCTGCCTAGGCTTACAGAAACTAGAAAAAAAGACATCGAGTGGAGTCCATACGGATGACATCAAGACACAACAAAAAATACAGCAATTACAGTCTGAATTGGAGACAATCACACATGCTTTAAAATCGATTCTTCTGAATTACAAGATACAGCCAATAACACATTCACCCACACACTTATTATCAATACTGGAAACGCAAGTACATGCTCAATCACAACAGATAGGATTAGCAGACGAAAGACACCATGTAGACATAACAAACCAAAAGAAACTTGAATTTCAATTACGTGTAGCACAAGAAACGTCCAGGGATCTGCAACAACAACAAGCATTGGACACAACCATGCAACACGAATTACAAAAAGAATACGACCAAATTACTCAATTAAAATCCACTATAGCAGAGATGGAAATCAAGGCAAGTCAACTACAGTCTCAATCGACTGTCTTGCAGGACAGAGAAAAGTCGCTCAAGGCAGAAATGGAACAATACCGTGACCAAGTGTTCCAACTGAGAATAGAGAAAGAAAAGCTCGAACGTACTACAAAGCGACACAGTCTCTTGATTGATTTGGGGAATGTAGAAGCTAGATACGAACAACAATCAGAAGAACAAGCACAAGAATACCAAGGCCAGTTAAGGGAGCAGGCTGCTTATCTGGAGAAAATCACACATCAATATGAGGGTTTACGTCAAGAACATGATCAACTCACAGCGACATGCCGTGATTTAGAACATTTGATTCGAGAAAAACAAAAACTGTTAGATGCCAGGGACCTTCAGCTTCAACAATTGGAGGCTGATTTACAGCAAGCAAAGAAACCTTCGCCTAGTCTACATCATGCAGCAGATCAAGAAAGTCTTCAACAACTCCAAGCAATCTTTTCAGAAAAAGAAGCTGCTTGGATTGAACAAAGCGCGGCTATGGAAGCCAATTATGAAGGTATTCTAAGAGAATTCGATCGTTTGACAGGTTCTGCAGTCGAATTCGAGACAGATAAATCCAATTATGAGCGACGTATTGAACAACTCACACAAGAAGTCAAAGAACTCGAAGCAACCTTGACAGAAGAAAAGACAAAGCATTTGGGCTATGGTCAAGATACAGCCACCACAGCTACGCTTCGTAAAGAGTTCCGCAAGATGATCAATGAAATGAAGGCAGATCATGAACGTACATTAGCTCGAGAAGCAGAAGAAAAGAAACGACTTGAGAAACAACTCAAGGACCTCAAACATGAAAGAGACATGTCACGCTATGAGCGTATAAACAAAGGTGTGCAAACACTTTTTATGGCTTAAGATAATAAATAACTACATCATCATTCTATTCGCATTATTTGCAGTATGACTGCTTGAACTAGGTGTTGCTAATGTGGCTGCTGTTGGTGGTGTTGTTGTTGTTGTTACCGGTGTTACTGTTGTCTGTGGTGGTTGAGATCGTTCTTCAATAGCATCCCAAGATAAAGTCCATTCTCTTTTCACCTTCTGCCATGTTGTGGGATCAAAAAACACATACACACCACGATCTAAAGCATTGGGTGACGTCCTTCGGAAAGCCTGGACAGGTCTACCATTCTCGTCTGTTTCTTTTGTTAACCACAACCCTAATTCCTTGTGATAACGCCAATTACGAGCATATCTAAAACAGAACTATCAATGTATGTTGTACACATCTATAGATACTTACAGTTCCTGAGCTGCTGCCTCCTGGGCAACATCCTTTGGCATGCAATAAAACACATAAAACAGAATTTCGTCAGAAAACGTTCTCATGCGTTGATGAGCTGGTGGTGTTGCCTGAACATTACGGTAGCAAGCAGGTAAATAATAACCTGGTTCAACATTTAAACCTGGCAATGTTTGTGTATCTGACCAAGGTGATATAAATGTTGAATATATAGAACTAAGGCATGTCAATGAGATACCCCCTCTTCACTGGACTTTAGACTTACTCGGCTGTATTCAAATCTAATCCAAGTGTCGTCAAGTCACTGCCTAGTGCCAACATACTACGATCAGGATCGGTCATACGAATCACACCTAAAAGTCCCAGTAGTCCGTATGGATCTGTTGACTTGGCATCGTTGGCTTCATCCTGTTGTTGTTTTCTGGTCTAGAAAAAAAATGAATACAAGGAACGCGTAATGCCATCGACTTACCCAAGAATCAGCGCTACCAGATGGTGCCGTTGCTTTTTCCGGAAAAGGTTTACCTATAGCCTTCATCAATACCATAAAAAAATTGATAGGTTTTACCTTGTGGTTGACTGTCCCGTAAGTTGGCATAATCCAACCATTGTTCTGGCTTGCCTGTACTACTAACAGATTCACGTCCTATCGCATTATCAAAAGGTGTGGCTGAGCTACGCAAAGCAGGGAACTCGTCCATGGAAAATGATCTCGGTGGGTTATTGGCAAAATTGGTTCTGTTGAATGCCAGATTGTTCTTCAAGTCTTCCAGGTCATTGCCTTGTTGAAAACCATGGTTGCCAGCTGTAGAAGCATAGCTTGTACCAAGTCGACTATTCATGTTTCTAGTAGGTGGTGTCCCTAAGGCTGGAAATTCGTTCAAGTCAGCTGTTGTGTTTGGACGGAACATTGTATGATGGTCTACTGAAGATGAGAAGAACAGAAAATAAAAAAAAGATTTTAAATCAAATCGTTTAGGTGACGTGAGCGTCCTATTTGTCTGAGATTCAAAATTAAAATTAAGTTGACATTTTTTTTTTGAATTTTGCTTCTCTTTTTCATTTTATTCACCCTGGACCATGGCTTCGAACAGTGTCTATCTCTTTCGTCATATACAAACAAAGCAAATTCTTGTTAGCTTAAAGCCCAACATGAAGGTAAGATAGTGATTCAAATAAACATGTATTGACGATCGAGTAGTCTAAAGTATTGAATCAACTTGCTTCCACACAACGTCCTGTCGCTTTAAGAAAAGATCTATGGCGTCCCTTGGTTGCTTTGACAGGCTTCCAAACACCTCAAACAGCACAGGCAGTATCAGACGCTTTTTTGCAACGTTCAAAGACCCGTCAACTCGATATGGCTACTAGTCCTGAACACCTTGCTAGACCTAAACGCTTGAGAGTGGTGGATGAAAAGGACTTGATTGAAAAATCAGTTATGTCACTATGTGAATCTTTAGAAGCAGTAGCCAAGCATGAGACTCAGGTATTGGCTCTTTGGGAGCAACCTCAGTTTATGGAATTGAAGGGGGATGCTGAATGGCCAGCATTTTTACAGCATGGACAATTAGAATTAAGAAATAACCGATTCGTAAAGGAAAATGTAGCATAAACTAGAAAAGACAATAAAGACATCTATATACATCCCCTAAACTAACAGAAAGAGTGGCTTACTGCAGGGTTCAGAAAAAAAGAGAGAGAGAAACTCCGTTTGTAGTGTTTATTTTTTTTTGACATGTAACGCGATATCGTTTTCTCTCTTTTTTTTTATTTTTCTATTGTTCATCACCATGTCGAATAAACAAGGATCTGCTCGAGATTATGTTCAATCTTATGTTCAGGAATCTTCTCTAAAGGATGACTATTTAAAAACCGAGCAACCCCGTTACGATCCCAGTAAACCTATCCCAACAGCACCCCATCATGAGCCACAAGAACAACAACAACAACAACAACAACAAGACAGCACAAGCTTTAATATCCATTTACCTACACAGAACCCCATGCCTTCTGGTGAATATGATTCAGATAGCGTACAAGAAAGACCTCAATTGACTTTGACACCGAGTGATTTTAAAGAACAACGTAAAGATATTCATGAGACAGCACTTACTGTCTGTGTAGATTTGCATGAGAACCTCTTGAGTTGTTTTCAACATGGTAGTTGGTGGGATAAAGCTAAAATGTGTGAAGAACAAAAACAAAAGTTCTGGCATTGTTATAACAATCAAAAGGTATAAATGACATAAATGAAAAAAAGAAAGAAAGAGTGACTTAGTATGCATATCATAGCGTTTCTTGAAAGATGTCAATTACAAGAGTCCTCTTAACACAAAAGAACAAGATGATCATATTTTAGTAGCAGCCTATCAACTGCGTAATAAGATGGATAAAGAATAAATTTGAGCCTTATTTTTTTTTTTAAAAAAAAAAAATCCGCTCTCTTTTTTTTTTGCTGTATTTCTAATCATTTGTCAGCCCATGTTTATATATATAAGCAATAGATTGTAACCTCAAATTGTATTACAACATGTCTACTCGCTTACCTGTTTTCTTCATTTCTCATGGTGGTCCTAATTTATTAGAAGACCAAGCAAAACCTGGTAAATTCTATTCATGGTTTGGCAAATACCTCCAAGCATTAAAGCCAAAGGGTATTGTGATTATTAGTGCCCATTGGCAAGGACATGGTCACAGTGGTATTTATGGTAATACAATATTATCTTATATATATAGGCTAATGGTCTTGTTTAGTTGACACTTCTGAAAAGCCTAAATTAATTTATGATTTCTACAACTTTCCCAGACATTATTATCAACAACAATGGGACCATCAAGGATCTCCTGCTCTTGCTGACCGTGTCTTGAGCTTATTGAACCATGCTGGTGTTGCTGAAGCAAAAGGCAAGAAATATGGTAATGATCATGGTGTTTGGGTTCCTTTAAAGCGTGCCATGGAATCCAATCCAGACATACCTATTGTAGAAGTATCTACTTTTGAACATGAAGATATGGACATGCATGTCAAAATGGGTGAAGCATTGGCCCCTTTAAGGTAATAGAATTATATTACGGATACAATATATCTCATGAATGTATAGAGAAGATGGTATTGTCATCATTGGCAGTGGTAGTGCTGTTCATAATTTATCTACACTCTGGACATATGGCGATAAACCTTCTCCCAAGTATGTGGTTGATTTCGATAAGGATTTACAAGACATTGCTTGTCGATATGTTGGTAAAGAACGTTGTGAGAAAGCCATTCAGTTAGATCAACATACTGCCTTTAGAAGATGTCATCCTACAGCTGAGGTGTGTTAGAAAAAAAAAATATCGTTTGACTAATTATAGTAGCATCTTGTTCCTTTTCATGTAGCTGTAGGCGCTGCTGGTGAAGATAAGGGAAGAAAGTTGATTACAGACTTTTTTTCTACCATTAGCTGGGGATGCTTTGGATTTGGTTTACCTCAAGACGTTGTCCTTCCTGAATATAATTAAAGTTTATTTAAGCATTAAAGTTACAAACAACAGCATAAGTTTGATCATCAATCACTGCTTCCACACGAAGTTCCACTTCACCAAAATACATCTGAAAACATGAGTTTAGCATTAATAGAAAAATATATAAAAAAAAAAATCTTACCTTGATAGTCAAAGGAACAGGATCACCGTGTCTTACGTTAGGCAAGACCGGCATAGGAATTTCAAAATCAAACACTTTTCGTACATTGACTGTGGGGGTTGAAATGGTATATCTTGGTTCAGTCTCACTATCAGAAGCATAGAATGTACAAGCAGTGTGGCTTGGGTAATAAGTGGTATAATTACGTGAAATACAGCTATCAATATCTAGGATAGGATGAGCAACCCATGTAACATATATGTCATTACCTAAGGGTTTTCCACGTTCTACATAGGTAGAAAATCGATTATCACAACGTATACTTCCGTCTGGTCTTGTCACTTTATATTCAGGAGGATCAATGGCAGGATCAAATATGTTGGTGATCTCAATCCCGTACCAGAAACGAGGAATACGGGTAGCCACTTTGTTTGGGTGCATACCGAAAATAACAGCACCACGAGCCACAGCCATTTCTATTGCCCATGAATAAGAAAAAAAAAAGGACTAAATGTCTATGTCAAGTTACCTGGTCGATCAGGTTGAACAATACGAATGTTTTGAGGAGCAAATTCCTTTTCCATCTCTGTATAGAGATAAGAAGATGCACCAAACCCACCCACCATAAAAATGGCCTTGAGATTCGTTGTGTCCTTTTGAAGATCGCGACAGAGTTGGACTACTTCTGATACAACAGGATCAAAGACATGTTTCTTCAATTCTTCTTTAGTGAATGTCATGTTGCCTTCATCTAGTCCAATGGAAGGCTCTGTTTTTGTAATCAAATCGAATCCCATAGAGATATCAGAATAAAGATCGTCTGTACCATCAAACAATGGCTTCAAGTTATCTAAATAAAATATAAATAAGTTGCCTTGTTATTTTGATAGTCATCTTACTTACCTACAAAGATATCCATCATATGGTCTAAAGGAGCATCTGGGATCTCAATGGTTCCATTAGGTGAACGACGAACGACTTTCTTGAGCTTTTTTCTCAAGTGCTTTCTAAAGTTTCGATCGATAAAAGTCGAACCACACGATTTACCAATGCCTTTCGTACTTTCTCTAAACTTGCGATTACCATTGGCATCCATTTCAACACGAAAGACAATCAAGTCGACAGTACCACCACCTGCATCACAAATCATAAACTCATCACCATGTTGCATGTTGAATTTATCGCATGTCTTTTCACAATAGAGAGCGGCTGCCTCAGGTTCGGAAATCAACATGAGTCTATCGCGATGGTCTGTTGCTTGAATCAAGCCTGATTGAATGGCGGCATCTCGCATGATTTGTTTTGATTTATCTGACCACATAGCAGGCACCTACCACTTGATGTTAGTTTTTTTTTTTTTTTCTTTCTTTGGGTATATTGTCATTACAGTCAAACAAAACCGAGCTTGTTTCTCAAATCCCTGATGAAATCCCTTTTTCGTCATGTCTATCTTGACATAACTAAAAAACTTTTCAAGATAGTCTAATTTCTTTGTTCAATATATCAAGCAAGCTCATACCTTGTCTCTTACCTGCAATAATGTCGGTGGCTGTCAAATCAAGAGGCAATTGCCTTACAACACCTTCAAGACTATCATCCAGATAGAGCTTGAATTGTTGCAGTACAGTCACATTTGGTAATTTCGATTTACTGGCTTTTGCTGATCGACCCCATTGAATCAATTTCTAGAGGTACGTCAATCAACCATGTAGATATAAACAAAATGACTTACACTATTATCTCTATTGTAAAGCTTTTTGATTTCATAAGAAAGAACTGTTATGTCTTATCAAAAGAATATGGTATCAACTTACACAAATAGTAGGACACTAGAAAATCAGATTAAAATACATGTCGAAACATGGTTTTCTTACCTTGGGATAACTGTAATCGGGTTGACCCGGCCTAAAAGAGAATAACCTGGTTTATATGAATCCAAGGTATATGGTACATACCATTTACTGATATCTGTAATCTCATTATCATTCATATATGCATAGGAAGCACCTGAAAAAGTGGTACCTGAAACGTCAAAAGATGTATTAGTAACAGCTCTATTTTTCTATTTTAGGACAATACCAAAGTCAATACCAATCACAATTGGAAAGTCTTTGTCAGGGAAAGGAGCAACCATGAAGAAAAGAAAGGAGAACGAAGGGAAAGAAAAGAAGAAATAAATAGGTTGTACATCATTTAGTCTTAGCCACAAACTTGTTGGTGTAACTTGACTTTCTCAAATCACAAAAGTTGTGAATAAGTTCACTTGGTTTGAATTGACAGGAATGGTAATGCTTTCTTTAAACCCAAAGAAAAACAAATTCAATACTGAGACAACTTTGTATTTTTGTAATTTTTTTAAAGGTTACGTCTAAAGCGTACATTCGACATATAGCTTTAAAGAAAATAGGAAGTATCCAGATTTGTGTCAATCTAAACAGAGAGAGAACATAGTATCAAAAATGTGATATAAAGCCTATATATACACTCACAAGTACTCCAAATGCCTACAAATCATGTTCAATAACATCCGTGATACTTTTGGAGTTGACTTGGATCGAAAAAAGCAATTTGTAAAATTTGACCAAAATGACATTCGCGTAAAAACGTTTTCTTTACATTTGCGCTGGTATCACCTCGCATATTGGCTGTCTTTTTCTGTTTTGCGAGCATCATCCTCTTGTAGAATGACTATACAACAATCTCTTGGTTTTCTGAATATAAGTAATTATATATCTACATCCATTAACTTCCTCCCCCTTCTTTTTATGCATTCATTCTTTTTTTCATTAGAAAAAAGAAACAGAATCACGATAGTCATCATTGCCTTTCTCCTGCCTTTTTCATCATATCTATCCTTATCCTTATCCTTATCCTTATATTGTCATTCTCCGCAATTTCTATTTATTTGCGGACAGTGCTCAAATGGAATAATAATTGAAACATTTTTGCATGCTAAGATATCATTTTGAAGTAAAATACTGAAAAAAGATAGCAAAGGTTTCTTTTTTTTTTATTGGCATAGGCTCTGATATATTCGCGATCAATGAAAACTGCATACATAGGTGTGCGTTCAGATAGTGTCCAAACTTGTATGCTTTTTACCTATAGAACCTCAAAATATCCATTTGCCATTCTGTTACAAGTGGCTGTTGCTTTTCAAGCGTTCAAGATACATATTGGGAAATCATAGGTGAGCTATCTGAAATACTGCGTTTCTTTACTGATCTTGTTTGATTGAAATAAGTTGGGAGGACGGAGTTGAGAGTTTGTCTAACTTTTAAATGAACAGTTTACTTTAAATAAACACCATTGAAAACTGTTCGTTTAAGATATAAGACAATATTTTATTGATAAGAAACTAAGATGTTCACATTAAAAGAAAATCTCAATTAAGTATATATATATATATATGGAAAGAGAAGTTGGACCATTTGATAAAAGGTTGATCAAAGTAATTTATAAGAGCGCGCCTGACGTGAATCGATCAGATCGCAACACTATGTCTCTGACTGTTTCATCATCAGTACATCTACCCCTTTTTTATGCGCAGGCAACAAGTGACTCTAACTTCTCATAGCCAGGCATATCGAACTGATACAAACAGTTTATAACGATGCTTCTTAGCTTTTGCGATAAGATCTAGCAAGATTCCTTTTTAAAGCCAATGAGTGCTGTGATGACTCTACAGCGTACGTGCTCAAGCAAGTTTAACAGAAATGTTTCTGTCTTTAGGATTGATTGCATTCAACATGGCATGCTATGGTACTTTTTTTTTTCTTTGCTTATTCTGATCAATTTAGCCCTTGCCTATGTATTTTATTTGTTAGAGGCACTTGTGATAAAAGCACTGTGGAAAAGCAAACAGGTCAAGTGATATTTGTACCTCAAAGCATTATTCTTCAATAGCTTCAATTATGCAGAGTCAACTTTCTTTCTTTTATTTACAAGGATCAGCGCATCAGGTACTTGATTCATCCTGTGTTTTCACTTTTATTTTGTTAACTAGAAAAGGGACATAAAAATCAACCGTCAACACAACTCAAGTTCAACATGAATCCACACACACAAATTGTCTTTAAAGAGACTGTAGTATAAATGGTATATATATATATATATATTTGTATATTCAAATCTAATGAGAACTAATGGGTCCAGAGAAATGACCATTAAGTTCTTGTCGAACATGTTGATATTCTTCACCACCAAAACTAAAGAAAAAGTCAGCACAAACCATCATTGCTTCTAATTATTTATAATCTTACCTTTCCCAAAGAAAATTTGTGAGTAAATAGTATACGTTTTGGTTAGCATTGTGGTATTGTATAGGATGACTATTGTCTGTGTAAAACTGTACTTGGTAATTATGAACATTAGCTTGCGTCAACTTATCTACCAAGACAGCTGCATTTTGAAAATGAACTAGTATGCCATGTTAACAAGCTTGCAGGCTATATGTGTGTACTTGCCATTATCATCACCCGTGCCATGTACAAGTAAATAACGTGTGTTCTCAAATCCAGTCATATTGTTGACGGCACTCTGTATGTATCCTTCAGGGTTCAATTCAGGTGTAGACATATATCTTTCTGTATAGACAGAGTCATAAAATCGCCAGTCTGTCACAGGAGCCACAGCCATTCCTGCTGCATAAAGACCACTGTTGGCTTCAATAACTTTGGAAGCCATATAACCACCATAAGACTATCAAGATTAGATATAGAATGGCTCTTTATTTTCCTTACCCATCCCCAAATAGCAATCCGTGATGGATCGACGTATTCTAATGATGCCCAATGTCTGGCTGCATTGATTTGATCAATCGTCTCTAATTCACCTAATCTTTCTCTGACACCGGAGCGATACTTTCTTCCTTTAAACCCAGTGCCTCTGCCATCCACCTATGTCCACAGTCAATATTATACATATAGAATAGTCAAATACTTACAGTGACAATAATGTACCCTAATTTACTAGCTAAAAAGGTACTCCAAGACAATTCAAATTGATACGAAGCCAACTGTGATCCAGGCCCACCATAGACATGGAACAAGACAGGGTATTTCTTGGTAGCATCAAAGTCAGGCGGCAATACTTCCATCGCATCCATATCAATACCACCACTCTTGACAGACACCATACGTGTTCGAGGTAGTTCATATTCAGACAACACATCTCGCAGCGGTTGATTGTCCTGCAATACCAACTCAAATGAGCTATTGTCAATCTTTTTGACGACCGTCGTAGGAATATCAGGACCTTCGTATTGTAACACATAGTAGCCATATTGAGGTGAGAAACTGGCATCATAATACGCATGCACCTCTTCATCGTCAGCGCACGTTAAGCATAGTTTTGTTCGAATAGGTTTTGAATGGTTTAATTGAATACTGTACAAGTGACGTTCAAGGTGCGATTTTTCAGTCGAGATATAATGAACCAACTGTCTTGTCTTGTCAACCACCACACTGCCAGACACAACTTCCCATTTTCCTGATGTCAACCAATGAGGCGAGCGTGGCTTTGTATCTGTGGCTCTCAAAATAGCCAGATGCATAAACCCTTTTCCATCATCAATCACATCTAAATAACGTACGACTGAATCATTGGCTTTCTTGTTTGGAATAAAGACCATGGTTTGTGCTAAATCAACCCATCCACCATCATTGGGTTTATAAGTACGTGCTAACTGAATGCTGCTCTGTGTCAGGTTGGGTGATAGACTGACGAGGTGAGTCAGTTCAGTATCTTGAATGCGATTTGTTTGTTTGAATAAAAGATGTGTATGTGTCTCTGTTGCCCAAACAACATCTGTGATAAGACGGTCTGTTTCTGGAAAACCCTGCGTCGTGTTCAGTACATCACTATGAGTGATCATGAAGGTTGTATTGGTCGGTAATGAATGTACATGAAGTGATACAAGTGGGTTGGGTGATCCAGCCTAGTCAACATTTATAGATAAATATATATGTATAGCTTCTAATGAAATGTTACCTTGGGATATCTTATCGATGTTTCATCAGGATAACTGTTGTTCGATGCAGTATAATATTGCATATGATATTCAGGTACAGCTGTTTCATTGAATCTCAAATAAGCAAGGTGAGTTGCATCAGGGGACCACCAAACAGCATAGTTTTTACTAAACACTTCTTCTTCATATACCCAATCAGGCACACCATTAAAGATAGTAGAAGATCCATCAAAGGTAATACGCGTTGTGTTTTGTAAATCAGTAACAAATAAATCATTGCCAAGTACATAGGCCTATTTTAATTATTTTTAGATAAATTAAATATATCAATGTATTACCAATTGATGTCCTTGAGGACTCCAGACTGCATAAGAAACCATGGGTGTATTATTGACTGTGGCAAGAGGATGCAGAGGGAATAAAGTCTTGTTGCTGACATGGTAAACATACATGTTGGCATAGGACGAATATCGCCACAACTACACAACTCGTTAAATACTAGAAATTAAGTTTATGTTTGTCTTACCTTGGTTACATTTGTCTTGAACAGGATATATTGTGCATCTTGTGATATTTCAAATCCTTCAACCTCTAATTGACCTTCATTGATAGACTACATGCAAAATAAGTTGGCTATATCACAGTATAAAGTGATATTTACTAGGTCTGTTGCATTCACTAATATCCCAGCGACTCCTCCTTCAATTGACTGTAAGATAATATCGTTTGTTGTCGGGCTTCGATAACTAAATACACCATCTCGAAGATCTACAGATAAATTAGAAGACCCACTTGACCTTTATATATGAACATTACCATGCTTGACCCATTCAAGTGAAGGCCTTCGAGTAGCAAATGATATATTATACAAATCTGGTAAATCAATATGCTTTTTAACAGAAGATTGTTCCTCAGCCTCTGTCACTTGAAAATAAGATCTGTCAATATCGTTTTCTCTCTCTCTCTCTCTCGCTATAGAATGATTTACCTGGTCCCATTTGACTTAGACCAATGGTCCATATCAGCCAAAATGTAAAAATAAGTAAAAGAAAAGCCATACATATCCATTTATTGCAGGTTGTGGTTTTCTTTGTTTTTTAGTTTTTATCGTCAAGAATGTACATCCAACTTACAGTTTTTTTGCCAATCACATCGTTTGCTTCTTCTTCAATATCTCTACTTAAAAAAGGAGTACTGTCTTCCTCTTCTTCTTCTTCTTTTTGATAATTGGATGTTCTATGGATGGAACTTGTACTTGAATTACTACTTTCACTAATATCGTCGTTGTCTAAAATATGACTTAAACTGTTTCTACTGTCCATGAATGACATAAGTGGTTCCAAGTTGATAACCTGTGATAGTTCATATTGTGGTGGTGGTGGTGAAGGTTTAGAGCGAGTTAGAAATGAAAAAGTCATAAAAAAAAAGAACAAGAAAGAAAAGAACGAAAACTCTATTTATTTTACCTGCTCTTAATCCGACTCGAAAAAAAAAGAAAAAAGAAAAAAAAAGATGCAATAAAATATATAAAGACAGCGCGTTTAAATACTTTCCCCCTTTTTTCTTTAATTGACTCATGCTTATATCCTAAAAGGAGTAAGAAAAGAAAGGAGTTGCATTAATCTGGATCTAAAATGAGTGTAATTTCACTTGAATGCAACTTGTCAATCGACCATGGCCAGTATCCATACTAAATGTCTCTACATCTTTCAATCAATGTCAGTATCCATACCAATCAAAAACAGAATTACCATCATGAATGCCTATGTTTCGGTCTTGTAAAATGGTTACTATGGAAACGATATCAACCACCGCATTATCCATGCCAACCACAGTCACTGTATCAAAGACACGTAGAGATCTGTCAATCTAAACAGTCATCAGCATCACTCTCTCTCTCTGTAATACAAAGTATTACCCAATCAATATATCGCTCATAACCATGCTCCAATGGACGTTGATCCACACTCTGTCTTCTAGATACAGCGGACGTCACATGAGAATCCAGTCGATACACTGGATCAATAGCTGCTTCAATCGTAATAAACTTGGCTTCTTGTCCAAACAGATCTGTTGGACTAGTCTGCTGTAAAGACCTTCGTCGCCCACGGTTATTTGGCTTTTTAGGATGACTCACCTGCGAGTCTTTTTTCTTGTTGGTTTTCTCTTTTGGCTTTGCGTCTAGTTTGTCTTTTGGCTTTGTGTCTAGTTTTGTGTCTGACTTGCTTTTAGGTTCTCTTTTGGTCTGTGTTTGCTTGTTGTGTACTGGTTTTTTTGTTGGTTTGGAATCATTAAATTTTTTGTTTTGCCGAGCATTCTGTTTGACATTGTCTGTTGCTTCAGGTGATAATATAGCAGACAAGGGTGTAAAGTCATGAGCTAAAGGGTTAAGCATGATAGAATAAATAAATAAATAAAAGTAAAAAAAAAAAAAAAAAGGAAGCTACATAACTGCGCACATTCAATTATTTAACTTTATTATGATTCTAATAGATGCCTGGAACAATACGATACTTTACGATAGAACAATAACGCTCCCAATCTTTACCATACTTTTGACGGCACTTTTGTTCATCTCTTCTCTCGCGATGAATCAACAACACAGCAAAATAAATGCAATAAAAGTAAGGAATTATCGACCCAAATCCACAAGGCAAGCACCAAGCAACCGACATCAGCCAATCACCCAAATAATTAATATGGCGCGCTTGTCCCCACCATCCTGACGTGATCAAACGTGTTCCTGCCTCTGTCTCTAAATAAGACAAGCCAGCCAGTTTGGGATCCTGAGGGTTTTTTCGGAAAGCATCTTTTTGTGTATTAGCCGATCGAAAGATATAATAGCCCACACATTGAAGTGCCACAATCGCACTCAGATGAGGCCAGCTTAGGTCAACAGGATAATCACACAGATAACGTGCCTGAAGACTGTACATCATAGGTACCCAACACAAATTACCAAAGGCCAACATGAATCCAAATCCGTCTGTGGTGATGTCCATGGTGGTCAAGATACTGGATTCATTGATCAAGGCGTCAATCACATACCAGCCTTGGAATACATTGACCAAGATCATCGAGTACGTGATGCGGCCTAATTCAACCCACTGACAGACAGCGAAACATATGTTGAGGGCGAGCCACATCATTAAACCAGGTCTCAGTTCAGTAAAGAACTTGATATCGAATTGACCCACACGAGGGTTTAATTCACGACCAATCATGAACTACAATAAGAGTGAGTCAGACGCATGATGCCATGAGGAGGAAGAGGGGAAACACTTACATCATAGATGGGATTGCCTGTATTTCCTCCTAAAGCCAGCATTTTATGACCATAAAAACTGCTGACATAGACAGCGATGGACACCAAAAAAGAAAACACAACAGAGACTAAAGCAATGTCTGCAAAATGAGCTCTTGTCCATAAGAACAATGCCCATCCTTGTCCACGCAATGCCATGACCGCGATCATGACAAGGGATTGAAGTGTTGCCATGGCTGCAGCATATCAATAAAAGGGTATCAAACACTATATGGAACGTACCGTTAATTTTATATTTCAGTCGAGAACCATCACGCAATGGCACACCTTCTACTTCTTCACCAGGCATGGCGATCGAATACACCACCAATTGTAACACAAACCCAAGATACCAAATAGCAGCACCATAATGCCATTGTTGGAGCGTATGTTGAATGGTTTGTATATCCATCTGCTTGGCAAACTCAAATGTACGTTGAAATGGATGATAACCAAACGTAGGATCTGATCCATACGCGAACATCAGTACAAGCGTAGGCAAACATACGATCATGGCTAAAGCACCCAACACGCCACCAAATCTAGTCCATCATCCATCAGCTTGTTTCGTGTAGTGAATATACTTACTCATAGTGAGTGGTGATAGGATTCAACAGAACAGGGTGATGTGTTCTTGTTACTTTTCTGGTACGTGTTGTCTTTGTTGTCTTTGTGATCTTTTGCATCTTGATCTCTTTTTGCTCTTTCTTTTGAGCAGCACGACGAGCAGCACGATTAGGCGGAGGTGAGTTTTCATTTATGTCTGTGTCTGTATCTTGTTTATTTGCAGCAGAGCGTGTTTGAACCATATTAAAGAAGAAGAAGAACAACAAAAAATATATCCGTCATCATGACCGCATTTTATTATTATTATTTTACAGTCGATCTTACATAAAATAAATTATAAGCTGCTCTTGTAAGCACTTTGGAAGGATCACAGACAGAGAATCGAGAATCATCAAAATTATGCCATTCGCTTTTATAGCCATTACGAACACAGGCTGTATAATGGCCACCTGTCAATGAACCATAATGATTCTAATCAAGTCAGAAAATAGGTTGTGTACCCCTATCCCACTTACCGAGACAGCATAGAGATCATAGCGAAATGTTGTTGATTTCTCAGGTGGTTGTTGAAACATAGAAGACGGTATATAACTCGACAGGTCCAGTCCACTACTCTATGAGTGAATTCAGTTTGCTTGAGTCATACTTACATCATGGGTGATTCCACATTGGTCTCTAGTTTGTCTTTAAAGGGTCCATCATAAGAGAATCGCTTGAGATGGATCAACAAGACATCAGGTAACTTGGACAGTGTCAATGCTTTACTAGCACGACGAAGTGTTTTACACTTGGGACAATGCCATGCATCATCACCCTCTAAGATTTCTTGTTGTACAAAATAATCCAAGCATTGATAGATCGAAACACTGGAGGGACCTGTACGTTGAGCAGGAATAGGCAACGACAAGGACATGAATGCATTATACGTTGTGGAAGTCTATTGAACAATGAGTAAAGACATATAGACAGTCATCAAACTTACAGCATGACACGTAAGACAAGTGAGTCGAGATCGATATTGTCCTTGAAACAGACTGACGACAATACTTGAATTTCGCTCCAAATACCGTTCCCAAGCAACAGCACTTGCTTGCCAATCCGGCAAAGATTCAAACCAGGCTTCATCCTCTTCTACAGGACTTGGCTTCTTGATGACTAAATTACAGTCTTCATGAATTCCATCCAACAAGAAATTCAGAAATTCTTGTGAATCATGTTGTTCACTCCCTTTAAATTGGGGTGCAAATCGAATCAGGGCTTCACGGAAATCCACAGGTGAAATGAAATTGTAGTTTTCACTCCACATCGTACGTAGCAAATCAGCAAATCCTTCAGCCAGAACACCCCCTGTGCCTAGAAAGTTATGTTTGTTGATATGTTGACGAAACATGCCCGAGATAAAATAACGAGCAAAAGGAATGGTGCCACTAAGGCATTGAATGATTGAGTTCATAAAGCATGTATTGCCTAGGTTCTTGAGGCCTGTGGTGCCAATCATCACATGACCTACTTGAGAAAACGCATTGTCTGAGACAGGTGCTGTACGGTGCAAATCAGGTGAGATAGGCTTAGGTGGCAAAGGAGGTGGTTTAGCAGGTGAAGGTGGTATATCAAACTGTTGATTGGTGGTGGTTGTAAATCCATAATAAGGATTATCAATAAATGTCTTTTTACGACTGAGCTTGGTCGTATTGGGTTGAGTATGAGGTATAGGCATGCGAATCGGTTGATCTGCAGGTGGCTGATAGAGTGTATGGCTAAAAATACCTTGCAATGGAGGTGTGGATTGACTCATGGATTCTTTGCGTTCATTCGTATGAGGGTAACTAAAATAGTCGTAAATGGTATGGTGCACTTTGACAGGTGTAGGTGTACCCACCACCTCTTGTAACCAATGCTTCTTATGTGACATGGTCGTCTGTTCTGGTGCAGAACAAAAGATGCCCTTGTCACCAATCACTGATTTCCAAGCATCAAATCCACCTGCCAACATGATGGGTGCACGCTGCAGTACCTTATTGAATTCCATCTCATAAATCGCCTGTCTTAGATGACTCAAGATAGGTGTTTGAATCGACTGTGAGTGTTGATCATAATAGACAATCAGATCAAAATGATGACGACCGGCAAATATCTTTTGTTCTGCCTCTGGATTCAACACAAGGGAGGATTCTATCTTTGAAGAAGACACACTAGACAACGAATAAGATCGTATAGAGTTGAATTCAACTTACTCTTGATTTAAGACCAAGGGTTCAATTTGTGCAATCCAGGTATGTTTAATGCATCCTTGATCAAATACTTGACGAGGTCTTACATCCAGAATTAACACACTGGGTTGTATATCAGGTGTCTTTACAATCCATGAAGCCAACTGTCTAGGATCGACGATCAACATAGGTGGTATATGGAGACCTTTATTTGGTGTAGGCAATTGGATTGGCTGAAGCGTGGGTTCCGGTTCGGGCATCTTCATAAAAGAAGGTGTGGTAGGTGGTGAAACAAGTTTCTGTTTTGAAGGCAAATGTGTAGGCACAGAAGGTAAATGATCTACAACATGATCCGAATCCCTTTGTTGTAATGTCTTTGTGAGTTCTTCTAGTATGGCCAAGATATCATCATTTGTACGCTATAGATGAATCAATACACAACATCCAGTCTTTTGTTTATTTACCGCCTGCAGTTGTTTAAACACAGCATCTTTTTTGGCTTCTTTACGGTTTTGATGCTTGGCAATCACTTCTACCATGATGCTAAACGCTTGTGTCAGACATGCAATGTCAATGAGTGTATGTTACCTGCAACCCTTCATATAATACACATAAGCATTTTCGGGGCAACCTCGCTTGTATTCAAAGTCTCCCTATAGAGATAGTATGAGATAAGGCATAAATGAACCATGAGAGGGCTTTTATACTTGGTCATAGAGTTTTCCAACAGAAGATATCAAGGTCTTGATAGCATATTTAGACATATCTGCTTTATCAACTGTAGCCCTTTTAGCCAGTTCTGAAAAAGACAGTGATGGATGACTCATTCGAGGTGAAGATGGGAGTGTCATTTAATAATAAAAACAGAAAAAAAGTGATAGCATAATGCGTTCATTCAAATTTGATTTTTTGTTTCTTTTCTTTTCTTTTATGCCAAATCCATCTGTCAAAACTACGGTTCGAAAGAGTCATCGTATCACTAAAAAGACGGTTCAAGCAAAGAAGACAAGGTAAGATAAGATAGACACAGAACAACAAAGGTTGATATTGTTTGCGCAGTCGAGTCAGTACAAAAAAGACCCAGATTGTATCTCCTTTGTTTGATATCCTTGAAGAAACACATTTGGAAAATGCAGTACAACACTTTAAACAACATGATCCAAAACTAGCTGCTTATCTTGATGATACCACAGTTGATTTATTTAGAGAACGATTAACGAAATACAATGGTTATCATCCATTCATGTAAGTATACATGCATACAAAAAAGATACGAGCCACTGTTTCCTCTAGGTCATTAGCAAAATCCATTGTCTATCAACAGATTCATGGTAAAGCAGCTGCTTCTATTTATGGTCGCTTCCTTCAATTGTTTGAACCCAACACAGATGAACCCAACTGGTTTCCTACACCTGAACAAATCCTTGCTAAAGACATAGATCAGCTAAGGTCTGCTGGATTATCTGCTAGAAAAGTAGAATACATACGGGATTTGGCTACCAAATTCAAAGAGAAACACATTACACCCGAGGCATTTGATCAAATGTCTGCTCAAGAGATCAGTGATCAACTCTGTGCAGTCAAGGGCATTGGACAAGTAAGTCAATTCAGAAAGTACTGTACTCATCTTGTCTAGTGGACAGTCGATATGTTTCTTATGTTCTATTTACGCCATCCAGATGTACTTCCCTTGGGTGATTTGGCTGTTCGAAAAGGTGTAGCCTCTCATTTTGGTTTACCTCTCAAGTTTAGAAATGAACAATTGACTGAATTGACTGACATATGGCGACCTTATCGTTCTTTAGGGGCATGGTTAATGTGGCATACAGCAGATACAACATTATAAAGTTTTATTTTTATTTTATTTTTTTTAAAAAAGATGGGATTCATGCACCAATAATTGCGTGACTTGAAGTTCTGCTCTTGTCATGTTTAGTTCAGCTTCTAATTGTGTAATCTTTTCATGTCCTTCTTCTGATAGAGCATGTAAAGGAGGCGTGTCTTGTCTATGAAGGAAGGATTGAGCTGTTAAAATAGCTTGAGAAGTATGGTATAGTCTAATCCATGTTGAGTTTAAATCATTACTATATATATATATATATATATATACCTTTTCTCCAAAATAGATTGAATACCACTCTGTTTTTGTTTATCTAATTTCTCTAGTTTTGACAAGAGCAAGTTGATTTCATTGGTATATTTGACAAGCAATGATTTATCCTCAGATATCTTTTTTTTTTTGAGAGTTAAAAGAATGTGATAAAATAAAAGAATACACTTACTTCAGTCAGTTTAGGGGATATAGGAATACGCTTAATTCGAGTAGCAAACAAAAGTGTATCTAATGTAGGTATATCATCTTGTTTGGCTGCTTTCATATTGACTGTACAGACAGACACAACATGATGTTGACCCATAAACATAGGTTGCAATAGTCGGGTCAATTTGGAGTCATGATAAGGTGGAAGAGGATGACCAGCACTAGTCTATATCAATAATATACATGACATCTGTCTTTACCTTTTTCCTGTTTCTGACAAGTTATGCACAATAGCTTCAAGAGCCAAACATGATTTATGAATGGGGTTTTTTAGTGATTGGTATATGGATTTGTCATTACTAGCCAAATCAACAAGATACTAGGATATAGACTGTAAGGAACATTCTCAAGTGAATCCACTTACTAAATGTGATATCTGAATTGTATCTCGGTGTCGTTGGATACGATTCTTTTTGTTGGATAATCTTCTTTCCAATGTCTATCGATATTGAGTCAATTCAAAATAAATAAAGAACTTCATTCTACCCATTGAACAAATGTATGTGCTCTACTACAATGCATATCATAATTAGTAGTAGACATGTATCGATTGGCTAGTAATGAATGAGCCATTTGATCTTGTTACTGTATCTTACCCTGTG
Source organism: Gilbertella persicaria (assembly GCF_025201335.1). Taxonomy (NCBI): domain Eukaryota; kingdom Fungi; phylum Mucoromycota; class Mucoromycetes; order Mucorales; family Choanephoraceae; genus Gilbertella; species Gilbertella persicaria. The sequence goes on from NW_026251966.1 coordinate 339,543, forward strand.
CTAATTGAACATAATATTCTATTTCTTGAGGGGATCTGATGACTTGTTCTTTCAACAAAGACACAAAGGGTCCTCTCTATTGCTATATGAACAACAATACTTTCTATAGCGACTTACTCTTTTATTCTCATCTGATATTTTCAATGGTTGACCTTGTTCATCTAACAAATCTCGAATCACTTCATTAACGATTTCAAACAAAGAGAGACACACAATGTATTCATGTTCATGATCCTATCTCCATATGAGCTGTTGGTCTGGATATTCAACTTACGTTCTTTATCCAGTTGAATATAGTATCACTACTATAAAAGACAATACCAGGTTCATGATCATTGCCTTTCACTGTCAATAAATAAAACAAGGGGAAGATTCATGGTGCTTACTTACCAAACTAAAGTCATTTAGTACACGATTTATCCAATGATAAACATTACCATTGTCTAATGCAATCCATCATGAGTCATCATAGAAAGAATAAAATGACTTACATAAGTTTTACCAGTACCAGGCTGACCATAAGTAAAAATAGTACCTAAAACTATCAACATATTATGTTTCATGATTTGCTTACTATTGTATCCCTGCATGAATGCTTCAATTGTGGATTCAATACTCTGTTGATACAATTGCTGGTTTGTCGTTGTGGATCCAAATACATGATCTAGACAGATAAATACTTGTATATAGATGTAATGTTACCTAATTCAAATTTCTTGGTTGTCTTGGACCCCATATAACGTATCGAATGAGGATCTATATGCCACATACGACTCTTTTCTTGCTCTGTTACTAATCGAACAACACTTTTGATTGTCTTTTTTGATGGTTGAAAGAGATGTGTAAGCCAATGAGAAGATGGGTTGGAAGAAGTAGAAGAAGAGGTCTTTCTGGGTTTGGGTGTTGTGGTAGCTCTTGTTTTTGAACTGATGGTCTTTTGTGGTTGAATAGATGTCGAGATGGTCTTTTGTGGTTGAACAGATGATGTCGAGACAGATTTGACAGGTATACGACTGGCTTTATTGTTTACGCCAAGATAATGAGTTGACATGAACAATGAAATACAATGGATATATATATATATATATAAAATAAAGAAGAAGAAAAAAAAATGGGCCATGAATAACGTATTTCAAACTTTACTTTCTTTCATGCTAGACCCATGGACACATAGACTAACAACACCTAAGATAGACGCAACCAAAACTATTCAAACAACACAATGGTATTATACTGAACCCAATACACTTGTATTTGACCTTGAGGGATGTGGTATTCCTTCTGATGAATTAATTGAATGGGTCAAATCAAGTCTGCCTGTAGGTATCTCAGGCACCCTTACTCATACAAACTCCGATCATGTCTTGCTACTCAACTTACATCCTCCATACAGGGACATTCAGGCCAATCTACTGCATCAACAGACATATGCCATATTAAAGTATAGAGGATTAAGACTCAAGAACATGTCGATTTATCTCAAACCTACCCTGGGTCTCTCTTTCTCTTCTATAGGTCGTATCTATTTTTGGCGTCTTCAGATCAATGCTATTCCTGTCCGAGTGTTTGAGATGGACCAGGAACACATCAAAGCAGCCTTTGGTAAAGCAGTCACTAAGGCTTTTAGTCGATGTCATCCTCAGAATGTCTTGATTGTCTTGACAGAACATGTCCATACAAACCAAGAAACTGGCCTAGTAACCATGCTTGCTCAAGAGATTCCTGTGGATAAACACTTGGTGAATCCAATCCGAGCATTAATCTATATTTCGTTTTTACAACACTATCTTCCTATGACAGCCACACTCATTCAGCCTTAAAATAAATACATGTTTATTGTCTACATGGATCGTCTACTTTCAGAGGCAGGTATCTTTTGTTTAGGTGCTGAACCAGGTTGTTTGACACCCACTACACCTCCTCCCATCGACACACTACTGTTGGGTTGGGTTGTGGTTGTCTTTCTTCGCATGATATTTGAGAATGTACCACTGTTTGACTTTTTCTTTTTCGAGACCATGGCTGGACTCGCATCTTTGTTGTTGACATGAAGGCGCTGTGCATGTCCCACAATGCAACTGATTAGATCGTTGTATGTCTCTGCATCCATCTTGAGTTGTTCTCGTTGATCTAGTAAATGATCCAAATAATCGGCTGCTTGTCTCTGTAGTCTACTGAGTTCCATCACCATCGCATTCAGTTTAACATCAGGAAAGACACGAATGGTTTCTAATAAAGATCAGAACTATGCATACATCGTTCTTGTTACCTTCTGTTAATTCACAATAGGCTCTAGCAATATCGATATCCAGTTCCATGTCTTGATCTGCTTCTTTTTTGGCTTCTTTTGTTGTCTCGTCCATCTTTTCTGTCACGACACGTAATCCAGGAGAAGCGGATGCTGGTCTTGAGACAGGTGAAGTGGGTGTTGAGATACGGTTGATATCTGTGTTCTGTTGTGATGGTGATGATGATGATGATGATGATGAGGGCAGTTTCTTTTTATCATGCAGAGGCGCTTTTTTGTCTTCATAATTCAAGGTGACACCAAGTGCATTTAAATAAGCTTTGTTTGTCTCTGACCGAGTCCATTGAAATTGACCTACGGCACCTGTCACTGGATTATAGAATACGGTATCTCGAGATAATTTGCTCCATAAATCTTGACTAAAGAAAAAAAATAAGTAAGAGAACCACTATTTTTTTTTTTTTTTGGTTACCTGCAGGGTGTCACAAGAATGTCTTTGTTGTCTTCAATAGGTGTCATTTCGATGTCTTTGTCTCCCCACATACGATCCAAATAGGTATTGATGAATGGACCCAGTTCAGAAGGGTTGTTTTCGATTACGTTTACGTATAAGTCAACTTCTGTAGGTGTTGCTTCAAAATCATCAAAACCATCATTGGTAGCATCAAAGTCATCAAAATCATCATTGGTAGCATCAAAGCTATCGAAATCATCGAAATTGTCCTGATGGTGATCAAAATCATCAAAATCATCATCATCAAAACCATCTTGATTAAACTCAAAGTCATCTTGTTTGCTGTCTTTTGTAATTTCAACATCGTCTTGCGTGTTGTCTTTAGTGAAATCAAAGTCATCTTGCTTGTTATCTTCATTGAATTCAAAGTCATCTTGCTTGTTACCTTCATGAAACTCAAAGTCATCTTGTATGCTATTTTTTGTTATTTCAATATCGTCTTCTTTGTTGCTTTCATTGAATCCATCGTCTCCTTCCTTGCTGTCTTTAGAGAGTCCAAAATCGTTTTCTTTATGACTTTCATTGCATCCAACATCGTCTTTATGAAGCTCAAAGTCATCTTTGCTACCTTTTGTCATTTCAACATCAGTGAATTCAAAGTCATCTTTTGTATCTTTTTTACTGTTTTTACTTGATCCAAAATCGTCTTCTTTGACGTGTTTAGTGGAATCAGCCCCTTTTTGTGTATCTTCGTTATGGTCTCCAAAGTCTTTGCTGTCTTTAGTAACATCAACATCGGTTGGTTTCTTCAAAGTGTCTTGTAAGTTTGTGTTTATCTCAATATCATCTTCTTTACTGTCTTGAGTGAGTTCAATGTCGTCTTGTTGTTCATTATCGAGTGATGTTTGTTCATGTTGACTAATAGACTTGTCTTGTTCTAAGCTATGATGCACTTGTTTTTCGTTCGGAGAAGCTTGTTTTGTATCATCAACTATTTCTTCTTTTTCAGGGCTTGTTTGTGTTGGTTCAACTGAATCACTAAGGTCTATAAGTTGTTCTGATAAAGACATGTATAATAGATGAAACAGATAAAAAGAGAGAAGTTTATTAAAGCAAAGAAGAAAAAGAGAAAGGCGGAATTTTAAGCGTGACGTCCCACAAAAAAAAAAAAAAAGAAGTGCGTTAACAGGCACAACCAGGCTCTTGTTCTTGTCTTCCACTTGGTATTTGAATGGTATCAGGAAAATCACTAATGATGTATTAAGTTAACACTGACAATAATAAAAGAGCAACCACTTACATGTCTACATCTGTTTCTTGTGACAAAGCATTCTTGGCAATGGTCTGGAAGGCTTGGTCCACATTGATGGCTTCTTTAGCAGAGGTTTCGAAATAACTGGACAACATGAGTTCACAAACAAGCTATAGTCCTTACTTACGGAACATTGCCCTTAGATTGACACCAAGCCATAGCACGTTTTTGAGAAACCATTCTTCTACTCTCTTCAACGTCAATCTTGTTACCTAAAAGAACAAAAGGGAAACGATCAGGATCTCTAGGAGAAGCTTGAACCAAGAATTCATCTCGCCATTGATCTAATAAACGTAAATACAGTGCCACCAAGTTTCTGCTTTTTTTTTTTTTTTTTTTACCTAAGGATTCAAAACTTCGGCTGTTATTTACGTCATACGCAAGAACACAACAATCAGCACCTCGGTAAAATGCTACACCTAAGGATTGAAAACGTTCCTGACCAGCTGTGTCCCAAATCTGAAGAAGAAAGATGAGTTTGTTAAACCCACAAAAAAAAAGCCGGCTGTCTTTACCTGCATGGTCACTATACGATCATCTACCATCACTTCTTTGGTCAAGAAGTCTGCACCAATAGTGGCCTTGTATTGGTTAGAAAACTTGTTATTAACATATTGGTTCATCAACGAAGTCTTTCCAACACTACGTTTTATAAGTATCAGGCATTCCCTTTTATGTGGTTGCTTACCCACTATCACCAAGAATAATAACCTATTGTTCAATGAGTTCATCTTTATGATCAGCAAGAAAGAAACTTACCTTTAAAAGTGCTTTTTTACGTCCAGAAGCCATAATAATAATAACAAGAAAAGAAAAGAAAAGAAAAAGAAAACGAAGCAGAAAAAAAAATAAAAATAAAAGGGACGCCTTAAGTGTCACACAAATCAGCTGAATTTGCTAATGATTATTATTATTATTATTATTATTATTTTATTCACTATCATCATCATTGCCATCTTGCTCTGTCTTTTTCATGGCCTTTTCAAATTCTTCTGCAAATTCTGCAATGGATTTACCAGAGGACAAGTCAATGACATCCTTGGGTACCATGTTTGTTGCAAATTTAGGTGCATGGCAAGAAAGAACATCTGCTTGAGCTTGGTTTTCTATCAATCTAATTTCAGGCTGTGTTGTATCTAAATCAACTAAGAAAGCAGTAAATATAAAATAGTACTCAATATAGGGTAACTTACATGACATGAGTTCATTCCAATCATAAAGCAAAGCATCTGTTGAAGGACTAAATGGATTAAAATCTACCAGATAGACTTTGTTGTTTGAACGTTGAATATAGACATCAAATACATCTTAAAAGGCATCAATACAACAAAAAGCATACAAGATCACTTACAATGAATACTATCAAATGCATCATGAATCACTCCTTCAAAGAATTGATACACTTGTTGTTCAATATCTTGTTGTATATCCAACAAGAAAGGGTAGAAATTCATATCGCGTTGAGAGATACCAATGATTTCCTGATCTTTAACAAAGCATCTGAATTCCATGGAGGGTTGTAGATCATACCATTTTCTTAATACAAGATCAAATTCTGTTTGTTTGTCTTGCTCATCAGTACAATCCTCATAGGCATGATTCAAGTCATGATTAATGAAATCAGACGATTTAAGTAATAGAAACACATCAAATGGTGAAGTACATTTCAATGTCTGTGTCGCTGAGATCCAAGCTGCGTCTCGAGGTGATGTCCAATTGAGTTTAGGAAATACAGCACCATCAAACTCATAAATGGCTTCTTTGATCTCTCTTTCAACTTGAGGAAAATGAGGTGTCTATGCATGAAGTTAGCCTTTTTTTTTTTTTTGGTTTGAGTTACCTTGTCTTCAGCATCGTTAGAGAATTCAGGATCACTATCATAATCTTCAATACTAGCTGCTACAGGTTGTCTAAAATCATGTATTAAGAGACTTATTGTTGTGTTATTTATTTTGTTTACCCATCTTCAGGTAAATAAATGCCTTCCTCATTCAAGTAATCGACAAACGCTTGATTTAATCTCAAGATCTTGGATTTGAAAGTATTTGCTTTAAACTTGGGATACCAAGCGCGAAAAGAACAATTGTCTATGTCTTTACAAGTTGTAGGAATACAATTCAATGCTTGTGTTTCGAGATCGGGATGCATCATTGTTTTATTTGTAAGCAAAAAAAAAAAAAAAAGAGAAAAAAAAATGAAGCACTGTTAAGTCTTTTTTAAGAGTCCGCAAAGTTTGTAGGAACAGCACCTTGAGGTTCACCTTCAGGTGTCTAAAGAAAAGCAATGAGTTTTCCTCTGTGTGTTTGATGCATAAATACATTACCACATAAGCAGAAGCTAAACCACCATCCACTCTGAAATCAGTACCTGTAACAAATGAACTTTCATCCGAAGCTAAAAAGAGTGCACCATAAGCTTGTTCAATAGCCTCACCTATTTCTCTGATGAACAACAGCATGCTTTCGCTTCTATTGACTTACCGAATCTTCCTTGAGGTACATGAACGAGGCGGCGTTGCTTCTTTTCTTCAGTATTTAAAAAGTCCATTAATAAAGGAGTACGAATAGGACCAGGACAAAGAGAATTGAAACGAATATTTTCACGGGCATGAACCATAGCAAGTTCTCGACTAAAAATAAAATTAGTATAGTTAAAGAATGATTTTAGACTCACGTCATGGCCAAGACAGCACCCTTAGAAGCAGTGTCTATACAGAAAATAAGTAAAGAAAATATCAAAACAATACATTACATGCTAATTGAGGTGTAGCAGCACCCATCAGAGCCACAAAACTTGCTGTATTGATCACAGAGCCGCCACCACTTTTACGCATCGCGAGAATAGCGTATTTAGAGCCATACCAAACACCCTTCACATTAATGTTCATGGTCAAGTCCCTACGTATGCTACATTAATCTGTGTTATTCCATACTGTTGTCTTACCAAATACGTTCTTCTGTATTCAAAGCGTTATCATCTTGAGGATGCATAATACCAGCATTATTAAACATGATATCCAACTTGCCTATATAGATGATATAGATATGAAGGTTTATATAGACATGAATAGGACGCGTCATTCTTACCATAGACTTCAACCGCTTTATCTACTAAGGCTTTGACTTGTGCTTCATCGGACACGTCTGTCTTGACAGCGATTGCATTGCCTTCACCTACCAACTGAGTGATTTTTTCTACTGTCTTTTGACTGCCTGCTTCATTCAAGTCAGCACAGACAACTTTAGCACCTTCTTTAGCAAACAAGACAGCTGTTTCGAAACCAATACCACTGATATTCTTTATTTAGCATGCATATTTAGACTATATGCAATGAGTTATCTTACCCAGCAGCACCAGTTACAATTGCTACTTTTCCATTTAGTCTTGAACCTGTCATCATATATGTGTTTATCTAAAAAGTAAAAAAAAAAAAAAAAGTAAAAAAAACAGACCAAATTTATATAGACTAGTTGCATGAATAAAAATAAAGGGGACACTAAAATCAAACCACGCAGCTTATCAAGGTTGATAAGAAAGGTAAAACTTTATTTGTGTACAGAATATATGGCTAAACAATGCTGAGGTAATTTCCATTGTTGTACTACGATAGCTTGATTAGCGTGTGATTTAGTCCATCTGATTTCAGACGTCAATCCTTATAAATGTCAAATGCGCCGCGGTCAACATACCAAATAAGGGGTTCCATTTTCTCTGTCTCTTTCTCTCACACACACACACATACATATATATATATATATAATAATAATACATACTTTCTTTATTCAAATAGCTTCTATTAATAACTTGACTTGATTGGTACGTTGCTTTGCATTATCAATGCATTGTTTTAAACCTTCTGCAGTTACTGTCATTCCACCATTCTTATAGACTCGGCAAAGGTTGTAATCTAAATCCATCACAATCGTAACTGTTTCTCTAGCTAAGCTTTCTTCAGTATCATTCGCATCAGACAAGATCACATCTGGGTTATTAAACACACTAAAGGTAGATGCAACTAAATGTCGTGAGAGTTGAATGGGTTCTGCAAGTTGTGTAGGATCAGCTTCAACTACCATAGAAGGAGACACGGTTGCTTTAGGTAATTTTACTATAATTTCATATCAGTCCTCAGCACCACCTTAGAGTATCACTTACAGTCTTTTAATGCAGTCATCAATGCTAATAAACTGGCATCTAAAATATTGCCATCATAATTCAGACATACAATATCAGCATATAATACCCAAACAGCTTTTCCTTCTTCAATACATAATTTCTCTAAAGGAAAGATCTCGGATCTAGTTGTCTATGTTAGCTTATATTATAGGATGAAGTGCATAATACTTTATAAACAATTGATTGATAAACTCGGAAACAGCCTGTGCTTTTTCGGGAGGAGGTCCCGGCTTAAATTTAGGTGAACATAAAGGTGATAATTCAACATTGGGTACTATATATCTTGTTAAATCAAATTACAAATATGGCATAGATTACCTAAATAGCCTTGGTTTGTATCTAATTTGGGTTCACACACTTCAGCCTTAATACCACATACAACAGTAGTACCACCTAAACGCACCATAGCACTTGCATTGGCTGTAGAAACAGCACCTGAGGTAATCATTGTCTTTCGAAATTCATTTAATAGTCTTCCATCTGGACGCACTTTTTGACCCAAGAAACGTTTTAAGTATTCATGAGGCTGTATTCTACTGAATATTTCGAAATTATCGCTTGTTGACATAACGAAGACGAAGAAGTAAAAAAAAAAAAAAAAAAATTAAATAAACGCGACTTAAGGTATTATGTGACTGGGTTGGCAGCCACTGTTACAAATGAATGTGTGAATTCTTTCTTGTGTGAGAAATCGATTTTTTTTTTCTCAAGTAGGATAATGGAGTATAAATAGGCTTCTTATTTTTCCTTGTTTTTTTTTGTTTTGTTTTCTACTTTATTCAATGGTGAACACATTACGCCCATATCAATGTCCTTTATGTCCCAAATCATTTTACCGCTTAGAACATCAAACACGTCACATTCGGACACACACAGGAGAGAAACCGCATGCATGTACATTTCCAGGCTGTGAAAAGAAATTCTCCCGCTCAGATGAACTCACTCGCCATGTTCGTATTCATACAGCAACTCATAAAAGAAAAGAACGTCAACAGAAAAAGAAAAAGAAGCAGACATATTATCATTCTGATTCTGATAATGATCTTGTCTTCACACCAGAAACATCACCACACATGTCTCCAAATGTCTTTAAATTTACGCCTCTTGAATGTCATCCTGTCTATTTTCAGAAAAGAGTTTGTTTGATAGACCTTCTTGAATGTCCTCCTCAAGCGCGTATTTTACCTCCTATCAACCCAACTTGTGTTCAACAGGCATTACCGTCTATTCATGACATGTTGTCCTGAACTGATTTCTGTATAGATATAGATTCCCTTCCTTTCTTGTATATATATATATATATATATATATGTGTGTATATTGTATAATTGTGAATAAAGTTAGTGTGTATTTCACATGGTGTAAATAAAATGCATGAGATGTCTTTTTGATTGGTTAGATTCAAACTCATTCATGTACACCCCACCCCGAAATTTAATTAAATTTATTTATTTACTTTTCTTTTATTTATTTATTTCAATGGCCTCGCCTGTCTATGCTGAACCAGAAGAACTTGCAGATTTGGTTCTTGACAAATCAAAACAAGTTGGAAAAGATTATGTGATTATAGATGTTCGTGGTGATGATTATAGAGTAAGTTGAATAGAATAAGGACATGTTTAGAACAAATTAGGGTGGTCATATCCCAGGTGCTATCAATGTCCCTGCAAATACCATGTATGATAAAGCCAATGATCTCATTAGAGACTATGGTCATGTACCTAAAATCTATTTCCATTGTGCTTTATCTCAAGTGCGAGGTAAATAAGCGTATAGATGGTTGCAATAACTCATTTCCATCTAGGCCCTAAATCAGCACGTATCTACAGTGAGACAATCCGTAACTTGGGCAAAGAAACAGATCAAAAAGTAAAGATTTTGAGATATGGATTTGAAGGATGGCATGCAAAATACAAAGAAGAACAAGATTTGTTAGAAGATTATGATCCGTCTGTTTGGGAATGGATGGAATAAAAAAAATACATGTTTATTCTCTACGCAAGTTATCTAGTCTTGCTTGTAAGGCAGCATCATCATCAGATAAACCTTCTGCTATACGTTCATGTTTAGAAGAAGTCAATTGGGGTGAACCCGTAGGGACTTGCTCCAACTACAAAAAAAAAAAAAAATGAATCACTCTAGACTATAGATGACTGCTTTTTTACCTCTTGATTTAAACGAATGCCTATCTCATCAAGCACTTTGTTGACAATCTCTTCACTTTCTTCTTCATCTTCATCTTCTTCAAAAGCATCATCAATAGCATCTCCCATCATTTCATCTTTCATGTCCATCAGCTCACTTTCTTTTTCAAAATTCATCATGATCTTTTGTATTTGAGGTAAATTCATTTGTCTGTTCATGGATCCCATAGCTTTTGTCGCACCCTTCATGGCCTGAGCCATCTGATGACTTGAACTCATGGTCTAGAAAACATCAGCATATGTTAATCATACAAGCTATGAATTACCTGAATACGTAGACCAACAGCTTGAAGTTGTGTCTTCATCGAATAGAATTTCTGTATATGTCTTCTTGTACGAACTAAATCTTTGGCCATGACTTTACATGCACCCTATCCTAATAATAAGCCATCATGACGCCATGGTTCATTACCATCTGGTTTTCTTTGGCTGATTTCTTGATGTCGAGAATCAACTTTTTCTCTTGTCTTTCAAGACGTTCTCTTTCTCTGTCTAGTTCACGCTGTGCTTTTTGAAGACTACGTTGATGCTGTCGAAGTAGTTCAGCAGGTGTCTTTTTCTTTCCAAACAAAAAATCCTATGCCATTCATGGTTGTTGGTTGTCTGTCTGAATATTATTCATTTACCATGACAAAACACAAAAGGAAAGAAGAAAAAAAAATAATATATAAAGAAAAACAGAGGTGTGACTTTAAGCGTATATTTATTTATTTACATGGCATTTCCATCCTTTCTTTCTTTCTCTCTCTCTCTTTTTCTCTCTCTTACTTTCGAATAAGCAAGTAAATGTTTTCACCAACAGTCAAGTTTTGCAAGTGTCTATAATCACCTTCCAAACACATCAAAAGACCACCGTAAGAAACATACACAGAACTATCGACATATTAACGACATACAGAATCAGACAACACACTTACACTTGTTGACCAGCTGAAGCACTCTTGTTGGAATCTTCATATCGATAAATTTTACCAAACATTACATATTCATATTCGTCACTTAAATCACGCTCTCCTGGTGCACGTTCACGCCAGCTTTCTTTCTTTTCAACACCACTGGCATTGGCATTGGCTTCAAGAGAAAGAGAAGAAGCCAAGACTAACGAGAACTTTTCTCCAACCTTCAAAGGATAAATTTCAGCATTGAAGTCCAAAGTCAAATCCATTTCATAGTTTTCGGAACGAGCAACAAGACGTGAGACTAGACAGATGTAAGTCGTGTTTTTTTTATGTGTGTATCTTTTATACCTCTATCAAAACGCTTGCCTTGAGGGTCAAGGTCTTTGATATCGAAAATATCTTGAAACAAGATGCTGTCAGTGGACATGGTGTGTTGCAAAACAAAAACATTTTTTTTTTTTTGGCGTTTAAATGAAATATAGACAGCAGTCACGCAATGGCCTTTTGTCCCCTACACAGAGGCTTAGCCTAGAACAAAGCTTTGTTCTTTTGCAATGAATATTGATCAGACCAAGGTAAGACAGACTGCTACTTGAGCAGTTTGTTCTAATACAGATTGTTAGGCTAAAAAAGCATTTAAAGCGTTATATCACCATCATCAACAATCCGATGAAGAAGAGGCTGTTTGGCTGATGGTGTCTACCATAAACAAGATTCAATTGACAAAAGGCAGACCCACACGAATGTAAGTCATGCTATTCCTAACACTCGTACTCATCATCGACACTTGTTAGCGTAGTATCTTGAAACATGGTTGTCAAACACCAGGTGTTTATCGCTGTCTATTGACTAAAAAGAACCAACAACAACATAAAGATACAATCCGAGAGAAAAAGATCAAAGGTGTCCACAAAGTGATCGATCTAAAGCATCTTAAAAAACAATACAATACCCCCGAATCCAAGAGACAACTCATGCAAGACTTTGGCATGTTCATGGCTGAAAAATCGATTGTGACAGATCTATACAACGTACTTGGTAAAGAAGTATATAAAAAGAGAAGGTAAGACATACAACAGAGAGACACAGGACGTTGACCATCTTGATTAGAGAACCTATTCCTATTGATCTGCACAAACCTGACTTACAAAAAGAAGTATTACGTACAGCCAAATCAACCTATATGAATTTCCATACAGGTTCATGTTATGCTGTCAAAATAGCCACGACTGGACAAGACGATAAAATTGCTTTTGAGAATTTCATGTCTGCTTATGACAAGATTGTGGCTGCTACACCAGGAGGTTACGATAACATTCGATCCTTTCAAATTAAAACTGCTAATTCTATCAGTTTACCTATTTATGATGTCAAGACAGACCATGTAGATCACTATGAAGAAGAGGATGAACAAGAGGATGACCTTTTAAAATAAATTTTTTTTATATAATTTTCTTTTTTATTCTTTTTTTCTCTTTCTTTATCCATGTCCTTGTTGTCTAAAGTCTTTACTTTGCAACCCACTGTTCGATTTCATTCTACTACTGCTTTTTTAAAAGATTTTATGACCACTCAAGAAAAAGGCCCTATTCAACTCTCGATTGAATCAAAGGCAAGTAAAACGAGACATGATCAAGAACTCATTCGAGTAGATTACAGATGCTTTGCATCCTACCATCTTGGAGACTGTGAATGAATCTCATTTACACGCTCACCATGCTGCCATGAAAGGCAACACCAACAAAGAAACACACTTCAAGTAAGTCTTTACTAATCTATCAGGACCCTCACCCATGCCTTAGAGTTACTGTTATTTCTGATGAATTCAAGGGCAAGGTAAGCGAGATAAACATCATCTAGGATACTTATAAACATAGTCTTTGATGCAACGCCATCGCTTGATTTACAACCTACTTAACGATGAACTCCAAAACAAGGGTTTACATGCCTTGACACTCAAGACAAAGACACAAGCAGAACTTGAACAATAAAGATTTTATTTTTTACATTGTTGAATAGCCAGTGACATCTTCTCTGATGGACTACCCAGATAATTTACATAATCAAGTGCTCGCTGTTGAACATCAGCTGGCAAATCTCTAAAAGGGCCAAATAAGGGTCCTTTAGCTAACTGAACAAAAAAGAAAGGTACCAGGGTTGTTTCCACTTGTCTGAGTGTATCGAAATCAAACACATCTTTGTCAGCACGCTTTGCGATATCACACATCACATTTAGAATGGCCTATACACATTATGGTGAATACCCTCAACACAGCCTATCTCAACTTACTCGACTGGTTTCTATATGATTTGCTCTTAATTGCCACAACATTTTAGGCAGACCAAGCAGCCATTCTTTTAGGAGACGAGCTAATTCAGAATCTTTTGTGATCATGAATTGTCCATGATAACTAGGTGTTGATTGAACCTAATGATTTTGTGAGTGATAGCTACCTAAAGACATGTAGTGTTACCATGTAGGCTCTTGTGATGAAATCCAACAAGACTTTTCTTGATGCAGCATTGGGTTGACATGTATGATAGTATTGAACAGTCGCCTTAAATAGCGTCACACTCTCTTCATTCGTCAAACAATTCAAAAAGCCCCAAATGGCAGGCAATAAAGACACAAGGTGATCTGTACGGAAACTACTGCTTGCACTCGTCATGCCATCTTGATCTTCATGGTAGCCTAATACACCCAACACATACTGAACTACTGTTTCTGCCCATGAAGGTACTTGATCCTCGCTCTCTAATTTACGACGCTTCTGTCTAGGTTCCTCAGTCACAGATGGTTGTAGAATAGTACGAGCCAACAGGAACAACGAAGTCAATTCGCACAACATGATGTTCATTTCCTGTAGCTTATCGTCCACTTTGGATCCACGGTTACCTAGAGCATCAGCGCCATAAGGGAAATAGACTGTCAAATGCTTCAAGAGTTGCTGTAAATACATGTTCAGCCAATCTTGAGACACAAGGCGAATAATATCGGATCCAACCATGGCTCGCCATAACACAAGTGACAAGGTAAGTATTTCATGCAACAGTTCAAGTGCAGGTGTGATAGCAATAGAACTGGTAGACATAAACACAGAAGGTGCTGCTTCTAACCAAGCAGCTACCAAACGAGGTTGAAATGTCTCGATAAGTTCCTATAGACATAAGAGTCAAGGTTGATACATGGATTCGCTTACCTTGATATGACCCAGTCTTTCTTCCAGACTGAATTCAGCCTGTGTTTCTAATGTGTTGGGTTGTCCATTCGATTTAGGACCTGATGTATCAAACAGATGCAAATGTGAAAATGTAGCTGATGAAGGCAAGACAGCATGTACCATGGCATGTGTCGGCATATAAGCATTGTGTTTCTTGGGATCCCACTGCACCATGGTATCATTGGCAGTTGTGTACTGTCTCATTTTGTTTTGAAAGCCTTGTTTAGCATGCTTGTTATCAAGATAGTTCAATAAGAACCAATAAGGATCATGGTGGTCTTTGGATAATCCAGCTTCTAAAAACTTGCTTAAACTACTCAACAAACTCAATTTGTTCTTGTGGATATGTAAATGAGATTTAGTAGCAGCTGCTTTAATAGAAGCAGTCGTGGCTGTCCCTGTTGTTGTTGTTGATTCTGTTGCTGTGTTCTGAATAGCATTCCCATCCACTGTCAATAAACTCATGTAATTACCCGTGATGCGAGACCAGAATTTGGTGACAATGATAGAAGGTGAGATCTGTAACCATAAATCCATCAATTTAACAGCATCCAAGCGTACATCTTCAAAGATATGTGTCATGGCTGAACAGGTATAAATGACAAGTAATGACATAAAGGGTTGTAATTCAACAGAATCCAGATCCACAAATGTTGCTTTTAAAAAGTTGAGTGTTGCCTTTCTTACTTCACGGTCCTAAAAAAAAAAAAAGTTAGAAAAAAGTCAATCATACTAGGGTCTATATTACATTGTCTACAAATAACTTCAAGACACCATTGACAACAAGACCTAAAGAAGAGACTAATAATCGAGGATGACTTGAGCAAAGATCAGTCAAGCCTTGTAATGCCTCTGTAGAAACCAAAAAAAAAAAAGGAGGGGGGAGTCAGTCAAGGATAATTAGATCAAAAGTACCTTTTTTGACACCTGCATTATAATGCTTAAGTTGAACAACAAGGTCTGCAAGTGTCAAGTTTCGACTGGTTGTGATTTCATGTGATTTATCTTCAGTGATACTTTGATTAGGAAGTACAATGCCTAATGAATATGAGGTCAGTGATGGACAAACATGGTGTGTGTGTGTATCATTTACTTTTTGATTTAAATGAAGTGTCTGTGAAATTATCGGGTATAGCTTTCTTTTTGCCTACTTTTAATTTGGTTTTCTATTGAACAGCATAAGTGCTTTGTTGTTGTTGTTGTTGTTGTAAGCGTATATTTACTTTAAAGTCTTCGTTTTTAGCAGCTTTCTTTTTTCTTGCGTTAGGCATAGTTCAAGTGATATATATAAAAAGAGAGAGAGAGAGAAAAGGCACTATTTTTTTTTATTTTTATTATTTTTTTTTTTTTTTTTTCAGTGGAATTGTGACCTTGTTTAAGGGACTGTCAAGCAAATTTATTTTAATCAACCTTGATACTAGCAAAAATCTTTTGCAAGAAATAAAGACAAGAAATATAACCTACAGAACCAGTAAAGATAGAGATCAAAAGACTCAAAAGAGAAGAATAACCAAAATAGAGAACTGTACTTGTGAATGAATTGATATCCAACTTTGTAAAATAATACAAGACGGAATACAAAAACACATAAAAACCAGTAGCACCCGAAGTCAAGAAAGAGCGCCATGACCAATGATAGTCTTCACTGCATAGATGGAAATAACACATCAAAATCGTCACTTGAGAACAAGTCAAGATAAGAACCACAAACACCATGAATAAGAATCCAATACCGTAATAGATACGATGGAACCAGATCGAATTAAAGATAAAGTAGACCTCGATAAACACTGCACCAAAGGGTAAAATACCACCCATCAAGATAGAAGGAAGACTACGCAAATAAGTAGGTTGATCAGGGATTTGACGAGGGATTTGGTTTGTACGGACAGGATGGTCAATACGAGGTTGACGGAAACCAAAGTAAGAACCAGCTACACTCAAAGGTAAAGCAATCAAGGTCCATAAGGCCAAAAGAGAAAAGGCAGTGCCAAAGGGAACAGCACCAGAAGATTGGGAATAGATCAAGAAGAAGTTCATGGCAAACAAAGAACTCATAATGACACCAGGCACAAGACCAGCAGTTAAACCAATGTTCATCTTCCAGTTCTCACCACCATTCATCTTGTAGATACGAGCAGATACAAAGCCTGCAATGCAACTAAATACCATAAAGAAAATAATCATCACAGTGCCTAATGCACCTCGGTTGGAAGGAGACAAGAAACCAAGAGCAGCAAATACTATCAACATATCAGATCATGGCTCACGCAAGTTGTTCCTTTACCTAAAGTTAAGCCTGTCATGGCTACAATTTGTGCACCACTGCCTACCAAGACAGACAAGAACATGGGACGTTGAGGAGGTCTAAAGACATCACCATGAACTAATTTCCAACCATAATCTTCTTGCACATCTTCTTGAGCATCCACCGCATTATAGCGAGAAATGTCTTTATGAAGAGTACGAATCAAGATCATGGCTACCATACCTGTCAAGAACAAGACTATCACAATTGAATTCACAAGAGAGAACCAGTGAATAGAAGGGTCCAAGACATGAAGATAATTATCCCAACGTGTAGCCCAAGCCTTAGAAGAAAGCTAATCATACCTTATGTGAGCTATCTCTCTTTCTCTCTCTCTCTCTCTCTCTCTCTCTCTCTTTATGAGTTTATTGGTCTTACCTGCCAATTGACACTATAAGTATAGACGACTCGTTCATTTCCCTTGAGCACAAGAGGTTCACCTGTAACAACAGGTACACCTCTTTCATTCACTGTTTGAGCACGACTGACAGGAGAGACCAACACACCCACGACACGATATTTACCATCTTCTCTGTGATGGTATTCAATCGTGATATCGTAATGGTTATTAAGTTCAGGTACTGCCTTGTTTGAACCCAATGCGAATCCAATACTGTAATACTGCTCATTGGTACGTTCATCGTTACTGAGATGAGCAGCAGGAAGACCATCCACTACCCAGTTGAGAGCATAGTCATTTTTGATACACTCATTAATAAAGTCTGCATCTTTCTTGGGAATCGTGGTAGAAGTACACAACACTTTGTCCTTTTCATTATTGCCCAAAGACAACTATCATAGAGAGACGTGTTTATTACGAGTATAGGCTATTGAACTTACCTTGAAAGGGGAAGTAAAGATACGGTCACCAAATAGAACAGAACCAAGGCTTTCTGCTTGTTTCTTGGCTCCTCCTTCAGGTGTACAGAAATGGAATCGTTCATCATAATAATCATAAGACAAGACTGATTTCTGTAGACTGGACATGGGAGAAAGTGAATTAACAAACAAAGGTACATCACTGCCTTGTTCATAGTCATTAGGTGCAACACCAGGCAAGTAAAGTGCCTGACCAACACTAGCAAGAGCCAATAGGCCTACTAGATATCGAAAAGTCATGATGATAGTAGAATAAAAAAGAAAATAAAAATAAAAATAAAAATCAACAAAAATGGGCTGAACTTTTTTTTTTTTTTTTAGTGTTATTTTTATTTCAAGACGCTAAAAATAGTCTGCTTTTTTACTTGTTTCCTTCCATATAGACTATTTGTACCTAGATAGACATAGAGTACCTTATTTCTCTTGTTGCTGGATTCTTCCACGTGTGATCTACTTTGCACCAATGCGGTGTTTGAATTAGACCATGGGTAATACCAAAAAAATAAAAAAAAATATGGCTGAGGAATTTAAAAAGGTCGTATTTAAATCAAAAGCCCCCCCCCATCTTGGGTTTTCCACTTACATCCATCCATCAACATGCTCTTGTACACTGATATTCTTACTGGTAAATAACAACGCATCCATCGCTTATGAATCATATATTGATATTTTGAATAGGTGACGAATTGTTCTCTGATGCTTTCGTATGTTGATATGTAAAGTATGGCATAAACTAACTCTGTTATTATAGCCCCTCAAGCTCATTGATGATGTTGCTTATGAAGTTGACTGTAAGATGATCACCATCGCTGAAGGTGACATCGATATCGGTGCCAACCCTTCTGCTGAAGGTGGTGATGACGAAGGTGCTGATGACCAATCTCAAACCGTCAACAACGTTGTTCACTCTTTCCGTCTTGTTCAAACCTCTTTTGATAAGAAGTCTTACATGGTCTACATCAAGGGTTACATGAAGGCTGTCAAGGCTCAACTTCCTGCTGAACGTGTTCCCGACTTTGAAAAGAACGTTGCTGCTCTTGTCAAGAAGATCTTGGGTAACTTCAAGGATTACGAATTCTACATTGGTGAATCCATGAACCCTGACGGTATGGTTGCTTTGTTGAACTACCGTGAAGATGGTATCACCCCTTACTTTACCTTCTTCAAGGATGGTGTTAAGGAAGTCAAGCTCTAAGCTTTTTCTTATCTTTGGATAATAAACATATATATACATTCAATAACGTGACTTGATAAAAGGGTGCATTGTAATTATTTTTTTTTTTCAAGTAACGTGTTTAATTTTTTTTTTTTTTTTCTTTTTCCTTTATTGTTCTTATTGTTATTATGGTTTTGCCTCATTCAAATTCCCGTCTGTCTGTTTTTCGAAAAGGAACAACACCAACAAAACAAACCAACATGGGTGACTACATGAAAAAATACACCTCATTAACCCCTCCACCACGAACACAATCATCTTCTAAACCAACATCAGAAACAAGCAAAAGTACAGTTCAGACTAACAAAATCCTGGACGGTGTTGTAGCTTGTTTGGATGTCAGGTAATCATATGAAATAAATAGACAAGTATATAACTATCATTAGAACTGAGGATGGTGATGACGTTTCTCAAAATTTTGAAAGAGCTTTACAATCCATGGGTGCCAAAGTAAGTAAGTTCTCAACATACCTGATAAACTCATGCATCGTTTTAGACAAGGAGAACATTTAGTGGTAATCAACAAATCATATCACATAGATAGAGAGTAACAGAATAGAATAGACTCAGTAACACATTTGATATTCAAGAATGGATCTCCAGCAACATTGAAAAAAGCCATTCAAAAGAATGTGTTTATTATCAACTTGTTATGGATCTCAAGATGTAAACGAGAAGGGAAACGATTGCCAGAAAAAGATTTTATTATCGAAAAACCTCAGGGACTTGTGTTGGCAGGCAAAAAGAGACGCAAATCTATGGAACCAGGCAAAGTGAAAGCATTGGGTGATCTCGAGTCTTCTTTGTCCAGTTCAAGTGAAGGCTCAGAGACAGATACATACCACGGCTTTATTGAACCAAGACGACGTACGATTGCTACCAGTCATTGGATTACACGAGAAACCAATGAGAGTTTGATACGAAAAAGACACATTCAGGAAGCAGAAGAAGAAGAGGAGGAGGAGGAAGAAAAACCTAGATCACGACTTTCTTTACCTATCTCTGTGGAATCGATTGCGAATAGACACACCAATAAGAAACAAAAGCCTATGATTTCAGCCAATCCACCCAGTGAACACATGAAAGAACAGATTAAGGCGCGTTTTTCTATTGGTCAGACAACAAGTCTAGAGGATCCTTTACTCAGTCTACCTACCAAAACAACAAAACCGACCCTTGTGAGAAGAAAGCGAAAATTAACAGGTGGCATTAAACTCGTCCAGGAGAAACCTACGATTGTCCTCACGAGTATGACGGTTTCTGTTCGTAAACAATGTCAAGATATCGTTCAAAAACTAGGTCATTATGAACTTGCAACAGAGTAAGTGGTGTCTATTATACAATGCGATGCTTATGGTTTGTATTAGAGTGACTGAACATACAACACATGTATTAGGTAAGATAGACAAACAGGTTGAAAACGATGACTAATATGATGTTATCAGTGGGTGCACAAAGAAGAACAAAATTATTGACCCTGGGTATTGCAAGAGGTGCATGGATCCTGAGACCTGATTGGTAAATACATACACACATAGATAGACAAAAGGGTATTGATATAACCTAGGTTAATACAGAGTGATTCAAGAGGCCAATATGTTTCAGAAAAAGAATACCAAGTGACAGATTGGTATCCTGGCATTGAGGCAGCACATCAGCGTGTTCCTTTGATACCCCACGCAACACGTATTAAAGTAGTTTCATCTACAAGCGAGATTGAATTTATAGAACAACTGGTGGTCTTGTTAGGTGGGACTGTTGTCTCTAAAGCACAGGAAGCAGATATTGTGATCACAAATGAACCCAATGGCAAAAAGAAACATGTATTGGATAACTGGCTGTTTGAGTGTATTGAACAATGGCAATGTAAGGCTCTCATTCCATCTTACATGGTTAAACTAAGATAACTTTATAGATCTTCCCATCAACGATGATACAGAAAAAATAAAAAAATTAGAATAAAATCTGATTGGTTGACATGAGCTGCATGAATTTTGTTGCATGTAACCTTTATAGATATAAAAGCAGATGGCCGATTTCTTTCTTTCTTTTTTTTAAAATTTAATTTTATTATTATCATGCCTGGTCCTATTACATTTTTCTCTTTAGGTGCTGCTGGTGCCACTGCTTATTATGTCAACCGCCGAAACTCAATGACTTCTGATACTTCTCCTGTAGACAATGCTAATATGACACCAATTCAAGTTGCTAGAAGACGTTCAAGCACTGTGATCCCTGATCATGATTGGCCAGCTCATAAACAAGCTGAATATCTCTGGCGTCGTAATAATGGAGCTAGCTTCAGTCATAACTCAGAGCCTAAGTATCCTACCAGTTTACAAAACAAAGACCTTCAACAAACCTCCAAGTAAAAATAAAATAAAATATTATTATATCTTTTGTTTTTGTGTGTGAGAAAAAAAAAGAAGTTGTTTCTGTCTAAACTAGCATGAGAGAATGTACAATAAGCAGTGTTTCTCGGTTCTTCTTTTTTAAGTTTAGTTTGCATGAAATCATGAGAAAAAGAAAAAGACCCTTTATGATTGAGAAATGTTTGCCACAAACAAACAATACATTCAAGTTTATTGTTGTCGACAGATAAAAATACAGATAAAAATACAGATAAAAATACATGGAAATAAATAAAAATGGTTGAAAAAGAGACAAGGGAAAATGCAGTGACTCTCATGGCTGGTCTACTGTTATTTAGCTGTAGTCACCAGGAACAACTCTTTCACAACCATAAGTAGACAAGCCCAAGTTACAGTCGGATTGGTTCTTGCAGCAACGGATACAGAAAGTGTTGGCATCAGGCTCGAGCATGTTGACCCAGTACTTGTAGCCATTGCAGACCACGCCGTCAATGTCCTTGTCGTCGTATTGTCCACCACCGTCAGAGGAGCTAAGGCTGTACTTGGAGCGATCAATGGTACCGGTGACCTGGACATAGTCGTCAGTACTGGCAAAGTGAGCAGTCTGGATGAAGCCGGTAGGGAAGGCCTCGCCACCAAGACTGGCATCGGTACAGAAGGGCTTGCCGTCGTTTTCAGTAGAGCCTACGTCGTCACCAGTATTAGGAGGCAAGAAGGAGCAAAAAGCAGTTTCAGAGTTGAGTTGGATCGTGTAAGAAGGTTCACGTTTGCTGAAAGCAGGCAAAGCGCTGCAGACAGCAGCAAAGAGAGCAAAGAAAGCCAAGACAAGAGTAGGTTGCATTGTTAGAGAAGCAATGGATATAGAGATCAGTGAGATCGAATGGATATAGAATAAGTAGGAGAGGGAAAGACAGGAACAAGTGGGCCCTTTTATATGTTTTCTGCATCACTTGTCAAGCAACATTCAGAATGGCTTGATGTCAAGTGCTGTTGAACAATAAGTATCTCCTTTTTCAGACTTTTTGTGCTCTCATTCTAAGCCCTTTTTCAATAAGTTTACTTTTTTTTTTGTGCTGATTGTAAATGTCAAGTAGGAGCTTAAATGCGAAACCCTATTGGTACCTTCTATTTCAATAGAGAAAAAGAAAAGAAAAGAAAAAGGCATTGTGGTCTAATAATAGCATCATGCATATAGATACAAAAATAACTCTTACTTTTATGTCAACATGAAAACAAGCAACGTCAGAATAGACTATGACAAACAAGAGTTCAGCAATGCGCAAGCAAAATGAAGCCGATGGCTGTTTATAGACAATAAGTAAGCCTTAAAATAGAAAAATTACCTCTTTTTGCCTTTGCTTTGCAGTTATTCATTAGCCCATTCTCCATTATTTTGTATTCCGCCGTACCTTTTTTTTTTTCTATACATATTACTTTGTTCGTCGTAGCTAAGAAGAGTAAGGGTAAGCCCACATAGGGTCGATACAGATGTATCTGTTCAAAGGGGTTTCTAGAATCTGAAGTACAACGAAAAAGTATATTCTGTTTCTATTGTATGTCTTTTTTGAAATAAGCATTGGAGGGCTCAGGGACCTTTTAAATCAAAAGGAATGATGTAACATGAACAGCCAATCGGAAAGCTCTGACAGTCCCGCTTGTAAACATATTCATCTCGAATGGCTTAAATGAATTTTATTTATTCTTAAAGAACGTCATTTGATTTTTCAATTGAGCACCGCTTACTTGACCCTTCTTTTTGGCTGGTTTTCTTTTTATTCCACATATCTGTTATTGACAAGAATACAATTTGCTAAATTTTATTCCAAAGAGAAGCATTTATCAGTTTTCTCAAAGACTAGGCAAGCAGTTGCATGAATTGTTACAAGAGCACAGGCCTGTGTCATTTATCAAAAAAACAATGAAGAATGTAATTTAAATTTGACGAAACAAAGCCTAATTCTGTTTTGTTTGTTACAGAAAGTACTTTTTAAGAGAAATTTGTCTATAATTATATCTACCTAAACAGGCAACAAGAGGCTTGTTTTTGTTTTCTAATAGCATCTTCTACATGCTTTGAAAATTAGGTACAATACACACGGAATTCAAAATTATTCGTTACATGTATTTTTCATTTGACAATTCAGAAAACATATAAAAGGGCCCACCTGTTCCTGTCTTTCCCTCTCCTACTTGTTCTATATCCATTCGATCTCACTGATCTCTATATCCATTGCTTCTCTAACAATGCAACCTACTCTTGTCTTGGCTTTCTTTGCTCTCTTTGCTGCTGTCTGCAGCGCTTTGCCTGCTTTCAGCAAACGTGAACCTTCTTACACGATCCAACTCAACTCTGAAACTGCTTTTTGCTCCTTCTTGCCTCCTAATACTGGTGACGACGTAGGCTCTACTGAAAACGACGGCAAGCCCTTCTGTACCGATGCCAGTCTTGGTGGCGAGGCCTTCCCTACCGGCTTCATCCAGACTGCTCACTTTGCCAGTACTGACGACTATGTCCAGGTCACCGGTACCATTGATCGCTCCAAGTACAGCCTTAGCTCCTCTGACGGTGGTGGACAATACGACGACAAGGACATTGACGGCGTGGTCTGCAATGGCTACAAGTACTGGGTCAACATGCTCGAGCCTGATGCCAACACTTTCTGTATCCGTTGCTGCAAGAACCAATCCGACTGTAACTTGGGCTTGTCTACTTATGGTTGTGAAAGAGTTGTTCCTGGTGACTACAGCTAAATAACAGTAGACCAGCCATGAGAGTCACTGCATTTTCCCTTGTCTCTTTTTCAACCATTTTTATTTATTTCCATGTATTTTTATCTGTATTTTTATCTGTATTTTTATCTGTCGACAACAATAAACTTGAAAAAAAAAAAGTATAAAAAAAGAGAGAAATCCTTTTATGTGTCTATGAGCATACATTCAAGCATTTAAGCATTCAACTAGAGCTGATTGTTTCTGGCTTTAGTTTTTCCTCTTCAGTTTAGGATACAATTGAGTTGTCTGATCTATTTGGCTTTTGTAAAAACGTATACTAAACGAAAAGATGCCCCCTTTCTTTTTTTTTCTTTTTTTTTCCTTTTCATAGGGAACACATAGAATCTGTTAGTTCTTTGCAGTACAAGGTGTACTTGATTGCATCAAATTATGCAAAAGACATGGCACCACTTGAAATGATGTACTTTGTCTATCAGAAAGTGTACACAAAATAATAGTCCAAAGCCTGTTTATACACGCATAAATGATCCAATCAGCTCCAAAAGTACCATGGATGTTTGTACACATTGTTTCTAGGTACTTGGAGCATATATGCGAGTACAGAAAGGCTTTATACCTTCATTTGTATGTCTAGGAAAAGAATTTTGACTGAGGTAGCTATCAAATTAACTAAAAGAATACTGAAAAAATTGCTGCAGGTATCGAACTTTTCAATATCTGCAGAATTTGTTAAGAGAGACACAGACATCAGAGCTAGTTCCATCTAATGCAACAGTAATGAAGCCATAAAAAATGTTCTTGGTTACAGAACATGAACTCTGGCTCTAGGTCTACATATTGCTTTGATTTTTATTTCTACAATCATCATTTTGAGGTGAGCTTTTGAAATGCTCGTTTGCAAAGTGTTGTCCGTGAGTTTTAAAGCTTAATCTGAGAATCCTTGGACATATGATATCTGAAAGAAGGACTACTTGGCTATTATTTTCGCTGTGATTAGACTTCACCTTTTCGTCATGTTGGATTCTTAAAACAGTAATAATCTTAATAGTCTCTTCTAGTAGGCTCTAAATAATTAAACTAAACTTCTTATTCTTTTTCTTTCTCTCAATTGTTTAGGTTTAGGAATATACCCTCAAGTTCAAGAGAAAATCAACCAATGATTCTTCCCTTTCTATGAAGTCTTCACTCAACAAGATTTTCTTCTCCGGAACGAAATTGTACAATCCGCGCTTGGCATATTGCATTGACCACAGACGGATGCGCTTGTCTAGTTTCCACTAAATAATATCATTAGTACAAGTAAGCAAAACGTTGATTATAATATTTACTACCGCTTGGTTGCACGAAATAGAGTTTGAGCTTTCTAAACTCTCCCACAGACGCATATTTATAGTTGTCAGCTACAGTTTCTAGGATCGCCAGCAAAGTAAAAATGCCCTTTGAGTTGTCAAAGGCTATTTTTTCATGGTCTTCATGACCAAAAGCGCCTGCTGTTTCTAAGACAAGGACTTCTAGATCGTCGAGTTCCGCTAAGCGTATAATTTTGTCTGCCTTGTATATTTTCTTTTGTCTGTTTTGAATCCAGGATTGTCATTGCAGCAAGCTCATCTTCAGCAGGAATAAAATATGGCGCGTGTTGATTTTTCTTTATCATAGCAAGCATCGCTTCGAAACAAGGAAAGAGCATGTTGGTATTATACACACTTTCTGATCATGATATTGATAGTCTTTTTGTGTAGATCTTGGCCCTAATTCAATTAAAAAATTAGCTTATTATTGGAATAATTCATACGTACATGACTTTACAGATATCATTAATACATTGGCTTTTTTTTTTTTGCTCTTTCGTAAGTGCCTTAGTCTCAACTTTCTCTTGAAATTCATCAATGTTAGTCTAAGAATAATAAATAATAACATACTAGTTGCTTTTAATTTAGCTCGAAGATTTGGATAATCAAAAATATTTAATGTAGCAATTATATCATCGATGTAATCCTTTGCTTCTATCCAAATGTCATTTGCTTCACATGGCTTTAGTTGCTTCTTCAAATAATGATATGTGTCTTTGTCTGCGTTCGGGTGGGGTGAGAGTTTTGCACCCAAACGGGTTACACTGTTCTTCTCTAGGCTACAGTCAAGATTATGAACAGATTTTTTTGTTTTGTTCAGCATCAGTCAAGAACTCAACCCATTTCTGTTTGAAGTCGACCTCTTCAATCTCTTTCTTGTCCTCATGATTTGTCTAATAAAAAGTAATAAGTTCGTAGCGTATAAAGAATGTAATTTAATATAAGTTTACCTTTTGTTTCTTGATAGCTCTCTCGACTGTCTTATTTATGGTCGTATCTCTACCAGACTATAACTTGTGTGGGTGAATAATTCAAATGATTAAAATGCAAATCCTTACGCTGTAGTAATTTCCCTTCACCTAAAGGTGAAATATACAAGTCAGTAAATATGATATTATAAACAAGGACTCAGATACCATGATATTGTTAACAGAAGAAGAGCTAGTCATGCTTGAAGCAGAGTTAGTAGTTGAAGCGGCTTTGCGTGAAGCAGACTTGAAGGGTCTCAGTAGGTTATTAATGTGCTGATTGACGGTTGATGAAATGTTTTTTTAAATTATCTTTAACAATTTGTAAGTTTTCCACAAAGACTTCTTTGAGTTTTTCAGGATCTTTGTTACTGAGATATTTTTTATATTTTTTAAATGTCCAGTCTGAAGCAGGGTTATTACAAAAGTATCTCAAGTACTTGTTTTTTTATGTTGAAAGTCGCCTTAGGTAGCTAGACCTGATATGTAACTAACATCAAACATTTCATTGCACTAATCAAACGCGAAATATTAACATCAAGTCATTGAAAATAAGAGTTATCTCTTTTTTTTTTCCTCTTCTTTTTTTAGTTGACTATCAATACAATGGGCAGCTTTGGTGTCTGCGTCTCTCTTAACAGATTCTGTAGATGTTGAAAACCAGCGTAATATTCTCTTGAGGCACCAAAATATGGCTGAGAGAATCATTGCCATGGCGCTGACCACTCTTCTAACTCGCACTCCCTTGCCTTATGGGTTTGGACAACTACTTGTAGCTGTAGCATTCAACCAAGGCGTTTGTGACCGGTAGCGTTGGCAGAATGGAACTGTCCATTTTCAATGATTGATTTTTTTTTACTTTTTGGTACGTATTAGTTTGAGTGTAAATTGCTACTCGATGATCTGTTTACTATTAGATTTTTTTTATGAATATACAAGATCAAAGATTTCCCCGAGGTTATTAGCTTTGTCAGAAAAAAAAAAAAAAAAGTTCTGATAAAACTGTCAAGAGAATTTACTTTCATCTGTACAGTTCTTGTGATCAATCACCTCTGGTGTTTTTCTGAGTTATCTTAAAAAGCAAAGTTAAGCGGATAATGTTCAACGATGTTGAGGCACTTGGTTCAAGAATCATCAAAACAAGTGAGACGATGTCAGTTCAATATCTGTAACAGTTTATTCAGTTCGATAAATGCTTCAATCAAAATTCTATCTAGGCGTAAAGAGTTGAACAAGCTAATCACATAAAGTTTCCTTTTTTATGTAAAACTTTATCCGAAAGATTAATATAAATTGCTTTTTTTTTTTTGGCAGACTATATCTTTTCTTCTGTGTTGGTTATATTTACCTTGTTGCGGAATATACATAGGCTACCGAATATTTGCGATGCATAGCATAGGACATTCTATTTATGCTGAAAATGCTCTCAATATAATAGTATCATGCTGACACGTCCTGTCCTACTTGATCATGGCATGGTAAAAAGCTAGAATTTTGAATGTGTAAGAAAAAATTCAAATTCATTCTCACCTTATTTTGGATTACCAAGCTCAAAAGAGCCTAATTAGATGGCCGCCTTTGCATATTTAATAGCCCTTTTCTTTTATATAAATATATAGTTCTCTTCACTGTTCTTTTTTTTTTTTTATCATGTCCTCGTAAGTAACTCGCTTATGTAGAGAAAGAAATTTATTCTCGTTATAGCCCTGCCACATTTAAGAAACTTCAAGCTTTCGAAGTCGGTAACGACTTTTCCAAAGTGACCAAGATCGTCACTGTCAACTTGAACGATATGCTTAGTAATATTAAGCCCAACAGTGTCATTGTAAAGAACTATTATGTCGGCATCAATGCCTCCGATGTCAACTTTACCAATGGCAAATATATCCCTGGTATCAAGCCGTAAGTTTTCTATTTGTCTGAATGAATATTCATAACGTGTATAGTCCTTTTGATGTTGGATTTGAGGCCCTGGGTGAGATTGTTGCTGTTGGATCCAGTGTTTCCAAAGATAAGATTGGTTCATTTGTCATTTATACCCAATATGGCGCATTTGCTGAATATGTAGAAATTTCTCAAAGAGCCATCACACCTATTCCTGTAAGCATATCATGGTAATCAACCAAAGTTACTAATGAGTTTTTAGAATGCTAAACCTGAACTTCTTGGTCTCTTAACTTCTGGTTTAACTGCTTCTATTGCCTTGGAACAAACAGGCCGTATGACAAAGGGTGAAACTGTTCTCGTCACTGCAGGTAAAGTGATGAAATCAATTCTTCTCTTTTTTTATTGACATAGTCATGAATAGCTGCTGGCGGTGCTGGCCAAATTGCTGTTCAATTAGCCAAATTAGCAGGTAACCATGTCATTGGTACTTGCTCTAGTGATGACAAAGTAGCTATGCTTAAGGTAAACACAATAGCAAGTTTGACATAGGCCTGATATGTCATTTATAGGAAATGGGATGTGACCGAGTGATCAACTATAAAAAAGAAGACTTTAAATCTGTAATGAAGAAAGAATATCCTCGAGGTGTTGATATCATTTTTGAAAGTGTTGGTGGTAACTTTTTTGACATTTGTCTCAAGAGCCTTGCTGTTCGTGGTCGCTTGATTGTGATTGGTACTATTTCGACTTATGCTGCTGATGGTGGTATGGCTGGTGATAATGTCAACACATTAAAGCTTTTGGGTACTTCTCGAACAGTTGCTGGTTTCTTTATGCCTGACTACAAAGAATTCTTTGGTTCTCATATGGCCAATATGATTAAGTTGGTTAAGGATGGTAAACTCAAGGTGCTTATTGATAATGGCGGTCTCAGCGGCATTGATAAAGTGGCTGAAGGTGTTGCTTATCTTCATTCTGGCAAGAACAAGGGCAAAGTCGTTATTCCCCTTCTTGAAAAGACTTCTAAAATCTAAAATAAACTTTCTGATCTCCAAGCTATTCTCCGCACAAAACTTGATGTGACTATTCCATCTAAAATTTTAGTTGCTATAAAAAGTGCTTGACATTTGTGAAGGAGGTTTCCTGTTTTCTTTTTTCTTTTCTTTTCTTTTTCTTTCTTTCCTTATCTAACCATCACAACAACAATTTATATGAAGGCCTATCAACGCGAGTTTATTGAATTTGCACTGAACAACCAAGTCTTGAAGTTTGGTTCTTTTGAACTCAAGTCTGGTCGTGTCTCTCCTTACTTTTTCAATGCTGGTTTGTTTAACAGTGGTAAGACATTAGGTGCCATTGGTACTTTTTATGCTGCTGCGTTAGAAGATGCTGGTTTTGAATACGATGTTCTTTTTGGCCCTGCTTATAAGGGTGTCCCTCTTGTGTGTGCTACTGTCTTGGCACTTGCAAACCATCATAACAAGGATGCTCCTTACTCATTCAACCGTAAAGAAAAGAAAGATCATGGTGAAGGTGGAAATATTGTCGGTACTCCTTTGAATGGCAAGATTGTTGTTGTGGATGATGTGATTACTGCTGGTACTGCTATCAATGAATCCATTGAGATCATCAAACAAAACAATGCTCAACTTGCTGGTGTTCTTGTTGCTGTTGATCGTGCTGAAGTTGCTCCTGATGGTTCTGGTAAGAGTGCTATTCAAGCTGTTGAAGAAAAGAACAAGGTTCAAGTCCGTGCTATTATTACTATGGATCATATCATGGAATACATGGAAGAAAAGGGCACTTATGAAAACGAACTCAAGTTAATGAAAGAATACAAGGCACAATATGGCATTAAGCATTAAATTGGATTATATGGGTGTGATAAAGAAAGAAAGAAAAATAAAATAAAAATATTCAAGCCACGACTTTTTTTTTTTTTTAAATTTTTCATATCTTATGATGGCTTCAGAACAAAGCATAGACGATAAGAAGTTAGTGTTTGAAGAAAACGAACGAGTCCTGTGTTATCATGGTCCACTTATTTATGAAGCAAAGGTAAAACAGACTTTTGTCAGGAGTTTTGTTTATTGATTGTGTAGATCTTGGAAAGAAGTTGGATGGATAAAGATCCAGAACTAACAGGACCTTATTACTTTGTTCATTACAAAGGTTGGAAGCGAAGGTATTTTAACATAAAACAAGTCTGGTAATTGATTATATGTACAGTTGGGATGAATGGGTTCCCGAGACAAGACTATTACGCTGGTCTGAAGAGAATTTGCAAATGCAGTCGCGACTCAAGACCCTTTACCGCGTGAAACAGACAGGAAAAGATGCAGCCCGTAGCTCGACTACAGATCCAAGTAATTTGGGCAAGCGTCGCCGTGATGCAAAGCAAGAAAAAGAAGAAGATTACCTCAGACGACCTGAAATTCGACTCGATATTCCTGATACATTAAAAGGCCAACTCGTCGATGATTGGGAAAATGTCACTAAAAATCAACAATTGGTCACTTTACCCAGAACAATCACGATTAATGATGTCTTGTCTCGCTATAAACGTTTCAAAAAAGAAAAGAAAGGCAGCCGAGAATTGTATGTAACCATACGCTTTTATCACATTTCCATTAACCCCTCAATATCTTTAGAAATGAAGAATTACTTGAAGAAGTGCTGCATGGCCTTCGTATTTATTTTGATAAAGCATTAGGCAACATGTTGCTTTATCGATTTGAAAGACACCAATATGCAGATATCTTGAGACAATACCCCGATAAAGAACTCGTTGATATTTATGGTGCAGAACATTTGCTAAGACTGTTTGGTAAGCATAGAAATGGATTATGTTATCCTATACTAACACTGTTGTTCAGTTCAGATGCCTAGCTTAATTGCTCATACAACCATGGATTCTGATGCAATTCATGTGCTGACTGACTATTTGACAGACATTCTGAAATTCATGCAAAAACAACAAAAGCAGTTATTTCAAACAGAGTACGAAAGTGCTCCTCCTGGCTATGTTGCCTTGTCTAATAGCAATTGATGTCTTTATATATAAAATGTAAATAATTACAATAAACTATGCAGGTCTAGGAGGAGGTTGAGGTGATCGTTTGGGTCTAGGCGTACTGGGTAGTGGAGGTGGAGATGGTAATGATGGAGAATGAGGCTTCTCTAGTGGTAGTTCCTCTTTCTGTTGTCCCTCTTCTTGTTCTTGTTGCTGTTGGTGGTATTTCTCTTCTTCAGCCAAGATTGGAGGCTTGATATCAAAAGATGAAGGTTTTTGAGTATAGGATTCTTCAAAGACAGGTGGCGTTGAATAGCGTCGAGGCGGCAAAGGCGGCTTATTTGTATTCTCAGGCACTGAATCTGCTTGTTGATGCATCAAAGAAGCAGCACGATGGCGACGAGGTTTAGCAGGCGGGGATACTTCTTCTGTCTTCTCTAATAAAGACAACGATGATGATGAGGAACTACCATGAGAAGACACAGACAAGTGCTTTCTTTCTTCTGCACGCTTTCGTAAATTAGCCATTCTTTCAGCATACCATTGTTTTTTTGATTCATGTGTTGAACTGTCGTCTTCATCACTGTCATGGCTTACTTTTTTCGTTAAAAAGCTACCAGCCATATTGATCAATGAGTTCTTCTTGTTGGCAAGCACACTAGCAGAATCGAGATTGTCACTACTATTACTGTCTGGTAAAAGACTGCTGATCTTGTTAAAAAATTTACTGCCACTACTTGTTGTTTGATTGCTTTTGAATGAAGCCATACTCTCTGCATCACTATGGTCTTCATCATTCTTTTTCATTCGCTTTCTAATATATGCATTGGCGGACCATTTACTGCTGTTATCCATAGCGTGTTGATCAGTCGTTTCTTCTTTTGAAGGTGGATGCATTTCAGGTGTTGAATGAGAGACTTCCAGTTTCTTCACATAGGCTGATGCATGATTGGTTAGTATGCTGTCATTTTCAGGCATTAAATTGACAGCAGATGCTGCATGACGATTCTTGAGTTTGAGCACATCCGAGGCTTCTGTCTTTTCATCTAATTCAGGTACAGCGGGTGTTTCTCGAATATGATCTAATGTTGGTGGCAGTGAACTCTTTTTAGTTTTTACTTGAACATAGTCACCAAAAATACCACCTTGACCATCCGAAGGACAAAATGCTGTATCATCCATGTTGGGTAACACAAACGTCTCAGCCATGACTTCGCGTATACGTGACTCAATTGCGTTTGTCACAATGTTTAGCTTGATCAATTTGTCTGCTACAATGGGCGTGATTTCCCATTCCATATCTGGCATCTCGAAAAACGAGACCCAGTAACGGTTGGTAGGCGGTGCTTTTATCTTGAACATCATTCTTCCCTTCAATTGCTTTAGTTTGACAGCCAAGATCAAGTGCATACGAATCGGCTTCATGCGTGATGAATAGGACCAATGAAAGTCTGTCTCAATCTCAATCGTCAGTCCACCTGTATAGTCTATCTGAGACTCCACCACCACTTCACCTTCAGGCGAAAGCGACAAGAGTTTAGGGCATGTGATACAAGGTAATGACTGACCCACATCCACACTGCGAACATGGATTTCGTCAAGAAAAGTAGGCCTTTTTGTCTTGTCAATCTTTGTCCTGATCTTCATCTCAACAAATCGCTTCAGTCTGTCTGTTTTGTAAATACTTAAAAAGAGTCTACCCAGGATGGCATTTAACCAGGCTGTTTCACGACTACTAGGAGTGACCTGAACTTGATAGATCAGTTTCTCTAATGCAGGTGGATCAAAATGAGTAGTCTCGATCATCATGCTCTTGGTACTTTCGTCCTGGTCTGCAA
Source organism: Gilbertella persicaria (assembly GCF_025201335.1). Classification (NCBI taxonomy): domain Eukaryota; kingdom Fungi; phylum Mucoromycota; class Mucoromycetes; order Mucorales; family Choanephoraceae; genus Gilbertella; species Gilbertella persicaria. Next base: position 372,620 of record NW_026251966.1, read on the forward strand.
GATAATGATGCGCTTGCACCAGACCAAAATACCAGTCTTCTTTATCCGTGTTACGTGCACACGTCAAATACAACACTCGCGTTGGGTTATGAGTGAACTCTTCCTCCTCTTCTACAGACAGAGTGCTCGATATCAATTGGACGTCATGTACATTCGTTGGCGTAAGACGTATGACAGATGCACGATTAAAGAATTCTCCTTCTGTCCTGTTCTCCGTACTTGGATACAAAGAAACTTGATATTCTCGTACAGCCAAGGCCAAGATCGCGTCGTGCTGTTTCTCAGACTCGTAGCAAGTTAAAATGCCGCGTTCAAGAACAGCATAGAACACGCTTTTTTTATGGTTGCCACTGACATAAGACTGGATACCAGACATGAGGCCCGTGCTTGCATGAATCTCGGGCATTTTCGGTTGGTACTGGTTTGTGAGGCGTATCCAACCTTGCTTGACAAGACTGTCTGGGTCTTTATCAAACACGATATCGTCTGGTTTAGGCTTGGATTTGGGTCGCCATGGCTCAAGGCCACCTTTGATATATAGAAATGCCGCTAAAGCGACAATGGGTAAGAATGTAATACCGCCTAATACATAAATAAACAAGAATCCTAAGAGGGACACCATGTGAGAAAAGGAAGAGAAATAAACAAAAAATAAATAAATAAAAAAAGCATTCCCGGTGCATGTCATTTTGTAATACCGGACTTAATAGAGTCACATTCAGCAATAGTTTATGCATACTCTTTAGTTGATTCAAACATAAAATACAATTAGCCAATCACAATATAAGGTAAATGTAAGAAGATCAATTCAATAGTTGATTTGAACGCTTTTGAGTATCATTAGTTGCATAAATTTTGTGTAAAAATGTGTATAAAAAAAAGAGATCTTTAAATTTGATTCTCAAATACTACATGTTATCAAGTGTTTAGCCATACTTTTTTAAGTTACATTGCTAAAAAAGATGTATTGATTTACTACTGTTGTTAAAATGCTAATTTATAAAATGATGAATTTCATAAATAGGAATTCCGAAAGGTACGCATTATTCGAGATTTTATCAAACATATCTCACTAATTCAACCATGCTGATCGACATAAGCTCTTCTATTGTGTCTCACGGGAACATGTATACTTTATTCAATAGCGTGCTCTTGATTATTTTATACAATTAAAGGCATTTACCAGCCCAATTCTTTTCATTTTCGGGGTGTATGTATGTCGTGTAACCTCATTAAATTTCTAGCAAGTATATTTAGAACAAATTGAAAGCTCTCTTTCTAATTTTTTTTTCTTTTCTTTTCTTTCTTTTTAGTCATATATAGATTACATTTATTATGGATATCCCGCCCAAGCATATGCATTCTCCTAGTTGGGATTATGGCAGTTCAAAGCGTAAAGAATCTAATACTTCTTCAGCAGCAACGCATAGTCATCAAAACTCTGCAAATGATTCGTTTTTCAACCGTGTTTTTGGCTATCACTCTGTTGAATCTTCTCGAGGTAAATCTATAAAAAAAAAGGGGGGAAAGACAAAAGGGGATTAGGAGAGAAGGAAAAGAAAAAGAAAAAGCTTATATCTAATTTTTTTTTCTTTTTTTTTTCTAATTTAGCTGCTTCACCTGTACCTTCTTTAGCTTCTCATACCCAACAAACCAAAAGTAGTACATTTGAACCTAATACAACGAATACCAAGAAAAGTTTTAACGGAAGCTCATCATCAGCTTCTTTAACACAAAGCCACAATACCAGCAAAACGCGACATACTCGTAATTCTTCTGCAGGCAATATACCTATTCCACACGCTTCGCCTCTCTCTATCTCTTCTAAGATGCAAAGAAGACGTTCTTTTGATGGCACTGAAGCCGACACTACATTAAAAAAACCTACCCCGACTCCGATCCCATCTGTTTCTGCACGAGCAGCAGCAAGTCCTGTACCATCCAGTCGTCCTGTAAATCAAAAAGGCATCACTGTCCCTAAAATCAATACGACGGCTGTACCTTTCCCTAGGGGTGGTAGGCAAATTGGTCAATCTGCTCCCAATCCTACTGAGCAACCTACACATACAGTAAGAAGAAGTAATTCAATTGAACGTGTACAGTATCGAACAGAAGGTAAAAAAAAAAAGAAAAAATAGTGGTCCTGAACGGAGTTTTTTATCCGATGTAATATAAAAAATGAAAGGCGGATATTGAAATTCTATATAGATCAACAACCCAAGAAACGACATCTGTTTCGATTTGGCAAGAAAAAGAGTAAGTAAAGTGAGATAGGCAGAAAGAAAAGGAGGTTTCTTATGCTATATTTAGGCGGAAATCATGTCACTTCAAATGCTACAACCAACAATAGTAATGCAATGGCAATTTCACCTCGTAAAAAATCAAGCGATGCTGATTACAGACTTTTATTACTAGACTTGTCAAGCTATTCAGCTGCCTCGGATGTTCAGAAACTTTATTATCAACAACAGATGAGAGATGAAAGAAAGAAATCTGCTAGTTCAAATGGAAGTAGTCATTCAGGCAAAAAAGGCAAAGACAATAGCAAGGTAATCAGTGTGTGTGTGTGTGTGTCTATCGTGTTTGTTTATACTGATGCATTTCTATAGGATCAATTGCTCTATTTAAAATGCAAGTATTGTGTATATATATATATATAGATAGATAGATAGATATATATATATATGTGTGTATATAATTTGCTTAGAAAATAACATTATGTCACAATAGTGGATCAGAATTTTGAAAGAATGGATGGTATTGTCAATAAGGATTATTATAAACATATACCACCTAGCCGTACCCCTTCCATCATGGCAAGTGATGCTAACGTAAGCTTAAATCTATGGCTTAAGTTTTATTGATCCTTGTGTAGGGCTATGACTTTGAATCTTGGGCACCACCTGATAGTTGGGCTGTACAGCCACCTTCTATTATGTCCGCTTCAACAAACATGATAGATGATGAGCACACAGAACTTGATGACTATCAAATGGAAGTACAAGAGAAATGGGATGTACCAAAAAAGACTGTAAGTCAACAGGATTCAATACACATTTTCTTATTCCTTAGGCCAATATCAAAATCTATCGTCCCGACAAAACTTACAATACACTCCATGTACCCCTCAATACCACCACCCTTGATATCTTGAGGAGGTTGGCTACGAAATATTTTCTGTCAGATATAAACAAATACAATCTTGTGATGAAACGATATAATACGGGTATATATATATACATATATAAGAACCATTGGCTAATGTAAACACATAGAGCGTGTTTTGGGCATAACAGAAAGACCACTCCAGATCCAAAAAATGCTTCAGGAACAAATGGGTTATATGGACCAGGATACCATTGACGACAGCAGCTATCTTGTGTGGTTTCAAATGGCTCCCAATAGTACACCACCTATACCAGAAGACAAAGAATTTGGTCCTCATGTTGTCCTTCAATCCAGATCATTGACAGAGATTCCTGTTTACTTGTACAATTACCCTTCAAACATCCTTTCATTAGATATTTCCAAGAATCTGCAAATCACACTTCCGCTTGATTTTGCTCAAGGATGCACCAATTTGACTGAACTCTGGATAGCTGATAATGATTATGCAAATTTACCACCTGCTACACACCACATTCCCTCACTTGAGCGCTTGAATATCTCAGGCAATCGTTTGCGTGACTTGGAACATGCCCATCTTGACCAACTCTCCAAACTCGAAACACTACGTGCCATCAACAACAAATTAGAATCATTACCTGACTCATTTGGCACTTGCTTTCAGCACTTGACTGCCTTGTATATATCCAACAACTCATTCACCAAATTCCCCATGGTCATTTGTGACATTGTCAGTCTGGCATGGCTTGATATCAGCTTTAACAAGATCCAAATGTTTCCCGAGGAAATTGGCCAATTGACGAATTTGGTTGGTTTGTATGCGATTGCGAACCGTATCACAGGTGGATTGCCTTCCAGCTTTATCAATCTCACAAAACTAAGAGAATTGGATCTTCGGCAAAACTTGATTTCAGATCTGGATGTCGTATCCCATTTACCCAGCCTAGAGATCTTATTGGTAGACTATAATTCTACCAGTATTGTCAATTTTGAAACCAAGAGCTTAAAACAGTTGAAGATGTACAAGAACCATTTAACTCAATTCAACCTGATCTGTCCTGCTGGTCAAGAGACATCTTGTTTAACAGAACTCAATCTGTCTTGCTGTAAACTGTCCAGTCTGCCAGAAACCCTTTTTGACAGCATGAGAATGCTGGAACGTCTTGTGCTTGATAGTAATACGCTCAGCACACTTCCTTCCAGCATTGGATCATTACGCCATTTAGTGAAACTATCGATTCAGAACAACAATCTTGATAGCTTACCCTCTAAAATTGGTAAATTGACAGAACTCAAGGTGCTGGATGCTCAGAAAAACAATCTCAAGATGCTTCCTAAAGAAATCTGGTTGTGTGCCTCTTTACAGACACTCAACTGCTCTTCCAACTTGCTTGAATCATTTCCTCAACCCGTATCTACATTAGCCAGCATCACACCCTCTTCTACCCCCATGGCAAACTGTAAAATGAGTGACAACGATTTGTCTGACCTGACTTTACTGCATAATGAAGACAAGGATATGATGTCCGTCTTGCCTCCTACGTTGAATGCTGGTCAAGGTGTCATTAAGCGTCTCGATCGCTTATTAGACTATTCAACCATCAGTTCACCTGTTACACCTACAATTCACTTTAACAATCCTCTTCAAAGTAGTACGACATCGTTTATGTATCATTCTGAACAACCTTTACATCCTCACCACTTGACACCTCAACAACAACAACAACAACAGCAACAGCAACAACAACAACAACAACAACAGGAACTGCAAGAACAACCTTATGAGTCATCACCATCACCCACACCTCCACCTCCACCTAATTTTAATCCTCCTAGTTTCTTCACAAGCCCTCATAACCATCCTCCACCTCTCTCTTTATCGCTTCGTCAACTCTTCCTTGGTGATAATCGCTTAACAGATGATGTCTGGTCTCCTCTTTTACACTTTTCAGAACTTCGTACACTCAACTTGTCATTCAACGATCTATATGAAGTTCCACCTGAAAGTCTTTGCCATCAACACTTGTATGAACTCTATTTGTCAGGCAATCAATTGACTTCTTTACCAGCAGATGATATTGAGCGCTTACAGTACTTGCGTGTCTTGGCTGTGAACGGTAACAAACTTCAGACGTTGCCTGCAGAAATCGGCAAGCTCCGTAAACTGTTGGTGTTGGATGTAGGCAACAATGTGCTCAAGTACAATATCGCTAACTGGCCTTACGATTGGAACTGGAACTGGAACTTGGGTCTTAAATACCTCAATTTGTCAGGCAACAAACGACTCGAGATTCAAAAGACACACCCTGATCCTAACAATCCAAAAGACAAGGATCTGTCTGATTTCAGTGCCTTGACTCGATTGCGTATGCTGGGTCTAATGGACATTACTATCTTGGGCGTCTCTATTCCAGAAGAATTTCATGATCGCCGTGTGCGTACATCTCCCTCTGAAGTCAACAGTATGTCGTATGGTGTAGCAGATTGGTTAGGTCCTAGTGATCATTTATCAACATGGGATTTAGTCATGCCTCGCTTCCGTGGTAAAGACGATGAATGCATCTTTGCTTTATTTGATGGCTCAAAGCATCCAAAGTCTGGCTGTCGCCTTACGAAACAATTGAACGATATGCTCGTCAGTCAATTCACGAAAGAACTGTCGTCGATCAAGAGCGATGATACCATTGTGTCTTCTGTGCGTCGTGTCTTTTTAGGTCTGGAACAAAACTTGGGCTCTTCTCCTTACTTGGTCGATAAGGACTCAGGCGCTTCTGCTGTGGTATGTTATATCTCAGGCACCAAACTCTATGTGGCCAATGTCGGTGATGCATTAGCTGTCATTTCACGCAACAATGGCCAAGCATTCGAAATTACACAGAAACATATCCCTTTGAATCCAAGCGAAGTCTCTCGTATTCGTGCAGCCGGTGGATACGTGTCGAATTCAGGTTTGCTGAACAATGAACTCAATGTCTCAAGAAGCTTTGGTCATTTCCACTTGATTCCAGTCGTCAACTGTAATCCATTTGTGTCGACGATCGACTTGGCTGAAAATGATGAGTTTGTGATTATGGCTTCGCGTGGTCTTTGGGATCGCATGACCTATCAAACAGCAGTGGATATTGCACGTACCGAGAAAGATGATTTGATGGCTGCTGCTCAGAAACTACGCGATTTTGCCATTACGTATGGTGCTACAGACAACTTGATGGTCATGGTCATTGGTGTAGGTGACTTGTTTGATAAGCGAGAAAAGCGGTATAGAAACAATCGCGGTAATAACATGCCTGGTCGAGGTGGCACGGGTGCCGATGTAGTCGATGATGGCTTATTGATCAAGACCAAACGAAGAGGCAAAGAAGAAGTACCTGGTGATTCTGTAAGTGGAAGAAACCAAATAGTATCGATTACTTACCTTTTTTTTTAATATTAGACCTTGGCTCGTTTAGAAAGAGAAGTAGCGCCTCCTGTGAGTCAATTGGCTCTTGTGTTTACGGATATCAAGAGTTCCACTCAATTTTGGGAAACACAGCCTGAAAACATGCGAGCAGCCATCAAGATCCACGATGCCATCATGCGTCGTACACTCCGTAGTGTTGGCGGTTATGAAGTCAAGACAGAAGGTGATGCCTTCATGGTCTGTTTCAAGAACATCACGGCTGCTTTACTTTGGTGCTTTACTGTTCAACTTCAACTTCTAGAAGCAGATTGGCCGGCAGGTATTTTGGATACAGAAGAAGGTCGTGAAATCGAAAAAGACGGTGTCTTGATCTACAAAGGTCTCTCTGTCCGTATGGGTATTCATTGGGGCACACCTGTCTCTGAACGTAACCCAATCACACAACGTATGGATTATTTTGGTCCTGTGGTCAACAAGGCAAGTCGTATCTGTAATGCAGCGGATGGTGGTCAAATCTGTGTGTCTTCGGATGTCTTGTCTGCCTTGCGCAACTTCCCTAGTATGTTTGATCAAGACGCGGATCTTCAAGCTGTCGCCTCTAATAATGACGAGGATGCATTTTCGGGCACTTTTCCTGTCAGTCGCGATTTAATCCAGTTGAAGCAATTAGGGTTCCATGTAGTCGAACTAGGCGAAAGACGTCTTAAAGGTCTTGAAACACCAGAAACATTGAGTTTAGTGTATTCCAAGCAATTGTTAGGTCGTATTGAGATTGACAAGAGTGAAATGATGGCTACAGCAGCACCACCCCCTACTTCTACTACAGCGACACCTATGGCCACCCCTGGCAGTGTTTCAACCACAGTGGCTATTACACCTTCTTCTGTGGATGCTTCTCCTGCTGTAGTGCCGTCTTCAGACTACTTGACAATACGTCCTGTCCAGAAAAAGACAGCACGTACGATTGATGCCAACCTTGTGTGTGCGATGAGTAATTTGGCTATTCGCTTAGAACGCTTGACATCCGGTCATGTCTTAGCTAACAGTGGTGATTCTATGGATGTGATGACACCTTCTGGGCTTAGCTTGGTGCTTGATAGACATCTCAGAGAAGAAGCAAGTGATGAAGAATTACTTGTCATGATGGAAAACTGTGTTGCAAGAGTAGAGGTAAAGTAACATGAACATATCCTTATTATTAGTATTTTTACTGATTTCTTTAGAATGCTGTCTCTTCATTATACCTTCAAAAAATGGGTCATTTCGCCAACGTATTAGAGAAGTTAGGTGAAGCGATTGATATGGATCCAATGCATATCATCAAAGCACTTCAAATGTATGCAGAAGTACTTTCATAAACTTATTTTTATTACAAAATGGGAATATAGCTATTGATTCTGTCCTTTTGGTTTTGAGAAATACATTCAGCAATCCAAACAATATTTCTAATTTCTTGTTCCTTCAACTTGACATAAGCAAAAAAGACACCATAATGAAATTGTTGCATAAAAGCTTGTTTGTTAAGAGCTACTTCTGTCTCAAAAAACTTGTCTTCCAATGTCTTGTTTGTGTTGGTATCAAAGAAAGAACGATATTCATGAATGACTTCACAAACAGCCTTAACTTGATCAACTTCATCAGCGATGGCTAAGCGGGCATTTCCTTCGGGATAAAGACGACCTATGGTAGGGAAAAGCTTTTTACGGTCTTCTTTGGGTAATTCAGTACCAAAGGAGTTGATCGTGATATTGATCGTACGACGGTCTGCTTCAAACTAGACAATAAAATCAGCCAACGCATAAACAGAGGTTATCACTTACACGAAGAATGTCACCCATCACTTCAGCAGTAGGGCCTCCAAGAGACTGACAGAACTGATAAAAGTCTTCAAGGTAAGCTTTGTAGAGCGTGTTACGAATAACTTCAATGTTGAGTTCATCCAAATCATGCGCACTTAGACAATTGGCAAAGTAAGGAGCTAAAATCCTATGGGCTTAATACGCGTCTTTATCTCTCATTCCTTACCTAAAGGTGTTTCAACCAAGACAGTGTTGTATAATTCAGAGACAGTAGTAGCAACACACAAAGCAGGCATGGTCTCAAACACACCAAGAGGGTGACAACGTTCAAGAAGTTCGTGTGTATCGCGTTCATGAAGTGTACCCGTAATGATCAAAATGACATTATCAATCATGTATTGATATCTATCAGAAATAATTCAGTACACATAGACCTATGCATGACACTAGTTACGTGATATAGTCCAAAAACTTGGCTAAGGGTTGAACAGCATTACTACGAATATACTCAAATTCATCAACCAGACTTTGAGTCAATTTCTCTGCAATAGTAGATGTAGCAATAGGAGAAGGTTCGTTCTGTAAAAGAGTACCATAGTCAGTAGCTCCGAGTTGAAGACGAAGATCTAGGTTGATAAGTATACACGCACTGGTAATTCATATGTGTATAGTTTACCTTCAAGTGTTTCACATTGAGTAAAGTTGAGGTATTGAGTAGAATTCAGAATGCCTGAATAATGACCTCTTAAAATGCCATCAACAAAACCGTCTTTTTCGTTATAAGTAAGTGCGTTGGCCATTATGTCACAAAAACAAGGAAGGGAAAAAAGTTGAAACTTGTAAACAAAAAAAAAGGGGATAAGAGTGTAAGCGGTGTTTCAATGTAATTTAGTGATTTATTCATTCACGATGGCTTCAACAGCAGAAGGAGGTAAAAAGGTAGCAAAAGTCAAGTAACTTGTATGTCCTCTTGTTTCGCCTAATGTTCTTGACACCAGCATCAAATTGACTGAATCTTGAATTTCTTCTGGTGTTGGCACAGGTTCATCTTTACCTAATTTTCTCTTGACGGGTGTGTTTTCTGGAGAGAATCGTTTGGCTTTTGCGTCTTGAACAGCATCAGAGAAACTGATTTTCGAATAAGGAATCACTGTATGTTCACGTATTAAACATTCATACATGGTAATTTCTAATACCAGTCAGTTACATCATGGCAGCCTATCACTGTCTTACCAATAAATCCATGTTGATCTAATGCTGTCACTGATCTAGCTACCTGTTCAATACAAGGACTAAAACAACAGATCTTGCCAACGCGATCTTGTTTGAACGCTTCCTTTGCTGATCCAATAGCATCCCAAGGAGCAGGTAGATCCAAAAAGACAGCATTGACCTGATCCTTCATTTGAAATCCATCTTTACACACATCGCGATGATGCATCTTGATGATGTTGCCATATCCATGATCGTCAAATTCTTTTTGTGCCATAGAAGCTCTTTCTTGATGATATTCAAATGAATATAATTGACCTGTAGGTGCAATGGTACGTGCAATCGAGTGTGAAAACGAACCAGAACCAGTGCCTGATTCAATCACATTCACACCTGGTTTCATTTCTAACATGGCACTAATAAAAGAAATATCGGCAACATATAGAATCTGTGTACGATGAGGCAAAACAAGTGTCCAAAGTTCAGGTGTGGGATGAAGTAAATAAACAAAACCTCTATGGTTGGCAGAGACCATCTAACATTGGATGAGCTTCATGTTCAGGAGCGCAAAAAAAAAAAAACTTACTTTGGAGCCAAATTCTTTTCCAATCATCTCGTCATGCTTATAAGAACCAAAGCGGTTATTAAAGGCATCACCTTTTTTGACATGAATAGGTAACATGTTGTCTCTTGTCTAGTGTCTGTTAATATATGTAACATCATTCAATGAAGTCCATACCATATAGACAATCACAATGTCACCTTCTTCAATATATTTCTTCCAACCACTAAAACTCATTGCTAATCAAAAGAAGACGACGAAAAAAAAGGAAATGTCCTTTTTGACATGACACAAGCCACTTGGCTGTAGCCTATCTGTGACTCGAATTTAGCTCATTCATGCCTCCTCTCTCCTTCTTTTTATTATGACTACCAGAAAAAACAAACTCACATCTGAATCAAGGGATCTCTTGGCTACAAAAGACCTTTTACAAGCCTATTGTCAAAAAGCATTAGATGACAAACTATTACCCAACACGAAAGAAGCAAGGCAAAAGCGTGCATTAACACAACCTCGTCTAGAAGAAGTAACGTACGCGCGCATAAGAGAAGACACTAACTCTATTCTTTATAGTTGATGAATAAGATGATTGCTTCTTTTTCAGGATGTTTATCGATCGTTGATTTCGATGGCGATATTGATGCTAGCAAGTATCTGACTATCTAAATAACATGAAGCTCATCATACCGATAGCTGCCCTGAATAGAACAGAACCTATTAACGAAGAATTAAGACAAAAGATCAAGTCAAAAGAACAAGAACTGGATGCTGTCTTGTTGAAAGCAATCGACATGAGAAGAACAGTGCCTCAAAAACAACTGAATATTGCACAAGAGATTTCAGCCGTGATAGGTCAACAAGCAGAAAAAGCAGAATTCAAAGTGATCAGTGATGAGAAAAGTAAGTCAACAAGACTCAGTATAGCAATAATCTGAATGTGTGATAGCCATGGACCCAATCACAGTCACAACAGATACAGTAGAAGCCTACCGAGATACCATCAGGCTATCTAAACATATATTAAAGGCAAGTGGTTGAACAAATAGACTGTTATTAACACATCCTAGAAAACACAACATCTTCCAGAAAAGATAGATACCATCTTGGACATTTTAGAATAGAAAAAAATAAGTTTATATATCATCCACAAGAGGACATTGACCAGACAAAACGACTTTAGCAACATCTTGCCAGAGTTTCTTGATATCGTCTGCATTATGATCATCAAAATAAATTCTACAGTCTGCATTTGTAGCACTGTATTCAAGTAGATCGGTTTCTCTGCCTGTAAAACTGTCTGTAGGCTTATAGACTTCTCTGAATGTCCAACCCATATCTGCACGTTCAGGGAAAGGTTGAGGTGCATCAGGATCCTCTTGCATATTCAAGATTTCAAGATCCATCAAGAAACTCGAGAGACGATCACTTTCACCACCGGGGAAAGAAGCAAATTGCATACGATTACCACGAATACCACCTAACCCCATGGCGGGCACTTTGTGAGACAGACGAAGACGAGAAGCCACAATGGCACACGTAGACCCACACCGACCATCAGAGAGGATCAAGAGATCTGAACTGTTCCACCGTGTGTTCTTGAAAGCAGGACGCGAGATAGAATCCATCCAACTATCACAACTTAAAGTGACAGGCTGAGAGAACTTGACAGAGGGCGATGTGCCTCTTTCATAGGACGTTGTGTTGGTAAACCAGGCATCTCCCTTCAGACCCGAAGTATGATAATCAAGCCATTTTGTGTTTTGGTCCCTGTAGGCCTTTTGAACCACCCGTTCAAGGAAAGGAGAGTATTTGATATCAGACATATAGTCAGGCGTAGCATTGAAAAAAGTATTGATGATGAATTCACCAGCACAGGCATCACCACCACCATTAGAAGACAAGTCGAGAATGATCTTTTCCACTCCTTTGGACTCAAAGTCTTCAAGACCTTTTACGAATTCATCAGCAAAGGCTTGTCTATCAGAAGAAGCAATCGAGAAACTTTGGATATCAATCACACCCACTTTTGTATCGGCCAATGGAATGAATTCAATATAAGGACCACGACTGCTGCTTACTGAATTCATGGCTACTTTACCCTCAGCACTAAGGGCAAAGACATCGCCTTCATACATAGTCTTGAGTTCATGAAGATCATAATGAATATTGCGTTTTGAAAGGCTGTCTCTTTGATGTGCTGATTGACAGAACCGAGTCCAGTAGTCCTCTGCTGTCTTGAAATTAGGTGGGACTTGAGCAACCCAAGGCACCTGGACTGTGAAGGGTGCATCATAGTCTTCTTGAACAGGCAATGTACCTTCTTTAGCACAACGCATGGTATAATTATGGAATTCTTGTGCAGGCAAGAAACGATGGTAACCTAAATCATCAGCACCATCATCCCAGCCATGGAAGTAACTTTTGGTATTCATGATGTTATTGAAACATGTATTGACGTCTTTGCTTTCACCATTGTTGTTGACAGCGTAATTGGCAAGCATTTCCATTGCATCCATGCCATCAATTTCAGTGACTTGACAGCCAACCCAGGATTCTTTGGCTTCAGGCCAAACATCGTTTTTGACATAGGCTACATTGGCAATCAATCTTTTGTTGCGAAGTAAAGCGTTTAGTTGAATAGGTTGCCAAAAAATGAATTGACGGTAACAAAAAGGTGAATAAGACTATTAAAAAAAATTAGAGTTAAATTTAGATGTGTGATTTTGATCTTACCAAATGGGCATCTTGTACTTTGTCTAATAATAAAGCAATCGATTCTTGGAATTCTCTGTCTGATTTCCAATTTTCTTGAAGAATCAAATCAAGACCATAAGAAATATTGACAGCAGGGATTGACAAACCTTCTACTTGAGGAGGAGAAGCAGCTACTTCCTATATAAATTCATTAGATACCAACCATGACGGGTATAAGGCTTACGTTAAACACATAGAGTTCATTTGTGATTTTTCGAACTGTATCAACTGTTTGTTCAGCAATCGTTTTATCAAACTTGAAATAATCCAAACAAGCTTTTGCATCTTGAAAATTGGCTGTCTTGTTACCCGCAATATGGGCACAAGGATCTTGCGCTGCTGCGATGGTAGATACGAGTAGACTGAAGAAAGTCAATGAGCCAAGACATCTCTTTCTTGGCATCATAATGAAAGGAATGGACTGAACAAAAAAAAAAAAAAAAAAAAAAAAGGAAGAAAAGAATATAATTAGGAAACTAATAACGAAGGTCTATTTATAGTTTCTTATGATGATTCAAACTCCGATGTTTATTTCATTTAGATTTGAGCAATCCCTTTAGCAAAGAAATGGACATTATTATCCAATATTTTATAGTGCATGGATTGTGGTGGGGTATGTTTCTCTATCATGACTGTTGATTGTGGACCATAAATGATGTCTAACTGACCATGAACGTCACGGGCTAATCCACTATGTAAAGGTTGCACTTGAAGAATAAGGCTAGATCCATACAAGACTTGCTTCACAAAATTGTCTTGCTCCATATCTTCTGTTCCCTCTTCATCTGCATGCATGATAGTCAATAATGTACCCTGAACTCTTTCTGTCAATGCCTTTAATTTAAGCAACAAAGCAGCATGATCCATGCCATTATAGATCCAAGTACTGATATCATCCAGTACAATCAATGCATTGGGTTGAACATGAGAAGCAATAGTCTCATAGAATGATTTAGGGTCTTGGTTGTATTCCAATGTGGCAGTGGGTGCAGTAGGTGCTTTTGTAGGAGGGTAAGGTGTTTGTGGCGTGTATGGATTGAAATGAGTCAAGCCATCAATAAATACAAATTTGCCTGATTGTTTATAGGTTTGCAAATTAATACCCTAATCACACACTCAATAAAGCTTGTGATTGTATGATTTATTCTTACCAATTTACGAGCAATGAGGAAATAATGATTGAAAATTTGAGAGAATCCAACCAACACAACAGGTTTATCATTCTTGAGATGATTGACGATAAAATGATGAATTAAGAAATTAGCGTCTGATTTAAGTGTATCAGTGATAGCGATATGAGCCTGTTGAGGAGGAAGGTTATTTGGAAAAGCAAGTGCTGCGTCTAATGTAGCATAGCCCATGATAAAGAAAAAAAGAGAAGAAAAAATAAAATAAAAATACAGTCACGATGTATGCATTTTATTATGATGCTGAAGTAATTCAATTAAATGCTGCAATACAACATCTTGACTTTGTTCTCCTTGTTGGCCTTGTCTTTTGGATATCATGTATTTCTGAATAATAGGATCATTCTATTGATATAGTTTATAACATTGCTTTACTTCAAAAATGACTTACTTTGATATCATTGGCTAAACTCTCTGTTTTTATACTTTCTAGGGTTCTAGAGATATTAGAAAGTGATAAATATTCAAAAAGACTTACTTGATCATCTCTTCTATTAAAGTAAATATCGCTGTATCTTCCTTTTTTATGGTAGTTAAAACAACTGTACTTGTAGCCTTATTATTATTATTGTTATTATATATATATATGTCAATAAAACTATAATATATATTTACTTTTTCATGGTCTACCCATTGATTACTTAATATGTGTGTAAGTGTATTTGGTGTCAAAATAGGTGGAGATCCCCAATGATCATCTAAATTATGTATAATCTCTGATATCCGGTCATCAGCCATTGTATTTGATAACTGTGTCTTTTTAGTAGATGGTCTTTCATTACTTTTTGGTAAAGCAAAATACATGGTTGAAAATATAATAATAATAAAGAAGAAGAAGAAAAAGAAAATAAATAAATAAATAAAGAGAGTCCAGACTTATTCAACAAGAGCGATTTTAAGCTATTCTAAAATGAAAAAATGAAAAAAAGAAATCTAAACTATATCCAGGCAAAATTTCATCATTTTGAACTGTACTACTATTTTATTCGGCCAAACTATCACCGTCTAATTTTTGACCAAGTAAAGAAGTATAGAGTTCTTCAATCATGCTTTCATGCCAGTCACCCACAGGTATAGGAGCCATAAAGTTTTGTAGCTTTTCATGTACATTAAATCTATATAGAGAGTAGATGAATATACACATCATTATTTAGAAACTATTTACCTTAATTGACGTCCTTTGCTTGCTTTTCTATTCACAGCCTTCTTTTTCTTTTTTTGTTCTGTTTGTTTACGTGCAGCCCAACGCATACCAATAGCCAATGGATCATCTGTATCCACCATACGAGATTCAATCAATTCACGCAATTGTTGTTGATAAAAGTCTTGGTCATCAAAGATTTCAACATCATAGGTATTCAAATGACGATCAGGTTTCTTGCCTGTATCTTGTTCTTCTTCTGTGTGTTGTTCAATATGAACTTTACCTAATATTTTATAGTCTGATCTCTGTAGTTGTGTTCTTTTGATTAGACTAGGTTTATCAGCCAAAGTAGCTTGAATTTGTGTCATGATATTTTGATCAAAGGCCTTGAATTTCTTGTTTAAACGAGCACCTGCTGCTACTTGAACCTTGTTACTCCATTTCTCTAATGTGCTATTACGGAAGGGCACAAATCTATCAAATAGATCAATACATTTGTTTTGATAAACACAATAAGTTACACATCATTAATTTGAGTCATGTCTTTCCATAGACTATCAAGATATTCATCATCATTTTCTTCTTCTTCAAGGTGTCTCTTGCGAGTATGACAGTCAACTTCAGATAGATCAATAGCACCATTCTGCTTAAATAGATCTGAACGCATGTCCATCAAATCATCAATGATGTCACGCAATGCATGCTTTGTAGCCTCTAAATCATCTTCTATGTGCGATTTAGCCATGAAATCAACCCAAGTATCCTTTTGAGGGAGTTTGTTAGCATCGTCCATAAGTTTCTGCATACGAATACGGTTTTCTAAGCAATTATCCCATAGTGTCTATAGATTGATGAGTAATGTACATACACATAAGGAACTTACCAGTTGTTGTCGAACATGCTGACCCTTTTCAACGTCTGATTGTGCACTCTTGGATAATTGAGAAATCATTTGCCTATGTAGATTGTTAAATACAAGCATATATATATATATATATTTACTTTTCTTCTTCTTGAATCTTTTTCAATTCAGTATTGACATCGTCTTCAGAGTCGTTGTCTTGTTCAGAGTCGTTGTCTTGTTCAGAGTCGTTGTCTTGTTCAGAGTCGTTGTCTTGTTCAGAGTCGTTGTCTTGTTCAGAGTCATTATCTTGTTCAGAGTCACTATTGACTTCCTCATCATCAAAATCATCTTTATATGTATGTGCTTTGGCAAGTAGGTCTTCATCATCATCATTGATATCATCACCACTACCACTCATATCATCACTTTGGTCTTCTTCTTCTTCGTCATCATCTTCTTCTTCGTCCTCAGAATAAATATTTTTACGACTGGTACGCTTGCCACTGTAACGAGGATCATCCAATAAAGGTTGTTCGTTACGAAGCTTACTTTTACCTACAGAAACATAATGATCGCGAGCACCAGAATCTTGTTGATCGGCCTCGTCTTCACTAATGTCATTCTGATCGTTCAAGGGCTCAAGAATATCTTCGGGATCATAATCTAGATAAAGCAATAAGGAATTTATCAAACAGTCATGGCATGTCTACCTTTAGGTGCCGTATTATCAAGATCGGCGAAAATGGAAGCAAGTTTTGTGCTTTCTATTTATTTTATCGTAAGTATACAGCATGAAGCAGGACGGAATACTTTACTTGACATGAGAGAAAGGTTTCAAGATGAAAAGCCCATGGAAGCTGTCTTTTTCAGTCCCCAAGAAAACATGTGGCTTGACTGTGACTGTAAATACTGACTCGCATCATGACCATTGGATGCTACGTAAGTCCTCTGTTTGTTTTCACTTTGATGGTCAAAGCAGTAAAAGGTGTCTTATTAGAGTGTGATAGCACAGTGAAACAAATCGTACTCAACTTGAACAAAAGAGGCAATTTTATAATTGAAGACTTGGACGAAACACACTTATTTATCGAATCTTCCTGGGTAGACCAATTGAAATACGAACTCGATAAGATCTTGGACGAAAACTCTTATACCGTCTCTGCTGTAGAAGACAACAAAAAGTTTTAATTAAATAAACTATGAAGCGTGTTTGTCCTATTTGTCATACGACCAAATTCAAAAGCTCGAGTGATTCGGGTTTGGTCTGTAAATATGGTCATAAACTCTTGGGTATCCAAAAAGAACAACAAGAAGACGATACCATCATGGGTGGTTTGGGTCGTCGACGCAAAAAGATCAAGACAGAAGTTCAGGAGAGTCGTGTCAGTCCCGCTAAGCAAGCCAGTGATTTTATGCGGATCATTCAGTTTGGATTGCAAGTGATGTCACGTAGTATGGTTCAAGACTTGGGGTTTCCGGCTGAATTGGAAGCTGTTGTACGTGAATTATGGCTACTCTATATCGCAGACTCAAAAAAGAGATTGTAGAAGCATATCTGTTTGAAGCCAACATCAAGGAAAAGAAAGATGGAGAAAGCACAATCAAACAAGACACAATGAAGCTTGAATTAGAAGAATTAGAAGCATTGGCAGCCAAATCTGGATCATCCGATGACGATCACGATGACGATGACGATGATAGCCCAGCACAAGGTTCATCTCGACTGAAATGGCCCCCACTTGACTTTAGTCACACTCTTGTATTTCTTTATCTTGGATGTATTTATCTTAATTTATCTGTCTTACCCTATGATTTCATACGATGGGCTAAAGAAGGACAGATTCCTTATTTAAAGATGCAAGAAAGAATACCTTCTCAAACCATGGCTTCACTCAGTTTGTTCTTGAGTAATTCCATGACCATGGTGCCAGGTTTAGCCACCCTCGTCAGAAGATCCTATGAATTTACAAGGTGCTTTTTGTTCAACTGCAATCAATCATTTCCACCTTTAAATGTCCCGCTTTACATAGATCGCTTTTGCCATCAATTCTTTCTTCCAGGTAAAAAATAAGCTTCTTCCTAGTCTTGTTACTCACCATTTATAGTGGAGGGCTTTTATTGTGCGCAGTTTATTTTTGAACAGTATCGCCATAGATACGTGACAGATTTACATCTTGTCAATCGATACTATAAAAAACCACAAGTGACAACCGTCTTAATGGCTTGTGTCTTGGCCACAGTGAAACTCATGCACGGCATTGGTACGCATGGTCAAGACACTAACCTACATCAAGACATCAAAGCAAACCTAATTCGATGGAGAAAAGTACAAGAAGACCAAGAGGATCTAGATAACATTGTTCAATACCTAAGAGACACGTCTGTAGCCTCTAAAATAGCTGCTCATTCAGCAGACCGAAACAGTAAGATATATAGGTTGGTTCGATTGTCTGTTGACTTGCTTTTTCTTTTTCTTTAGATATCATTCTCAACTTGTTTCATCAAGGACCTGTTCGTATGGTCCATCGAAAACAACGTCCATCAGACTTGTTTTTGGATGCAAGTCATTTAGTACAAGATCAAGTACCTCTTTTTGACAAAGACGTATTTTATTATTATGCAAGAAAATCAGGGTTTGGGCCTTTAGACTATGTAGATCTCATTGAATTAGCTACTTGTATCACAGGTGAAAAGATTAATGCGTCAATTGAATCTACCTTGAAAATCATTGACAGATTATTGGTTCAAACCAGCCATGCAAAAACACTTTTAACATCTGAATACAAGGCAAGATTTCCTTAAATATATATATATATATATATATGTGTGTGTGTGTGTACATTTTTATTATTACATAATAAACTTTTTTTTCTTTTTTCTATAAAATACAAAAAGGGAAAGAGAGAGAAAGAAAGGGTATATAAGAGAAGGGGTAATACAGAAATTATTGTCCAGCGACTTGAGAATAAGCATGAATAGCAGTACCACGGCATTTTTCCCATTGAGATTGAAATCCTTGAAGCCAAGAGATAATTAATTCCAAGCGATCAATAATGGGGATAGTACGTAACAAACTATATAAATCATTGGGTGGCATAGGAAGCACAACAGCAGCCCACCAGCATACAGCCACAGGATCAAGTTTAGAAGGCATAGGACCATGAAGTGACTTGACACTTTCAAACCAAAGTGGGCCCAATAAACCAGCTGTTTGTGCATGAAGTACATGCGAAGGAATAGAAGAGACTGAACCGAGATGTTGAATGTACTTCAAGATAGAATCAGCTAAATCGACAGCATAAGCATTGACATGTTGTACAGCATCATCATGGTCAGAAGGCAATTCAATACTGAGTTGACGAATGGCGGATTCATGCAAGATTTCGAAACTGGCTATTAGTCGAGATTCGTGTTCTTCTTCATGATGTGTGTCAAGACGGAAACGATCTATACCTACAACATCAACCATTAAAGCATCATGGCGTCGTTCAAGACCGATGATATGAAGAATAGTACCAAATTGAGCTACTTGAGGTCGACTACGATGCACAGCAGCTAAACAGAGACCGTTATATCGACTGGAAGGAATGATGGCTTCACGAAACATGCGAAGATGATTAGGTGCAAAAATAGGTAATCGAAAAGTTTGACCGGGAATAATAACTGCGCCAGAAATAAACAAGGGTACATTGTATTGGTGTGTATGATCAGTATCTAACAATAGGCTTTCTCGGGTATTGGAAGGTAATTCACCTAATAATTGAAAGTCTTTGACAATGCGAGCAATCAGTTGATTACAGGGTTGACTGGATAGACTGCTGAATCGAGGTAATGGACGGCTGCAGGTGTGACAAGCGTCGGCATTAATTTTGGATTGTAAAATACAGAGACGACAAAAAGTATCGCCACAAGGTGCTGTGACTGGATCAGAGACTGGATTAGAACAGATTTGACAAGACAAGTGTGGAATGACTGCATTGACAATAGAATCAGCAGAGTGTTTCACTTGTGTTGAAGAGGGTTGGGAGCTGCTCAAGAGTCCTTTAAGAATATCGGTGAGTGCTGACAAAGTGACATCTGTGTATAATTCAGGACCAAAGAGATGTGTTGCTGAATCACAATGAGGTACTGGACAGTGAAATACAGATTTTTTGACAGAAGTAGGGCTGGTAATGGGGAAACAAGGTGAACAAACAGAATATCCGCAAGAGAGTGTAATAGGATCAATTAAAACATCACCACAAGCAGCACAAGTAAGTGATTGTGTAAGGTTAAATCTGTCAGGCATAATGAATTAAAAAACAAATAAAAAGTAAAAAAGAATTAAAAAAAAATAAAAAAAGGGGCCCTTTTTATAGTGCTAAAAAAGAGTCATTTTGAATGATGGCAAAGATCAAGCCTCACTGCACTAAAATCCGATCGCTACTCAAGTCTTCGATATTTAGTTTTTCTGAATCTTCAAAGTCCTGATTTAGAAATTTGTTCCATGCAAATCTGGGGGGTGTGATTTATGGGGGGCGAATCCATGCTCATCACGACTAACTAGATTTGGGCGTCAAATTTCCTTTAAGGAAAACCAATCTTTATTATTATTATTCATCAAATGTACAACCAAAGCTCAATACATTAAATGCATTTGTATTCTTAATGTCTGCCTTGCTTATGGTATTCTTTTTTTTCTTCTTTTTTACAGATTCATGAGGATTAGGATGAAGTCGTTTAGGTTTTTGATCCAATAGATCCTGTTGTTCTAATCTGTAGTCAAACACAGGTTGTACATCTTGTTCCAAGTCCGCCAAGATGACTTTATAGACTGAACAAAAAAAGAGCTTAAATTTATCAGATGTACCCAATAACATCTTGCCTATGCTTGCCCCATTACGAGCAAGATCTATATAGTAATGAAAATAGGTGCCATGATAGAGACGAGCCAAGATACCAGGTAACTGCATATAGTGTGGCATATCGAGGATTTGTGAGAGAAGATACGATGAATAAATAACACTCTGGAATTGAGATGCCAAGTGGACAGACCTTTTTTTAAGGCTAGGTACACTAGGCATTGTCATTTGATGTTCGGGGAAGCCAATTTTGGGGGCCAGTGACCTCAGTGTAGATATGACTATACCCACTACTTCATAATTCAATAATCGACCACCTTGGGGTATGGACTGAGAGCAGTGATGGATCATGTATCGTAAGCAGAGAATAAAAGGATGGATAGATACATCAAACTGAGCCAGTACTTCTTGGCTACTTGCATGAGCCTCATAAAAGTCTTGTAAAGAGGTGCCTTTGACTTTTATGGCTTCTAAATGCTGCTTTTCCCGCACATATTCATCAATAGAGAATGTCAACAATTGTCCCGAATTGGCAAGGATTGCACCATATACATATTGCCTTAATGCCCGACTCACATCCCAACTGTATTCTCGCTCAATATCTTCAAGAAAGATACTTGTCCAGAATGTTCTACTTTCCACTATATCCAATAACTGTCTACTGAATCCCTTGCTGTGGTTTTTAGATGCTGCATAGAAAGTGTCGATCAAGCCATGGTGTGCTATGTGTTGGTTCTGTTTTTTTAGGAGAAGAGGACTTTTATCATCGTATCGGCTGATTGATTCGATTATTCGATCCTGAAGGTGAAGTGCTATTTCTTGCCTAGACTTAAAACTGCTTTTGGAAATGATAGGTCTTAGTTGCTCTGTTATGGCCCATATCACCCCATTTGGTTCCTGTGTGTTTCGCTTGATGAACTCGGCTACAAGTTTAGGCCATCCAGTTGGGCTCTTGGTGGTTGGGATGCCATGTGTGCTACACCACTGTCCAATAGGGGCACGTACAACATCTGTATCGAGATAATCATTACCTAACAATGTGCCAAACAAGGGCAAAAGACAAGGCTCAAGGCTCAGCATGGACGCTAACCGTTGAGGATGATAGACACCAGCTGAAACAAACGATCCATCCTGTGGTATGTTCAACATGTCCAATGGAATATAGCCTTTTCCTATCTTGGGATAGACATGCATGTCTGAATCTTGAGATACGACATAACCATCCTGTTCGATAGCCATCAAGACCACTTCGCCGTCTGCTTCTGCTTGACATATCTTGACTTGCACCTTGAGTTCACGTAATGTCTGAACAACCACTTCTAGTGTTAGGGGAGGTATCAAAAATAGGTCGCCGTAATACTGAATGCCGTTCTGTCGCGTTTGAACATTCTTATTACTGGTGTTGATCTGGTCCAGATTATGAAAGGTTGAAACACATCGCTCAATATAGGATCGGTGTCGTTTGATCCTTGTCTCGATCTTGTCGCTTGGTAAAGCGCCATCAAACAAGAAAGTCAGCTGGATGCCTACTTTTGAGAACGTATGGATTGTTTTGGTGACAGCTTCTGCTATAGTGGCATATTGTCCACCATGGGTCCAGTTGGTTCTGTTTTCAAACGCAATATGGTAAACAAATGCATTACCATCAATAATAAAGTGATCTGATGTCTGCTCGGAATCGATCTTCCATTGAACGTTTTCTACTAGACTAGGAAATGACTTGACATAGTATGATAGTCCATGGATTCCCATCGTAATAGATCTATCAGCAATAAAGGTTTTTTTGTATTTTTTTTTTTTAGAGATGTGTCGTTTGAAAGCTTGGTTTCCATCCAATCAGGGGCAGGTAGAACAAGCCTCTTTTTCAAATCCAAGCATGAATATCTATCAAATAGTTAAGATTCTGATCCAGTAAGTTTCTAGTATTCTAAGAGATCTATCAATTCTTGCTTTAGTTTACTCTACAAAGGCCACAATGATGAATTTAACGCATGTATACATTGTTGAAAACATCTTTTTTAAAGCATCTATGTTATGCCAATCAATCTTTTAGCATTGTTTAGACCACATTTCATTGTGTTAAAATAAACTTTGGTCTTGTTGTTTTCGACAATATTATCTGGATTAAACAAAACCAAACACGAATTGGTCTGTAGAAACTAGCTTAACGGTTGCCGCAAAATAGGAACTGGTATACTGAATTTTCCTTGGGGGAACATCACCTTTTAAGCTCGTCTTTATTGCTAAATAAATATGGAAATCAAGTGATGTATAAATCATACATTGCTTACATCATAGTATAAAATGCAAATATAAGGTCATTTTGTATGACAACTATTATGCACGCATATTCTCATAATTGAAAGTCTACAAAAACTTGTATAAGAAATATAAGACTTATCCTGATTAAATTTTTGGATCACTTTTATTTCGCATTAGAAACATAATAAGACATCAATATAGATTAGACTTTTCTTTATGACTTGCGTATGATTCAGATTACTATATCATAGAAGCTACCAGGAATACAACGATGATAAAAAGCCTTTGACATTGTATTTTAGCCCTTACTCATCTTTTTCTCAAGACTATTAACACAAAGCAGTTGAATATGAATTTCTAAGACTGGATGTACTAAATTTTAAAAGACATTAGCCATCTACTACAAGTAGACAACACTAGAAGATAAAAAAAACCTTCATATCATTTCAATGGCTACACGCACCACAACCAAAAACAAAGTAAAAAAGAAATTCCGGCCTACCAGATTCGAACTAGTGACCTAAAGATGACAGTGTACACTACAGTCTTCCGCTCTACCAACTGAGCTAAGGCCGGGCTTTTTTGTCATGCATGCATGTTTGTATAAAGTTGGTTTTTTGGTTTTTGTTTTATTCGCAATTTTTTAGTAATTTTATTATATCAACAAATTTTCAAATTTGAATGGTACATGTCTCTAATATTCTTTAAGTTACATACAAAGTTTGGTGTGATTTAGTTTAGGTCTGATTGTACAATGGTGCCCCAAAGGTTTCAGCCAATGGTTCTATTTTCTGTCAGACCCAATCAGGTTCGAGTCAAAACCACTGCTCGGTGTGCCAATTTTTTGGTCTGGGTCTCAATTGTTGTACTTTTTTTGGTTCCTTATTTGTCCTACTTCTTCCGTATTTTGTTTCATGATATTTTGCTGTGATTTAATTGTGTATTTTATTTTTTTTGTTTATTATATTTGACAGTTCATCTCAGTTTGAATCTGTTGAATTTTATAATTTATTTGTATTAATTGTTCTCCTGTTTGACATTTCAAACGTGATTGCTTTTGGGCAAGTTTGATTTGCTCTAGATTAATGACAAGAAATTGTCTTTGTAGAAATTTATTCTAAAGAAAGTATAAAAGACTTAAAGAGCTTTAGAAGGAATAGAAGAATCTGAAAGTAATCGAAATCTTTTTTTTTCTAAAATTTTATTTTTTACATATATCTTCATTGTCTTTTGAAGGAACTGTGCCTAAGGTTATAATCTCTCTATTTGTGTCTATCTCTCTATAATTACAATGGTCTTTACAGTCTTCTGTTGTTAATTATTGCTTTATCTCTTATACTTGTTAGTCTTGTCGTTCAAGGTAAACACAAAGGTGTTTTAAACATATATGAATTCATATGCATAGATCAATAAATGATGATCATGGCAAAAGGCCAGATCACATCTATGATAATTGCAATGGATCTATAGTCACTGACATTCACTCATTCTACTAGAAGTACTACATCATCCTCATAGTCAGAGATTATTAACCTAGTGACTCTTTTATTATCAATGGCCCTCATAAAGTGACAGTTAGAGCTGACAAATACATTGGTATTGGCATTTGACAAATATGCAGTAGTCTATTCAAGTTCAGGCCAGATCATGTACTATTGGCTGAGCTGACAACTTCCTCTAAAGGCATTTCTCTTAATTACTCCTGATCTAACAAATCAATCCGCAGTTAAGAAGTTAACCTGTGATATAATCACTAATAAAATGGTCAAATCAATAAGTCTATTAGAACCAAAACGGCCAAAAGAAGTTACTTTATTAAAGGTTATATTTTGTATTGTGTTTATACTGTTTGTATGATAATTGATTATCCTTGATTTGGGACTGAGTGTGTATACACTAGCTAATCTGTTGAATGAATTAAGGCACACAAGAACTGGGTACATGATCAGAGCGCAGACCTCGTCTACCATTGGTATTGATGCAGATGTCAATTTATGATTATGTGATGGTCTGATCTTTAACATGTTTAAATCAAGTTAGAAGACATCCACCGAAGCTGCGGATAAAACTGTGATTGAAAGATATATTTATACATGACATTAATACTTGGTCTTTTAGGACATAACTAGTGTAAGAAGGGATGAATAGTGCTGTGTATACAACAATAACATTTTTTTGGGGAAATAAAAGCCTATACAAGTTCTAACGAACTTTCTCTGTGTTCTAACCTTTTCTCTTATTTTATATCTATTCTCTCTTCATCTCACAACAATTGCAATAAAAAACACTCGGCATAATTGAATTGAATGGTGGCACTGAATTATTCTTATGAGTGGAAGAGGGCTTTGGAGAAACGAGAAGGTATACTTGAATTTTGTGAAGATTATAAGAGGAGGTATACCAAGCTTATCATTGCAATGTTCAGTGTGCTGGAAACTGATCTCAGATTAAAAAAGGCTATTTGTTCAGTACCTCATTCTTATACACAGAATTTCGAGATTTTATGTTTTTCAGGAGGGGGGGCAGTCTGAGAAGTACCTAGAACGATTAAAGGCTTACTTACAACAAAATTCGTAAACGTCAGGAGCTTTTTATGAACGCGATGAACTTGTAAAGAAAAAAGATGTAAAAAAATATCAACATCAAATTATTGTTTATTTCAATCTCCACCAACATTTATGCCGACATGGCAAGTATGCCATTTGCGTACTTGAAAAAAATATTTTCTAGAAAAAAATAAAAACCACTACTTTAAAATAAATCAAAATTATTTTTTGCAATGACAAAAAAAAGTAAAAAATTCTTAATTTTCTGTTTTAAATTAATAAAAAAAAGCTTGTTTTTCAATTTTTCTGTTTTAAATTAATGAACAAATCTACCAAGTAGTAATATCTGTTTAAATTAAAAAAAAAAAAATCAACATCTGGTAGATTTGTTCATTAATTTAAAACAGAAAATTAAGAATTTTTTACTTTTTTTTTGTCATTGCAAAAAATAATTTTGATTTATTTTAAAGTAGTGGTTTCTAGAAAATATTTTTTTCAAGTACGCAAATGGCATACTTGCCATGTCGGCATAAATGTTGGTGGAGATTGAAATAAACAATAATTTGATGTTGATATTTTTTTACATCTTTTTTCTTTACAAGTTCATCGCGTTCATAAAAAGCTCCTGACGTTTACGAATTTTGTTGTAAGTAAGCCTTTAATCGTTCTAGGTACTTCTCAGACTGCCCCCCCTCCTGAAAAACATAAAATCTCGAAATTCTGTGTATAAGAATGAGGTACTGAACAAATAGCCTTTTTTAATCTGAGATCAGTTTCCAGCACACTGAACATTGCAATGATAAGCTTGGTATACCTCCTCTTATAATCTTCACAAAATTCAAGTATACCTTCTCGTTTCTCCAAAGCCCTCTTCCACTCATAAGAATAAATTAGATAGTGTTAATGAGCAGAGAATAGAAGGAAAGCAAACTAGTGACAGCTATTAACTAAATAGAATGACCATACAGGTAACAAATCAAGTTATCAGAAGGCTGTGCTTTAACCAGGAATATGGTTCAGACTTGGTCGGAAGCACGAAAAGGCATCGCCAAGCTGTGATAGACGCAAAAGGTGGTCATAATAAATATCAGTCCTTCCTCTTTTATTTTATATTGTTTTGATAAATATAACAAACATTTCTGAGTGTGATTGTATAAGCGCTAAATGATCTGAAAGTGTAATTTTAATGAACTGAAAACAAACCAAAGTTGATAGATGTATAAAAATGAGGGAGTAAAAGCTATCAGGTAAAATTTTCAAACAACGATCTACTTAACATATTTTCGGTTAACAATAACAGAAAAAAAAAAACAAGGGCTTGAAATCCATTAAATAATTTACCAACTATTTAGCAGACCCGCTATCAAACCTACCTTTTTTTCTCTTAAGTATACCGCTAACGTGATGTCGTCCTAGAGCAAATGGCACAAATGAAAGAGCGGATCAATCAGTGGTAAAAACATAAAAGAACCAAATAAATGAAAGCGTGGTAGACTAGAATTACATGAAAGAACTAACCCGATTGTACCTGAACAGTAAACACAATGTAAGAACAAAAAGCACCTCATTCTCTATTAGATTATTCCAAATTCATATGTCTAGGTCATGTGACAAGCTTTTCATGATAAGAATTGCAACAAAAATACAGTTTTGAAAGCTATACTGCCATATATCTTTAGGTAAACTATGAAATACTCTTATACTCTTACTTCTAATACATGTGGCTATTCATAGCGAGCTATACCAGACGATGACTATTTAGTCGATGAATATTGTCTTTATTAAAGACTTCACTCCTTACTACTGCATTGCCTAAATGTGTGTATCTTGGACCTGCGAGCAGCTAATTTAGAATGACATAGAAAGTATGCCCAAGGAATGAGTAGCAAAAGTGCATTTTGTATCATAGCAGATTTCAGAATATAAGCATCAATCAAGTGTCATTTTATCTTGGCAACTTCGGACTGCTATTGCATAGAACAAAATATGGTCAGGTGCATGATTCACATGTGCTAAGAGAAAAAGAGTAGTTTCGTTATTTCAAGAAATAGGACTATACAGGCCTTTGAGCTTTTAAGTGCTTCTCTATTATCTTACTAAAATGCCTTTTGAAATGTCAATGACGTATGTAACAAACTTCTTAGACATCCAACGGTAACATTCATCAAGAAACTTACCATTTACCAAGCTATCATAAGAGAAGAAAGTTTCCCAGAAAATGAATACAAAAAGAAACCATCGAGAGAATGATAAAGATCGGCCAAGAGCATTTAGCACAGTGAGTTTTGACTCCGCTATGTATTGCTAAAAATTAGTCGTTTCATTTTTTCGTATTGTTTTCCTTTTTTTCTTCTTATTTTCATATCAAGGAAGACCATCATGTATCCATTTAGACAGGTAGAATATACATATGCTTTTAGGCAAATATTAAAGCATGAAAAAGGGAATTCCACCATACAATAACAATAGTCCATATCAACAACCCATATCGCCACAACAACAGCAGTTTCAACATCCATACCATCAGAATAGCTTACCAAACATCAATACGCCATATCAAAACCCCCAGCCATTATCGTACCATAGTAATACACCATTACAGAGAAGCAATACTTTTTGTGAGTATACTGACAAAAGATCTCGGGTATTCATTCTACATTCACAGCCACACCAATGGCAAATAGACGGGAGCAATATTTATGGGACTTATTTCAAAGAGTGGATGTTGATCACTCAGGATCCATATCTGTTCATGAACTTCAACAGGCTTTAGTGAATGGGGATTGGAGTCCCTTTAATATCGAGACAGTGCGTATGATGGTCAGTATATTTGATACAGGTAATTTTTCACGTTAGACACACAAGATATTGACTTTACAAGACAACAATGGTACAATTGATTTCCGAGAATTCAGAGGCCTTTGGAAATACGTGGAAGACTGGAGTCATTGCTTCAAAAAATTTGACCATGATAATTCAGGAAGTATCGATTGTTATGAGATGAGTCATGCATTAAGAACATTTGGTTACAATGTCAGTGATAGATTTGTGAGAACACTAATACAGACATTTGACAAATATGGTATAAATGTCAATTGTTCTCTGCCCATGGCTGACTTCTTTACAATAGGGAATGGAACTGTTACATTTGATAATTTTGTTCAAGCGTGTGTGACCTTGTCAACGCTAACAAAATCATTCAGAGCAAGAGATTATGAAGGACGAGGCTCTATCATCATTAGTTATGAAGATGTAAGTCACACACTGTAGTATTGATATTAACACGCCATATCAAGTTCTTGACACTAGTGATCAGTAGTAGGCCAGATATGAAAGGAAGCTAATAAAATTACTTGGCATGTAGGAAAATAGGCAGTTGAATGAAAATGAGGCTTTCTTGAAGCGGATAATCTTTGTTACGGCTTATGTTTTATGCATGTAAATAAATGATATCATTTGAACTACTTAATGTCACTGCCTTTGCACCTACTGCATATTACTCTTTGAATCAAGTTCATTTCATGTCATGCTTCTTTGAGTAATTTATGAGTTTAGGCCATTTGTAAAAGATCTGTTTCTTCTCGAGTAATACTGTGTGTGTTTACAAAACAATGAAAGAGATTGTTTTAAAGCAAATAAATAAATGGCACGACCGTTGCAGTGCACTAGAATTTAAAGATTGAGCTTAAAATCCTTCCCATTGGCGTTTGCATAAAACAGCGCCAAAAAAGCTCTGAACAGACACAGCTATACAGTTAGAAGGCACACCTTTTTCCATTCTATAGAGCAAACAAATAATAATACAAACCTTTTGGACAATATAGAACTTACTTTAAAAATCACTTGAAAAAACGACAAAAGATAAAAAGCTCTTCTAGGTTGCTATTATACGTAGCGATTATTTGTACACCTACTAATTGCCTGGTCTACTCAAAATAATTTCCTAAATGTCTATGAGGTAATCAAGCAGAGATTACTGGTAGTTAGAAACTGTCTTCCTATAGTTTTGCTCTAGACATAGAACATCAAAATGGAGCTTTTGCTTGGAACTACATAAGGACGTAGTTATTTGGCTTTGATGTAGTGACAAAAGTTTTAGATTTTCACTTTCTGAATCTACCGATTTAGAGAACACAGGAACTTTGCTACTTAATTATAGAGCAAATAAGCAAGAATGTTTTGAGGTTTTTCGCTCATATTATACCATTTTGATAGTACAAGTAGTAAGCAAATTCTTTGATAAAAAAATATAGCTTTTGGCGCACATTCTGAGTACCTAAGCTTGTTGATAGCTCCATTTTTCATCTTGTAGTATTCAAAAGAAAATCAAGGGTTGGCAAAATCAATATTTTCATGAGTAAGTACCCTTTAGTTTTGAGAGGTTTTGGACCATTTTTTACAAGTCGCGTTTTTTTTTTATCCAAATCAATTACAAGAGCATCCTATATGTTAGTAAACATTGTTTGCAGCCATTTGGAGTAATTATGCGTGTATAGGCAGGTTTATGCGGATCATTAGCTTGATATAAAAACTGCATCCATTTGAAATAACACGATGTTCTTTGACATCAGTAGCATTTTGCAAACGAAAGGAGATAATTCATCGTATACATACCTCATGAAGAAGACAACAAATCACAATGAAAAGTGATCAGCTGAGAAAGCGCCTTTACTGTATAACCTTGTTTTCTTCTTTGCCTTTTCTTTCTCTTCTTCTTTTTCTGTGTAAATATATTGGTTTGAAAAAGAGATGTAATTGTGAGCCCCCTTAAGAAGGTCGTTTTTTGACGCGGACGAAAGGTTATATAAAAAAAACTGTTGTTTAGATTTTATGGCTTCCCTGCTCCCCAGTTTTATTAAATGGCAAAATGCCTCTGAGATGGATATGTTTGTACACGATACTAAGAATTATAATAAAAGAAAAGAAAAAGGAAGAAAAGCAGATAATTGCCAGAGTAAGTTTAGCTATCATGTATCAAACAGGCAGCCATTGTATCTGACAGAAAGGATAAGAATGCAAAAAATTGACAAGGAGAAAGCCTTTGATAGTTTGGATGATCAATTGATTAATAAAGACAGTGTCAGTATGAAAGGACTTTGTTATAGTGTCATTCGTGTTTTTCTGAGAGTTTTCAAAAAAAAAAAGACAAACTATCAAAAAGTCTTGCTTGCGATAAATTTAGAACATCAAAGGTATACAGTAATCGTAGCCACTGCATTCTGGAAGTGTTTATTTCTCCAAGCAACTGCAAAACTTGTGATTTACTGTTAAATCGGGATGTAAACAGGTGCTAAAAATATAAAAACATCAGCCTGTCAACCTGAAAAGGTCAAATTCGCCTCAAATATTCTAGCGACAGCAACAACAAAAATAGCAGTAATAAACATATTATTTCTCGATATCGTCATATCAAGTATAATTTCGTTGCTTTCGGCAATTCCGATATTCTTGTAAGATTATATATGCTCTACACTGAGATCTAATAGAAGTATATACACAGAAACGATTGCGTTATGCGAAACCCAAATATTGCTTAGCACAAATTGATTGGAAGGCGTAAACTGTTCTGTGCAATTGAAATCTTCGGAGCCACAAAAAGTTAACAGTAAGCGCAAAATCAAGCAAAGTTACATCATGGAATCTTGGCGGTCATAAACCAACTTTTCGCACAAAGCCCTATTTTCCCTCTGTTTCTATTTTTCTCTTCTTCTTTTTCTTGTTTTTTTTCTTGGCAAAATAAATCATAATGGCATACAATCAAGGATATGGCGGTGGATATAATCCCCAAGGATATCAACAACAACAACAAGGTTATGGTGCACCACCACCTCAACAAAGTCCATACACTAGTTACAGACCTCAAGCTGGAGGTGGTTATCCCCCACCTCAACAAGGAAGTTACCCACCACCCCAACAAGGCTATGGTGGACAAAGACCTTATGGGCGTAAGTATAACAGTCTTACGTGTTTTATATATTTATCATCCAATAGCCCCACCAGGAAGTGATCCCCAATTATGGAATTGGTTCACAGCAGTTGATACTGATCATTCGGGTCAGCTGTCTGTAGATGAACTTCAACGTGCTTTAGTCAATGGTGACTGGAGTCCATTCAACATTGAAACTGTTCGTACTATGGTTAACATGTTTGATAAAGGTAGTTTAGGAAATGGCGCGGATAAATGGGAATCCACTCACTTTTTTTGTTTACAGATAACAGTGGTACTATCGATTTCAATGAATTCGCTGGATTATGGAAATACATTGAGGACTGGAAAAGATGTTTCCAAACATTTGATGCTGATAACTCGGGCAATATTGATGTTGTTGAGATGAGAAACGCATTAAAGACATTTGGTTATAACTTGTCGGACCAGTTCATTCGTGTTTTAGTGCAAAAATTCGATAAATATGGTAAGCACACATACACACACACATGGTCTTGAGAATTCGCAATAAATAATAACACACTAGGTCATGCTGCAGGCAAAGGAAACATTACTTTTGACAACTTTGTTCAAGCATGTGTTACTGTAAAGACACTCACAGACTCCTTCAGACAATTTGATACAGACAATGATGGCTGGATCCAAATCAACTATGAACAGGTAAAAGTGCACACATTGAATTCCTGGACTTTTATGTATTAATATCTTTATAGTTCTTGGAATTGGTCATTCGCCAACGAACCTAATGCATAAGAGAAAGAAAAAAATAAAATAAAATGTATATAAATAAATTTCGGCTGTGTAAGTTGTGCTACAATGCTCAAAAAAAGAAACAGAGTTCACAAATGTAATAACAGAGGGGTTGGGTTGTAATCGAATGATAGATCAAAAATGACTATAATAGAGCTTCAAATGCTACAATATGTACACTTGGTATGACAGTTACATGAGACCAATCTTTGTCTTTCATCGAATGCATGATTCAACAGCCTTCTTGTGACAAGCTTTTGTGACTGATGAGGACAAGGAAAAAATTTTTTCAACTTGCTTGCAAAACTATAAAAAGCTTGTAAAAGTTTGCAAATTTTTCTTTTTTTCTTAATCAAAAAAGTAAGAATGCAGCCACGATGGAACGTTTTGTCATTTATTTGGCCTCAGCGCTTCATTGCCAGGAATCTTTCGATTTCTACGCATCCAAGAACGACTGTCTTCCTCGCCCTTTGGGCGGAAACGGTATTCCTTTGTCATTCATTTGATTTGTGGGATATCGTGCCGACAGGAGACTAAATGTCACATTTTTATTTAAAGAAAACGAAAATCCCTTTTACCGAGTATTTTTTTTTTGTGTTTTGTGTCATTTCCGAACATTGTTATTCTTAAATAGAACTAGTACATTGAGAGCGGTTTTTGAGGGACTTACCTTTGAGTTATCATACCATAAAAAGACGCGTCAAGTCAATAAAAGACAACTAATGGACAGGACTTTCCTCCCTGCCTTCTTACTGCTACTGCTCTTTTTTTGTGAGAAAGGAAAACTCGTACATTCTTCAATTCTGGCCTTAAATTGGTTCATATTGCTAAGCGAAAGAGCTTCTTTCTGCTAAAAAAAAATCCTTTTATAACCATCACTTTTTTATTCTGATATTAAGCAATGGAAGTAAGAGATAAGCGTGCTGCTTTAGAAGATCTTGATAA
Source organism: Gilbertella persicaria (assembly GCF_025201335.1). Classification (NCBI taxonomy): domain Eukaryota; kingdom Fungi; phylum Mucoromycota; class Mucoromycetes; order Mucorales; family Choanephoraceae; genus Gilbertella; species Gilbertella persicaria. The sequence goes on from NW_026251966.1 coordinate 405,939, forward strand.
CGAGTCCAACAAAAAGAGCAAGCTCAATGATGAGCAAGACCTAGAGATCTGGGAACACATCAACCTCGACAAACTCGATATAAAAGCATTATACAGATACATCAAGCTAAAGGAGAGCAATGTCCATGTGACAAACAAAGATGGCTATAGCCTACTTTACTTGGCAGCCTACAACAAGAATGTAGAAGCTTTACGGATCTTACTCCTACAGCCCAACATGGATGTCAATAGATTGAATGGACCTCATCACGAAATAGCTCTCCATGCAGCATGCTCAAAAGGGTTATTTGATGGTGTCGAGTTATTGATTGATAATGGTTCAAAACTCGACGTCAAAGACTCTCTTGGTCACACACCACTTACCAATGCCATCTTTTCCAACTCATTGGCTTGTGTTGAACTGCTCTTGTCAGCAGAGAAAGGTGCTGATGTAACAGTGACTGATGAACAAGACAACAATCTATTACATTTAGCTGCTACTAACAACTTTTCGACGTGCATTCCACTCTTAGTTCAAAAAAGAGTTCCTATTGACGATCACAATCAACGTGGATTATCACCATTGGCTATTGCCATCAGTTTTGGATTCATAGAAACAGCCTTTGTCCTTATTGATAATGGTGCTGATGTGAACGGAAAGACGCATTTTGCCACTGTACTTCATCATGCAGTTACTTGGAATCGACTCGAGATCATCAAAAAGTTAGTAGAAAAGGGCTGCAACCCTAATGTGGTCAACATGTTAGAAGAAACACCACTGTATTTAGCAGTGCAGCAACGAAAAATTGATATTGTACGATATCTGATAGAAGAAGCAAAAGCAGATCCATGTTACATGCTTCATAATCCTAACAATACAACCAACTTGCCATTACTTTATGCAGCAAATCATGGCTATACAGAAATGAGCAAACTCTTGCTCACGCCAAGGACATCGACGTTCTTTATACAAATCTCAGCAGACATGAGTCAGAGAGTAGGGCATCAAGCAACTGAAGATTATTTAAGGAAGAGTTTGACTCAACAATCAATGGAAGATGCTACACCAACACCAACTACTACAGTTAATAACACGAATAGTGAAAAAGATGATGATGTTGCTTTCGCGTCTCTCTTCAATACGTTTAGTGACGAAGAATAAAGATGTGTTGTTCCTCTCTACAAAGTAAAATACATGTTCGCATGCCTGCAATGTTGTGAGTTGTGAGAGTTGGTTATTTATTGTCAATAATAACAAAACTGTTTAGATCTCGGCGAGTTCACGGAGACGACGAACAGTAGAACGGACAGTGGCAGCGGCAGTAGTACTATTTAAAAGATGAGTATTTGGTTTTCTACCGAAAAGTTAAATGAACTTACGAGACGGTGTAAGCACCACCAGCCAAGGTCTTCTTACAACCCTTGCACTTCCAGATACCAACGGCAGTACGCTTGACAGCATCCTTACCACAGAAAGTACAGGTGTACTTGGAGTGTTGGGTGATTTCCATCTTCTTGACAGTCTTTCTGAGAGAGGCACCATAACGGGTACCATATTTACCGGTGATTCCGACCTTCTTAGTACGCTTAACCTATATTTTGATGATGTGTTGGTTGGCTGTTTGATGGATGGATGGATGTTGAGTCTCTTACCATTACGAAATATAAGTTCGTTCAAAGAGAAGGTTTAATGCTTCACGCCAGTTCATTTCTATTTTGGTTCAATCTGGCACTTCGGAAGTTAAAATAAATAGGGGGGGGGAGGGAGGGATGGAAGAAAGTTAAAAATCCATATACACCAAAGTACAAAAAACCAAAAAAAGTCTATTTCTCTACTTGAGATTGCTTATTGAAACTAATTTTGTATGTTTAGAAGCCAAAAAGAGAAAAGGTAGCATAGGGCTCATTCAGAAAATGACAAAAAAGGGACAATTAAACACATTTGGTTATTTAAAAGAGAGCATCAATCTCTTGAAAAGTGACACTTCCTATGATCTCTCACAAGACTGTAAACAAGTTCAACAAAGTCATCATTATCTTTTCCGGGTCGGGTATTCATTTGGAAGCGGACCGAAAATATCATAATCATTATATTGACCCCCAACTTTCTTGCTTTACGATTATCAAAATAACAGGAGGTGCGGAATCACAAAACAAGTATACAGATATGTCCATGTAGAACCTCCTCTTACTCTTGAAGCATTATTACAATGGTAAGATTCTAGCCATCCATCCCTTTAAATAGTTCAATCCATCGATGATATACACCGTTTGATCAATTTATACCGAATATCAGCCTGTTTTACGATTTTTGACTTGATATTGCATTAAATACGATCAATGGAGGAAGTGGATTTGATTAGCCGCTTTTGACAGGCAATAAACTCATGCTGCATAATGCTAGACAATCTCGGTGGATGTTTTGAACTATTTAAAAAGAGAGAGAGGAGAGAGAGGAACACATGCGCATGCCTTACTGACAAAATGTGTATAGGCTGCCATCAAAGCTCACGAACTCCGCAACAAGAACAAGGCTGAACTTCTCAAGGTCCTTGATGAACAAAAGCAACAACTTGCTGCTATCCGTGTTCAAAAGGTCGCCGGTGGTAGAGTTCAAGAAATGTAGGTAAACTTGAAAGGAGACAGAGCAGAACATTTATGCATTAATGATAGTGGTGAAGCTCGTAAGAACGTTGCCCGTGTTTTGACTGTCATCAACCAAACTCAACGTGAACAACTTCGTCTTTTCTACCAAAAGAAGCGTTTCACTCCTCTTGATCTTCGTGTCAAGAAGACCCGTGCTATGCGCAGAGCTTTGACTCCTTTTGAAAAGTCCAAGAAGACTGTCCGTCAACAAAAGAAGGAAGCTCACTTCCCTATCCGCAAGTACGCTGTCAAGGCTTAATTTCTTCACAATAAACCTTACTTGCCCTCACATGCTTAAATAAGTATCTATGTACATTCACCATTTTGAGACAGAAAGAGTTGTTTCATTGTCTTTGTTCGTTTGGGTCTTTTGTTTTGTGTTTTTCCTTTCCAAGATTTACGAATATAATCAATTGACCTTGCTTGATATATAAAGCGAACTGGGGATTATCATGCAGATCAACATTACCCTTTTCCTTTCGTTTATATCCTTTACACTCCTTTACAGTTATGCTGGACCATAACGAATTAAACAAATATTTCACAAAATCTCAACAACAAGACATTATCGAGTTGAATGACATTTGCATGAAAACCCCTCCCGGGAGAATTAGAAAGCCCCGTGTTCGTAAATTCAAGCCAGGCTATATTCCTCGACCTGTCAACAGTTTCATGTCCTTCAGAACAGAGAAACAGTCCATCATCCGAAAGTTTTGTCCTACTGCAAACCACCGTGACATTTCAAAAGTTGTGGCTAAATGGTGGCATGAAGCTGACCAGAATGAAAAGTCTTATTTTGTCACAAAAGCAATCGTAGCTAAGCGCGCTCATACAGAAAGGTAGTTCATTATCATGGTACTCTTCTCATAAAATATATAGATATCCAGACTATGTCTTTCGTCCCAAATCAAAGAACACAAAAAAGAAACGCAGCAAGAAACATGGCATCAATGCTTCCCCTGTTGATCTAGAATCTCAAGTGGATCAGGACAAGAGCAGCAGCGAAAATGCTCTGCTTTACACGGACAGTATCCTCTATGAAACTCAAAATACGCTTCCTCAAAACAATGGACAAGCCTATTTTGATTTTATGTTTCAAAATATTAACAGTGATCTTAATTGCCTTCATGTTATCAATGATAATGAGCAGGTCAGTAACTTCAGCCATGTTAGCAACAATAGCCTTGATCCAGACTATAACACTTTATACAAACTGCCTTATCCGTCTATGCTTCCTTATGATCACCATACAGATAATGTCTTTCATCAAGCCTTTACTTTCACATCTCTTTTTACTGATATGGATAACTATGCCATGCTCGATTCAACCACTCTGGATCAAAACCAACTCTCCTTTGACAGCAATGTTGCACCTAACGAAACACCTGCCTTAGACTTCTCTAAGTCACCTACTACATATGGTCAAGTTGAATCCATAACATCTTTTGGTACACCAATTACCTTCAATAACTCTTTTACTAAATCAGAAAGTTTTGATGGCATTTTCGATGTCTTTTCTGACTACAGTCTCTCAAGCAATCACTCTTCTTTGATTTATGAAAATAATACTATGGACAATACTTTTAACTTTGACAGTGGAGTGATGAAATAGACACAGAAAAAAAAAGAGAGCCTGCTATCATTTTTGACACCCAGTCTTTTTTTGTAGAACAATAAAACTTAACAAGGGGAATGTTTATTTTTCTATTCTTCCCTCTTTTTGTTTCTTAAACCTTTTGTGGCTATACAAAATGACAGTAAAGTTACCAGAACCCAGAAATACAGAACATTATAAGAGAATTCTTTTTCAATTTACAGAAGAATGTAATTCATTTTACAGTTAGCATAGTACTAAATATATACATATATTTTTTTTCCCACAGTGTCGTCAAAAAATGTATTTCTGCGTTTACCAGACTCTTTTACACCACTTGAGCGCATGCTTCTCCAAGCAACAGGCAATTTACAGCGTATTCTCTCTGCTTACTACAATGTCCCGAGTCAAGTCAAGATCATCAAGAATGAGACTGTCCCTTCTGCTGATACTCCTTATATGCAATTTGAAAGAAAGATTGTCATGTATTTTGGAAACAAACTTGCCTATGAAGCCGATTCTATTTTGACAGTCAAAGATAGTGCTGTGCTGGAATTAATAGAGAAGCATAAATATGGTCTCGGTCAAATCTTTGGGTAAAGAAATTGTTATTTGACAGCTCATCATTTTAATTTTCAAATACAGTCACACGCACAGATCTCCAGATTTTGTATTACATGCTGTTGGTAGACATGGTAATGCACCTGGTGCTAGTTTCTGGCGTGATTATAGCCTAACAGTACCTGACGTCTTGGACTGTTTTATTCGCGAGACATTTGTCGAGGGATTGTTTGACAAATACGACGGTGATAAGAATGATGGTGTTATTTGGTACGATACAAATTAAACTCCTCAAATAGAACTTGCGAGAAAGAAAAGTGTGACTTGTGAAAACAATGAATTTCCATACTATTCCATCGTAAAAAAAAAAAAAAAAAAAAAGAAAAAAAACAATATAAAAAGTAAATATCATCACAATAAACGCACCTTTTTCCTTTTCTTTACTGTATTTTCTTTTACAACAATGTCTGCCGAAACCGAGACCTTTTCCTTCCAAGCTGAGATTTCTCAGTTGATGAGTTTGATCATCAACACCTTCTATTCCAACAAGGTATGTCATATTATATTGTCTTTGACGCGGTTTATTCACAATTTTATAGGAAATCTTCTTGCGTGAATTGATCTCCAACTCTTCTGATGCTTTGGATAAGGTTCGTTACCAATCTTTGACTGATCCTTCTGTCCTTGATGCCGAAAAGGAACTCTACATTCGTATTACCCCTGACAAGCAAAACAACATCTTGTCTATCCGTGATACTGGTATCGGTATGACTAAGGCTGACTTGGTTAACAACTTGGGTACTATTGCCAAGTCCGGTACTAAGGCTTTTATGGAAGCTTTGTCTTCTGGTGCTGATATCTCCATGATTGGTCAATTCGGTGTTGGTTTCTACTCTGCTTACCTTGTTGCTGATAAGGTCCAAGTCATCACCAAGCACAACGACGATGAACAATACATCTGGGAATCTGCTGCTGGTGGTTCTTTCACCATTACCCGTGACACCGTCAACCCTTCTATTGGTCGTGGTACTGAAATGCGTCTCTTCATGAAGGAAGATCAAGTAAGTATTTAGCGTAGTAAATTATTTTTTTATTGACATGGGGTCCTTCTTTTTAGCTTGAATACCTTGATGAAAAGAAGATCAAGGATATCGTCAAGAAGCACTCTGAATTCATCTCTTACCCCATTCAACTCGTTGTTGAAAAGGAAGTCGAAAAGGAAGTTTCTGATGACGAAGAGCCTGCCTCTGAAGAAGGTGCCAAGATCGAAGAAGTCACTGATGAAGATGATAAGAAGGATGAAAAGAAGAAGAAGACCATCAAGGAAACTGTCACTGAAAACGAAGAGTTGAACAAGACCAAGCCTCTCTGGACTCGTAACCCTGAGGATGTCAAGCCTGAAGAATATGCCGAATTCTACAAGGCCCTCTCCAACGACTGGGAAGACCACTTGGCTGTCAAGCACTTCTCTGTTGAAGGTCAACTTGAATTCCGTGCCATCCTCTACGTTCCCAAGCGTGCTCCCTTCGATATGTTCGAAACTAAGAAGAAGAGAAACAACATCAAGTTGTACGTCCGTCGTGTCTTCATCATGGATGACTGTGAAGATTTGATCCCTGAATGGCTCAGCTTCGTCAAGGGTGTTGTTGACTCTGAAGATCTCCCTCTTAACATTTCTCGTGAAATGCTCCAACAAAACAAGATCTTGAAGGTCATCCGTAAGAACTTGGTTAAGAAGTGTCTTGAAATGTTCCAAGAAATTGCCGAAGATAAGGAAAACTTTGACAAGTTCTACGAAGCTTTCAGCAAGAACATCAAGTTGGGTATCCACGAAGACTCTCAAAACCGTGGTAAGCTCGCTGACTTGTTGCGTTACCACTCTACCAAGTCTGGTGATGAAACTACTTCCTTCAAGGACTATGTCACACGTATGCCCGAGAAGCAAAAGAACATCTACTACATCACTGGTGAATCTCGTGCTGCTGTTGAAAACTCTCCCTTCCTTGAAGGTTTCAAGAAGAAGGGTATTGAAGTTCTTTTGATGACTGACCCCATTGATGAATACGCCACTACTCAACTCAAGGAATACGAAGATAAGAAGTTGGTCTGTATCACCAAAGATGGTCTTGAACTCGAAGAAGATGAAGAAGAAAAGAAGGCTCGTGAAGCTGAAAAGGCCGAATACGAAGACCTCTGCAAGTCTGTCAAGGAAATCCTCGGTGACAAGGTTGAAAAGGTTGTCCTCTCTTCTATGTTGACTGACTCTCCTTGTGTCTTGACCACCGGTCAATTCGGTTGGTCTGCCAACATGGAACGTATCATGAAGGCTCAAGCTCTCCGTGATTCTTCCATGTCCAGCTACATGGCCTCCAAGAAGACTCTTGAACTTAACCCTGGTCACCCCATCATCAAGGCTCTTAAGTCCAAGATCTCCGCTGATGCTAATGACCGTACTGCCAAGGACCTCGTTACTTTGTTATACGAAACCTCCTTGTTGACTTCTGGTTTCTCTCTTGATGACCCTAGCTCTTTCGCTACCCGTATCAACCGTATGGTCTCTCTTGGTCTCTCTATTGACGAAGATGAACTCGCCACTGCTGATGAACCCGCTACTGAAGCTGCTGCCGAAGACAACGCCGAAGTCTCCAAGATGGAAGAAGTTGATTAAATTGTATGATGTCTTTATTTTTTCTTTTTCTGTATACTCTTTATTTGTTTATTCTTGATTCTTTTATAAAACTAGCAGACTCAAAAGAGCCTGCTTTTATTTGTTGTAATAAATCAGTGCACTTATAGCACTACCCTTAAAATTTGTAAATAAAAGAATGAAATCGCTTTTCTATCACTTAAAAGAACATGGAACTTGTAAATCATGATGGCATCAAATTGATGTCGAGGACTTTTAATTTTTGATTATAAAAGGCTTGGTATTGAACAATAATGCGCTATACTTTTCTCTTTTACTTTTCTCCATAAGAATGACTGCTGCTGCTGCTCCTCCTCCTGCAACAAATGGACCTGTTATTGCTGGCTATTTTGCAAACTGGCAAGTTTTTAAACACTTGACCAGACTGATCTTGAACTAATCTTGACACAATAGGGGAATTTATGACAGAAAGTACAACGTAGTAGACGTTGCTGTTCAAGCCAACAAACTTACCCATATTCTCTATGCATTTGGTAATTTACAAGAAAATGGTCAAGTAATCTTAGGTGTAAGTAAATTGAACCAACTATTTTTTTTTGTTTAATTCTCGACATAGGATAGTTATGCAGACAAAGAAAAGCATTTTCCTGCAAGTAAGAACGTCATATCACTCGAAATAGCATGCTTAACTCAACACTAGATGAATGCGTTAATGGTAAAGCTGATAGTTGGAACGACCAAGGCAATAATCTATATGGCAATTTTAAGCAATTTTATTTACTTAAACAAAAGTATCATCATCTTAAAGTATCGTTGAGTGTAGGTGGTTGGACTTGGTCCAAGAATTTTGCAACAGTTGCTAGTGATCCAGCAAAACGTCAGCGATTTGTTCAGAGCAGTATCAAGCTAATCTCTGATTTTGGTCTGGATGGTCTAGACATTGACTGGGAATATCCAAAAGATGACAGGGAAGCATTTTTCTACGTGCATCTACTTTATGAAATGCGCATTGCTTTGGATATTTATCAACAACAATGTCAACAGCTAAATCAACCTCGCTTACTCTTGACAGTCGCTGTTCCCTGTGGCCCTGAACACTACCGAAAACTTCGGTTAGCAGAAATGGAACCCTACGTTGACTTGTTTTATCTGATGGCCTATGATTATGCAGGTTCTTGGGATGCCAAGACAGGCCATCAAGCCGCCATGTTTGGAGGGGCTTTAAATACAGACCAAGCTGTAAATGACTACCTGGCCTTTGTGCCTCCTCACAAATTAGTAATAGGTTTGCCCATGTATGGTCGTGGTTTCTCAAACACAGATGGGCCAGAATGTCCCTTTCAGGGCATACCTAAAGGAACATGGGAAGAAGGTCAATTTGACTACAAGTGTCTTCCTAAGCCTGGAGCAACAGAATACAATGATCATCAAAGAATGGCTTCATGGTCTTACGATCCTCATGCCCGAGAGTTCATTTCTTACGATACCCCACAAATTATTGCCACTAAGTGTAACTATATTCAACAAAGGCATTTGGGTGGATGTATGTTCTGGGAGCTTAGTGCTGATCATCCTCCTAATGATCCTCGTAATTTGGTAAATACTGTTTATGAAGCCTTTGGTAGACAAACAGACCAAATGCCTAATCATTTGGACTACCCAAAAAGCGAATACGATAACCTAAGAAATCATATGAATTAAAGCATAACAAACAAACTGTTTCAACCTTTTCTTTTATGTAACATCAAAGGGGGATTGTGTATCGTTTTTTTTTCTTCTCTATTATTTTCTTATGAACTTTGATCCTTATCCAGTCAACTCTTATGTCTCTATTCGTCACAATTTTGAACGACAAAGTTCTGGACAAGAACTTGATTTATTTGGCATCAATGTTATCCGAAGTTCTTTTGAATCACAAACAAGTAAAGAACAAGAAAACGAATACACTAATTTATATATTTTAGAGTTCATTAGGATAGTCTGTCTTATATCATTCAGTCAGCTTTTATGCACTACCTGTTTGACACTTATGTTTCTACATTTTGGATATTGGTATGAAACTAGGCAAGTGATTGTTAATTTTTGGGATAAACAACTTATGCCTGATTTTAGTAAATGCATGATACTGATCATGTTAATTCCAGCCACATTGTTGCTCATTATTCTGGCATGGCAATTATGGACACAACATCATCAAATTTCAGTCACAAGCCGTGCTATTTTACTGTTTATATACTCATTCCTCATGGTATTTGTTCTTGCGAATTTTGGTGAGTAACATATTTCTTATGACTTTGTGCTAATTCATATTTATTAGTGGCTAGTTTCTTTCAGGAACATGGTGTGATGGTACTTACACTGTCATGCTTTGGCGTATTAAGCAATATTGTCTATACATGTCAATCAAAATTTCATTTTCAAGGCCCAAAACCAATGTAAGTGCATCCATATAAAGAACGCCATCTATATATGCCTTGTTTAAATAAAGATATGCATGTGCAATCATAAAGTGTTTGTAGCATCGCCACAGTTTGTGTTATCTCGGTTGGGTTACGCAGGATGTATCAATTAGACCCTGTGCAAATTCTTGGCCCTGTCACCTTCTCAAGTCTTGTTTCGGTCTATCTGATTTTGGAGCTCTACTATGCAATGAAAACCATGACAGGCAGTGATTATATTCTTGCCAACTTGTCTCTTTACACTGATTTGGCTTACCCAATCCATGGACTACATCATGTATGTGAACTCTGGGATGATATTGACAACTTTCCTGAATACTTTAATCCCGACATCAATTAAAATCTAAAAATATATTCGAATGCTGTTTTTGGCATATTCCTCATTTTAACAAGATATCATCAAAATGGAACATGAAGAATTGTTCATTTGGCATAGCCCAACAGTTAAAGTGGTCAAATAATATACCATAATTAAGCATAAATTAACGATAAGAGGTATTTTACTTAAATATATATATATACAAGTGCATGCTGATAAGATATAAAGAAACCACAAGATTTAACGGAAACGAAGATAGAAATTCACAACCAAAGCACCCACTAAAAGAACACAAAGAACAGCAGGACCCCAAAGATCGTCATAACGACCAACAATACGGCGATTGATCATCCTAATAAAAACAATGAGATACATTATCAAAAAAAAAAAAAAAATAGAAAATAAAGAATTACTTACCAAGCACGCTTTTCGAATTGGAACAATGCATAAATTGCAACAGCAGCAGAAATACCAATAAACAAAGCACCTGCAATACGTGACACTTGGTCACCAAAGTTAAGCAAGTTCAAAGCAACAGTCAGCAACAAAGCACAGAACTGAAGCCAAGAAATAAAAGTACGTTCATTTGAGAAGAAGACCTTGGGTTCAACCTTGACTTTCTTAACAGGAATAATACCGTTGGGATCATTAGGGTCTTTGACATACATGCCAGAACTTTCAAACAGTCGTCTAGCAGCACTGCTAGATGGGTCTATATCTAAACGAATATCACCACGAGAAAATACAATAGCTTCACCCAAATTGCCTGCTTCTCTGTCTTTGCGCTTGATGCGTTTTTCGCTCAAGGGACCATAATTAAGAGGATCATCACCCTTATGAACAAGTGTTGATTTCATACGATGAGGTCTGTTATCCCATACTGTCGTGTCGGCTCGATTCAAGCCATTTGTGTTCACATACATGAATTGCTTGTTGGGATTGAACATATTGCTTTGTACATATCGTTCATCTGATTGTCCACTGTGAGAAGAATCCATACTTCTTCTGACTTGCTGAGCTGATTCTTGAACAATTTCCATACGCAATTCTTCAGCTTCCATTGCACGACGGTATTGACCATCAATTAAAGGCTTAAACGATTTAGATCGAGTCAAACCAAAATTAGTGTTACGAGGCTTGCGAATATCTATTTCCATCTCGGATAACCACCAAGGCAATAAAGGAATGCGATCACGGAATAAGTAAGAAGCACCATGCAAATATTTAGAGAAACGAGGCACTTCATGTACCAAGTGAGATTCTAACAATTTTTTGAGCCATGAAGGTGTTTTCTTTTCAATCTTGGATTCCAAGACAGCATAGGGAAAGCGCAAAACTTCAGTTTCATCCAAATAGCTAAAAGGATAGTCAATGCCAACATCTGAACGACGCCATTCGTTAGGTGCTCTACGAATTTGACCATCAAAATTGTCTTCACGAATAAAAGTCAAGTCGTTATCGATATTGATGCGAACAGTAGGGTCATCAGGCAGTTGAAATGCTGTACGGTTATAAAAGACTCGGCAAACAGGATTCAAGTGTTTTTCTTTGATCGATTGTTGAACACCCGCGGCAACGAATTTACAATCTTCAACAAATTTAGAATCGAGGCCTTTAGATCCGAGTCGGTTAGCAAATTCGTCAGCAGTGAGCTTGCAGCTAATGAACTTGTGTACGTCTTCACTCAAGAGTGGAATACGATCTTTAATAGAAGCACCATCTACCCAGTTTGCTTTGTGCGTGCTGCGTTCAGCATACACTTCCTTGGCTGTAGTAGGACCATGCCATTTAAAGCGAATAGCTTCTCCGCCCTCGTCTCTTTGTAAAAGACTGGTGTAAAGACCAAACTCGTCATTATCAAGGTAGACACTAGAAACAGCAGAATCAGAAGCTTCATAGCGTTTTTCCTTATTAAAAATAGAAACAGGCAAGTGAAGCATGATGATGGATTTGACTTCAGTAATATTGTCGGGGTGAATCCAGTATTTTGTTGTGCCTTTTTCATCAGAAGAAATAGTAGAATCTGCAGCACTTAAAGAGCTTTGTGGACGAGGTTTTCCCCTTTGTCTACACAACTCGTGAAGAGCTGAAATAAAGACAATGGCTACATCGAATCGTTGTTTATCTAATGGTCTGCTTCGTAGTTGAGGAATAAAATCTTGCTTAAGGTTAAGTCCAGTCCATTTGTCGTGTTTTTTAATGATTTTTTGAAAGCCAATGTAATTCAATCGAGTGAATTTGGCCAAGTCGTTAACATCAAACAAAACTTCTGTTAATGCATCGTCCATGATGGTCCAATTTTGATCTGAGGACCAAGTAGGGTTATTGATAAACGTTTGAATTGTACGTTCACAATAACTGATTCTAGCTTCTACTTCACCTAATTTTGCTGACACAAAATCATATACTTTTTCTAATTCGTTCTCGAGTTTTCTAACAAATTCGTCTTCGTCTTCGCCGTTCCATTTATGGTCAGCTTGTCGAGTTTTTAGTTCTTTTTTAAGCATGTCATAGGAAATATAGGACAAGCGCCATGGTGGAAAAATTTCTTGTTGTAGGTGCTCACCAAACTTCATTTTGAGAATAAAGAAGAAAAAAAAAGGGCGGTTTTTTTTTTCTTGAATATAAAAAAAAAATAGTTTAAGAAGCCGATGCTTGATTCATGACCAATAAATATATTTACCATTATTTATAAACAATCCCCAAGAAAAGCAAACCCCGAGTCTTTTTTAGAAACACATGTGGTATCGTTCCAACCTTGTGCGACTCCTATTTTTAATAAAAGAAGGTTGTGCAAGAAAAAACTGGTAAACGAACTATCTCTTCTATTTTACCAATGATGTTAAAAATAACCAAAATATTCTTAGACAGGCCAAGCTTTCTCTCTCTCTCTCTCTCTCTGCTCAGCCGCTAGAAAAGTAATACAAGAAAAATGAGCACCGCAAGGTTTCACGTCTCACATCATCATGATTTTCTCTTGCTTAACCATGGTTCGCTTTTCGGTAAATCATCTTCAGGAGCTTAAATAATTTTATTGTACGAAGAAAATCATATAGACAACAATGAAGAAAAAAATAGGGGGAGAAGTTTACATTGCATCAGTTGCTGTAATGTTTGTCCCAAGGTAACCAGTGTTTGTAATTGGAGTATTGTATCTCAAAGCAAAATTGAGCTAATAAAGAATAAGTTCTCTTTTTTAGTCATATAAACAAAAACTTACTATGAGAGCACCTACTAAAAGGATACACAAAAAGACTGGGCCAAAAATATCATCATAGCGCAAATGCGGTTTATGAATGATACGATATGCACGCCATCTAGAGAAACCAAAAGAATAAAAAGCAAACAGAAAAGCAATACCGAAAAACACACCACCTATGATCTTGTTGATAGTATCACCAAAGTTCATTAACGTCAGAGCTGCAGTCAGGAGAATAGCAGCAAAATTGAGCCATTGAATAAACGTACGCTCATTGGCGAAAAATAGCTTAGGCTCTGTAGTTGCCTCACTTTTTTCTTTGTTCTTTTTCTTTTTGATTCCTTCTTCTAAATCTTTGTTAGAATGAGCATTGTCAACATGAGCTTGCCCTGGTTTTTCATTGGATGGATGTTGTAAGGAGGAGACAAGTTTATCTCCCATCAAGTGTTCAGTAGAACCCGTTTCAATATGATCTGTTGTGTGGCGACTGATGATCGGAGATGCATTAGACCAAATAGGGTCATCAAAAGGATTATTGACTGATAATCTTAGAGTAAGACTTGATTTCTTTTGGTTGCTTTTCTTCAAAAGAGATAGCTCTTTAAGTTTTGACTCCAAGTATCCAACACGACATTTGCCATCTATCCAGGGCTTCATATGTTTAGATTGAGATAAGGCTGTAAAGTCGCCTGTAGGTTTTTTGGTGTTACGTATATCAAGCTTCAGCTGGCTAGTCCACCATGGCAGCAGAGGAAGTTGTGTGTTCCAGAGGCTAGCGATTCCTTGCAAGTACTTGGAAAAGCAAGGCACCTCATGTACCAATTGAGATTCTAGCAGGCTAGTTAGCCAGTGAGGAGGATCTTGTCCATAAAATTTAATTTCGAGAATGGCATAGGGAAACTTGTAAACCTCGGCATCCTTTGGTTTGATCAGGGGCTTACACCAAGTATTGGATTTTGAATCTTCCTGCGTATAACACAAGTCCGTATCAAGTATCATTTGAAAGTACTGGTTTCCTGGAGACTGGAATACGCTGCGATGATGACTCATACGTAGTGTTGGCTTCAATTGATTTTCAGAAATAGATGTTTGAATGCGAGAAGCAACAGCAAGATTTTCTTTTGTGATGTGTTTTCCAGTAACAAAGGCGCCCATTTGATGGATATCAATCGTAAAAGAGTCTTTTGTTAAGGTGCCGTCTTGATGAGTTGTTTTTCGTTCAACAAGCATATCGTTAGCGTTGTACCATCGAAAGCGAAGGGCTTCAGCATCAGGATCTCGCTGAAGACGAGCCTGATACAAGTCAAACTCACTATTGTCTAAATAGATACTCGAGACAGGTTCCGTAGATTCGAGTAAGGGTAGATGAAACAATAAAATGGCTTTTAATTCATTGATGTTATCATAATGCACCCAATATTTTGCAGAGATGCTTTGATTTAGTCCATTCAATGCCTTTTCTTCCAAACAAAAGTCATACAATGTAAATACTTTGGTAAGTAAAATGTCAAACCGCTGTTTGTCAAGCTGTTTTGATCGAGTGATATCCAATAGCCATTGTTGAGCATTGTAATGCGTATGCATATCATGTTCTTTAATCAAGGCTTTTAATGCGATAAAATTATATCGAGTGTAGCTACAAAGGTCTTGTATATCATTGAGTATATCTTTCAAAATAATAGCTGCATTTTTTGTTTGTCGAGATAAAGTTCTTTCGCAATAAGCTACTCGAGATTCAATTTCCCGCTGCATTCGATTGATGAAAGATTCAACTTTATCTGCTTCTGAATAAATGATGTGCTTGAAGTGTTGTTCATCAACATTGTTCCATGCTTTCTTCTCTTGAATTCGTTGCTTGATATCATTGAAAGTAACGTACTCTGATTTCCAGTGCTCAATGATACTTTCTTTCATCTCTAGTCCAAAGCTCATTAAAATTTGAGGAAAAGAAGAAGAGAAAAGCAAGAAGGAGAAAATGTATTTTTAGGTACACAATGGCTCGGTTTACAAGTATTCATTTTTCTCTTGATTCCGTGTAACAAAATGTTAATTGGATACTACTATTTTGTAAGCAATCTGAACAGAGTACAGGGAACCAAAGCCTATTCGAAGAGCAACGATTCAACTGTAAATGATTTCTGCTGCTGTTTCAGAGACTGTTTACCTTTTGTATTTGCAAGCAAATTCAAGGACTTTATTAGATAACATAGTATTGCTAAAAAAAACGATTGCATAAGCAAAAGAAGAGATTGGAAGAAACAAGTAGTCAATACTTGTGTATTCAGTTAGTGTTCATTGTTGAATTCTCTAAAAGGCCTTGGACATGCTATATGCAAAGTATCAATTATACTAACTTAGTCAGAGATTGAATCTGCTTTTTTTGCTTCAGATCCCAGAGAGGTAATGACTGATGAACTTTCTTAATTTATTGCGATTACATCTGGATCTATTGATACAGTCTGTCGAAATCATACTGCATTACTTGATTCAGGTACAATTGCATATGTGTGCTGCTACCACTTCATAAGCCTTGGCGGCAATCAAAATCCATTATTATGCAGCCACATGAAAAAGGATTGTCATAAGCTATTTAGACACTAACCATATGTTTTTGTATTTGCTTATGTAGTTTATCTTTCCCTAAAGCCTCCAACAAACCATTGAAAGATGGTTTTAGAAAGTTGGGTGACTATAACTGAGCCTGAATAATGGTCAGGGAACTCACCAGAGTATAAAAACAGGTTCTCACCTCTTTTTTCTCTTTTGCAGCGCGTTTGTTTTCTGTCCTTTTAGGACAATGTACCAAACGTATCTAGGGGGATTTATTGCCTGGGTGCAAGTGCATTCTCTGTCGCTAAACGGGTCTTTGCCGAATTTGATAGAGAGTAAAACAAAGGTGTGTAGAGGGTTGGCTTATGGTCCTGTTTGAGGGGGTGTTCCATCTTAGTTATGCGTACTGGCAGTCCAAGTCCAAATATTCCCAACAATGGAAGGTTACTGGGATTGATAGTCATTCGCCTCTTCTTTTGTGAATGCCTTTTAGAGGGGGGCTATTTTCGTCTGGCGGCTAGAGTAGTTCCTGGAAACAAATACTCGTAGTATTTGACTAAAGTACCAGTTTCTTTTTATCTTTTTATTCAATAAAATATATACTAGTATTTAGAATAATCATGTGCTCTTTTTGCCTTTCATTTGTTACATAGCACTAACGACAGAAGTATTAAGTATCATTAAATTAGCAGCCAAAGTCAGTGGCCCCAAGTTGTGTATTTAATATTTGTTCCACCTTGCAGTATGCTTAGTCATATGATTCGATAAGCGAGAAAATAGTCAATTCTATTGAAGAGTTGTACGGAAGATTAAAAGAAAAACACTGTTAAAAGAAATACCTCCCTAAGCAATCAAACTACAAAGCTTCCTACTCAATCTAAACTTTGGATCTTATACCTTTTATCGATGCAATTGTTGAAATAGATCACCACATAAAGAAAGCTAGTCTTAAATATAAATATTTGTTTTTATTTTCCATCCAAATCTTGGAATATACGAGCTCTTGCTTCTTCATAAGCAGTCTTTCTTTCTTCCAATGTCATATTTTTTCTATCCAATTTAGCTTGTTCTTCATTCGTGGTTGAAGAAGCACGCGAAGATGGACTACTTGATCCAGCAGAACGACGCATAATCTTGAATTGAGGTGGAGGATCATTTGTGATTGGTTTCGTACTAACTTGTTCATCTGTAATATCTGGTAGTCGAACAGAAGGTCTAAAAAAAAACAAGTCAATCAAATCATTTAAACAGTACTATAGTTACAGTTCAGTCAACGTTGTCTTGCAAACATAGACACCTTTTCGCATGGCATCATGATAATGATTTAATTTATAATAAGGAGCTAGTTTGTGAACCATAAGTCGTTGGTACGAGTTCATGTTTGGCAAATCAAGACGAAGTCGCCTAATAATACATGAATATAATAATAGGTTGAATATGCTGTCTTACCTTTCGTCTTTAATAAATGCTTCAAATTCTAATTCTAATTTTAATAAAAACAATCTCTCTTGAGGTTTCTTGAGTAAATCGGTAATGAACTCGTCGGGTTCAGTAGGTGCTATAGGGTCATTGAATTCCTGTAGTTTCTGTATTGTAGGTACTTGATATACTTGTTGAGGCTGATAGTATGCAGGAATATCATTCAATGGCATCGTACTATGAGTAGAAAAAGGGCCATTATTGTATGGAGAGGGTGTATTTTTGTGGTATGCAGGTGAAAAAGATGATGATGATAATGGTGGTGATGATTGATATGAGAGATATGGGTTTACATATTGTTGTTGTGGTTGTTGTGGTTGTTGTTGTTGTTGTTGTTGTTGTTGTTGTTCATCTCGACTACTAGACATAGTATAAAAGGCTGTTGAGGACTAATAGTACGCGTTAAAATGGTTTGAGTGTCTAAAGTATATTTCTCTTACCATAAAAATTAAAGCAAGGTGCCCTTTAAGGGAAAAAAAGAAAAGAAAAGAAAAGGGGTTAGTCGCTTTTATCGAATCTAGCGAGAAAAAAAATTACAAGCCACACTGACATATTTACGCCCGGTCCTTGCCGCTATTATGCAACTTGCTTTTCTTTTTCTCTCTTTATCATGTCTCAAACACGCGTCAAAAGATGGGTTCCACTTGAGGCTAATCCAGAGGTAGTCTGACAGAGGAATAGCATATGAATTCAATTACTTGTACAAATAGGTCTGGAATAAGATAATTCATAAACTAGGTGTCAGTCCTAAATACAACTATGTTGATGTTTATGGTACTCCTCTATCACTTAAAAGTGTATTTACTGACCAAATTAGGATTTGATCCTGAATTGTTGGCCATGATACCAGCACCTGTTGAAGCCATGATTTTTTTATTTCCTCTTACTGAAACATATGAAAAATACAAAAGTGAAGAAGCAGCTCGCCTTCTCGAACATGAACAGAACATTGACCCTGAAGTTGTATTCTTTAAGCAGACCATTGAAAATGCATGTGGCATGATTGCATTGTTACATTCTATTGCAAACAGTCAAGAAGACATTGCAGGTAAAACAAGTATTATATTGTCTATTTGACTCATGCTTTACTTAGGCTCTGGCTTGTTTCATGATATTATCGAGAAAGCAAAAGGCATGTCTGTTGAAAAACGAGTAGATCTTTTAGAAAACTGCGCAGAATTAGCTACTGTTCATGAATCTGCTGCAAGTCAAGGCCAAACTGAGGTAAAAAAAAATAAAAAAATAAGTTATCAAGCGATGTTTAATCGAGTTATTAGGCTCCTGATAAAGATGATGATATTGATCTTCATTTCATTTGTTTTGTCAAAGTGGGCGATCATTTATATGAAATGGATGGTCGTAAATCGTTTCCTATTTATCATGGCAAATGCACAAATCTTGTTGAGGTAAAATAATAGAAATAAGCTTGGTGAATTGATTATTGTTTAGGGAGCTGTTGAAGTTATGCAACAATTCATGGCCAGAGATCCAGAAGAATCCAACTTTAGTGCTATTGCTCTTTGCAAAACAGAGAATGAATAAGTATTGAACTCTCGCATGAATAAAATATCTAAGACTTAATCATTTAACATGCAAACAGCCTTTATTCATGGTATTTTTTTTTCTCGTATGTTTATTGTATATATATATAAAAGAGTTTAAATGCCATAACGTTCATGTAAAGGTGTTCTTACTTCTGGTGGCATGGATGTCAGACCTTGTTGCCATTGAGCCTCACCAAACATATTTTTATAGCCCATCAAAATCTACAAGTAATGAGAATCATATTATATAGAGAACACTTACGTTGCCAAAGGATTCGTGTAAAGCAGGAGGGACATTTTGATAGTTAGCAACAGCAGTGCAGAAGGCAGGGAATTCCTTCACTGCTCCTTGAGGGTTCACCTTGATCATTTCACATAAACCACTGAAAGCAGATGACTTTTCCTCATTATCACGGATAGGTGTAAGAGCCATCAACCAAGGTTGAATGAATAATTCAAGGTGAGGAGCAACCATGGTGGGACAGACAAGACCAAGACGACCAATGGTGATAGCTACATTTTCCAAAAGTGTACGTTGAATTTGAGGGTTGGCCATGAGTGGGAAAAGACGTTGCAATAAATGATCAACATAGTCTCTGATCTCATTACCTATGCAAAAATAAGCAATACATTCTCTCTTTTTCTTTTTACTTTTACATACCCCATTTAAGAGCAATTTCACCAGCAGCCCAGGTTGCATTGTTACAAACTGACAAATGTTCTGCTTGAGGATCAATTTGTTGAAGAAGGAGTGGCATGAATTGAGGAACAACAGCACGGATATGTTCAAAGCATGAAATAGCAAGATCACCGAGTAAAGCATAGGTGGATTGACGGACTTCGGCAACTTCATCCTATATACATATATGGATCAATATGACTGTTGGTTATTTTTTCTCTCTCTCTCTCTCTCTTTTACCTGGATACAAAGAGACAAGAGTTGAACAACAGGAGGGTTGGTTGCTGCAACCAATGGTTCTGCATCAGCATTAAGAGCTTGAACAATACCTGAAAGTAAATCTAAAGCAACAATCATAAAGTCTTTATCAGGCTCCTCTACAGAAGGATCCAGGGCACTTAAACGGCATTCTTCCAATGTCTTGCAGACAAGAACAACACAACGGTTATAGACAGGTTCAGCAAAAGGCTTGAAACCCTTACCCAAAGCAGTTGTAACAGAAGAAAGGCACTAGAATAATATGAATATCTACATACGCATGTTGATATCTACCTCTAATAATGGGAAAAGATCAGTACTGTCATCAGAAATTTCTTGCCATTTGCTGATAAGAGGAGGCATGATCGTGTCAATGTATTGTGTGTTATTCAAAACTTCGCCTACAACATCGGCCAATGTACCAACGGTATCATACAAAAGCAATAAATTTCTATGTTGGTATTTGGTGAAAGCGTTACAGAGTGTTGTGAGGATAGGTTGAAGATAAGGAATTAGATCGGCACCAGCTTCTTCTTCAAGTAAAGAGAAGGATGAACAAGCGGCTTCTTGAACACGCTTATTGTTGTCTAAAATACGTTGCAAAAGAACTTGAACAAGAGGTTCAAGGTAATGTTGACGAGCTTCAGGACTTTGTCTAGCATTTTGAACAATCCAAGTACAGTATCTACCAAGAGTCCAACATGTAATTGATCTGACAAGAGGCTAAATCGCATGTTAGTCTTATCACTCTATGCGTTTTTCTTACCTTGGGATCATTCAAGTTATTGAGTAAATAAGGCACTAATTCAGGGAGATGAGGAGCAATTTCTTGCATACCACCTTCTGCAGCAGCACCAAGAGCCAAAATACCACATTCTCTGTGAAGCCAGTCACTGCTTTCTAATTCGCCCTTCAAGAGAGGAATCAAGATATGAATAACTTCAGTTTCAAATGAAGTACACAAGACATCAAGGGTAGCAGCACTGCACTTTCTCAAATTCCATTCACCATAAAACTCGTCATCCTCATAGTCGTCAAAGTCGTCATCGTCATCGTCATCATCTCCATCTGAATCATCATCAAGCAAACCTGTCTTTTTCTTCTCAGAGGTTTCTTCTTCTTTGTTGGTATGGTCATTTTCAACTACATTAGCCTTATGGAAACGAGGCTTGATGTCTTGCTCGTCATCAGCAATATGAGCATCATCTTCATCACCACCAAGTGTCATCAGGTCAATTTCGGAATAAACCATACCCTTCAATAAGACAGGAACAACCTTTTGAAGGAAAGGACGGAGCTGGTCGCGCAATTCATCTTGTTCAGCAAATACAAGCCAGAACTCACAGGCTTCAAGAGCAAGATCACTATCGTCAGACTGAGTACAGAAGAGCATGTAATCAACCAAATCAGGCATATGAGGCAAGAGGACAGTGGGACAGACTTCAAGAAGACCAACAAGAGATTGACAGACAGCCTTACGAACATCAACATTATCATCCGTGGCTCTGTTAAAGAGGGCCACTAAAAATTCGTTGATTCTGCTCATCAAAGGTTCTGAGCGGAGACTAATAAACTGTGATGTGCAAGAAATGGCACTCAAGCGAATTTTGGGGTTAGGGTGGTCAAAAAAGGCAATAAACTTGGGAATCATGTATTCCAAAGGATGAACACCATTGATGGTACTATCAAGATCACGAGAAGAGTCTTCGCAAATCTTTTGGAAAGTACTGAATGCGTTCTATAAAGCACAGTCAGACAAAAGAAAAAGAAAAAAGCCTATGATTTACCTCAACCATCGTAGGATCAGGGTCTTCTAATTTTTGCAACAAGACTTGAAGGACTTGAGGCCATTGCTGAATACTGCCACGAGAGACAATAGAGGCAATGACAAAACTAACAGACTTACCAACATTAGGGTCACCGATATGCTGGATACAACATTCTTTAATATAATCAAGTACTTGAGGTTGAATGGTTGGGAAGTGAGATCTGATGTTGTTCTTAAGTGTCAAACCAGCAACAGAACGAATGTATTGATCTTCTTGAGGCATTTGAGTCAAAATATAGACCAAATAATTGTTATAATCAGGAATCTTATTAAAGTATTCCAATCTCTATATCATTGCATACGGTTAGTCTCTTGTTTTTTTTTCTTTTTTGTGTTTCGCCATACTTCTGTAACATTTTGACCGTCAGTAGGATTGATAGCCTCGCGTAAAAGCTGTAAAAGGTCAGAAAGGCCTTGAGCAGAGGGTTGCCAGACACTCATATTATAGAAACTCCTAAGTTTCGCGTTACAAAGGTCAGCTTAAAAAGAAACAGACAAGACTAGCAAGATCTTACTATGTATAGTTTTGAAGATGTATAAGAAAAAAGAAATTAAAGCAACAAAAAGGAACAATAATAATAAACTAACATAGACAAATAGAAGTTAGTTTATTTATCCAATAATGTCTCTATTTTAGCTTACGTTTCAAAACTTAAAGCGTATAAAACTCTCTCTTTAACTGATAGTTTTGATAGCTTTTTATTCTTGTGTGCTTTATAAAGAATAACTAAAAAAAAAAAGTTTCGAGTTTTTTTTTTGGTGCCAACTTGTTCTTCGTGACGTTGCCTCAAAAGTCAGTCGCAGTCTTTTTTTTTTTTCTGTTTTGTGTGGCTGAGTCCATAACAAACCAAATACAGCTTTTTGCTTCTGAATAAATAACTCTGCATTTATATTATGTTACACAGAATCAATATACCTAATGCGCACACTCCAATATCAAAAGAAAATACAAAGATGTATCTTTTCATTGAATATTATATCGTCCAAGGTTAAGAAAAACTGAGATGAATTGAAGTTTAGTTCCCTAAGCAAAAGATGGATCAAACCTGAAGTATTGCGACCCAATATCCGTTGAACGCTTTGATCAAATATGATTTCAAAAGTATGCGAAAGGCATTATGTCTCTTGAGATAAATAAACCTTTTTTTTATCAGAAAATACACAGATTCTTTTCATACGTTGATTTAACCAACAATGTGACTATGTCGGCCAAAAGAATAAACGAAGACGTAGAATTGCATAACTACATAAAGAGGGTATAAAGCACTTTTATGCATGAATGCGCGCGGTAGATGTTTACAAACAATGTTTACTAACATGCAGGATACCTTTGGAGTTGATTTGGACTAAAAAAAAAGCGGCTTGTAAAAATGGCCAAAAACCTCTCAAAACCAAAGGGTACTACTCATGAAAATATTGATTTTGGCAACTCTCTAGTTTTTGGTGAATGTGTTTGTTTGACAATTGTACTACACAAATGATGAGATATAAGCAAAAAACCTTGTAAACGTCCTTGTCTATTTACTCAATACTTTAACAGCAAAGTTGTTGTGTTCGCTAAATTGATAAACTCAGAAGGCAAAGATCTATAACTTTTATTACTGCACCAAAATCAAATAACTGCATCCTTTGCAGTTCTGAGCAAAAGCTCAATTTTTAACACGGTCAGAAACGAGTAGAAATACGTTGATTTCAATCTCCGACGAAGGTATTCAATTTAACAATTGATTATAGTCTTTAGTAATTCAATGCATCCCTATGATCTGCTAGAATTGAAAAGGGGAAAAAAGAGCTCAGCAAACTTTCCAAACAAGGTATCATCAATTGCTGAGGATTTGAAAAATGATCATTCTTGGCTTAATAAGTCCAAACAAGTATTGATTATCCATGTTGTTGTAATTCCGAGATTAAATAGAGTATCTTGTTTAAACAATAGATGTATGCACCAAAAGAAAGAAAGCAATACGATTAAAAGTAAGCATAAACATCTTTTCTTTCTTCATCATGTCCAGAACTCAACAAGGCTACCAATGGTTTTTAAGCATTGCTAGTTACACATTAACAAATGACCTGAGTTTCCTTCTATTCAATATATACTAACCATCATTGGATAGTCTTTTGGGTTCTAGAAGGGTACTTATAACAACAACGTCTTTAGCACTTGTGTCTTTATTCATTTATACACAATGCTTGTATTTGTTTAAAGATTTGCTTTTCTAAAAGAGGTTCATATATCTTTCTGACCAGTTCATGTAGTACAACAAGAAGATCCTCGTGCTCCCCTTTTTCTTACACAAGCTAAACATTATTAGCGGTTGTTTAATAAACTCCCCCCCCTTCTCTCTCTCTCTCTCTCTCTCTCTCTCTCTTTCTTTTTTTATTGTACCTTTCTTTCTTTCTCAACATGGGTGCTCAAGTTGTTGATTATCGAATATCCACACTCGTTGTCTTGTGTAAAGATTGTGGTAATGATGTGGGTCTCTATCCAGCTCGTCATAAATGTCAACCAGTCGGTAGACCTCCTATGCCCCCACTTCCTTTACAGTTCATGAACACCCAAGAACCAGCAGCCTCACCTTCACCTAAACCCAATGCAACCCAGATAGAACCTGAAGAAGAATCTGTCTACTTTAATAACTTTGCTGCCAACTTACCCGAGACAAAAGAACCTGCAGGCAAAAAATTATGGGGCAAAATTCGAGAGAATGAGAAATGGAAGCAATTGAGTGAGAAAAGTAAGTTTTGTCTCTCTTTCTTTACTTGCTCATGTCTCCATGTTAGATGAAAAACCAAAGCAGAGTGGTAAATTATGGGGAAAATTGATCCAGGCTACACAAAATATGGCCGATAAAATACCTAGCAAAGATGAACGAGGAGCAGGTAAAGAAAACCATACGCTATCTATGCTTTTATTCATTTTGATTAGAATCGGATGAAGATGACTGGGAAGGAGAAACACACGTAGCAAGAATTATTCGAGAATATTATGAAAAGAAGCGCATGCGTTTACCAGAATGGCTTTTTGAAGATGATCCTCAAACAGGTATCACAAGAAAAATGTCTACAAGAGCACCTGTGGATAGTCAGCCAGACACTATCTCTAGAAACCCCTCCAGAAGAAGATTATGGGATCACGATCCCATGGATCCCAAAAATATCTCGAGTAGAGAAAGAGAGAGACAAGAATTAAGACAAGTACAGGATAATCGTAAAAGTGGCCGCTATCAAGATGATGAAGAAAGTCATTATCGACGTGAACAATGCTACAATGGTCGGAAAGATTACGAAGAAGAGTATCGTCATAGTACCAGAGACTATGTAGAAGATCGTTATGCTCACAAGAGTCCAGTTCGTGATCATTATCCTCGAGAACCTTACACGAGAGAACAACCTCGGTATTATGAAGACAGCAGTTATCGATCTCCCCCTCCTCCTCAACAACAGCCCTATAGTAAATCAAGACAGTATGAAGATGATGACCGTTATGCACAATCGCCCGTACGCTCTCCCAAACAATACAGTAGATCAAGACAGTATGAAGATAGCGATCATTATTCACAACCTGATTCAAGATTGTCAGGACGAAGCTATAACGACTACAAATCAAGCCATGAACCTATGGTTGATTACTACCCTAATAATCCTAGGCAACATGTTCCTTTGGCACCCATGGATAGAGGTGCTTCAAGATACAATCAAGCTCCTTCTCCAGACATGAGTCGTAGACCACCTTCACTTCGAAGTGGTCGCCGTTACGGCAATGATCCTAATTACTTTTAAGACTGTGCATTTTTTTATACCGTTATTTTATCATGTTAATACTATTCTCAAACTATATTGTCTCTAACTGAAAAGGGGTTTATTTTTTTTTCTTATGGTTGGGATAAAGGTTGCGTTGTGCTTGCTGAAGAGAAAATAAGTGGTGCTCTAAGGTAAAAGTTGATGCATAAAGCAGTAACGAGCAAAATACACAATAAGATGGGACCATAAATATCTTCCATGTTGGATGCTGAACGACCTGTTCTCATATAATAAGCACGAAGTTGAAATCGAGCCAAAGCATACCTAAAAAAAAAAAGGATGATGAGCATAGGATGATGAGCATAGGATGATGAGACACAAATAACTTACATGGCTATAGCAGAAGAAAACACAATAAAGCAAGCACCTACAATACGAGAAATACGATCACCGTAATTAAGTAGATTCAAAGAGACAGTCAACAACAAGGCACAAAATTGTAACCAGGAGATAAAGGTACGTTCATTAGCGAAAAAGGCTTTGGGATCATTCTTTTTCATCAGCAGTGATTTGCGTTTACTGCCTGGCGTACCGCCCAACAGACCGCCACCCGGTGTCAAAGGAGAAGCCTTGTAATCACCTTTCTTTTCATCTAAAAACTTATTGTTGGCCCAGAATCGAGAGACTAAATCACGGCCGGGTGTGGCTGTCTCTTTTGCACTAGTAATAGGCGGCAAAGGATTGTCTGAAAAGTTAATGGACAAGTGAGGAATGTTGTTGCCCTTCTTGGTCTTTTTGGTTTCTGAGTTTTGAGCCGTGTCTTCATAAGCAAGCGATCTTCGATGACGGCCGTTGAATAAAGGCTTGAAACTTTGAGAACGCGAAAGACCTACATTGGGTGTGATTGGCTTTCGGATATCTTGCTCTAGTTCAGGTAACCAATAAGGCATTTGAGGCACTTTGTCTTTAAACAGATAGCTGGCACCATGGATATACTTGGAGAACCGAGGAACTTCATGGACCAAATGACTGTCTAACAACTGACATAACCAGGCAGGCGCGGTTTGCCCTAAATGACTCTGGATCTTGGTTTCCAAAATAGCATAAGGAAATCGCAAGATATCACTTTCTTGAACGTTTCGGAAAGGAAAATCAATACCCACATCGGTCCTTCGCCAGTTCTCTTTTCCGCCACGAGCACGTCGTTTGATACCATCCAAATGATCTTCGCGAATAAACGTCAAGTTGGAATCCAGACTGATACGGAGTCGTTGATCACCAGGTAATTGAAAAGCAGTACGGTTATAAAACACACGACACATAGGCTTCAAATCTCTGTTCTTGAACGACTGCTGAACACCGTCTGCCACAAAATGGTTTTCTTCGATTGCGACCGAGTCCAGTTTACCCTTCTTTTCCAAGTCTCGCTTAAAGTCATTAGCTGAATAAGCACCACTCATGAAATCGTTCACTTGGGTTTCCTTTAGTCTGAACCGATCCTTGACAGACTTGTCATTCAACCAGGCAGCATGGTGCGTCTTTCTTTCCACGTAGACATCATCGTTCAGTTCATCACTTTGGCCATACCAACGAATACGGATCGCTTCTGCACCTTTGGATCGATTCAGTCGTTCATGATACAGGTCAAAGTTAGCATTGTCATAATATACACTCGAGACAGCTGCATCTTTGGACTCGTATTGTTTTTTCTGGTTAAAAACATGGATAGGCAAATGCAACAAGATGATGGCCTTGACTTCAGTAATATGGTCCGGATGAATCCAGTACTTGTTCGTGGCCCTTTCAAAAGCGGTTTGATCGCCCCCGGCACTATAGGCTTGTGTAGAGCGAGGATTGCCATGAAGTCGACAGAGATCATGCATGTCTGAGATACGCACCATCAAGACGTCAAAGCGTTGTTTATCCAGAGGATAAGTCTCGAGCAATTGATTGAAATACACGGTTCTCAATCCACCTTGTGTTTGTTTATCATGTTTCTTGGTAATCTTGTCAAATCCAGCCAAATTGAGTTCATGAAATTTAGTGAGATCGTCAACATCAATCAGAATTTCAGCCAAACTGTCAGCGACGGCATCATAAGTGATGGCTGTTTTCTTTTTTTTGAGGAGTGTATCGCACTTGTCGACACGTTGCTTGAGAGCATCCAAGCGAGCTTGAACAAAGCCATACACTTTTTTGAGTTCGGATTCAATCTGCTGCTGAAAATTGATCTTGTCTTTGTCTGTCCAGGTACGTTGATTTTTAAGCTGAGCATTGAGTCTGTTATACTGAATATAAGATGCTCGCCATGGTTCGTTTATTTTTGAGTTGAATTCAGTTCCAAACTTCATTTCTATCCTACATCATTAGTTACTTTGATGGTTGTATTCAATCGCTTACTCTTGATGGAAGGGCTTAAGTCAATAAAGAAAAAGAAAAGAGAGAGAAAGAGAGACAACAGAATCAAGTTTATCAGATCAAGTGAATTTCTTGAAGTTTCAACAAACATGAACCAAACAAATCACACATTTTAAATTTTACTAATCTATTGTTCAACAAGATAATTTGCCCGAGTTCAATTTTTATTTTCTATACAAAGCGACGTTTGGCATTGACAAAGGTCAAGAGAGGCATGTCTAAACAAAGTTCAGTTTGTTTTTGTTCCAATTCATTATCAAATGAAAATGAAACACCTGTGCCTGCAATTTGAACTGGTATTTCTCTCTCTCCCATCTGTTGTTGAGAAGCCATAACTTTAAGTCGAGGTATCTTGACTTTACCAGCCAAAAGAGGGTAACATGTGTAATGATAACTGGTCTTGGAGAGTGGTAAGACACGACCTTTACACTGCTTATAACCTGAAAACACAAAGGCTTCACTGAGCTCCATGGAGGCTGTGTAATCTGCTAGTTGCAAAGTAGGGTTATGGATCATATAGGTCAGTGTGAATGGTTCTCCTAAATAAATTTCAGATGGTATGTCAGCCATGACTGTCAAGTTGTGTTGTTGAACAGGAAGATTAGGTAATTGAACCCATGTCTTGTAATAGTTGGATTGTTGGTCTTCAGATCTAAGACAAAGTTAGTGTCTATTTTTGTTTGTTTATTTTTACCTTTTCCATTCAATCATTATTTTGCCTGTTGGAATAGAAAATGATTGTTCCGTGATATCCAATGTGCTTGATTGAAATAAATAATTCGCATTGTATACATGCCCCGTTTTCCAGGCTAAAACCAAAAAGTCAATGGCATTCCTTTTGCTTGAGACTTACTTTGATTGTCAAAATCTTCCATTCGAGAAATCAATTCAAGTGAGGTATAAGGATCAGAAAAGGACTATGGTTTTATGTTTAGTCATGAAAGCCTACTCTCCTTTTTTTTTTTTTTTTTTTTTTTTTTTTTTTTTTTTTTACTTTGTCTTTTTCAAGTTGTACTTGTTTAATATCTAAATCCCAAGTAGAGAAACAACGAATGGAAGCCACAAGTAACCATCGTTCTGTACTTGACATGTTGGGTGATATCGCTTCTTGAGGCATGTTGTTTTGTGCACACAATTCAAAATTAGCATCAAAAGGCGCAATAAATGGAATACGTAAAGACTCTGATTTCTCTACCATCTGTGAATTATTCTCTCTACCTGCCATGGTATATTTCACCTAACATGTTTGAGTGACATACATGTGTATCTCTTTACTTACTGTCATATGAATCAAGCGTGCACCCGTCACTTGACTGCCATGAAGATAGACAGTCTTGGAAACAGACGTATGGGGTTCAATAAGACCTATGGTTGTCTCTCGCTCTTCTGAGTCTTGCATCGTAAATGTCACGTAGTCTTGTGCTACTGGTCCTTCTGAGTTTTTTATGTCGGCTATCAATATCGCCTGAATAGGTTCTTCTTCTGAACTTGTGATGGTTACATTTAACTTGAACAATTCATCTAAAAGAGCAGGTGCAGCATGTTCAAACTTGAGATCAATACTTGGTGGTTTCTGCATCACCCTATATAGAAATCAGTATCCAATTGACATATCGGCAGATTCTTTACATCACTGTGGATAAACAGCCTCGACCTGTCAAGATTTTATAGCTGGGTTTCTCATTCGAGAGACCCTCCAGCCATTTTCTTCTATACGAGGGTTGTTCTTCATTCAGTTTATCGAGTGGATAATCCAGTTCGATATGCCATTGAGGCGATATCATGTCCAGGCAGATATGGACTATCTAACTTGGTGTGAGCCACTCTCACATGGTTGACACCTCTACTGTACCTTTAATTCACCACATGCTTGAGGTATCAAACTGCCTTGAAATGCTTTGATTTGGCCTTGATAGACTCTAAGATCTGCTTTGGTTGTAGACCAACCCTTGTATTCACCTTCCTCGGTCATTTTAGTGGTCTTTGTGACATCGTTCAACTCAACAGACTTGGGCAATCCTTCTTCAATACCCATATCTTGAATGATCAGATTATATTCAGGATCATTGAACACAACCCTGACTGCCTGAAAACGAAAAGGAGCAGGAGGAGACGTCTTATCTGTTTTGAGTACCACTTGATACTCAATAGGTGTCCCTACAAAGTTGGTCTGTTGTTTGATCTGTACTTGACATGCCACAAAAGCATTGATTTGATCCATTTGAATCACTAGATGCGTATATTCCTGTGTCTTGTCTGATCCCAACATATCCATCAATTCTTTCTGAATGTCGTTTCGCTTGTTCTCTGCCATTGGCAAGTCATCCGACATCAATTCAACTAGACATTCAATCGCTCTTGACCAAGAACTCAGTTCTTTAGCACACCGCAATGACCAACGCAAAATAGATGTCAAGACCATATGCCATTTCTCTTTACGGTAGGTCTTGCCAATACGCTCAAAAAACTTGATGGCCATTTCAAACTTGCCTGTTTCATAATACGTGCCTGCAATTTCAGCAGCCAAGTAAAGTGTCATTCGACTATTACGGTATCGCTTGAACTGTTCATAACTCTTGGTGAGCAATTCGATCGTCAAGCTCGAATGATCGACTGCTTTCTCTGTCTGTAATGCTGCGTTGGTTGGATCAGCTCGTTCTTTTTCCAGATATCGTCTTCTACGTTCTGCACAACACATGGCTGCCAAATGGTAGTAAAATCCAGGATGTTGAAGAATAGCACCCGGGTTACAGCCTGACTGGCCATGGTTTAA
The DNA here is from genome assembly GCF_025201335.1 of Gilbertella persicaria. Taxonomy (NCBI): domain Eukaryota; kingdom Fungi; phylum Mucoromycota; class Mucoromycetes; order Mucorales; family Choanephoraceae; genus Gilbertella; species Gilbertella persicaria. Next base: position 436,613 of record NW_026251966.1, read on the forward strand.
AGGACTTGTTGGTGTGGCAGAAGCAGAGAGATAAGCAGTAGGAAGAGGTATTTTGTATCCAGCATGAACAGCCGTGTCAATCACATCCGCAAAGATACGATACTGTTTTGACAACCATGCCCAGTATTCAAAAGTATGTTCACCCATACCCCATATAGAGGAATGCGATTGGAACATGTGTAAGTGGCCATTCAACTGACTCAGTGCTGCTGTAGGTTCGTGCATATATAACTGAAGTCGACAGAGCTTGATGTTGATGCAGTCGATTAATTGACGTGCTTCTTTCCATCGTTTGCCATGGATTGTCAGGCCTGTATGTCCCATAGTAGGTGCAAGCATATCGGACAACATACTATAGGCTACTTCATAGGATCTATGAGGAACCTTGATCAATATACGTGTATGTGTTTATTATCTTACTCACTTTAAAGCACCTTCCATATCCTGTCTTGTCTCTTGAAAAAAAGCTATTTTTAATTCATATCGCAACATCCATCCAGGTACAGACAATGGTTCGGATGAAGACACATCAAGTCTGGGCAGTGTAGGCGAAGGTAATTTGGATTTCTTTTTACGAATCTTTTTAAGGCGGTTATTATAGAACTGTAAAGCAGGTTCATACAATGCTCGATAAAGCCTATCTTCAGGTTAGCCTGTACTAGACACACACACACACACACACACAGATTGGCTTACATGTTAACAAATTCTTGTATTTCAGTCAAAGTGCCTGGTGTCACTGTGAAAAATGAGCTCTTGGCATCTAATCCACATTGTTTTCGAATAGACGATAACCGTTCTTCTACTGAAGGATCTATATAAGGGCCATGAATAGCCTGTTTGTTTTCTATACTGTATTTACCTAAAGAACGCTGCTTCAACATGATCACAGCAGCAAACTTGATACCCTTATCTTGAAAGTATTTACTAGGCTGATATGAGGAAACGAGTTGGATTAGTGCAGAGACTTACCGTCGTGTGTTGATTTCAGTGGCTAATTGAGCATCGTGTTCGCGCTCAAGTGGATCTATCAAGACTTGAGAGGCCAATGGTCCTGTCTCACGTAATGAACGACTATCGACATACAGTTCATAGCAACCCACAACTACACTGGGTAGATACGTATGCTTCTTGATCCAAAGAGGCGTCATGATGCCATCTGGATATAGTGGTGAATCAGTCGAGAGAGGTGAAAGTGGAGAATGAGGGGGTGGTACATTAGGTAAAGATGTTTGTTTCTGAGGCAATGTATATTCCTAGTTCTTTGAGCCTTATGTTTGTTATTTATCTATATATATATTTTACCTTGGACACTGTCATGACTCGAAAAGGAGGTGATGTTTGAGGATATGTCAAATACCGAGATGCTTCATACAATGTATACTCTGTCTTGTTTGTCAAGACAGACACTAATGTACTCACAAGACTCAGTTTTGATGTGTCTCCTGCCACAACCGCGTCATCTGTTAGACCATAGACTGCAAGTACAGGAACAGGATGAACAAGATATTCTGGAGGATACATGAATAAAGAACACATGAATCACTGACTTTTAAAGCACTCTTTTCACACTTTTTTTTTTTTTTTTTTTTTTTTTTTTTTTTTTTTGACGCGTTTCTTTTTTATTATTATTATTATGGAAGACGACGAACTTCAAGCTATTAGAGCTAGACGTTTAGCAGAATTACAAGCCAAAGGTGGTTCATCACAGGTAAACAACATAAAAAGCCAGTTGATGATTCATATCGAAATCAGAGTGCTGGATTAGGCGGTGCTGGTTTTGGTGCTCCTGCTGGTGCTAATGCTAGTGAAGATGCTGAAAAGAAAGGGTAAGTTGTCTTGGTAGATCTATCTGTTGATCTTTTGTGATAGTCAAATGGAAGAAATGCGTCGTAATATGGTAAGCAAACAACAAGGCAGTGTGAAATGACTAAGAGATAGTTGTATCAAATTTTGGATAACTCTGCTCGTGAACGATGTAAGTTGTTTGTGTCATAGCCACTCAACTCAACTTGTTAGTGGGTCGTATTCAAATGGTAAAGGCTGAAAAGGCCCGTGCTGTTGAAGATCTCTTGATTCGCATGGCACAATCAAACCAGTTGAGAAGTAAAGTGACTGAAAAGCAATTGATTGATCTTTTGGGTCAATTAAACCAACAAGATTCCAGTTCAAACCAAACCCGTATTGTGGTAAGCCTTTTTTCTTGTATGTATGTATGTTTACACTGTTGTTAGTATAATCGCAGACAATATGATGATTCGGACGATGATTATGATTTGTAACACAAACCAAGAGATTCACTTGGCATTTTTCTTGAAAATAAAATTTTCTTTTCTTTATGCCTACACTTGTAGAAAACTATCAAACACCTCAACATATTGTGTTTGCATCCATGTTTGGTGGATCTTCTCATGTCAATTGGGTATTGTGTATCTTGGATGAATTAAGCAAAAGAGGACACTCAGTTACATTTGTTACGAGTGTAAGGTGAATCATAACAAGAGAAGAGATAACTTATTTGAGTGTATAGAGTATCCAAAGAAAGTTTGCTGAACCTTATCCCCATGTTCATGTGATGGTGATTAAGGAAATGAAGCAATCAGGTATGTCTACAAACAACTCGAATTTCATAGATATGGCTGGACATATCATTGACTTTTCTACAAAGGATTTTGGAGATAGTAAGTAACAAGACAGTGAGTGATGATGTATAACAAATAAGACTATAGAACCTATCAAAAGATATTTACAGATCTGAATGCAAGTGTTGTCTTGTGTGATTATATGAGTTCCAGTGGGTGTTATGAAGCTGCTCTGGCTATGAAAATACCTTATATAGTTACCATGGCATTTGCCTTGTCTCCAGGTAATTCAATAGATAGCGATGAGTTACTGAAGACTGTTTAAGATGCCTCTGCATCCTACATTAACAACAATGCATTCACCATGCTTGACTCAACAACACTCCATATGAGTTTGATAGATCGATTGAAAGATATGTTTATTACCCCCATTAAGATCTACAGAAGAGTATCGCCTGCTGTTCAAAGACTGAACAAGAGACGCATGGAAGCAGGTTGTTCAGAAAGAGGCATAGAAGGTGACTCTCATGTACATCGAAACAATTTAAAGCTTGTGAACAGTCTGTATGGCATTGAAGCTGCACGTCCTTTAGGCCCTCTTGTTGAACTGGTGGGTCCTATCCTGCCTCGTCATTATGATCCATTGACGCCTTCTTTGTCTGGGTTTCTAAACAAGTACTCGCGTGTGCTCTATATTGCATTTGGACAGCATTTAATCCTAACTGAAAAAGACAATCAATTGATCTTGACTGCTGTATTGGCATCCATTGAAGCAGGTGCTTATGATGGGTTTATATGGGCAGTGGGTCAACATCCTTCTGGTGCGTTACCATTCGATCAAGACAAGTGTCCTTTTGCCCATATTGTAACATGGGCACCTCAACAAGCCATTCTCATGCACCCTTCTGTCTCTGTCTTTTTGACGCATGGCGGTGCTGGTTCCATGTACGAAGGATTGTATGCAGGAAAACGATTGATTGTGTATCCCTTTTTTGGTGATCAGTTCCCAAATGCATATCAAGTCAAGCGTCAAGGTATGGGTGAATTTCTGCAGCGTAAATCGGATCAACAAGAAGCCAAGCATACCTTGATTCGCGTTGGTCTTGACCTGGATGGTGCTTATCAACGCAACCTCAATCGATACAAGGCACTCGTTCAAATTCATGCTCGTACAGGACCAATACGAGGAGCTGATTTAGTAGAAGAAGTGATGTTTGCCTCTGTTGATGGATTACTGCCTTATCGCTGTGAGCACAGTCGTTATATGTCTGTCTTGAAAGCGTATAATTTAGATCTGTACCTTATTTTATTTTGTTTCTTATTTTGCATCTACAGACTCACAGCAAAAACATTAGAAATCTTTTCATGATTTTTTTTTTCTTTTGGAATGCTTTCTATCCTTGAACAAGTTTCCCCAAAGCATAACACTGTAAAGTGTAAAAAGTATAGGTTGTTTATTTAACTAATATTTGATGTAGTCACTATTTGCATAGTATGAATGTAAAGGAAAATAGTGTAATGCAAACAAACAAACAAACAAACAACCCACTCCTTAATGATTATTGTATTCTTTGTTATTCCTTAAAACAAGAGTTGATTAAACTTGAGCTTTCATGAATGGCTTTACAGAACCATACCAGTAGCATTACGCCTATTGATCTAGACACATCAATGTTTGTTCATCTATTGAGATGCATGGCTCTAGGGGGAGAGTATTCAACTACTTCCTCATATCCATATCAGTATTTTACCTTCTATTCTCTGCTCTGCTTAGAATATAATATTTTATTTCCCCCATTAAAGTGTATTGGACTCTCTTAATTTGAGTATATTAAAATACGATCAAGTGTTTCATATTGAATACTCAAGCAGATGAACAATACAGAATTGTTTAGACAATAAATAGGCCTCTTATCCCCCCCTTTTTTTTCTCTCTCTTTTTTTTTTTTTTCTTTTCTCTATGATGACTTTGCCTGTGAATTCTGTTGCTCTTAAATGTTGTACTTGTGGTTCATTTTCCCATAAAACAAGGTAATAATAATAATAATAAAAAGAAAGAAAGAGTGAGAGAGACTATAGGCTTATATGTGTTTATCTTTTCTAGAGATTGTCCTAAATTACACTGTTAAACTCTAGAATCTATTAAATAAATGCTTCACATATATCTTGATGTAACTTCTTCAATGCCTGGTGATGTTCATCAGCAATAGTAGAAGCTTGATCAAAAAACAATTCGACTTTCTTTAACACTGGCTGCAGTCTTCTTTCTGTCTCTTGTCTCTTTTTTCGATAGTTTTCATTTGTTTCTTCTAACTTTTGTTCTAATACGCGCACTTCATCTTGTAGATCCAGTAACTCTTTTCTCATGATAGATCGTTTCGCATTCCATCCTTGAACAGTATCATCCTTCATTTTGTTAAACTTGCCAATCTCTTGAAAAAAGATCTATTCAACAATGAACTAATTTGTTTCTAATCTTAAACTTACTGCATGGTTTTCCTTGTAAAGTCTTTTGAGGTTTTCTACACGCTCTTCTTGTTGTTTGATCTCTTCTCTTAGATGACTGTTTTCTAGTTTGATACTGTCCAATTCTTGCCTTAGAATGGCTGTTTGACTTAACAGCTTGGCTGTCTCGTCTGTCACGCTTCTCTCTAGTCCTTCTAATGTTGGCTTAAAAAGAGAATCAGTGATCTATAGGAAACAAAGTAAACTTACCAGCAATTGTTCTTCAATATCAATCGATGTCTTTTCTTTTAATGTCTTGCCTAGTGGATTGTATTCAATCAAGATATTTTCACCTTCAAGCACAGATAAATCTACGGTTCTTGCCTTTTGATTGTATTCACTTACGCCTTTCTCTACCTAATTCGACGTTAGATGACATTGGTTAATATATCTTGATGTCCTTGCCTGTTCTTTCAGTTTGTTTAATTTAGTGGTAGTTTGGGTACGTTTCTGTCTTGATTCTTCTGCTGTTCTTTCCAGTTCTGCATACTCTTTTTCTAATGCTTTTGTCTTTTGATACATGGCTACTAATTCTTCTTCAGAAATGTTCTTTTCTGCCAACTTATCTCGAGAAGCTTGAATCTGTTGATTCAGGTTTTCCAGTTGATGTTCCAGTCGTTTCTTTTCTTCACCTGCTCTCTCCACCATATTTTTGTATTTGGACACCTTTTTGACTTTCTCTTCAATGTAAGCTTTGAATTTACCAATATCTTTAACAAGCACACCGTGTCTTTCTTTCAGCGTATCCAATTCTCCCTAACAGAATAAGTAGCGATCTCAAAGACGCTGACACTTACATTATCTGATTCGAGTTGTGCTAATTCTTGTTCTAATGCGCTAATGCTTTTGGTATATATCTCTATTTGGTGTAGATTGGGCTGATTGGCTCTTTCTAGCTCATGATGAGTGACATGCATCAACCGAATGATGGCTTACCAAAAATATGCTCTAGTTCTTGATCAAGTGATGCCATGTCATCATCGCCTGTCATGTATTTATGATAACCAGCAATGGCATAGGCATGGAGCAACTGTGCCACTGCTTCTTCGTCTATTTCTTCATCCACCTCGTCATCAGACAGACGAGGTGTGTCCATAATCTTGCAGACCACCACAAGCCAATGCAAAAGAGCAATAAATGTAGGATTGGAATGCATAGCACCAATCGACAATAGTTCTTTACGATTGATCGTGTCTGCTAAAGGATAACCCAACTGACGAATGAGAACCATAGCATCTTCTTCAAATCGTCTTTTGTAACTGTAATGAGGCACAATACGGAGGAACAGATGTTTAAAGATCATTTGGAATTCTCGATTGCCCAACATGCTGATGCTTCGAATAAACGGTCCTTCATAAGATGTTTCTTTTAGGTATTCTGTAATTTCTCTTAGGTATTGTTTCTGTAATTCAGGATCTTTGATGCTTTGTGTGTCTGGCATGTACTTTTTAGATTCAAATGTGTCGCCTGCATTAAAGCGTCGAAGGGTTTCTGAATAGGTATCACTTACAATCGAACTTGGCCTAAGATGATGAATGATCACGTCCTTTTTATATATATTTTATTACCGTGAAGGACGTGTAGTATACGAAGGTCTATCTTGAACAACACGTTGAGGACCTAGATTTTGTTGAGAGAGTGTCAATGTACTCATGGCTGTGGTCAATCGTACTTGAGGTCGTTTATTGGACTGTCGAGCTGAAACAGTCGACGCAGGTCTTTTTCTATTGACCACATGGCCATCGATCGAGATAGTCCTATTGAACCCTTTGGTTATTTTCCTATTGGGTACTTGACTTGCTCTATGCATTCTAGAAAAAAGGAAAAAGAAGAAAAAAAAAAAATAATATTGGTTACATGTCGCGTTTCTTTTTTTTTTTTTTCTACGCGTGTTTTATTTTTGAGTGACAATACATTGAATGATACTTTCGGGTGTTAATTGTAGATGATCAGAATAAACAAAAGACTCTGTTTCTTTTGAATGACATTCAATCAACATATTATCTTGAAGCATCCTACCTAAATAAATAAAGCGTAATCTGTGTGTCTTATCTGTCATTGACGCGTCTATATCAAACACACGCGTTTTAAGTGAACCGACTGTTTCACAAGTGGAACTGATGGTCACCTTCTTATCTTGGTGATTGGATAATCGTACAGTGATAGGAAACGGGTCTTGATCACAATTCGGTGCAGGCACTCGAATGGACAGACTGGCTTGTCTCCATGTGTCTGGTATCAAATTCGTAGGAGGTACAATGCAATACACTGGAACTTGATAAGCACAGCCTAGTTCTATCCTATGCGTCAATCAATGGCAGCGAATTGGGATAAGCTTTACCATCAAAACAACCGTCGCATGGATTACCATTGGGTAAAATGACATGAGCAGCTTCTAAAATCGATCTAGCCAACCGAACATCATTTTCTGAAAAAGCAGCTTGTAGTGCCTGCCATATTTCCATGCGTCCCTTTAACACAATCAATTAGATGGATAGATATCATCTTGAACTTACACCAAATGTAGGTGCTGTTTCCCAATACACAAGTCGTTTTTGTTCTAATTCTGTCTGTGTCAATGGTTTATCTGAAGTCCAGATCAATCCCATTCGTTTAAATGGTCTACTTTGCACTTGTTCAGTTGCTATATGATGTTTGGTTGAATCAATAGAATCAGAAAAGCAATTGCCCATGATAAAAAAAAAAAAAAAAAAAAAATTGGATTTTAAATAGCTCTCCCATTTTCAGTTTATTTGCGCGACATTTCTAATCTCTTCAAATTTGACCTGGTGAAATAAACTAGCAGATAACTGTAAGGGTTCACCAAGGAGATGACTAGGCTGCTGAATACAACTATCTCGATCATAACAAATGGCAGCTAAAGTATCAGCATCAAGAGAACTGAGATGAAACGACCAACACGCTTGCTCTCCATTGATTTTCAATCGAATCTACTGTGGGGTCAATACATATATACACTATCCAATGTTGAACTCTTGCCTTGTTGTCTTGTCCATAGAAATTCAATCTGTTTAAGTCAAATGATAAACCAACGCCTAATGCTTTAATGTAACTTTCTTTTAATCCCCATAATTCAAAAAATGTTTGCAGTGGATCTGTTGACCCTTTGATCAGTTGCATTTCTTGTGCTGATAACTATTGAAAAGTAAGGAGAGAAAGGGTTTTTTTTTTGGTTTACCTGTGGCTCAAAACTCTTGATGAATTCATCGATCGAATTGGAAATAGACCGATCGATAGAGACTGCATCTACACCTATCCTACCTTCTTTAACACAGCCAAAAATCACCCAATGACTTTCATGCGATAGATTGAAATCTAAAGAACATCCTTTCTAAAAATACATATCAGCCTTACATGGCTGACGGAGAGGGAGAGAAAAACATGATTACCAAGCTTGGTTTACCTCCTGGTAAGATGGTAAACTCAAGATCAGACCAATGTCTGTTCAAAAGACGAGAAAAATAATAACGACGTATTAAACGACTTGCAAGAGCTAAATGACGATCACGATCGAATTTGAATCGCATAACAGATGGGCGTTCATCAACAGGTAACCATGACAAAGCTTCTTGAAACTAATCTCGAGTGGTTAATACAATAAACCATACTGATCAGAGATCTACTTTTCCCCCTTCAAAACTGTCTTTGATATTGAATGACAACAGGTCCATGACTTACTGAGTATACAACAAAAAGTTTATTTCCTCGAAATGCATTTAGATTCGATAGACAAAAGTCACTTTTTGATGATGATTTTCAATAAAGGTGACTTGAAGTGTTACCTGTTGACCTTGGTCTGTAAAGTAATGTCCCTTGTTCTCTAAAGGCTGAACAGTGACAGCCATTGTGCTGCAACCAATATGAGAATCATACAAGACAAGCGATGCATGTCCTTTCTCCATCTTTTGTTGGTTTTCAAAGTCAAATCCAGTCCATACAACCTGTGTTGTATCATTATGCATACCCTCTTCTATCAACCGAAATACCCAGATACGAGGCAGACTTGTAATACGAGTCTTTTCAGGCGATAATTGTACTTGCCTTGATGGTAAAGGCTGGTTAAGTTGTGACATAATTTCTTTTTGCTGGACACAATTCAAGACATCGCCCAATTCGTTGGTAGCTGAAATTACTTGAATAGAAGGCAGTGGATGACCCTTTCCTAATTTCTTTTTCAGTGCTTGTTTTGTAGAGCTCAGTACGCACTTGAGCCATTTTTTCTTTTTTTGAATACATTTTGGTGAAGGTGTACGGATCATGGCTGAGGGTGTTGAAAACAAAGTGTTGCTTTGGGTTACATCGTCTTGGCTTTCGTCTCCCATACCCAAACAATGGTTGTATGTGTAGCGTGGGTCAACAGTAGCCAAATCATAAACAAACTCATCTTGAGGGGTGGTAGGCTCCCTCTTTAGACATGTTAGTCTATGTTGTAGGGCTTGAATGACATACCTTTCTATTCTGACTTGAGAGTGCATTGGGCATAAGTTCATAAGCAGAGTGACGTCTTTGATCATCATTGTCAATCGACTCTTGTTGATTTATATTCATCATAGACCTCTGTCTTCTTTTATTTCTTGTGGAATGATAATGATACATTTCATCTGATTGATGATGACGGTCTTCAAAGTAAGCGTCATGATAATATTGACTTTGATCAAAATAAGAGTTTGTATGATAAAAAGACATGAAACGTAAGAGGCAGAAAATACATTGTTGTTATTGTTTATTTTTTATTTTATAGAGTGCTTGTTTGTGCAATAGTGGCACAGTTACATGATGACACACTTTTGACTATGATCATAAAAGAGTTCATCCTTTTTTCGAGGCAACATAAAACTAGGCTCAACCGTAAAGACCTTTTCACGATTACCTTTGAATACAGTAGATGTGAATCCTTCCACGTCTTCAACTGTGTCAAATGTCATGTTGATAGTAGCTATATCATATAAGAAAGTCATAGTTGTAGTACATACTTACTTTGCTTTAAATGATGCTCTTTTGCTGTTGCTTCTGTTTCCTTATGCTTCAAATCAAGTGCATCTTCATAACTATGTTGTTCTTCTTTAAATGTATACATATGAAAGGAAGAAATAAAGAAGATGGTGTATCCATTGCTTGTTTATAGAGTCCATTGTTTTTTTATCTGTTCCCTTAATTGGAAGTATACAGAATAAAGCAGTCAGAAAACGACTTTTTTCATTGTCTCTTTTTGGGAAGCTACTATATGTTCATGATCCAGTGACATCTCATGAACCTTAAAATGACATAAGCGCTGGAATTGAATACGATCCATAGATCAAAGAGCCAATGTCTATAACATCTTTCACCATCGTGCACATATGTGCTTGCTTGAATACATCATTGGAAAGCATACAAAAAAAAAAAAAAATTCCCGGAAAAAAAAAGACCGTAGCTAAACATGTATTTTCATCTTGACTATGTAGAGATCCAAGCTACTTTCTTTTTCTTTTTCTTTTTTGTTCTTCAATATGAGTATTCAACCTGAACCAAACACACACACAGTAAATGAAAAAGATGTATCCATCTTAGTGCGACAAAAAAAGAAGGAAAGATCCGATATTCGAAAATCTTTATGCTTAGAAACAATGATGGTAGAAGAAGAAATCCAACCTGTAGAAAGTCCCAAATTAACAACTGAAGAGGATTTATTTCCTATATTAGAGCCTTCCACTGCTCTTTCGCCTATTGCATCCACACTCACCATCAATCCTTCTATCAAAACATCAGAAACACAGTCGACCTTTGACTATCATGACTCGGACTCTATTTTCCCCTATACCAACAAGATACACGACACAAGGCAAAGAACCATAGCAGAAGAAAGCAAGCAATGGGAGTCCTTCTTTGACCCACAATACATATTGGGTTCTTTTCAACAAGGCATTGGGTATCCAATCAAACACTATTTTTATCAAGGCAAATGGCCTCTCGATCAACAAGATATCGTTGGTATGACACCTACGCTTCGAAAAAAGAAGTTCAATCACATGATGAATGGAACACCCGTCTTGAGCAGTCGATCTCCCAGTATGAACTCGACTACTTTTCCCGACCTTTTGTTTCCTGCTGTGCCTAGTCCCACTTTACCCAACAAAGAAGAACTCGAGTTCCATATTCATCTTCCCCAACAAGACCAAAGCCTATCGACGTCACAGCAACAGATTGAAATCTTACCTTGTCCTTCTTTATCTTTGTTTCCTAAACATAAAAATGTAGAGAATGAAGCATTATGGAAAGAAAGGCTTGAGTTACTTCGGGAGATACAGGCAGAAGGATTTAGTATGGAGATGAACGGTACACAATCTGATCCCTACAAAGCGTCTGGAAAGGCTGTTCGATTGCAAAAGCAACTCAAGCGAACAGCCACAAAGATCAAACAAGAAACAATGGTGGAATTATGTTCAAACGATGACGATGAGAAGCAAGTTCATCAAGATCAATTCGCTGTTGCTATGCATCCAGATACCCTCTGTTTACCAGAACAAAATGAATTTAATCATGAAAAAGAACAAGAGATACTTTGCTCTGCACGATCTAGTATAGACCAAGAGGTGTTTGAGACCAAGCGAAAGAACCGGCCCTCGTTTTTATTGTTTGCTTGTGGATTTCTGTTTCCACCCTTGTGGATTATGGGTGCGCTCTATACCCCAAGTACTTCGATACCAAGAACAGCAGCCAGTAAATTGATTGACGAAAAATGGAAAAAATATTCAAGAAATGCATTGTTTATCTTATTGCTGTTGATGGTGGGCGTCTTTATTCTGGTAGCCACACTCAAGCCCCATATACTTGGGTTTCGAAATAGTAATGAGAACGGCTATCAAGCTGATCGAGTGGTGTTTGATAGTGATGATAAATAGAGTCTGTAAAATAAACAAACAAATGACCCATTTACATAATTCGATTTTGCTGAACTGTTTGTTTTTATTTGGAAATGGTTAGAATGACCATCTTATGTTCTCTTGTTTTAGATAAATGATCGTCTATAATAGCTTAAAATGCATATGTTTTCAACAACACAAGCTACTAGGATAACGAAAAATAGTAGCATGTTTGTCCATGAAGTTATATATATATATATATATATGTATATCGCTCTTTTCTTGGCAAAAGGCAATAGACTTATTTGTATGTTGTTCTTAAGCTGCTTGAGTACGCCATGTATAAAATTAGGGAGTCAACGCAAAACAAGCTTGTCTAAAATAGACACTGACGCACAACACATTTTAAGTAAAAAAGAACAATGATTGACTAACAATGATGTTCATAAGAAAGAACACAAAAGAAGAAAATACAGTTCTTTTTGTTCGGTTACCCACATCCTTATTATATCATGACACTTGTCAGGTTAACAACAAAAACGCCAAACTCAATTTTTTTGTTAAACCTGCTTTTTTTTTAGAGAAAACATACAAGTGTGCTACCCACGCTGCTGTCAATATTACACAAAAAGATTTATTTCTTTTTGAATTTCAAGAGACAAGACAAGTGAATATCAACTGGACCCGCTTTTTTAGAGAAATCATGCTAACAAAAAAAATCCCATAAGTTCGCTTGCGGACCACATGTTATACTTACGTTTAATAACTCTGAAGCAGAGGCACGAGACTTGACATCCACACATAAACAGACAGCCAAATAGCTCTTGAGTTCTTTGGATAATTTTTCGGGATTTTTCAGAGAAGGTGTGCCATTGGTGGCAATCAAATAAAGTGCTTTCAGGGGCTCTTCATCTAAATAAGGTGGCTCATTCTCAATCATTTCAATAGCCATGATACCCAAAGACCAAATGTCTACTTTAGCGCCATATTCTTTTTGCTTAACAATTTCAGGTGCCATCTATAACTACATCAACATAGAGTATGGAAGGATACAACTTACCCAATAAGGCGTGCCCACCATTGTGGCTCGTTTGTTTCTTTGATCTGTCAATTTAGCACAATAACCAAAGTCACTGATCTTGACTTGACCTTGGAAATTTAACAAGACATTATCTGATTTAATATCACGGTGAATGATGTTTTGTGAGTGCAAATGATCTAACCCTTTCGCAGTCTAAGCAACATCAGTACAATAGAAACAATCTGTGTAGTCCATACCTCGTAACAAACTGTAGCAATCTGTTGTTCTGTCATGGTATTATGTTCAATTACATCTGTTAAGGCGCCACCCTCCATGAATTCCATGACTACCCACAAATCGCCACGTACCAAGAATGAATCAAGAAAGTTCACAATGTTGCTGTGATGCGACTCTTTCATGATCATGATTTCATTCACAATGAGATCAAGACGTGATTGCTTTGACAAGTCCATTTGTTTGACAGCTACTTTAGCATGGGTTGAGAGGTGACTAGCCAGATAAACAGAACCTGAAGCACTTTGATCGACATGATTAATACGTCCTTAATCTATCTAAACTTACCCTTGCCCAATGCGCTTTGTTCTCTTGTAAAGCAAGTTAGGATCACCTGTCGTAACTACAGACCCTGAAAAAAACTATTAATGGGCTTTGCATTATACCGCTCGACACTTACTTAATCTCTCCATGATTTGTGAATCACTCATGGTACTGATTCTTTGATCTTTCTTTGGAGGTATGTTCTCTTTGAATTGGTTTGCACCATCTTCATGATGCACTGTGGAAGGAACAGGTGTAGATACCTGAGGTTGAGGTTGAGGTATCGATGGCTTCTTCTTGATAGGTTCTTCTTTTGTACGTTTGGGTAAAGATTTTTCACGATCCAGAGCAGCAGCAGCTTCTTTTAATCTCTCCTTTTCCAGTTCAAATTTAGCCGTACGTTCAGTTGAGTTTTGTCGAGATATCTTGGTGTTTTTACGAGGAAGGGATCCACTGAGTGTGGTAGGTGTAGGTGAAATTGGCTTGTATGCTGATGGTTTGGGTATTTTTGAGGGTTCTTCGAGTGCATGCGATTCCTGCCAAACATAAATAAAACATAAGAATGAATTTAGACTTACTTCTTCAATGACCTTAGGCATTTTTACAACGACTGAGTTCTAGATAACCAATGAATCACAATAGTATCATATTGAGCATGTACAAACCTCTAGTTTTGTATCTGGCTTTGGTACCATGGGTCTAGAAGGCGGTTCACGAATATGTCTAGGAGCAGGTGTGGATTGACTAGACTTTAAATGGTTATTCTTTTTCTCCTGTTCTTCATAATTTCTCTGATAGGGCTCATTTTTAGCAAACGTATTTTTCTCTCCTCTTGTTTGTTCTGTATAGAATTCAAGTGCTTCTAATACTGCCTGAGGGTTTTTTGCAGCATCTTCTGGTGTGATTTTAGATCCTTTTAAAAGTGCATTCCATTGGTCGGGCAGTCCCTAAGCAAAAGTTTGAATCGATTTTTTTTTTTTTGTGAATTTCTTACTGTGAATGCACCTGATATAGGATCAAAACCAACATGAACTTGATGTACAAAATCTGTTGGACCTGAAGCACCCAATGGAGATCGCTAGCAGAAATGAATACACAGTATAAACATTTTTTTTTCTGTTTTACATTATATATTTCATCCATCCAAGAATAAAGTTCCTCGTCATTGCGACAAGCAATGTAGTACGATTTCGGTTTTGTACCCAGTTCAAAACAATAAGGCCTTGCTTCAGATCTTGTTACCGCTGTGATGTCTTTTAAAAAGACAAGCGCTACGCATTGTCCTGTTTGCTATAAGAGCTAATTAGAAAACGACATTATTTGTTTATACTCCATTTATATGTTGCTTTATTTACTTCGTTACGATGGAAGGTGATTGTTTGCTCACGCAAAACAACATAACGCTTTGACCAAATCCAGGATCTAAGCCCATCTTCTTTCACTTGAAGGTAACCATCTTTTTTTATTTCTGCCATTGCTTAGGAGAAAAGAAAGAGAAGAAGAAAAAAGAGAAAATTGCAAGAAACAAGATATATAAAAAAGAAGGGGGAAGGATAGGGGGCTAAAAAGAGACTTTATTATAAAGTTATTTAGAATATGTTATGTGTTCAGGGGTGACACTTTTTTTTTTGTATTGTTTAGTGAAAACGTCAATCTTTAGTGTCAAATTGTAAGCTTATATTAAAACGCCCATAACTTTTTTCCAAGAGAAAGAGAGAGAAAGAAAAGGTGTGTGTGCGTGCGTGTATCTATGATCGAATGATTAGCGTTACCTAAAGAGAACTGGTGACTTGTTTTGCCATCGGAAAGGCTTCCGGACAATATCTCCCCCTTTTTTATCGCGTGTTCAGTCTCTTTTCTTCTCTATCATACTACATAGAAAGAAAAGAGAGAATGCAGGGTAATGTTTTAGATTTGGGAGGGAAAAAATAAAGTGACTAATTGAGAATCTATTTGTCTTCGCCGCGTGATTATTTATGCATGAGTGAAAACTAATTAGAGAAAGAAAGATCATTTATATAACCATTAGTTAACTCTTTTGATATAAACATATAAACAAGACTAGGTATGTGTTTGTATGTTTATACTAAATTCACTCTTTCCTAATTTGCTTCATTATAAGAAAATGCTTGCATTAGTATTTAGCAGGTTTGTTTGGATGCATGTAATTCTAAGCTTGTTTAAAAAAGAAACTTGTCTGACTCAGTCAATCCCCCACATTGCCCCCCTTGATTTTACTAATAAGTGTTTTATACTCTCTTTCCTCTTTCTTTTTTTTTCAATATGTATATATATGATGCGCATTTGCCGTATACACAATTTCCTTTTCCCTCTTTTTTTCTTTATTTATTTACTCCTTTCTTCTTTTTTTTTCT
This sequence comes from Gilbertella persicaria, assembly GCF_025201335.1. Lineage (NCBI taxonomy): Eukaryota > Fungi > Mucoromycota > Mucoromycetes > Mucorales > Choanephoraceae > Gilbertella > Gilbertella persicaria. The sequence continues at coordinate 452,517 of NW_026251966.1, forward strand.
TTTACTTTTTTCTTTATTTTTTTCTTCTTTTCTCTTTCAAGTGTGTATAATTTATTTCAACTTGTATTATAATCTATAAATCTTAAAAAAAAAAACTTTAAAAAAACACGCCAATACAAATTTTATTTCCAATGCAACATCAACACCAGCAGCGGACCATGACCAAGACATACAGTAAAAAGCAAGCTGAAGATAATGTCGCGTCCAGCTACTCTCTGACTGCACCAACAAACAGTAATACAGCCACTCGATTGGCCCAAATCGATGACATGAAATTATTTTTTGCTACTGCAACACAACAATGGGAACACAATAAACAATTAAAGCGATTTGCATTGCCTGCTGGGGAAAGCATTTCTTGTGTTCTCTGGAACGACCTGTTTTTCATTACAGGTACAGACATTGTCCGGTCATTGACATTTCGATTTCATGCATTTGGCAGACCGGTCACAAACCCAAAAAAGTTTGAAGAAGGCATTTTTTCTGATTTGCGTAATCTGAAGCCTGGTCATGATGCTCGTCTAGAAGAACCCAAGTCTGAATTGTTGGACATGCTTTACAAGAACAACTGTATCCGTACCCAGAAAAAGCAAAAAGTCTTCTTTTGGTTTTCTGTGCCTCATGATCGTCTTTTCCTTGATGCTCTTGAACGTGATCTTAAGCGTGAAAAGATGGGTATGGAACCTACCACTCAAGCAGTTGCAGAGCCTGCCACCACGATCTCCTTGGATTCAACTCAGGAATTATTTGATCAATTAAGAAAGTCCATTTCTCAATCTGCTGCAGCTACTGCTCAAGTCATTGAACAACAGCAGGATAACAACACGATTGGTAAACCTCCCAGCTCCATATATAGCATCATGTAATTAACAATTTCTCCTTAAAAAATTTGTAGTGACTGATCATAACAATAACTCCAATTGGTCTCCTCCTACACCAACAGCTTCACATACACAATGGTCCTCTTCCCAATCGAGACTTGAAAGAGCTGCATCCCAAGCTAAAAGATCGCGTGTCAATTCTGTCCCTGCTAGCTTGGGTCAACAACAACAGCTTCAATTGATACAGCAGCAACAACAACAAAATAAGCATTATTATCACCGTCTAAGCCATAGCTCTTATTTCAATCAAAATAGAAAGCCACCCGTTAGTCCTCGTTCTGTTCATCGCTGTAGCCCTTCTGATTCTAAATCATCGCCTATTAAATCACATGACTACATGGAGCCTATTTCTACTGGTGTTCATCAATTGGATTTATCGAACACAAAGGTGACAACCAACCAACGCATAATAGGCAAGAAGACTCACAATAGCAGTATGAGCAGCAGCAGTAGTACGAGTAGTAATAGTACAAACAGCAGTAACAGTAGCAGCTTGAGAAACCAAGTGTTGCCTTCCAAATCGCTTGATTCGAATGCAATGAAAAAAACAAAGACTATCTTTGGTAATCTTAGTTTGTTTGATGGTTCACCTACATACAAGCAACGTAGACGCAGGGCTGCCTCTGTTTCAACTTCAGCTTTAAATCCAACCAATGCAGGTGGTCCTGATCGTATCCGCCGCCATGACAAATGCCACTTGCGTACACAGTCAACCCATGCCATGCCTATGATCAACAATAGTCGTTTAGCCATGGCAGCTGCCAAAGCTGGCTATATTCCCAACCAATCCATGGTTATGACTCCCACTACCATGCCTTCCTTGGGTTGGCAATCCATTCAGCAAGATTACTATTGCCCTATGGAAGATTGCCGACACTTATTTAAGCGTCCTGAACATCTTGATCGCCATATGCAAGCAATGCATTCATTTGTTTGTACTGTTTGCGGCAAACAGTTTTTGCGATCTGAAAACTTGGCTGAACATCATCGCCTTGAACATGAAGTCCAAACATTAGAGACTGTGCCTTCTTTCCATCATGACCACCAAGATGATGATTCTTCTTTTGATGACCATTTCCAGCCTTCATCTTCTACTTCTTTCCTTCATGCTCAAAATAATATGTGTCAACAAGATGCCATCGTTCAACAAAACGAATTTTACACTTCGCCTTCGTTTGACAGTTCCAAATCAACTCAATGGGCTCAAAAACAAGAAGGTTTAGATAACTTGAGCAGTCGTTGTAGTACGTTGAGCCCAATGCAAGATGTTGATTTTGACATGCCAGATATACAGTCTAAAACTCCTACTATATTGAATTATGAATTTCAACCTTTTATAATCAAACAAGAACCGACTGATATTCAGCCTTCTTCTTCCTCGTCTTCCTCGTTATCTTCTCTATCTAATAGCATGATGGCTATGAAACAAGGTTCATTTGAAGACGATTTAGCTTCTTCTTCAGCATCTTCTCCTACTTTGCTTACATTTCAACAGCAAGTCAATCCTATGGTCAGCAATCCCAAAACCAACTGCTCTTCTCTATTTGCGCCCATGACGTTGCTTTCCCCTTTCAAACCAAACTATCAACAACAAATGACCAGTCAACAACAACAGCCACAGGAAAATGACTTGATGTATTCTCAACAATACACAATGGATATGCTTTCTAACCAAGAAATAATGTATGCGCCTTTTGTTTATCCATCTTCATCGTCTTACTCTCCTTTAAATATATCATCTGATATGAAATATGGTTTTGGCGCCTAATGTATAAACAAAAAACAGGTTACATCTTCATACATATAGTCACGACAAGAATTACTCTCATTTTTTTTTATTTATTTGTCCTTTTTTTTATTATATATACACACATTCATATGCATTTATTACATGAACCCTATTTTTATTATTATAGCATCTTATACATATGCCCCTTCCCTTTCTTCCCTTTTTTTTCAGTAGAATTACGGCAGCAATAACCTATTCTTTTTATATTATGACTTGGCATTTTATTATTATTATTTTATTCAAAGGAAAAAATCATTTCTATTGGCAGTAAACTTATGATAACCTCATTTCACATGACTATAAATGAATATTTCTGTCTTTCTTTTTTGAGTCTTGTTATTTGGATGATAGCTTTTACTATTTGAGAGATAACCTTTTTTTGAGTAACCAATCATATTTGTAGGTGAGCTTGTTTTTTGAGCATTAAAAACTTAAGGCAAGAACATATTTTCTTCTGCAAATATAACGGCGTGGCAATTGAAAAAGCATCTATCGTTACAGACGTTTCTTTAAACGTATGTCGATTTAAGCAAGGAAGCATGTACTGTCATAAGGATTTTTCTTTTTGGGATTTTGTGCTTGAAAATTTTAAGTTACATACCTGTTAATCAAATGATAGCCCCCCTTTTTTTTTTTACTTTGCTTAAAAAATAAGCTGAATAAAAAGGAAGTATCACTTGCCGAATCATTTATCAGGCTCAATTTATTATAGAAAAAGATACTGTCATTTTCCAAGAGTTGGGCGATAAAGCTTGGTGATTTATCTCTGTTTTATTGCTCGAAATATACAAGATTCTCAGTTGTTGTTGCTTCTCAAAGGTTGGGCGACAGAATCTATACTTGGGGCCAAAATATATTGATTTTTCAGGATAAAGTGCACAAGTAGTGACTTTACTTTTACGCGGGTCGGACATGTTTTTATGCAGAAAAAGTGTTGCATAAGTAGTCGCCCAGAAAACAAATCCGTCTTTATTACTTCTTTTCTATTTTTTATAAAATGTATTTAAATCATGTGCTGTGCATTTCTGTGTTACTATTAAAAAGTGTAGAACTTAAGTATATAGAAACTGAGATAGTCATTTTGGGCGCAGGAGCTTCTGGTATCTCAGCAGTCAAAACATTATCTAAACAAGGTGTTACAGATTATATCTTGCTGGATGCTCAACCCTTTATAGGAGGTGTGAATCACTTACAAGAAGCATTTATTGATAACAATAATTAGGTAGAGTACAGCATGTATCTTTTGGTGAACACAAGGTTGAATTAGGAGCCAATTGGGTATGTGTAGTGTCAGGGAGTAAGAAACAATAAACAGATAAGGATTCAATAGATTTATGGTAAAGGCAAAAATCCAATACATAAACTGGCAGTCAATCATGGTTTAAAAACTACCCCTAATGATAAAAATGATGTGGTCTATTTTGATGATTATGGTTTATTGAAAAATCAACAAGAAGGCATTCAAAAGAGCAGTGAATTTGAGTACATCAAAGCAGAACTAGTGGATTATGCAGGCAAGCATAATAGAAGAAAATAGAAATAAAATGTAACAAAGCAACAGATAAACGGATGAAACGTAATCAGGTTGATTTGTCAAGCCGATCTGCACTAAGCTTGTTGGGATGGAGACCAGACACTTCACTGAAAGCAGCCATTGAATATTTCAATATCGATTGGGAGTTTTCTGAGCCTGCAGAAATGTGTTCTTTAGATTATGCTACAGGCACCGCAGATAGCATAACTGGCTCTTATCCGTTTGGAAACGAGTTTGTAGTAGATGATAGGTAAATACCATATATGTATATGTACGATAATTTCATCTCCTTATCTTCAAGAGGATTCAATCATATATTAAAACAAGAATCAGCCAAGTTTTTAGTCCCTAATGATCATCGTTTGATGCTTAATACAACAGTAACACAAGTCATTTATAATGATCATAATGTGACAGTCGTGACATCGGGTGGAGATGTGATTGTGTCCAAATATACCATATGCACATTTTCGTAAGGTTAAAACGATATCCTTCTTTATCTAAACTTCTTTTATAGTTTAGGTGTGTTACAAAGTGATCTTGTTCAGTTCGAACCTACATTTCCTGAATGGAAACGAGAAGCACTATTGAGTTTCCATATGACCACGTATACTAAAATCTTTCTTTTGTTTAAGCAGAAATTCTGGGGTGATTGGCAGGTAAAATGAACAGACAAATAAATACGATACTTACTGAATAGTTTGCACTCTACGCCAACAACCTTACTCAACATGGTGGTTATTATACAGTCTGGCAAAACTTAAATGCACCAGGCTATTTCTTCAAAAGCAGTGATCCTATATTAATGGTCACCATAACCGATAAAGAGTCCCAACGTATAGAACGCATGACAAATGCACAGGTACAAGAGGAAATCATGCAAGTGTTACAGCGCATGTTTCCTTCACTGAAAATTGAGCCGCCTATTCAAATTCTGTTTCCAAGATGGTATCAAAATCCTCTGTTTAGAGGTTCTTATTCTAATTGGCCTATCGGTGCATCGCAAAAGCACCATCTGAATATGAGAGCACCTCTAAAAAACAGGTTGTGGTTTGCAGGAGAAGCCATGTCCGCTGATTATTACGGGTTTTTACATGGTGCTTGGTTAGAAGGAGAGTCTGTTGTTCATAGCATTTTGACATGCATGAGAGCCGAGAAATGTCCCGTTTATGAATACCATGAATATGTAACTGGATGTGATGTAGAGAACAAATTAAGATTTTTCAGGCAAACTTAATAAATTGTAATACAACGTCACTCTTTTGTCGATGTCTGAAAAAAAAATGAGGCTTTTTTTAATTTGTTTTTTTTTCTTCTTTTTTTCTTAATTCGATTTCAATCATGTCTGGTAGACAAGGTGAGACTTACAAAGCTCTATAAGACCTTATATTAATGGGAATATAATCAAAGGTGGTAAGCTTAAGCCTCTCAAGAAGCCCAAGAAGAGTCAACACGAAGAAGATGATGTATGTCGCATAATAATTGATTGTCTGTACTGATTAGAAACAGGAAGATGTTGCTTTCAAGAAGAAGCAACAAGAAGAAGCCAAGAGGATGAAGGAATTACAACAAAAGGCTGCTGGCAAAGGTCCTTTGCGTAAGTGATAAAAAATGCGACTTAATCTGGATGACTTATATTTTTTGATAGTTGGTGGTGGTATCAAGAAGTCTGGCAAGAAATAAGCTAATTGATATGTAAAATAAAATAATGCCTGACGTTGTGCAAAATACGTTTGCCATATTACTTTGTTTTAGGGAAAAGAATATTGATGCTATTGAAGGTCTTTGTATCTAGAGCATCTCCCTGGGAATAGAGACACGTTTGATAATTGTTGAATTGAGTGTAAGAGGATATGGTCGCAAATAAGCACAACGATATCCTCAAAGCATATTATTTACTCTTATATGTAGATATTTTATTCATTGCGGCTTTTAAGAGAATAGTATAGTGCCCTTTGCTTACGCGCACAATGTCACTATCTTTATCTGCTATCGAATGTAAAAGCCTTTGGCTAGACTTAATATGCTTTGTCAAGGACAAACGCATTTTGATTTTCTCTTCGCTCAGACGATTCGTATGATATTTCTTCATTGGATTCCTACAGTCAGATCAGTTTTCAAGTAATAAGCTGAAAAAATGAAAAATCATTTTTATGAATTTTTCATGTACGACACGATATTCTCTCTCTTCACCCAGTACCACTTATGGAGATACAGCGAGTTTTTCTCACGGCTGTTTTGTTTGTGAGATAAAAAAGAAGTACATTCTTCATTTCTTCTTTTCTCTTCCTTTTTTTATTCTTTATGATGCTTCGATTTCAATCAAGATTGCCCAAGGTGGCAATTGCTTCCAGCACACTTCTCCACCACCATGCTATCCGATCCCTTCATTCTTCCAAAGTGATTTTTGGTAAGGCATATTGATAGAATCAATTGTACTTATGAATCAGATCGTAAACCTTTGTTTGAAAAGATCCTTATTGCCAACAGGTAAGAAAGTGTACTAAAAAGAGGGGAAAAGGGATCGTTAATGGGTATCATCAGAGGTGAAATTGCTCTTCGTGTTATGCGTACAGCAAAGGAACTCGGTATCAAGACAGTAGCTGTCTATAGTGAACCTGATATTTATGCTCAACACGTTAAGATGGTAATGAAAAAAAAAATACATGAGTATTGATACTTATATGTCTTATTTCATATAGGCCGATGAGGCATTTTTGATTGGCCCTGCTGCTTCTGCTGAAAGTTATCTTTGTATTGATAAAATTATGAAAGTGGCTAAAATGACAGGTGCCCAAGCCATTCATCCTGGTTACGGTTTCTTGTCTGAAAACGCAGAATTCGCTGATACTGTCAATGGCTCTAACATTGCCTTCATTGGTCCTTCAGGCAACGCGATGCGTTCAATGGGTTCTAAAAGGTAAAAAAAAAATCCCACGATTAAGATGAAAAAAGTTCTCACACTTTTTGCCGACAGCGAATCCAAATTTATAATGCAGAAAGCAGGTGTGCCTGTGGTACCTGGTTACCATGGTGAAAACCAAGATGTCGGATTCTTGAAGGAACAAGCCGAGAAAATTGGTTATCCTGTGTTGATCAAAGCTGTCAAAGGTGGTGGCGGCAAAGGTATGCGTATTGTCAGATCACCTTCTGAGTTTGAAGAAATGTTGGAATCCTCTAAGCGTGAGTCTATCAAGTCGTTTGGTGATGATAAAGTCTTGGTTGAGAAATATCTCGAACATCCTCGTCATGTTGAAGTTCAGGTCTTTGCTGATAAGCATGATAACTTTGTTCACCTTTTTGAACGTGATTGTTCTGTTCAAAGACGTCATCAAAAGGTGATTGAAGAAGCTCCTGCACCTGGATTATCGGATGCTTTGCGTGCTGAATTGGGTACTAAAGCTGTTGCTGCTGCTCGTGCTGTGGGTTATGAAAATGCTGGTACTGTTGAGTTTATTATGGACAATGTCGACAAGCAATTCTATTTCATGGAAATGAATACTCGTTTGCAAGTAGAACATCCTGTGACTGAAATGGTCACCAATACAGATTTGGTTCGATGGCAACTTGAAGTAGCTGCCGGTAATCGTCTTCCCAAGACACAAGAAGAACTCAAGTTAATTGGTCATGCTTTTGAAGCTCGTGTCTATGCTGAAAATCCATCCAAGTAAGCGCCCTCCTTTTGTCCTAAATCCTTTTCATTTAATACTTTATTAGCCACTTCCTTCCTGATACTGGACCACTTTTCAGTGTTCGTACGCCTAGCCCCAGTAAGGATATTCGTCTAGAAACTGGTTTTATTCAAGGCGATAATATCAGCGTTCATTATGATCCTATGATTGCTAAGCTTGTTGTCCATGGTGAAAACCGTAATGACGCTCTTCGTCGTTTCCGTCGTGCTTTAGAGCAATATCAAATTGTTGGTTTAAATACCAACATCAGCTTTATCAAAACAGTAACTGAACATCCTGAATTTATCAAAGGCGAAGTTGAAACTGGCTTTATTCAACAATATGAAAAGGACCTCTTTAAACAACGCGAGTCTCCTGACCCAACTACGTTGGCATTAGCTGCTAGTGCTCTTCGATTGAGAGAAATTGAAGATGTTAAAAAGAGTGCTTTAGGTAAGCCTTTATATTACTCTAGTCAATAACTCATTCCTTCATAAAGATCTCTATAGTCCTTGGGCATCAAACACAAACAGTTTCCGTATCAATAATATCAACCACAAGAAGTATGAAATCATTTCAAATGACCACCCCTATCAAGTGATTGTTTCTGCCAATCCTAGCCAGCCTCATTTAGTGGATATGGAGGTCATTGACGCCGCTTCAAACACGCATATCAAGACATTTGAGGCTGTTGAGACGCATAAAGAAGACGGACTTGTGATCTCTTCGATTGATAACAAGCAGATCAAGAGTAACGTTGTCTTGAATGAACAAGATGTTGTTGTGTTTGATGAGGTAACAATTTCATGGGAAATGTTATGTTTTAGTTGACCTCCTTTTTTTTTTTTAGTTTGGTCGTACTACCTTTAATTTACCAATACCAAACTACATGAAGGGTGGCATAGAAGCACACGGCGCAGGATCTGTCAAGACACCTATGCCTTGTAAGATTTCTCAAGTGTTGGTTCAACCTGGCCAAGCAATTCAAAAAGGTGCTCCACTTATCATCTTGGAAGCAATGAAAATGGAGCATGTCATTAAGGCTCCGGTTGCCGGTACTGTTGATCAAGTACTCTATGCCGTCGGTGACTTGGTAGCTGAAAACAAGAGTTTGGTGACATTTGCCGAATAAAATAGATAAATATAGTTAGAAAACAAATACGTTGTTTCTCCTCATTCTCAGGAGTCAACAGGTTTATGCGCGTCTTTATACAGTGTCATAACAACAGCGACTTTTTTGATAAGAAAAAAAAAAAAAAAAAAACTTAAATTTATGTATAAATATGCACATCATTTATTTTACTTTTTCTTCTTATTCTTAATTATGTTGACAAGTAAAACCACAATCGACTCCGCCAAGGTTCAACCTTATGGCAAACATTATCAAAATGGCCTTGAACCAGTTCAAAAGAGCCAAGAAGATGTAAGTTGTAACACAATGTTCTTGGTTCTCATGTTGTTAAAGATCCTTCTGGAACCATTTCATTATTTGTGCTCCAATCCTGGTAAAGACATTCGTTCTAAGATGATTGAAGCTTTTGATGCTTGGCTTCATGTACCCAAGGATGATTTGGTTGTCATTACTCGTGTGATTGAAATGCTTCACAGTGCTAGTTTGTTGTAAGTAGAAAAAAACAGGTTCGTGTGACCTGGTTGACACATACCTTTTTTTTTTTTAAGGATTGATGATGTGGAAGATGATTCCGTACTTCGTCGTGGTGTTCCTGCTGCTCATCATATTTATGGTACTCCACAGACAATTAACTGTGCCAACTATGTTTACTTTCTTGCTTTAAAAGAAATCGCTAAACTTGATAAGCCTAAAATGATTACTATTTATACTGGTAAGTTGTTTTTGATAAAATAAAGGAAAAACTGATCAGTTTCATTAGATGAGTTGATCAATTTACATAGAGGACAAGGTAAAGTATAATGAAATGTGATTTACTACCCCTTTTTTTTTTTACTAAACTCCTCAGGCATGGAGTTGTTTTGGCGCGATACATTAACTTGTCCTACAGAAAAAGAGTTTCTTGATATGGTGAATGATAGCAAGTATTTCCCTTTAGAATGGTCTCAATACTGACTTTTTTCTTAGAAACTGGCGGTCTTTTAAGATTGGCTGTCAAACTGATGCAAGAAGCAAGTCAATCTGAGATGTAAGGGAGAATTAGCTCGTTAAATAGACGGAGTAACATTTTATGTTAGTGATTATACAAGCCTTGTTAGCAAGATTGGTATTCATTTTCAAGTGCGCGATGATTACATGAACTTGCAATCAAAAAATGTAAGTCCATATCTGTCTCTATAATATGCTTATAAAATCTTTAGTATGCTGATAACAAGGGATTCTGTGAAGATTTGACAGAAGGAAAATTTTCTTTCCCCATCATTCACTCTATCCGTTCTGATCCAAGCAATCGCCAACTTTTGAACATTTTAAAGCAACGCAGTAACTCACTTGAGCTCAAGCATTTTGCTTTACAACTGTTGGAAAAGACAAACACATTTGCTTACTGTATTGAATTTTTGAGGGTACTGGAAGAGGAAGCAAGAGAAGAAATTAAAAAGTTAGGCGGTAATCCTATGCTAGAAAAAATTATGGATGTCCTGAGTGTCAAGCCATGAAAGGAATGGGTATGCGTGTTTGATACACAAATAAATATCAAAGTTTTACGGCCCGGACAACTTTTTCTTTCTCTTTTCATATTTTTTTTGACACAACATGGAAAAAAAGAAATTATCTCAATGCCTTGTAGAACCAACTACGTTTGAATTTAGACACTCTACATTTGAGTATTCAGTTTATCAGCCCTCACCACGCTTTCTAAGAGATTTTGACAGCATATTTCCACAATTAAGTTCTAAACAAAGAAGCCAGTTATTAGTTGTACCCGTCATTCAAAAATGTCAGCATGATATGGTAGGGATCACAAAAGAAGTCAACTATGAGAGAGACATTCGTTTGGAACTAGTAAGTAGTCAATATAAATCAAGATGTTTCCTCTCATATATGTTGTAGTTTGTTGAATGGGGTAAGAAAATTGTAGACAGAATCAAATCTGTTGGTATGTGGGCGGATATCATGGATCCTGCTTCTGGTTTCCCTGTAAGTACAAAGTGTATATAATGTTTGACTTAAAATGATGTTTAGGTCTTTGGTGAACCAGGACCAAGTCCTTATCCTGACGTACAAGGAACTCATATGCTCTCCTCTCGATTTGATGTACAGAATGTTGGCTGTTGTCATATTCTTCTTCATCCTACTTGGAACAGCCGTATATACCCTTCTACTTTATTTACAACAGCTCCAGCAGACATTTTGAAAAAGATTATAAACGAAAAATAATGCATTTGGGTTGAGTTACAATTTATACACGGGGTTTTTAAATGTTGTTACATGAAGTCATTTTCCTTTTTTTTTTTCTTTCTTTCATTTAATAATCATGACGGATAATTCATTAAAAGTGGATAATGATGCTAAGAGAACAAGGCATCACTCAAATACAATTTCAGGCAGTAGACCTCCAGCCTTAGATATCACAATTACTCGGCCAACACATGTTCGTAGAAATTCAGAAGGTTCTCCTGGTGTTCCTCCTCCTATCTGTGTCTCTGAGCCTACGCCCATTGAGCCCTCTGCTGAGCCCTTCAATTTCGAGCAAAAAAATCGTCCCCCAACACCTAACAATGACCAAGTCAAACAAGATAGCTTGTCTGACTCTACGCCCCAACAGTCCAAACGTTCTCGTTCACGAGCTTCAAGTCTGACCTCAAGTCTCTTGAACGAAATAAAAGAGAGCTCGACTATTCAGTCACTTGCTCATAAGATAAAGTCTCGACACGGTTCTGAAGACGTCGATAATGAAAGCACAGTGGAATCAACAACAACCACAGCACCAGCAACAAGCATTATGACAAACAATACAATTATTCTTGCCAACGCTAAAAGAAACCAAGATTTCCATGCTTTGTTTCGAAGTGTTCCAGAAGAAGATTCGCTTATTGAAGGTAAGCAACAGTCAAGTTGTTCATGACATATTTACTTTTTAGATTTTGGATGTGCTTTACAAAAGGAAATTTTATTACAAGGTCGGATTTACTTGTCAGAAAATCACCTCTGTTTTAACGCAAACATCTTTGGTTGGGTTACTAATGTAGGTTTTTAACGTTAAAAAGAGAGTGATTGACTCAGCTTTTTTTTTATGATAGCTTGTGATTGCATTTGCTGATATCGTTGACATTGAGAAAAAGACAACTGCTTATTTCATCCCTAATGCCATTCAAGTATCTACAGAAACTTCAAAGGTACTACACACACATTGAATCTCTTTGCTCAAATTAGCTTGATAGCATTTTTTTGCATCGTTCTTATCTCGAGATCAAGCTTATGATTTAATGGTAGATATTTGGCATACTGTTCGACCTGATCTTGCACCTAAAGACGAAAACGACATACAAAATGAGCAAGAGAGTAGCTCATTGGATGAAGATAATAGTTCATCTGAATATGATAGCGATACAGAAGACTCGTATAGCGATGATCTAGACTCTGAAGTGAATGCCAAAGATACACAAGGTAATACAGATGTATATATATACAAAAAGCTTATGCTAGTTAGCCAAAGTCGAAAATCGGTCTCGAAAAGTTTCAATGGCAGGATCGCTTCCTGCTTTCAAAGATGTCAAACATGTAGACTCCACTTCACGACGCCGAGCACAATCTGAACTGCCTCGACCCAATTTTCAGACTATGAATGAAAAGGCAGGCAACGAGAAAAAACCTGATGGAGGATCGCCAGACACAAAGGAAGAGCCTAAGCCTCAAGTGCATGAAAAAACAGAATGTGAATGCGGCCAGAATGGCAATCATTATCCCAACTTAGTAATGGATCAAGTTTATAACGGCACTTTGGATCAGCTCTATAATCTATTGTTTGATAGTGATTTTATGAAGGACTTTTTAATTGACAATCAAAAGAGTTTAGGCAAGTTTGGATGATATATGCAATTTTTTTGTAGTTAACTAACAGAAATTAGAATTGGAAATGGGGATTGGAAAAAGACGGATGGTGGGAATGTATTAGGCGTCAGAGAGTACTCTTACATCAAACAGTTGGGTGGTGCCATTGGCCCAAAGCAAACAAAGTGCTACATTACACAAGAGTTGCTTCATCATGATTTGGACAACTATGTGTCAGTTTTGTCAACAACGTCTACACCTGATGTTCCCTCAGGTTCTTCATTTACGTGTAAGACTCGTACTTGCCTAACTTATGCTGGCAAAGGAAAAGTACGATTGACAGTAACAGTTCAGGTTGAATTTACAAAATCTTCTTGGCTCAAATGTAAGTGGTAATACGGTACGAAGTAATGTATATTGACGTATGATGTTAGCCACCATAGAGAAAGCAAGCATTGATGGCCAACAGACCTATTACAAAGATTTGGATGCTGTTTTACGTAAACATTTATCTAATGCACCTTCCGGACGATCTGGCCATGGTAAAAAGAAGAGAAGAAGAAGCAAGAAATCAAAACACGCCAAAGCCCATCAAGACGAAGCTGAACCAGAACCATCGAAGCCTAAGGGTATGTTGGACACGATTTTCCATCTATTGTCTGATAGTCTGGGGTCTTTTTCACTCAACACTTCTCATATGACGCTATTATGCTTAATTATTATGGCTTGCATAAATGTCTTTATTGCAAGAAAAATGGCTGTTGTTGAAAAACAAATAGATGGTTTGGTTCATGCAAACGATTTCGAGAATGCAGCAACACCTCATTTACCACAAGATCAGCGTGATTTACGTTACCAACCGGAAGCAGACGATTTATGGGCATGGTTAGGAAGTATTGACCCCGAAAAATCCAACCAGAGGCCCATTGCTGTTGTTCAAAATCCAGAAGAACAAGAAGCTATTTGGGATGAAGCGATTCGATATTCAAAAGTGACCAAAGAACGCTTAGATAAACATATGATTGAACTGAATGAAATGATTCAAAAGGCAGAAAGTAATTTAGAAAGTGTGACACGATCAGTGAATGAACAACGTCAAAAGATGAGACAACAAGACGCATAAAACAAACACGCATTTATATTTATATTTAATAGTAATAATAAAGTCATTTTATATAGTGAGATCATCTAGAACAGCGCTTTTTTTAGCAGACTCAATTAGCGGTAAAAGACAAGTAGAAGGTGCCGCATTACTAAGAAATGGATGTTTTAACAACTCGGCTGCAGAAGGTCTGTTTTCGGCTTTAAATTGAAGACACTTGCCCAAGAAATCACGAAACTCGACTGATAATTGCTCAGGATCTTTCAGTGTGGGTGCAACATGATATGTTGTAAGTAATCGAATAGCTTGTTCTGGATCTTCAAGGTGAGGAGGGCTTCCTTCCACCATTTCAATAGCTGTGATACCAAGAGACCAAATATCGACACTGGGCCCATACTCTTTTCTCTGGACTATTTCAGGTGCCATCTACATAATTACATCTTTAGTTATGTGTCATATGCACTGAATGATCTTACCCAGCATGGAGTACCAGCTAATGTTGTTCTTTTTGATTGTGTCTTGTTGATTTGAGCACAATAACCAAAATCAGCTATGAAGAATAGTCAGAATGACCAAGTTTGTCTCTCCTTTTTTTCTCTCTTTCTCTTACAAAGTTTAATTTGACCTTGTGTTCCAATCAGTATATTATCACTTTTGATATCTCGATGAATAATGCCTTTTGAATGAAGATATTCTAAGCCTTGAAGCACTTGTAGACAAACAGTTGCAATTTCTGGTTCAGCCATATAGTTTTGTGTGACAACATCTGTTAAACTTCCACCTTCCATATACTCCATCACAATCCAAACGTCGTTTTTCCAAATATATGATTCAACATGTTGCACCATATTTTCATGTGCACTTTGTTCTTTTCCCATACGCACTTCATCAATAATTAAATCTTTACGTACTTGACGTCTTAGATGAATCTGTTTGATAGCCACAATTTCACCATTGTCTTTTGTTTTTGCCTTAAAAACTGAACCAGATGCTCTATAACAAGACAAGTCAACCAAAAGTAAAGCTCAACAGGGTCTATATATTACCCTTCGCCAATTTTACTCATATCTGTATAAATTGTATGAGGGTCTGCTTGAACACATAGCTTCTTAAGTTGTTCAATGGCTTCAGATGTCGATATTGATTTTTTGATCGGTTTTTTTAATATGGGTTCAGCAAGCGGTTGTTTTTCTTTTTTCTCCATTTCGACATAGATAAGTTTAATAAAAGTTGAGAGCAATTTGTCTTGATGTCTATTGCCGAGGTTAGCTAATGAAAGAATGTTAGCCAAACTATATATGAAACAGACTTAATAGTGTATCTTTTCAAGTAATTACTTACATGCCCCCCAATTTGGCGCCTTACCGAGCATTATTTTGCCTGTGTCTGTGTCAAAATGAACATGTGTTTTATGAACTGCATCAAACGGCCATGAAATAATCATATTATCTCGACGTTTTTTTTGATTAAAAAGTCTTCCTGCAAAATATGAGTCAAGAACATTGGGGGGGGGGTCACAAAACCAACTTACCTAAAATGGTCTGCTTTAAAAAGCTCCTTCTTCTTTTTGGTGGGTTATATGTATAATGAACCACATCTTGTTTCGACACGCGATTAAGTTGCTCAAGATAAAAAGCAATAGGTTCATCATTTGGATTCGCTTGCTGAATGGATAGTGAAAAAGTACTTTGATGTGAAGAATTCATTTTAAAAAGAAAGAAAAAGAAAAAGACAAAAGTAAAATAAAAGGTTATTACATGTACGTTTTCTCGAGTCATAAAAAAAACAATCATTGATTGTATCATAGAGTATGTTATGCAAGTCAAAGGGAAAACCTTCGGTTTAAATTTGTATTTCTATGGCTGTATTATCGAGATAGTTTTTTTTTTGCTCCTCAAACACTTATAAATCATATTTAATACCAATATTTAATTTAATAACAATGACAGTGTTACACTTCAGTCTTTGCTCTACCTGATTATCTAATGTCTAGACCTAACCTTTTGTACTTGGGTCTGGATATTTTTTTCCTTCTTAGTTACTACAAAGATAGGTTCTTTTTAATCCTAAATTAATTATAGTCTTCCAGAACCTGTTTTCTGTTTAGCTAAACAAAAGGCATTTGTTTAATAATTGCAAAAGAAATAGGAGAAATACTTGTATTATTTAAAAACGTTCACTTTGTCATTAAGATGAATGATTTAGCAAACCTGTTTATATCTTTTGCAAATAACTTTTTTTGCCACTTTGTGTTTGTTTTCTCTGACTAATATCTGCAGTAGTTTTCATATGCAATGTAATTAAAGCAGGCACATCAAGCCAGTCAGTTGATTTTGGTTGTTTTGGAACAATCTCTATCTTTACGATTGCTAAAAGAAAAAAAGTCCATTTATAATGTCTTTATATTCAAACAAACAAAAACGCTAGTTTGTTTCGATTTGAATATAAACACTACTTACAGAAACTAGAAGGATCGCAACAAAATTATATCAGTTGCGTTAAGGGGTCTTTGAAAGATAGGTCTTCTTTCACGGTTCGGAGCGGCACTATAGCCAGATCCAAATTTAAGATCTTTTCGACTAAAAAGCTTAAGAGATCAAAAATGCATCGGAAATCAAAAGCTTCAACCTAAAATGAATGTTTCCTATGATGCTTCAATGAGGTTCGTCATCCAAAAAAATGGTTGTTCTTCATAATTTTTTTTCAAAAACAAACAAACCTCCAAAATAGATATAGTTGCCTGAATAAAATAAATATAAGCATCATTAGGTTATTTTGTTAGTAAGCAGTTGATACACTTTATTCAAAAAAGTATTAATGAGCAAAAAGCAAATTCTAAAACTAGTAAAGCAATAAATGAAATAACAAATAAATAGTATAATTTGCTAATGTCAAAAGTTTCTTTGTTCATTGTAGCATCGACATAAGTACCATTTGCATCTGTCTGCTTGACAATATTCGCTCTCTATGCAGTCTAGACTACGCCATTATATGTTTAAAACAATTGACTTATGGCATGGAAGATAGTATAGGTACAGGCAGGACGTTCTGCAGTTTTTGTACAAATATGTTGTTTGAATTATCCATCAAATCAGGAAGTGTGCTGCCCACTCCAATATCCGCTGAAAAGAGTTACAGCATTTGTGTGAATATGTATTTTTTGAAAGCGAGGAAGTAATTGTAAGCATTTTATAAAAAGAAAAGAGAAAGAAAAAAAGAATGGTTTACCAAAATTGTCTTCAATTGAATACTTTATAGAGAAGAGGAAAAAAAAAAGACAGTGTAGTTATTTCTTTTTTTCTGAAATAACTGATTAAATCAGTAAGTTTTTAGGAACATATTAAGCTGAATATGAATCGATAAGTTCAAAACTTAAAGAAAGCTATGGACTACAATGCACTCGACGTAGTACTATTAAAAAAAGACAACTTCTATTGAAAACTGAACCAATGCTTATTATATAATAATGTTTGCATTTACATATGAAGAATTACTAAGAAAAAAAAAATACAATATATCCACTTGAAATTCATCATTGTTTCTCTTAAATGGTTCATCCGCTCAAATCTCTGAAATACCGATCTACATTGATAAGCTTCACCAAGATATTTTTAATAAGAAATAAAATTCATCACGTTAACTTTGATAAGAAAGACTATATAAATAACATTTGTGTGAAGGATTTCAAAAAGGTGATACATTTTTTATGATTATTGACTAGAATTTATAAAAGAGTTTAGCTATAGTAAAAATTGTTAGCTTCCGGCTTGTTGCTTTTTCTTTTTACCTTATCACATGGAATCGTTGTTTTTTGTCCTGTAAAAGCAAATGTAATCAAGGGTGAGCTACGAAAGTTAAGCGTAGCCATCAGATCAAAATCGATTTCAATATTCTTTTTCTCTTGTTCATTTTGACAAGATACTGAGAATAATTCTCTAATCACATCGCTATTGATATCTGTATCATTGCTGTTTAGCTTTGTGCTGGTAATCCTCATTGGAAATGTGACGTTTGTCACGGTTTGCGGTGCAAGGTGTAAATTAGACAGCTTTCCTGTACCGACAGTGGTTCGATTTATTGTAGGATAATAAGCCTAGAAAATAAAAAACGTAAGTCGATTTTTTCTTAGAGCTGTTACATACGACTGTTTTGACATGATCGAAATTGAATTCAAAGAAATTCGAGTTAAAAATGCTATATTGCAAATCAAGTATATCTTTAAGTGATGCGTTAGGGTCTTGGCCAACAAAAAGTATTTGAGGCGTTCTGAATGATAGCAAAAAAAAAGTCAAAAGACATGCTACACCACACAGTACAAGAAACAAAAAACAACAGATAGTTCGAGTCCATGCAGGCAAGCATGGAAAGCAACAGCAACACCAATATTTGTTATAAGAAGATTTACGGTAAGGCTGGTCTAGATGTAGGATTTTTGAAGGTTTCTCAATACCTTGAGCTTTAAAGCCGTATGGCTTCTTGCTAGGTACTACCTAAGATTAGTTATATCATCCACTGTTTGTTTCTGTACCTAATAATCTGTCTCGCTGCATGTTTCCTCTACTATAATAGTTTAATTCAGGGTCTTTTTCTTCAAACGTTGGGTTTGGACTTTGTAGTCTATTGTATGCATTGTAAGCATTCTGCACTGGCGTTACTACAGTTGGTTGTGAGAAACCAAAATCTGATGTAACTCTACTTTTTGTTCTGATTTTAAATAATGGCATCTGTAAAATGTATATATAAAAGGGATAAAAAAAGAAAGAAAAACCGATACTACAACAAAAAGATTGATAAAAATGTTGAGAAATGTATATTTACTTGTTTATGTATTTTCTTGTTTGAATTAACTCGCTCTTCTTTTAAACAGTTTACTTTTTTTCTCTTATATCGTCTTTTATTGCTTTTGATGAGTCTGTGTGGACTACAATGCTTTTGATAAAAGATGTTTAGAATAGAATAGAGGGCTGCAAGAGATTCTTCTTTTCTTTTTCTCAAATAACAAATCAAAAAAGGTTTAAAGGAATGTTTTGGATCTATTTAAAAGACAACAAAGGATTCAGCATAGCAGTAGAGTAATTTTGTAATGATTAAGAATTATTAATCTTTAGATGTTGTAGGCTTTTTTAAAGGCTTGATAGCTTAATTCACATTTTTCTACTAATTTCTCTGCAATATCACGATTATAGCCTGGGATTGTGCGGGCATCTACATACGCTTTCCCCCAGCGATTGGTGCATGAGCTGTATCGAAGAAGGTAATCAAGTGTAGAGAGTGGTGCCAATGCTACATATACATCAGCAATAGCGCCATTGTAGGCTGAAATATTTTGGGATATCACACCCAAGAAGCGCATCTAAACAACATATTAGGTTTTTATGACACTGTAACATCAACTTGCCAGATAATGAATCAAAATTCTTGCATAAAATACCCAGATTGGTAAGTTACCTATAGCGCTTGCTACGACACCAGGGGATGTAGTGAAAGAAACAATACGTGTTTCTTGACGCTTAAATCGTTCACTAGATGCAATGGATACAAGATCACAAGCCCATTTAGAGGATTCATAAGGCTCTTTACTGAATTCAGCAAGTTAATGCCTTTACTTTGTACTTTTGTTCTTACCATTTAATACCTTGCCAGTCATCAATATTAAAACAATCATATTTAGCAGTAATTGAACTTGTCCAGATAATTCGTCCATCACCCGAATAGTCTAACAGTTCCTCAAGCTCACGCATCTATATATTTCATAGATTAAATGAACTAGATAGACAAACGTCTATGCTTACCATGATATAATGACCAAACACATTAGCAGCAAATACCTCACCCATACCATCTTGATTTATCTCACCGACGTTCTGAATAGTAGCATCTGAACGTTCCATAAGACCCACAATATCTGTAAATGTCAAATAAAGGACAGTTTTCCAATTCAAACCCAAAGCACTTAATATGCCAGCATTACAAAACAAATAGTCTACTTGCATATATCTTTTTGTTTAAAGCAGATCAATAACGCGTGCGATTGAAAGAGATGCTTACTTTTCCCTGATCGCCTGACAGAATGACAAAACACTCTTGACATTACCAACATCAACAAGTTCAATATCAATATTTGCAAAAGGAAACTGCTTGACTAAAGCGTCCCTTGCTTTATTGGCTCGTGAAGGGTTACGGCAAGCCATGACAAGTTTAAGCTGATCACGCTTTGATTCAAGTAAGCGTTGACAGATGCCAAAGCCTACACCGCCGTTAGCACCTGTTATGATAGCAACCTTGATATGGTTTTCATTTGACATAGTCTCCTTTGAATTTATCTTATTTCACAAAAGTGAGAAAGGGACCTTGAATCGTGTGTGATGCAAGTGTATAAATATTGGTGTAACAATGTGCCTCTTGTTATTGTTTGATTATTTAAAAATGCAGCATTTTATATTTTATTTAAGTTGATCCTTGTACTCACTAATTAGAGTTTGTTATAATCATCAAGCTGTTTCAATTTGTGATACTACAACAATAATGAACGAGAAAATAGCTTTTTCTTTTCTTCTCTTTTTCTTATTTTATACCATGTTGTGTACTGGAACAAAAAAGTCGATGAAAAGAAAAGTAGTTGTTGTAGGAGATGGTGCTTGTGGAAAGACATCTTTACTTAATGTATATACAAGTGGATATTTTCCTCAGGTACGCTAACAATAAGAAAAAGTGATAGTGGTTAATTTTCATGTTAGACTTATGAACCCACTGTATTTGAAAACTATGTTCAACATGTCAATGTGGACGAAAGACATGTCGAACTTTCCATTTGGGATACAGCAGGTAATGGAAGCAGAACATAGTCATTCATGACAGAGTAAAACTAGGTCAAGAAGAATTTGATCGTATACGCGCATTATCCTATAGTGATACACACGTCATTGTCATATGTTATTCTGTCGATAATAGAGATTCACTTGAAAATATACCAAATCGATGGTTAGAAGAACTACAAGAGGGCTGCCCTTTTGCCAAAATTATTTTGGTAGCTTTGAAATGTGATCTGAGACAAGATGAAACTGCACTTAAAACAATGAAATTGATCGGTTATGAGGAGGTAAAAAGAAAAAAAAATTGGATTTATGTTGTGTAGCAATGTACTTACATAGAGAATAATTAAGGGGTTAGAGGTAGCTAAAAAGATCCATGCTATTCGATATCTCGAGTGTTCTGCAAAGCATAATCGTGGTGTTCGTGAATGTTTTGAACAAGCAGCCAGAGTAGCTACATTTGGTAAGATTATGGTTCATTAGCTGTATACAAAATTAATCAAAATTTATAGTTAAATTAGATAACGAAGCAGAGAGTAAGCCTTGTGTTATTTTGTAATCACATGTAGTATTTTAAAATATACGTTGTTTGAATCTTCATAACATTGGAAGGCTATTATTGATACAAGCCGAAATATGAAATACATTGGCTTTTCTTTTTCCAACGAGAAAAATAAGCATTGGAAGAAGCAGGACCTTTCTTTAAGCTTTATTACGCTTGGTTCATATCAATATCAATCAATCAATAAAAGCATATCTGCATACATCATGTCATCTTTTCTTCATCACTAAACTGATAGCTAAAGATAACGTATAAAACTAATTTATAGTCTATTCACTTAGAAAGAGAGAAAAGCAATCAGTATGAGTTTTATAGTGAGCAAAAAAAAAAAAATCGATGAATTTTTCAGGGTCTATTTTCAGGGAAAAGTAAGCACTGTCCTACGGATTTAAAATGTGGTAAGCGTATGCATAATGCACGGATCAACAGAAATACTTTTTGTGCTCAAGATAGAAAAAATAAAATAAAATAAAATAAAATAAAATAAAATAAAATAAAATAAAAAAATAAAAAAAAAAAAAAGACGATAGTTAGTTCATCTTTAGGCACCAGTAATCAGTACTTTCAGTTTGTGTGTAAAACAGCTTTCTTTCTTTTTTAGACAGCTAAACTTTTCTTTGCTCTTTTGGTTATTGACATTTTCATATGAATACAGTGTTTCCACCGTCAATTGGTCACTTTACTGAAAAAATTGGTCGCTTTTTTAATTTCAATTGGCTATCGGTACCCAAGCTTACTTTATGTAAGTACTAATACCGGTACCCATGGGTACCGCTATCGGTATCCTGGTACCGATAAAATTAGCCTGTGATTGGCTATGTAAGTACTAATACCGGTACCCATGGGTACCGCTATCGGTATCCTGGTACCGATAAAATTAGCCTGTGATTGGCTATGTAAGTACTAATACCGGTACCCATGGGTACCGCTATCGGTACCAGGATACCGATAAAATTAGCCTGTGATTGGCTATGTAAGTACTGATACCGGTACCCATGGGTACCGCTATCGGTACCAGGATACCGATAAAATTAGCCTGTGATTGGCTATGTAAGTACTAATACCGGTACCCATGGGTACCGCTATCGGTACCAGGATACCGATAAAATTAGCCTGTGATTGGCTATGTAAGTACTAATACCGGTACCCATGGGTACCGCTATCGGTACCAGGATACCGATAAAATTAGCCTGTGATTGGCTATGTAAGTACTGATACCGGTACCCATGGGTACCGCTATCGGTATCCTGGTACCGATAAAATTAGCCTGTGATTGGCTATGTAAGTACTGATACCGGTACCCATGGGTACCGCTATCGGTACCAGGATACCGATAAAATTAGCCTGTGATTGGCTATGTAAGTACTGATACCGGTACCCATGGGTACCGCTATCGGTATCCAATAAATTAGCTTGTGGTCATATGATGACTTATGATTGGTTGTTACTCTTTGTATAAATATGGGTACCGGTACCCATGGGTACCGGTACCGGTATCATATCTTTTCCTTAAAATGTCACAACCTATTGGTATAGTTTTAATTTTTTTTTTTGTTGTACTTCACGTTAATTGCTAAGAATAATCCCTTTATTGATTTTTAGATCCTGACCTCTTGCTCTTTAAATTAGACCCAAAATATCCACCAGGAAGCGATTTAATGGCCAAAACGATTTTACGCGATTCCATTGTGATTGACATGATTGTTACGACTGTTGTTGGTAAGAGACGCCCACTGACTTGAATGTATACAAGTGCTGATTTTCTGTATAGGTGAGAATGCTCGTTCTCTTTATACACCTAAGCCTACTGAATGGGCCAATGGAACAAAATCTGACATTGTTTATACTGCCTCAGTAACATCCTCTGAATTGCCACCAGTGTTAATTGAGGTCCAACATACCATTAACCTGGATTTTATTGACCGCCTTTTAGGGTACTCCTTATTTGCGAAAAAAGAATACAAAGCGAAGCCAATTGTGGTTGTGTTTGGTACCTACGCAACACGTAATGAAATCAGCTCGGACTTTGAGGTAACTTCTTTTTCATTTATGAAGCAAATCCCTTGCAAGTACTGGGCAGAAAAATGTTATATTCTTGATCAAAACACATTCATGGAAGCTACCAAGACTGTTCCTCTCCCTCCTTTGGCGGCGATTGCCTACTTCTTCTCTTCAAAAAAGCTTTCATTGCTAGCATCTGAATATAGAGACGACCCTACTTTACAAACACTCTATGCAATTGCTAAAGAACAAACAGTGACCAAAGTCGCTGCAGAGCAATCAACTTCTGAGGTATTACTTGAGGTTTGCAATCAAACCAATCTACAGTTCAAAAAAATTTTGAACACCCTAGAACCCATGCCTGACACCCTTTTGAAAAAGCGCCTACGCGCATATGCTGATGATGGTGCTCTTTACACCCAAACATGTAAATACAAGTATACAACAAAAAGAAACAAAGAATTTGTAGAGTCTATGCCACCACCACCCGAATTATCAGATTTGGCCAAAAGCATGATGAATGAAAGCAGCTCTTCTATTGATATTCTTCGTGAGGAAATTAGTGTACCTAAAACAGATATGGAGTATGTTAAGCAGTTCAAGCAAAACGAAAGTAGGATGGACTGGAAAACATGTTATGAAGCAGGAAAAAGCGAAGGTTTTTTTAGTTCTTATTCCAGCAGCTCAAGTTTGAAGGTTGCATTTTATAAAAAATTAAGTAAAAAAGATTAATTTGTTGTATATGTCAAAATAAAGTTGTAAATTCATACCCATTATATTTAAGGATTTGCTGATGAATATCAGGCTATTTTTTATTTTTTTGGCTTTTCTTAATCTTTAGAGCCCTAAGATTTATCGATAAAAAGTTCCCAATGAATTTGGTCTATATAGGTATGAGACATCTGTTGCATTTACAAAGGAAGGAGTAGGCGAGATTCGTCCTTTCTTTTTTTTTTTTTGGGATCAGTCATCATTTTGACATGTTACACATTTAGATGAGAACATCTGTCCGTATTACCTTTTTTTTTTTTTTTTTTTTTTTTTTTTTTTTTTTTTTTTGTAAAAAGGTAGAAAGGCTCATTTGCGTTTCCTTTTCTTTCCAATACTTGAAAAAAGGAAAAAAATGTTATTCAAGACTTCAAATTGTGTCTTATGTATCTTTAAAGTTTCTTTTTTTTTTTTACCTTAAAAAAGAAACACATACATAAAAAAGTCATCTAAATGTATTCTGTAAAAAGAAACGCATTGTCCAATGAAAAAGCCAAATCTCGGGTACTCTACACGAAAGAAATAGAAGATACTCCTGTTTGACTGCCTTGTTGCCCGATAAGAGAAAGGTAGTCATGCACGACGAAGCTTCTGTACACACTAATATAGGTGTGGTTTTTCTTTTATAGGTTGTTTAGAAGTCCCAAAGCTTTGATCTTGATTAATTAAATTGTCATCGATTTGGCTAATATTTGCTTTTTTAATGTACCATGGTGGTCGTTATGAAATGATACTACCCACGTACTAATTATTTGTAGTTATGAAAGACGACAAGGGCAGAATTTTTTGTTCTTGATGCTGAAGTATTGAAACTTATCGACCACAACCAGATTACTACAGCGATTTATCTCTTCTCAGGTACTACTCTCCTCTCTACTTATTTCAATCACATTGCAGCCAAATTATGTCTTTTGCTCTCCCCTGTTGGGTACTGCTTTCATGATTTATGTATGTCCATTGCCTATTTGACACTCAATTGAACCTCTTCGTTACAAACACACGTTTAACACTGTATACTAATGTTTAATTTCTCGCCATGCTCTTGTCTCTTATAATTCAAACCCAGTCCAGCACTCATATGTACACATGTCAGTAGACACGAATGTGTGAAGGCTGCACTGTTCAATCATTGCTCTGGAAAGCTCAATACAGTAGTTTGCACACATGCTTACTGAAGATCATTTCATGGTCACAGCAGTCGAAAATTGTCAAGCTGTAGCATAAAAAGCAGCTGAAAAGGAGCACAGAACAATTAGAAGTGCATCGAAAGAGAAAATACAACATATTTTGACGTTTTATCATCCTTTCTTCAGTCGTATCTCAGTACATAAAAGTTTCTCAACAAAATTAATTTATTCGAAAGTCGTTGCTTTCATTTGTTTATTAAGCCAATGCGGAACAATATGGGCTGCAACCAACAATGGGAAATGCCCTATACACTCCAGCTTTTCCTTTCTTTTTTTTTTGTTACACGAGTTAATGAGGTAAATGAGATTCTTTTTTTCCCGCTTATATAGAACCATAGATATTGTATCCTTTTATATGCTTTTATATGCTTTTTGCAATGTATCATGGTATATATATATATATGCATGTATCAAAGACAATTACTCTTTTTTACTTGTATCGTTTATTTTGGTTTTTAGACTCGAAGAAAATGTAGTGTCTGCTTTGTACTTGTTTGTGTCACCGAAATAAAACATATGTTTACATGGTGGCTATCAAATAGTTTTTGATTTCATTATGATAAGTGAAATTAATATACTTTGTGTGCTTCTAATCTTTAATGTATGCCTTTTTCGAGTATCTATTTCACTACAGGATCTTGATTCATAAATTAGCTTTTCTTACAATCCATTTCTGAATAAATCTGACATACGATTGATAAGCAGAATAGTATCACCGGCGGATTTAGCAGTCCGCTGCAGGCGCAAGTGTTTCTCATAGCAAACCATCATTTCTTCCTTCTAATTCCCTTTTTTGAGTTTCCTATGTTTGAGCATACATCAAAGAACATATTTATGCAAAAATATAACAAGTTTTGAAAAAGTAAGAAAATCGTCATTTTGCCCTTGATCCCTTTTACAAATCATCGATTTTTACTATTTTTTGATTTGTGATCAATAGAGGCATTGTAGACAAAACATGTCTTAGTACGAATTGCTTTTCTAGGTCCATAAAACACATTCAAAATGTTAGATTTACAAAAGTACTACAAAAAGTGTACGCTACAGCCCAAAAGCAGAAAATACGTTTTTGAAAGATAGCTTACTACCTTTACATTATTCAATGCGCCGTATTTGTATCTATCAACTTTTTTAATACGCTTTTTGGATGACTCTTCGTTTTTAGGCATTTTTTTTAATGATTTTATTTGCCGTACGTACTAGTGGTCTCGAGAGGGACCCACTAAAAGAGGTGCTCGACAATTATTTATTATAAGAGGGTTAAGAGAAACAAAAAGGGTACTACAATATCAAAAGTACAAAGAAATCAAGAAAAAAAAAAGAGCAGCTGTTACGAGGAGAAACCTCTCAAGGTGAAAGATCATTCTTAGCAGCTATTCGCTCAATTTGATATCGAGTGCTGTGAAGGACAGAGAGGTAGTGGAACTGATGATTCTGCATGGTATGAGCCCAATGGGCCTTCCAGATTTCAGAGAGACCGATCAAGTTTACCATGGCTACTGAAAGAGGACAGTTAGTTTGAGCCCGAATCCGAGAAAAATTGAACGATGCAAGTGCATCTGAAACTAGATCCAGAGAGGTGCCTGGCCATAAAAACTCCCTGATCAAGGCATCCCAGAACGGAAATTTTTGGGGGTAGCGAAAGAAGAAATGGTACACAGTCTCCTGATCACCACACAAAATGCAGGCAGCAATAGGGAAGCGAGCAGGAAAAATCTTGCATAGAAGTAAGCGAGTGGGAATTTTTTGGGTTAGAAATCGATACATCACATTTCTCTGCACGGTTGTAATTGGCATGCGCCAAAAGTACTTCCAAGCTGCAGAAGAAACCTCTTGCTGGGCAATAAAATCAGACAAGGCAGCTTGTGTAATGACCTTATGGAAAGTATGGCCACAAAATTTGCATTGTCAAATGGCAGTTTCAGTGTACGCACAAAGAAAAAGAAATCAAGAGGCCGCTGTATTGCAGGAACATGCACAGAATCGTATAGTTCTGATGAAGTATGAACAAGGTATTGACAAAAAAATTGTTCCAGTTGATAATGGTTTTGATTCACTGCTTAAAAGTATTTTCTAACACTAAGCCGGATATCCAAGGGAAAAGAAGAAACCGGTATAGGTGCCAAATAGTAACTCTGTGGATGGTACTCATACAGATAGGAAGCTGCTACTGTACATAACTTGAGAGGCAAGTCAAAAGTGTTGGATGGCAGAAAAATGGAGCATAAGGGCAGTAAAAAACACTCGATAGGATTTGGCATATATGTATACTGTTTCCTGGGAACAACATCAGTTGTCTGGCAGCACATGGTGATAGTGTTACTGGCCAACTGCCTTAAATGGCCTGACCGCAAACGAGGAAAGAGAGCAGACCCAAGAGCAGATGTTCAGTCTGGAGCAAAGCACGAGCATGCGCAGCTAAAAAATCTTGAATTACAGAACGTTCAGCTTAAGGAACCAAGAAAGGATAAAGACAATAATAATAAAGTGCTTTCTGTTGAGCGAACGGATCAAGAATACCAAGGCCACCATGCTATTTTGTTGCAGTCATTATTTGCCAACTAATGCGAGGAAAGATTTGCCGGTTGACAAAAGAAGAAATAACAGTTCGAATAACGTTGAGGATGGCTTGGGTAGTAGGGATTACCAGCAAAATATGCCAACATTTAGACAATGAGAGTGAACTAGCCACTGTGTCTTGACCAACAGCAGAAAGACTGCGTGAAGCATGAGTATCCGCCAGTTGAGTCAGCGACTAAATGAGAGATGAAAAGAAGTGAGTGCGCTGATCCGAGGATTGGATGAGTGGAAAGCCTAAATAAATGATAGGTTCGGCATCTGTTCGGCACCTGTTCGGCACCATATTTTAGGAATAGCAATGGCTTGTAGG
Source organism: Gilbertella persicaria (assembly GCF_025201335.1). NCBI lineage: Eukaryota > Fungi > Mucoromycota > Mucoromycetes > Mucorales > Choanephoraceae > Gilbertella > Gilbertella persicaria. Next base: position 480,677 of record NW_026251966.1, read on the forward strand.
GTAGTCAGCCATTTGTCATCTAAACTGTGGCCAGAAAGAGAGATTTCTCGCACTTTATGGTAATTGATCTTGGCATTGGATGCTTTACTGTAGGCCTACAAGTAAAAGTACATTCTACGGAGATTACGAATGTTACGAAGGAAAACTAAAGTGTCATCAGTATAGCTAAGCAATTTGATAGCAGGTAATGTGACAGCTTGACTAAAATCAGTATGCTTGAAGCGATAACCAGAAAATTGAGTGTCATTCAATATCGACTGGAGAAGTGGCTCTAAGGCAAAATTGTACAAGATACAAGAGAGTGGGCCCCCCCTGTTTCAGGCCTCGGCGCTTTGGAACCAATTGCTTAAAGAGCCACCCATTGATGTTAATACAAATGTAATTATCCATGAACAAGGTAATAATGCTGGTAACAAGGGTCTTCGGAAGACCAAAGTGTAACAACACTTGCTTGAGATAGTCAAGGTTGACACAATCATAGGCCTTTTCTTGGCCTAGTAAGATGTCAAGATCCTTGTCTGACCGGTGGTAGTTGGATGAAGCATTTTCCATGATAATCTGAGTAAGCAAGCCATGGTCAGCAATATATCTACCGGGCATAAAGCCTAGCTGATGTCTGTTGATAAGTGTGGCAGCTACTGTCATAATCCTGTGGTTGATTATCTAAGTGAAGATCTTATCTGTATTCATCAACTGGATAGAACTATAGTTACCTGCCTGCGTTAAATCACCTTTCTTATGCAAAAGGGTCATAAGTGATAGCAGTTATGAAGCAGGGAGTAACGAATGAGCCAGAGCATCATTTTTTCAACCTTCGGCAAAAGAGATGATAAAATAGATGTGTTTTTGTGATCTCGTAAAATTTTGTTCCGTCTGAATTGAAGCTTCTTGAGTGTCTTAGATCTCCAGTTGTTACGCTCGATTTGGAAGGATCGAGTAAAAATTTTTACTTGTTCTTTCAAATCATCCTAGAGAAGTTGTACTGAGGGACAATCAGGATCTAAAAGGTTGATACTTTCCATGTACTGTTCAATGTGTGCTGTCAAACCGCTTCTGTATGTGGATAGTTGGACAAGGTTAGGGTCACCTTTCCAAGGGCCACGTCCAGCTGAAGTGTGTACCAATTGATAGTTAATGGAAAGCAAGGTATGGTCAGTCTAACTGTAGTTGACGAAACTTTGAGTCATAGAAATTACATTGTCAGCATGAGGTAGAGTGCAAAATATATAGTCAATATGTGTGCGACTACCAGTGGTACTGACAAATGTAGGAAGAGGATCACTTTGAAAGCAATCTTGGAATGAAGTAAGAAGTAGATCATTCCAGCACGTATCAATGTTGGATTTACGGTAAATGTCATAGTTGAAATCGCCAGCAATAATAATAGGTAAAGACGTTGACTGTAAATGTGATATTAATGGTTGATTGGAAGATAACATGCGAAAGAATGTGGATCGACTACTACGCTGAGCAGGAGCATAAATATTGGGGATATACATAAAAGGAATGGAGGGTTCAGAGGCATGAGCGATAGACGCTAAGAGAAAGCGGCCATTGGTAGAATTGATGGTGGGATGTGCTGTAATTTTGTAGTGAGACTTTAAGGAAACAATGCCACAGTGTTCTGTCCAAAGACTAGATTTAGTCTGGAACTTGAGATTGAGCTGTTTCTGTATATTAAGTGTAGATGCGTGTGTTTTTTGTAAGCATAGAATGTCATATTTAGTTGAACGTAGAAAGCGGATGAATAAGGACTGTTTGTAAGGATCTGAAGTTTTCGTAAGGCCACGACAATTAAGCGTGGCAATTTGCATAGAGTCTTTGGGCATAGATTAACTTATTAGAAATTAGGAGAGGTACTTGCTGATCCACTTGTATTATGATTTGGTACCATTCTTTATCTCTCATCGTCATGTTTAAATTTGATCTTTTTACGCTCCTGGATAAGCTTTTCTAAATCCAATGCCCCTTGGATTGGATTATTGCTTGGAATATTTTGGAGATATTCATCATCCTCTCCGTCTGATTCAATGATCTTTACTTCACTATCTCCTTGCTCTTTCATTTCATGATCCATCAATTCAGGCTCGACTAATGGAGTGTCATTGGAGAGAGTTTAAATAGTCTTTGTTGCTATTTGAGTAAAAGGAACGGTAGTCAATGCGGCAGGAGAGACAGTTTGCTTAGGCTTCATACTTTGTGACAGTTTCTCATCAAGAGGATTGGGACCTGTTCTACTAGTCTTGTCTTTTGTGATTCCAATACACTTGTTAGGAAAGTGGCCTAATCCATGATTACGATGAGGACAATCACGGTTGATATGACCACGCTCATTACAAATATAACAACGACGAGTATAGATACATTCCGTGCAGTCTGGTCTACAATGGTCGGATTTCTGGCGAAAACGATAAAATTAGGGCATTTCATCCCACGTAAGCAGAAGCTCTCGATCAAATTCAAACTAATCCACTACTCGACTAAGTTGCTCAGGCTCAGTCTTGTGAGGATTGTTCAGATCAACAACGACGCAGCCCTGGCCGAAAAATACAGCACCGTCCATATGAAATCCCAGATCCAGGATTTCACCAAAAAGGCAAAAACGTTTGGTTATTTGCTCGCGGAGAGTTGAAGGATGAATCAAGGGGAGTCGTTCAACCTTAACTCGAGCAATTTTCGCATTCTGGGGCAAGCTGCGGTAACCTTTGATAATATTATTATCTTCCATCTGCAAACCGGTGTTGATCAGCTTATTGTATACTTCTGAGTTGGTGTCCCAGCAAGTTTCAATAAAACGTCTCTGCAAATACTTGCGCTCAACAAGTAAAGTGCCAAAGAAATAGTACTCTTCATTTGTATTGAGTGACCCAAGAAACTGTTTAAGGCCATTTATATCACGAATATTAGTAATATCAATCAAACACTATCTTTTTCTAAACCGACAATATAAGGCGTAATGGTGCCTGAAGAGAGAGTGTTGGTACTAGCATACTTCGACTGGGAAGAATCAGAAGTGTGTGCAGATGAAGAAGTAGAAGCCAATGATGACGACTGATTAGCAGACACAATAGTTTTAGCCGCTAGTTGCGACCAGTTTTTGTGTGCATTTTCGTTGTTACGACACCCTTTGGAGGATGTCATGTTGTGGGTTAGGTTGTTAGGTGAATTTCTAAATTTGTTAATATGAGAATAATAATTAAAACTCAGACTTTTTTGAATGTTTCTGTCAAACTTTTAATTGCATAATGTCAAGATCTCTGCACTCGGAAATGGAAGATTTGGCAAAGACCTTCATTAAAAATGGAAAAAATCTTCTATTGAGAAAAAAAAAAGTGATCACTTACGCTGTAATGTCAAGTTCCACGGGCCGTGCTTGATTGACTGCATAAAAGTCAAAAGTATTGAAAACACATTCTCTGGTACTTGCCTTTTTTATGCTTTGTTTCTACTTTTATTTGATTGATTTCATTTGTTGTACTTTCATGACGATATATTTTGCTTTTTATGGGTTCTGATTAATTGATTTCGCGCAAAGTACAATTGGCATTATTGGGTCGTCGTTATAGCAAACAACAAGACCAAGTCTCTCTATTCCGCTTATAAGCTGTATAGCGCGGACCTTGCTGTATGATTCGCAGCAAAGCACACATATCGCTTTTTCGAGTGTTATAATGTCCATGAGTGTTCAGGAAAACAAAAAAGACGATGAAGAGGATAAAAAGTGAACGTTGATCCTTAAAAACTCACCTTTTGGTTTTTTAATTAGCCGCCCTTTGATGTTGGAACGACTGTAGTGATCTCAATGCCTAAACAAGTAATGTTGTCAATGTTTATTTTTTTTAACTGTTATTTATTATCTTTTCATTTTATACAAAAATACATGAAATCAGCTATTTTTTTTTTTTTTTTTTACTTTGCTCTGTAAATATCGTTCAAGCCAAATTCTGTACTTTTGCAAAATGCGAAGGCTCAATTAATTGGCCAATGCAAATAACCCGATCTTTTGATACGCAGCTTTTCCAAAAATGCATGCACTTTTTTTTTTTTAAAAAAAAAATCAACAGCTATCTGGAAATCATAGACAATGTTTCTTAACTATCAAGAAACTTTTTTTTTGGTAAAATAACGAACAGTTTGTATAAGAATGTTTCTTTACAGAGTTGGTGACACAAGATAAACAGTATAAACATTTATTATGTTCATATTGGTTTGGATACTAAAGGAAGCAAAAAAGGTGCAATGATTTCATTGTAAACCATTCTCCCGATTCTGATCAATTAAGAATGACTAATTCAAATTTGCTATGAAAAACGAATGACAAAATTTTCATGATAAAATCTGCTTTATTTTAATACGACATAAAAAGTTACGCGTGTGTAACCTATGTTTCGAATAAATAATCGTCATTACGAAAGCAAACTGTCATCCAAGACATAAAATAAAACAATTTTTTTCTATCATTCTTCTTTTTATTTTTTTAATCAAATGAATCCACAGCAAGAAATTGATCATTTAAATGGTGTAGATACTCTCTTTCTAAAGGCAGAACATTCACGTCGGTTAATGACTGTCACTTCATTATGGACATTTAAGACTCGATTAGATTCGAATCTTGTCTATGAAGCATTAGAAAAACTATGCGAATCCTATCCTCGATTCTCTAGAGTCCCTAGAAATGAAGGCTTTTTTAAGCCTGCCAATTGGACTGTACCCGTAGGCTGGAAGCCACAGGATAACGTGCTTTTACATATATTGGATCCAACCACAACCACACTCGAGAAATATTGTGCAGAACAGGCAAGTCATTCTTTTTGTTGTTGTTGTTGTTGTTGTATCTAACAAAAAATACCTGATTAGGTAGTCGTGCCTTTTGATTATACAAAACCACTTTGGGAATTACATGCCATTTCAGGATTTGATGGAGATCGCTGTGCATTCTTTTGGAAAGCACATCATTCATTAGCTGATGGTGAAGGATTTATCCGCAGTTTATTGAGCACAACTTCCCTTGGTTCAACATTAAAGAAATTGGAGGAGCAATCAATCGTCAATCACAAGAGAAACAACAAGAATACAAAATCGTTTCTGCCGCGACATATTCAGCAATTGCTTCCTTCTTTTGTTATACAATTGCTTTCGTTGTTATGGGTCTCAATATGGCAAATTTATCTGCTTTGCTTAGCAGTGAGTCATGACTTGTATTCATCGCTTATCTCTGTAATACCTTTTGTGACCCGCAAGGATCTGTATTATGAAGGTCTTCAATCACATGAGAAGGAAATGGCATGGTCAGAAGATATTAGTATCAAAGATATCAAGTTAGTGCGCCAGGCCTTTGGCGGAACTTTAAACGATGTAATGCTGGCAGTCATCACACGATGTGTCAAACACTATCTGGAAGAAGTAGTTGGTAAAAGACAAGACGAGTACATCAAATTCATCATTCCTGTTTCACTTCGCCAACCCAGTGATTGGAGGTAAATGACCTGACATGCATTACATAATCACTCAAACTTTATGTAGATTCTGCAATGTGGTGAGTGGTGCCTGGGGATTTTTTTCCATGAAAGATTTATGTACAAAGCAACTGGTACAGCAAGTCAGAACACAAATGTTGGCTATCAAATCATCCTGTGGTCCTTGGATGCTCTACAAGTACTTTGAACGAGTGCTCGGTAAGGCACCGGGCTTATCACCCCCACTCTTTATCTATGATCACTTTTGTGACATTCCTCATGGCGTGTTTACTAATGTACCTGGACCTACTGTTCCTATTTCATTTGCAGGAGGTGAAATACAAGAATACCGCACTTTCCCACCTCAAAGTGGTAAAGGATCGATTGGGATTGCACTGATATCTTATTGTGGTAAAGTCAGTATTGGTGCTATTGCTGATGTACATCGTACTTATCCAGGTGTAGCTGAGCATATCTGTGATAGTTTTGCTCAAGAGTTTAATTTTATTCTTGAGGAAGCAAAAATGGAATTATCAAAAAAGTAAAATTTAATAAACTTTTAGGCTTGGTTTAATCAAAAAATGGGGTTGAATGGTAGTCTGAGTTACAACAGATTTGGGGGGTAGCAAAAAGTTGTGGGGACAGATTAAAACTGATCGGTGAAATAGTTCTTTATATTTTCTGTTCTCTTATTTTTTTTTCTAAAAAAATGAGCTTGCTACTGAATGATATTCATTTGCCATTATTGATTAAATCCACTTTATCAGAGCATAATATATTACCATGGAACAATTTGGATCAACTCTCTTCTTTATGGGCTGGTAAGGATACAGAAAACAACAAACAATAAGATTAATGTATGACTAGTCTTTACAAAATATAAAAACAACATGAGAGATGGCTTTCGACTAGAAAATCTTTCTTGGAGGTTATGGTATCGACAGAGTGTGTTGCAGAAAAAAGAAAAACCAAAGACTTCTGGAGACATGAATTATTCCACTATGCTTGTTCGTCCTTTAAGGCGCACTCGCTCCTTACCCATTTTGTCTCAATGGCATCAAAATGTGTTACAGAAAAAGACAACCAAATTAGTGCCTTCCAAACAACCTCTGCCATCAGAATTACCTCAACAGCGGAAAAAACAAAAATTCTTCATCACAGAAGAAACTCAGGAACCCAAAAAAGAAGACCAACTTTTATTTAAAAAGGCCAATTCTTTAATTCCTAAACCAGTGTCTTTGTTATCAGAAATGCTTCAGCAGCCAGAAAAGACCAGTTCCTCCGGTCTTCGCCGATGTCAGTCTCGTTATTGTCGCTTAGATCAATTTTTTTTGAATGCAGCATGACCGAATCTTATTTATTTTATATTATTTATACAACAACTCAACGAGAAAAGCTATAGAAAAGAAAAAAAGGGTATTCTCGGAAGGAGTCTAATAGCACAAATATACAGTAAGAACAATAAGTTCTTCTGTTATTCAATAAAATAGTACAAATATTATTCAAAATGTTTTTGCGCATGATGAATCCAACTCTAACAGACTTTTGGTGTAACTTTGGTGAATCTTTCTTCACAAGAGGTGTTTTACTTACTTTGCCCATGATTTTTGAAATTAAGCATGTTTTTGACAATACAAAAGAAGAATAGAATGCAATACTTTAACATTAGTCGATTTGGGCTCGGTTAAGTAAGTGAAGGGAGGGAAAATAAGAAGAAAAGAAAAAATCATTACATTGGTCGTGCTTATTCGTTTAGGTAATCTTTGCTTGGATGATATGCGTAGAGTCTTCAATAACATCTCTAAACTGGAAGTGTGTCTCGAAGAATAACAGCGACTTAGTAGTGTCATTCAACTCTCCAATACAACTTGGGAACACAATTTGGTTTTGTAAGACACTAACATACAAATCGTGACCAACAAAGGCAACTGTTGAGAAATAAGCCCGTAAGCCCAAAATTTGAACAATCCACGAAAAGCAAATGTCACCAGAACGAATATTGTTCAAGGAATCAGGAATACTTTCTCGCTCTCTCAACAACTTTGCCTCACTGTCTGTAACCTTGTTAATATTAGCCTTGGGAAGGCGGACTTCAGCACCACCAATGTCAAGCTCTAATTCCTTGTAGTCGAAAATGAATCAGATCTCTATTATATGCTTGTTTATACTGTAGAAACTTGATTCTTCAATTGTAAAGTCTGTTGGTACATCTCTCCTTTCTTCACCCGAATGATATTATCATTCATTGCTTCATTCTCTTCTTTTTTCAGTGCTAACTGATTGAAAATTGCTTATGTATGTAATTCTCGGGGATTCATCTTCCAAATCAAGCTTCAACTTAATTGCAAAGGTTTTAAGTTCCGTATATCTAATGAAAGAGTTGAAATATACAAATGCAAAGATCAATCAGCTGTAATTGGACCGTTTCGTCTTTTCAGAGCAAATGCGTGGCTCGCTAATTCATTTAGATTGTTCTATTTAGCAACATTTAGGTCCAATAAAGTAGTTCCCAACTTCAAATCTTTTAGACATAATATAGTTTTCTCTTTATTTATTTTCTCAGTAATAGGTGCTTTCATTGTTTCATTTGGAATGAAGAAGTAGAAAACGTATTTTTGTATGTTTTAAAAAAAGCCATATAGCGCTTAAGATAACCAAAGATATTTTTGAAGTTCAGTCATTACCACAACCAGTTTCTCGATTGATTTTATTCTTCTTTTTCTTTGCCTATGGATATTCTTACATTGTTTTTTGTATCATTACAAGCGACACGATTTTCTTTATTATTATGATTGTTATGGTTACCAGTCTGGCATTGGTATGATTTGACAATGGCTGCTGTCTGTTTTATGTTTACTGATGTCTGTATGTACTTGTGCTGCCCATGCTGCTGTCTTGAGAAACCCATCTTGTTCTTGTCCCACTAAATAATCCATACGACTCAAAATCACCCAATCCATAAAAGTACGTGCATAGCTCTTCTTGAGCTGATTGGGCTCAAACAAATTAGGCTTGCTGCTTGACTCCATATTGAGTTCACGGAATTCGAAACCTTCAGCCACTGCATGAATGTTCACATTATACTTTTTCATTTCTATACGCAACTTGTCAAACAAAGGTCGAGTAGGTGCTGAAATAAACACATGACATGCTGCATACTGGGATCGACGATGACATAGGTTGGCGACATGGTTCGCCAAGCAAGGAATATCGCTATTTTCATCATGTTTAATACGAAGCCCAATACGAAGCCAATGCTTGGCTGCAAAGGCGGGCGTCATGCGATGATGATCTGGATCAAATGGGGATAAAGTCTCACTTAATTCGATTTTACCGCCCATGAGTTCTTGATAAGGCAAAAGTTGTTCGCGAAGATAACTAGAAGGCTTTGAGAACAAGAGCTGACTTACTATCCAAAACCAGTCGGATGCTAAGGGTAAATGGTTCAAGCGATACTTGTCTCGCAATGCTTTCATGGAAGGATTTAGTTTGAAATCCATCCAGTGGCCTTGCCATTCAGTTGTACTGACAATAGTTGTACCATCGCGTTCATAATCTTGTAAGAAATTGCGTTGCTTTAATTCGTCTGAAGTCATACTGCCTTCGTGCTTCAATTGATGGAGTTCTGTTTTTTGTGTATAGTAATCAGCTTGATCCGTTGTCATGACCATATAGCTTGGCATTGACTCAAAGAACCATTCGAATCGAACAGGAGCAGTCATGTCATAAGCAAATGCAGATCCTTGTTGTAACATGGAGAAATAATAGCCATTGGTAATACTCATCAGTCTTTCTTCCAGTGGTCCGCATAAAGTAGACTGTTTACAAGTATACAACACAAGAAGTGGTGGTGTTGAATAGGGTGGTGTGCGATTGGCTACATAGCCTAGACGAATATGTGCTAAGGCAGATATCAGAAGTTGTCGTCGTGTAGGTGTAAGTCGATTAGAGTTGTAACTGGGTAATTGGTGTTCTTCAATCACTTGTTCTTGGTACTGATGAAGATTCTGTCTTTCTAATGTATGTTTTGTATGCCATGATGAGATGAAAAAGAAACAAACAATGATCGCTGTTATTAGTATAAACCAGTTCTTTGTTGACTTGAGAGCACGTATGAATGTCATAAGAAAGAAAGAGAAAAAAAAAGAGAGAGAGAGAGGGATTATTGGGTTGTGTTACAATCAAGAAAGGTTATTATTGCACTGCAAATTTCTATTTTGTACAAAAGATAACTCAAATCATACTTGAATTCAACTTTTAAAATAGAATCATGCTTGAGTAAGATGTTATTATTGTGAATCGCGTCTCTCCTTTATTTATTTCTCTAAAAAGTCGAGCCTTCAGCAGGTTGGGGTAATTTGCGACCAACAGTGCCCATTTCCCTAATATATATAAATGTAAGCATATATTAATCACTGATTCATTCTCTACCTTCTCAATTCTGTCAAAACAGTCTCAAGCGTATAATTACTTTTCCAGTTAGCAAGACAAGGTAAACGGTGAGACTCAACCTAAAATAAAAGAAAAAAAGAAAAAAAAAGGGTTAAACAACATCCTCTTCACCCTTTTTACTTACCTTGCCAGTTTGGCCATTCACACTAGGCAGATTGATCCTTGAAACAAATTGAAGTTCAGGTGGTTGGTTGGGATAGTTATCGCCACAGTAGATTTTTAGACTATAGATTCTGTTTTCATGAACAGACTACTCATGGTTAATACCTTGAAAGCACTGTTCTTTTCTTACGTGAGGAGCACCGAGAATAGTAGCATGCCAGTTGTGCATCAAGAGATCATCATCTGCTAAACCATAACTACAAGCACCATCACCAAGGCCTTTCTCGCCTTTTTCTAATTCTTCCAACAAACGAAAATTACGAGGAACTAATACACAAGAATAAATAGACGCGTTCTTGTCTATCTTTTATAAAATGATATGTTCACTTACCTTTTGCCATCTTTATCAAACAAACAAAGAAAAAAAAGAGAAGTTTGTTATTTTTTTTTTGGTAAAATAAATATTTTTGTCCGCTACTTCTTGGCCCCCTCCCCTTCTTTTGTTTTTGCTCCGTCTTCCGAGTTATCTAAACTTAAGTGGTGCTTGTTAATAAAAGAAGAATTTCTTGTTTGCATGATATACTCTCTCTTTTTTTTTCCTGTGTGTTTTGATCACAAATGGTTGATATACATCTAATGATTGCAATAGGAAAGTAGAAGGAGGCACACACACATCCAATCATGCAAAAATGGTAAAAAGCGGGGCATGAAATCAATCACTGCTTACTGTCTTCAACAAATGCTTTCGTATTCAAAGAGTATTCTGTGTATTTGAATTCAAAATAGAATATATTTGAATGACATTTGAATACAAATATCTTGATATAAGAAGCAAAGAAATAAATGGCATAATCAACGAGTATAGTTGTGGAGATAAACAACCCCTCCCGCTTTGGTGTTCATGTCAAGTACAGCTTATCCCATCATCAAATGCAAGTCGAAAGAGTTTATGTCAATCTGGTCTATTTCATTCGGCGATTGAATGCAAACAGACACAAGCAATATCATCATACCCAATTCCCTTTTTTCTCTCTTTTTTTTTTTATAAACTAGTCATACATATAACTTATACAATGAGCAGATTACCTGTTGTTGTTATGGACAATGGTACCGGGTAAGTTAGAACGAATAGACTAGAACAGTGATAAAAAAGACGCGTCTTTGAAGTTATGACTAACCTGTGAATTAGGTACACTAAACTTGGTTTTAGTGGCAATTTGGAACCATCTTTTGTTTTTCCAACTGCCATCTCCACACGCGAATCACCTTCTAGTACCGGAAGACCTGGTGTTCCTAGTAAGCCTTCTTTCTTGAGCAACAACTTGGCTTCTAAGCGTGGTATTGAAGACCTCGACTTTTATATTGGTGATGAAGCTATTGCTCAAGCCAAGACAATGGCACTCAACTATCCTATCCGTCATGGTCAAATCAACAACTGGGATCATATGGAAAGATTTTGGGAACAATCTATTTTCAAATACTTGCGTTGTGAACCTGAAGACCATTATTTTCTTCTGGTATGTCTGCTGTGTTTTACTATAATGATATTCATTTGATTAGACTGAGCCTCCCATGAATTCTCCCGAGAATCGTGAAATGACAGCTGAGATTATGTTTGAATCCTTTAATGTTCAAGGTCTTTATATTGCCGTTCAAGCTGTCTTGGCATTGGCTGCCTCATGGACTTCAAGCAAAGTAAGTGAGCAAACATTGACAGGTACTGTGGTTGATTCAGGTGATGGTGTTACTCACGTTATCCCGGTGGTAAGTCGAAAACAGACCCAAGACGATGTTGACCTCCCATCGATAGGCTGAAGGCTATGTGATTGCCAGTTCTATCAAAAGTGTGCCTATTGCTGGTAGTGATATCACTTCTTTTGTTCAAAATTTACTTCGTGAACGTGGTGAAACCAACATTCCACCTGAAGATTCTTTCCGTATTGCTCAAGCTATCAAAGAAGACTATAGTTATGTCTGTCCTGATATTGTGAAGGAATTTAAGAAATATGAACAAGAACCCTCGAAATATTTTAAGCAATATGATGGTATTCATTCTGTTACTGGCAAGGTAAACAATCAACAGAATCGATAGTGATACTCACAAAAAAAATACATTAGAACTATTCAGTTGATATTGGTTTTGAACGTTTCCTTGCACCAGAAATCTTTTTTAATCCTGAAATTGCCAGTTCTGATTTCTTGACACCTTTACCAGAAATTGTGGATACAGTCATTCAAACAAGTCCTATTGATGTTCGTCGAGGATTATATAAAAACATTGTCTTGTCTGGTGGTTCTACTATGTTTAAGGGATTTGATAAGCGACTTCAGCGTGACATTAAGCGTACAGTCGATAAGCGTATTCAAGACAGTGAATTGACAAGTCGTTCAGAAATGAAAGCAACACCTATGGAGGTCAATGTTATTTCACACAAAAAACAACGTCATGCTGTTTGGTTTGGTGGTGCTTTATTAGCTTCTACTGTAAGTCACACTGTATTTTTAAAATGGTCCACTCACATTCGATAGGCTGAATTCTATAATTCGTGCCACACGAAGGCAGAATACGATGAGTATGGTCCTAGCATATGTCGTCATAACAGAGTCTTTAGACAAAGTATTTAATTAAAGAAAAATGTGCCTGGTTTATTTTCACTTGTTGAGACACTTTTAGGTTTGTATAGATCCAAGCCTTTCTTTCTTATTTGTACTGTAAGAATCGCTTTTTAAGGTCTTTCTTTTTTTTTTTGTCTCGTTTAGCAATAACAAGCAAGAAGTCCATTCTATATTTATTAAAAGTCTTTCATAAAAAGACTAATATTGAATGATCAGATTAAAAAAAAAGAGCACTGAAGGTCGCAAAAGGCTTTGGCACCACGATTTAAAGTTTGGAATACTCTTAGACAGACGGACAAAACATCCCGAGTTGTTCAGTCGTGCAAAGAAAATAGTCTTTTTAACATGATTTGTAGAACGCAAGTCATTTGAATATCTTGGTAATAACTATCTCTCTCTCTCTTTCTTTTTTTTATTCACTTGCTACTATTTAAAGTGCATATTTTACAAAAAAGAAACTCTCTTTACTTTTCTGTTTTAGGATTTTGTCTCCTTCTCTTTTGCCTTTTTATATCATCTCAACTCTAAAAACTATCTCTTTTTGAAATTTCTTTATTTTAAAGTGCACATACTCTATTGATCGGCAATTTAAAGTCCGTTTAAACACTTTCAAATAACAAGTACTCATCACTTATCTTGATAGATATAGATAGACAAAGGAACAAGTTTCAAAGTACATGACTAAGAATGCCGTCATTAGAGACTCCTGTCTATAAACCACATGTCTATAAAAGGAGTTACTTTGTTTTATATATATATATATATATATATATATTTTTTATTTTTCCTAGTTCTTCCCGATAATTTTTCCTTTCTAGATGTGCCTCAAGATGGTTGAGTCAACATGGATTCAAAGTCCTGCTTGTCAGGACAGTTTTTTTTAGGAACGCTATAAAAAACTAAATAAAAAAAAAGCTTTTTTTTTTTACCCTTTTTTTTTATATATCTATTCTAGTATGCTTCAATTACAGTCTAACCTTGTACGTCAAAGACAACAACACTATCAAAATATGCAACAAGATGAGGCGTTGTCTATTCTAAACGACTTTAACGAGATCCTTCAGTCTGAAGTGTATGTTGATCTCGAAAGACTACGGATATTAGCTCGACATGGTATTCCCAACGAACTACGTGGGGTAAGAGAAAAAAAAAGAGAAATAGGATCCCCATCAACTTAAATAACAATAGGAAGTCTGGAAATACCTTTTAGGCGTTGAACAAGCAGATCGATGTAATTATCTATATACATTTTGTTTTGTTGTTAACATTCTGAAGCCAAGGAACTTTCCAGCTCAAAAGCAAGAAGTGAAGAATATGATCAAATGGACAAGGCAGATCCGGAAATTACCAAAAAAGTCAGAGGAGAAGTGTCTCGGTACCAATTACGTACACCTGAATTAGCTGGAAAACACTATACAGCCAAGTTTGAGAATATTATCACAGCCTATCTAAACACAAACCGAGATATTGAATATTATCCTGCACTTGTTACTTTATGTGCACCTTTTATTTATTCACTTGACAAAGAATGCGATGCTTATTTTTGCTTTGAACGATTGATGCAAGCCATTGGTAAGTCACTTTTTATGTTTGTTTATATATGTATTCATTTATTATTAGGGGATGAATACGATACCAACCATCATCGAATGAAGGAACATGTAGCGAATTTCATGACACTTTTTCGTTATGTCTTGCCTGACCTGTAACTATTGTCCTTTTTTTTTTTATTGCCTGATTTATATTGATTTTCTTTTTTTTTAGACGAAATTATTTTGAAGAAGAAGAAGTGGATTTAAACGAATTTACAACATCTTGGTTACAGCATCTTTTATCAAAAGAAATGAAATTCGAGAATCTAATTCGACTATGGGGTAATGTTTGTTATTTCATTTTGTGTATATATTAAAATGATAAGATTAGATTCTTATTTCGCTATGCCTGATCCACTTGAATTTCATCCTTTTGTCTGTTTAGGTAAGATTACAGAATGACTCTTTTTTTTTTTCTTATATGTATATCATTTTTAGCTATCTTGAGAAACGCAAGAGAAAACTTGGAAGACCTTGAACAGTCTGAAATACGAACCATGCTACTTCGTCTGCCTTACATGGATATGCGACCTGTAAGTTTAACATGCTCTATTGAATTCATGCTGATTTTTTATTTAGATTTTGGCTGAAGCATACAATCTTCGTCATGAAACGATGGAACGACAACTAGTGGAAGAAAATGAAATGTTCTAATTTTATACACTTATGATGATACCTGATAAAATATATATATTTATATATATATATAATCTACACGTGCCCCCTTTCTTTTTATTTTTATGTATATGGTGTACTACACATAACTTTATTCAAAATGAACAAGGTTCTCAATTGACATATCCAACTGATGAAGCAATTTTTCTCTTTCCATTTGATGATAGCTCCCTAAACAAACACAAATATAGTCTATCACCCAAGTCCATATAAACTTGACAAGGAACCAAATCAGCTGTAAAGGTGTCGCTTTTTTTAAAAAATAATAAGGCACTGTCTTTTCTGGATCTTCTTTCCAGATCTTGTTGAGGCGAGTCAACACAAAAGGCGATAGAGTCACGTGATGTAATGCATACGATTTACCTTGCTTTCTGGCCAAAAAAGAATGATAGAGTTGAAGGTACGTATCATGTCTCACAAAATTCAGATGACGAACCAACACATGCTTGGTTTGATCTATCTGGATCTGATGGAGTTGATGCAAGTAGGCCATCAATTGCTGGAATAAAGCCTGATTATAGGGCTCAATCCGCAAAGGCACATGACTCAATCTAGGCTTAAGTTGCAGTGTGCTGTAATAGCCAGTACGATACAGTTGACGAAGGCTTTGATTGGCCATTTTCCAATCATACTCAAGAAAGGCCTGGTTGATATGGTGTGTAGTGTTCCATTGAGTCATGAGGTGCTGCCATTCGTTGAGCTGATTTTGTACAAAATTAACCAGAATGTCATGAATCTCAAAAGAGTCTTGAACCCATTTCTTATGCACCAATCTAGCTTCGTGGCGTTGTGTTTCCAGTTGATAAATGATAGCTGAAATATTACGCTGGTGATAAATGGGATCAATGGGTGCGTACAGGGTGGGTAGTCGAAGTTGAGAGAGGTAAACATCATGCAGTGCATTATAGAGCAAGACAAAATAATAAGTTATTTTCATGCATGTCAAGGCAAATACTGATGGCAAGTCATGAAGCCAATCTGTAAAGAACAAAAGCCAAGGCGACGATGATCGCACTTTTCTAGGTAACATAAAGTCTTGAGCAGTCTTTTGTTTAAACCCATACTTGAAAGCATACGTGTCTGCTGTGGCATAAGACAAAAGTGTAAAAAAGACAAGAGAAACAAAGAGTAAAGCGATACGCATGAAAAAAAAAAATAATAATAAAAAGAGGGAATTTATGCCATTTGTTCTAATGCTTGTATTTCAGTTTGATTAAACCCTTTCTTTTTCGCAAAACTAATCAATGTATTTACAGTTTTCTTGTCCATAAGTACTTTACCAGCCATAGGCCTACTTGTCATTTCTTGCTTGACAAGATCATAAGCTGTATCCCAGCCTTCTCTGCCCTTTTGTCGACATAGACATTCGATATAAGAATTGTAATTGTTAGTATTCAATCGAAATTTCCGTTTTTTGAGCCAAGTCCAAATCAAGGGTGCTTTGTGTGCCTGCCCATTATGTCCACAACTATCAAACACAATCGAGACAGAAACCTGGTCTGGTCCAAGATCAGAAGATTGTAAGGCAGGCATGCACAGTGTTTGCCAAATTTCAAGGACTCGATCACCGTCCCCAACACGGTTATAAGCATCCATCAGTGCATTGTAGATACCAATATCAGGGTCCAGATACAAATCCACCTTGATGAACTGATGAATTTGGTCTAGTACATACGGATTACGGTGTTGTCCACACGCGTGGAGCATGGCTGTATAGGTATGAATGGAAGGTTGGATCTGAAGGGGTCGCATATCATGAAACAGCGTCAAGGCTGCATCCAAGTGATCTGCATTAGATGCATCCGATAAGGCAGAAATCAAAGTGGAATAAAAAGTGGCGTCTAATTGAATGGGTAAGTTGACATGGTTATCATGGCGACATTTCTTGTCATGTTCTCGAAGTGTATAGTAGATTTCCATCGCATCTTGTAGTTGGTTATTGTTCATATAAGACAGAATCAGATGAGTAAAGGTAGCAATGTCGGGTTGTTTTGTACGGCCTCGAAAGACAGTATCATACACACGCTGTACTTGGCCTGATTTACCCTTGAGTGCGAGTCCATACATCAATGCATTATAGGCTTTTGTGTCTAACCAACCCTTGTGTTCACTGGCTATGTCCACCAATTGCTCTAATTCTGTAACTGAGGCCTGTTTGGAAGCACCCATGTTGACTAAACTATTCAAGATACGTGCATTGGGCTCAATGGGAACAGCACGCATATCCCTGAAGAGTTGTATCGCACTCTTCAGATTGCCTTGCTTGGATTCAGCGTCAATCAGTGTACCATAAGTAACGATATCAGGCTTCACGTTTGCTTTCTTCATCTCTTGAAAGATCATGTATGCCTTTGAAGAATTCTGGTGCTTCAGACAGAGATCCAATAAAATGTTAAATGTGACAATATCTACTTTGTTGGGTTCTAGTGTGTGATACAGGTCTAAGGCCTTATTAAAGTCCACAGTCGATATGAATCGAATCATGTTGTTTGTCGTGTGGATGTCGATCTGTTGGCCCAGTAACTGGTGGTAGACTTCTTGGCCTATTGTGATATGGCCTGATTTGACTGCCATGTCCAACACAGTGGAGAATGTGTAGAGGTCAGGATCAACTCCTTGTTCTGTCATGGCATGGTACATGTCAAATGCTTGTTGATATTCACCCTTGATGGACAAAAGATGAAGCATGGTATTAAAGGTGACAATATCAGGTTGTATCTTATGCTGCTTCATTTCCTTCAACAGTGCCTGTGCTCGCTCCAAATCATGGGTGCGCTTAAAGCAGCCCAACAATGTGTTGTAGGAATACAATGTTGGCTGTAATCCTTGTTCATGGCGCATACGATCGAGAACAGCGTACGACTTTTCGGGTTGTCGTTGAATACCATACGCGTACATGAGAGCATGGTATTCAAAATGAGTGGGCTTAAGTTTCCAAGTCTGTTTCATATCAGCCAAGATGGTGTTGATGAAATCATCCTTGCTATGGCGTGCCATCATGACCAATTTACGTAACGAATGGCGATCCATTCTGTGTTGATGATCAAGTAGTCCATAAGCAGATCGTGCTTGTTGTAAACTACCCCTTTCAATAGCTGACTTGAATAGGGCAGAAGGATTGGATGTGGTTGTGTAAGTACGTATCAAGGATTGCAGAAGAACATCTCTTGTTGAGATCATGAAGAAACAAACAATTTTTATTATTTCACTTTGAACTGTCGAAATATTCCATGTTATGATTTTGTTCAAGTTACAATAAAACTAACAAACAACCGTACTTTATATAAAGAAACAGAAATGACATATCTATATCACTTATGCTTAAATCGATTATTTCCAGTGCACTTGTTTTGGCCCTTTTATCGGGCGTGGTTCAATCTGAAGACTATGATGAAATCAAGACACCCATGAAAGCTGCTTGGTTAAAAGAAGTGGATCTATCCAGTGTTCCCAATATCCCTATTCGACCTGTGGGGTCGGGTGAATGTGCAGACCCAAAATGCGATGGTACAGACAACGACCTTTGTTTCGAGTCCTGCGGTAATCAAGCTTCTGAAGACGATATCTATGGCTGCCCTCTAGATCATCATTGGGCCCTTACGTTTGATGATGGACCCAGTAATTTCACCAACCACCTCTTAGACATTCTTGATCAAGCACAAGTCAAGGCTACCTTTTGTGTAATGGGTTCCCATGTCTCTCAATATCCTGAAGTCATCAAACGTGCTTATGAAGCAGGCCATCAAATTGCCTCTCATACCTTTTCTCATCCTCACTTGATGAGTTTATCCAATGAAGAAATTATTTATGAAGTCAAGGCAACAGAAGAAGCGATTGAAGAAGCCATTGGTGTTCGTCCTCGGTATATTCGTCCTCCTTATGGTGAAGCAGATGATCGTGTCAAGGCTTTACTCAAAAGTATGGGCTACAAAGTCTTGCTTTGGAATGTGGATCCTACAGATTATGATGTCTATCAGAGAAAAGATGCTTCAGAGGTCATTCAAGGTTCATTTAAAATGGCTGCTGCCGGTGAAGATACTGGTTTGAATTCGCATGACGATCTTGGCTTTATTAGTTTACAACATGGTAAGTATAAATAACGCTATACAGCAATCATTGATCCATAAGGATAGATTTATACAAGGAATCTATTGACCAAGTACCCAAGATCATTCAAACATTACAAAAACAAGGATTTAAGCTGGTTACTGCTGCTGAATGTAACCAAGATCAAGACCCTCATCACCTGTTGAATGCTGCTTCTGTAGACAAGTCTTCTGCGATGTCTGAAATGCCACCTTTGAATTTAGAAATACCTACGCCACCTGCTGTTGGTGCTACTGCTGTTGTTATGTCGTCTTCGTCTTCTCTTGCTGCCAAGACTACACAGGTGCAGATTAAAAAAATGACCGAAACCAACGCTGCTCTTTCTTTATCGACTCAATCAAGTTCAATAGTAGCCCTTGCTATTTCTTTTATTTATTTTACTCTTTTTGCTTAAATGTGTGTACAATAAAAGAGAAATGTGATACAATGAATACAATTTCCAAATATTCTTTTCAATATATTTGTGTAAACACAAGAGCTTGAACAATGAATCAATGGTATAGAAGAAAAATTAAATTAAATATTAAGAGAGCATAGCAACAGTAGAGATCAAGATACTTGCACCCATAGCCACAGTCATAGGCTTCATAGCATAAGCAGCATTAGATGATTGTTCAGTCAGTGTTCCATCGGAAGAAGCACTGGCTGAATTAGAGGCAAGAGGGGAACTACTGCTACTACTACTACTACTACTGGTGATAGTGGTAGAAGAAGAAGGAGCAGGGCTTGATGTACTTATGGTCATAGCAGAAGAACTTGTGATGGTAGTCATACTAAAAGAAGAAGAAGAAGAAGAGACCGTGTCTGTTGTTGTAGTACTACTAGAAGCAGCGGTGGTAGTAGCACTAGGAGCGACAGTGGTACTGTTACTACTACTATTAGGACCACTATAATCACCAGGAATGATATATGCACATCCTTTTTCGGAAATACCACGATTACAATTGGTAGTGTCATTCTAATAAAGTTTAGTCAACATGATTTAACCATCATAAAACTTACACAACAACGCATACAGTAAGTGTTCGAAATAGGTTCAATCAAATTCACATAGTAATCCCAGCCAGCACAAGAAGATCCAGTAGGAGCCTTGATGTCCATTTGACCACCTTCATCTGTGCCTACCAGATTAGCCTTGGTATAATCCATCATGCCTGTCACTTGAACATAAGCATCTGTCTTAACATAATGAGCAGAGGTAATAAAGCCATCAGGAAGCTTGCCAGCATTGGTAGCAAGAGGTGTATTGCCCATACAGAAAGCATTGGCATTCCATTCAGAATCTGAAATGATACGGTCAGTGGCATCCTCAGGGGGCAGGAATACACAAAAGTTTTGAGAATCAACAACTTGGGCAATCATGCCATAAGCATGTGCTGAAGCATTGAATAGAATAATAGCAGACAAGAGACGAATGAACATTTGCAAAAGAAAGAAAGAAAGAAATGGAAGGAAAATCATATACACTACTTATTTTATACAAACTAACTATTGGTGTAATCAAACCTAGTTAGTGTAACCCTTTTCTTTTTTGTTTTATCAAGAGAGTATATGTTGATAATTCAATCATCATGACTTACAGATAGGATTATTCTTCATTTGACCCTGCATGCCCATTGTTTCAAAATGGGGTTATTTTTCCTTTTTAATGTTTTTATACACTTTATTTAGAACCCTGTTGATAAATTTAGTTGATTATTTTTAGAAACCAGCTTGCCAAGTAGCTTCCAAAATAAGTCCATGACTAAACATTAAAACTCATTACAATCTCTTGAACATGGAGTTTGACACACTTGTTTGAAGTCCATTCAAACGAAATATGCTTGACGATATCGGTCGGATTCAAGGAGTCTAATCAGAATAGGTTAGCTGGATATGTCGCTTGATAGAACTACTTTACTATCTGGCATGGCAAATGAGAAAACTTTATGAGGTCGCTGAGATCCTCCATCTTTACCAGACGGGTTAGGCGCACTCAGGCCCTGAGAGAAACTGCTGGTGATCATACCTAATAAGCTCAGGTGCGTATGCCACACACGCACACTTTGATCTACTAAGGAACAGGTAGCAATTAATTTAGCATCGGGGGAAAATGCCAGGACTGAAACAGGACCAATGTGGCCTTCAAGCACAATAGATCGGGTAGCCGTCCTCACATCGTAAATCACAGAAGCACCTTCCAATGTACCGACAGCTAATTTCTGAGCACTACTACTGAAATCAATGGTAGGATACCTATTTTGAATCAGTAAGACATCAAAACAATACACAATAACTTACATTTTCACCAAGTCATGAAGAATAGAAGTAGCAGAAGATAACATCACTTCACGTAAATGAGGTACATTTGGGTCTAATGTCTTGACAACGGCTTCTACTACACTGTGAACATGCGAATACAGCAAGACAGGCTCTTTCCGAACGAACGAACCGATCATATTGAGACATCGTAGTCGATCTTCAAACGATTTCGCATGCATGGTATCAAATGTCAAAGTATTGATCACCAAAGGCATATTGACTGTCGAGATTTGAAAAATAGCCGTTTTAGCACCGCGGCTGACTAACGCCATGATAGGCTGTGTGTCTGCTGCATACATAAATAATGTTCTGAGTACTTCTGCTGCGTTGATATAGGTCTCCCAGGTCTGGAATCCTTGGCTTAAGAGTTCCATGGAGGACAGTGTGCGTGCCATGGAACCTGTGGATAAACTATCTGTGGTGTGGTGACGGGATTCGTCTAGTTCTGCATCGGACAACAGAATAGTGAGACTCAGGGCAGTCGATTTACGGACCCGGGGGCTTAATGTGTGTGGTTGGTCACAGCCCATGATGCCCAAGACAATAGAAGCACGAGCCATCATTTGAGGTCCATTGGTCTCAGATGAATTAGAGGTAGGCACTGTATACATGAATCTTTCTGTTTGATACAAACTACTTACAAAATGCTTCCCAGTAATCCACAAGGGATTCTACATCTTGTTTTGAAAGACCTGCAATGGCACTAGAGAACAAGGATCGAGCTAGTAGACATATCAACATTCCATTTTCATCTATCTATCTATCTATCTATATACCTGAAGGGTCTTGCCAATATTTACTCAGTAAAGATAAAGAAGGAAAACAATAGCCTTGACCAATAATGAGTGGTAATGACATAGCATAACCTGATATTAAATCCGAGCTCTTGTTTTCTTGTCCTTTTATACAAGCAATAGCTTTTGTCAATAGTGCAATCGATAGTAATCGAATGGCTGTCATGGAAGGTGAAATAGCCCAAGCTTGTCTTTCATGCTTCAAAGGCGCAAGTAAAGAAAGATTACCATTCGCACTAATAACATGAGTACATGTTCCAATAATGTATTTCGCTTACCCTTTCAAGCCATAACTAATATTTGGGTGAGCTTCTCTGGATAATTGGAGGGATGCACAACACACTTGTTCAAATGCCTCACTAATTTGCCAAGAGACAATAACAGACATGATT
Source organism: Gilbertella persicaria (assembly GCF_025201335.1). Lineage (NCBI taxonomy): Eukaryota > Fungi > Mucoromycota > Mucoromycetes > Mucorales > Choanephoraceae > Gilbertella > Gilbertella persicaria. The sequence goes on from NW_026251966.1 coordinate 503,164, forward strand.
GCAGATACTAATTCCATCTTTTTCTCTTGTGCTTTCAATCCTTCTTCATCTTTATCAGGTGTAAAAGTAAGCATATCAGGAACAACAGCATCAAAACTAGAGGACAAAGAAGCCTTCAAGATAGGATGCAAATGCTCTTGTGGTTGAGATAAGCGGGTATACAAATCATGTACAAGACGACGAATATTGACAGTGAATATTTGCGCAAAACTCTTGGAAGCATGAAGAGCTAGCACACATCAGTACCAATACATTATATTTTCTCTCTATCTTACCATTGTCATTTGCCATGATAGACTTGACTTGGACCGTTTGTTTAGACCCACTTGAATTTGATTTCTGTGACATGTTGTTGATGGGCCATCGTTCATCTTCCAATACTTCCTGTGCATTCTTTCCATGTAAAATACGGTCTAAATGGGCTGTTTGCATCTGATAAAGAAGATGAATACTCACTGTATTCCCTTTTATTCTTCTTACCTGCCAAACATAAGCACTGTCATCATGATACCCAAATACAAGATAATCCTCTGCTGTTCTCCATTGAATTTTAGTGAGTGGATGGGGATAACCAGGAAAGATAAACAAGCAAGTCATGGAATCCACAGAAATCAAGGCGAGTGAATTATCTTGAGCAACAGAAATAACACAACCTCGTACACGCGTATCTTTTTGTTCTGCAGGTTCGATAAAAGAAGCAACAGGCATAGAATGAACCGCACATGAAGCAATATATTTCGCATCACTACAAAACAATTAATACGAAACTCATTTCATAAGACTCACTTGCATTAAATTCCATATTTTGACAGCTCCATCTTGTCCCCCAGATAAAAGGTAATGTTGGCCATGATGTTCAGGCACAATCATGCAAGTCACTGCATCTCGGTGAGCATGTTGAAAGACAAGCACATCGTCTCGATTCTGTAAATGATGGGATATCTCTGCTAAATGTAACAAGGCTAAGGAGAGAGGCACAATACATATAGTGCCTGATGCTATTGATAATAGATATTGAGTCGTTGTTTTCATAGCATTGAATTTACCATAACCGATAGCTAACCGATTTGAATCCACGGGTGCTGTAGCTGTAATATTACCAAATGTTGAATCGCCTTTATCTACTAAAGGCCAAATATTTGAGAATGTTGTGTCTATCAAAAGAGTTGAGTTATACGTATTGTATATCTTGTTCTACCTATGCTATAGGTTGTTTCCTTTAATGTTCTGTCTAAAGAAAGTGGTATAATAGAGAAACCAGAAGATTCAGGGTGATTTGATAGAGTGACAATCAATACCTTGTCGTTTGATGTGCGTAGAATAGAAGTAATTGTATGAAATGTCGCCTCTTTGACAATTAGTAATGTCAATACACCAAGTGAAAATTACCTCGAGGATCAAAACGATAGACATGAACCAGTTCTTTTGAACCTGGCAAGTTGAGTTGATAATCAAATACTTGACCATCCTATGGCTATGAATACCATATTGAATTGTTTGAAATGACTTACCAATGTCCAAACAATACAGTGATCTTTGCTTACAAAACTACCGCCTACCCAATGTGTATCTGATTCAATTGGAATAGAACACTGGAGATTCTTGTCCATTACAAGAATATGTGTATCTGTCAGTATCATAAACATGCTTGGTATGAATGGATTGCTAACAAGATCAAAGGCAACATCAAACTGAATGGTTTGTGTACTAGATTTGTCTTTATAGATGATGTGTTTAGCTGAATCAAAGTCCCATATGTCTAGTTTTCCATCCACTGTAGCAGTCAAAAGTCGCGTTTGTTGTGTATCTTTTTTTTCGGTTAATAACTTTCTGGCTGTGATCTTTGCTTGCTCACCTGGATCAAAGAAATCAATGCAACTCACCCAATTTGAATGACCGCCCCAGACACGAACAATCTATGCGTTGAGTATAAGCACATAAAAGATAGTTGCTTACTTCTAGATTAGAGGCATTCAGAATCGTAATCTCATTGGATTGTCCACAACAAAAAATATGCTTTTCTGAAAACTACGAGTTGTTTAGATAACTAGTCTCACTTTACTTTTTTATAGTCTACCCGAGAAAATACTTTAAGAAACCGAGGTACGCCATAAAACCCATTTGGATTGACGGCCTGACAACGCCCATCGGAGGCATTCCAACGTGCAATCTCACTGTTGTTTATGTTAATCGTCTCACACTCATAGAAACTCACCCGTCTTCTGAAGCACTGATCAACACGTTTTCTGATTTAGACAATGCGTCTGTTTCTGCCTTCAAGATACATAAGGCAACAACAGCTGATTTATGGCCTACAAGCATTAACTTATGCTAAAAGAAGACGTAGATTAATAACACTATATGTGTATACTAAGGCACTTGCCTCGAGTCGGTTTTGTTCAACAAGTGTATAAACCCAAATACTGCCGTCTTTTTGACCTGCATAAATATGTGTATGGCTGCAAGTGATACAGGTAACATTAGGGTTATTGAGATTGTACCAAACCACGAGTGGCAATGATACAGAGGAAGCCATGACTATCTTTCCGCAACAACCGAAAAACTTAAGAAAAGAAAAAGATGTTGATTTTGTGGGTGAATGATGACGGCACTGATTTGAACAACCGATTATGCATTGTTTATCGTATTCAAAGCTACTCTTTTTAGCTTTAAAAGCATCATGTGTCATAATGCGTTTTGCTCGTCTATACCTTACATATCTATAGATGTAAAACTAACTATCTGTCTACTATTAAATATGTACCAAAAAGAGCCTCTTTTCTACCATCTACAGTGTGCAGTGAGCTTTGAATGCAGATTTGAAAGGAATGTTCAGATGAAGTCCACTTTTTCGTCTTGGTAAATTCGCTTTATTTTTTTTTGAAAGTACTTAGAAATGCTCTTGTCTGATTTCGGTTGGATCAGACCTACATTGGGGTCATTTCAAAAATTTCTGATCGAATTTTGTTTCTCTTCACAGACCTCCGTGGATCACCCATCGATCAAAAAATAAATTTCATGTAACAGCCAAGCCAACGGTACCATTCGATTGCTGAAGTCAAAAGAATATGCTCTTAATGAAAAAAGGGGTCGTTCTAGTATTTAGGTTGTCGGGCAATGGCACATCAAAGATTAGCTCATTTAAGCTGTGATTTAACCTTTTTGCTCTAAGTAACATATAGAACTTGTCAGAAATCAACTCTTAAAAAGCTTTGTAAGTTACCTTGAATATGAAGGAGTATAAGAAAGTAGAAATATAGGTACTTTATATTGTAAATGTGGGAGTAAATCGACATAGGACATACATGATGGCTTTGTGTGGAGATTGAAAATGAAAGCAGTTCCACTTCTTCATCCCGCCACATCCAAGATCGAGCTTTTGCTGACAACTGCATAAAGACGCATTACAGTCGACGAAAATAGGTTGGCCAGCTTGAAATTAAAATGGGCCACCGATTTTAACAAAAATGGGTCACTGTTTTGAAAATGGATCATTTTAATACGAAAATAGGTCACCAATAAAAAAATTTAATGCATGCTTTTTATTTTGCCTCCTTTTTCACAATTTAAGCATCTCTGCCAGAACGTCAGAGAAAGCTTTATCCAATTCTCGCAGTCTTATCTGCTGATGTAAAATGATGCGTTGCGAATACGATCAGAGATTTTTTCATTTTGCCTGACAGAAGAGGAATCGTTATTTACAACAGTCTTCAGCTTGGACCAAAACTCTTCGATTGGATTCAAAAAAGGAGAATAAGGTGGCAAAAAGAGAAGTTTATAGCCACGTTGACCAAACCAATCTTCAATAAGTGCAGCATTGTGAATGGATGCATTGTCAAAGAACTAGACAATTGTAGCTCATGTTAGCCGCATCCAGTGCTATGAGGACTTGCTCTATGTGTTCAAGGAAGTCACTGCTGGTAGTACCCTTTCTCTTGAGGGCCTGAGCTTTCTCACCAGTTCGAGTTCGTTTTCAACGTCTAGCAGTAAGTACAGCTTCCTTTTTGGATAATGTGATGATCTGACATTAAATAAGTCTTCAATTACATACTAAAATATATCATAATCAGTTCACATCGAAAATAGACATAAAAGAACCTCTTGTACTGAATAAGACAATGTATCTTTTAATAGATCAAGACTTATGACCGAAATCCATAATTTACATTATTTAATTAATTTAAAGTAGTCTATGATAATAGAGACTCAGTCATTTGCATGAACTCTACTACTACTTACTCCGACATCTCTTCATATATAAATACCTAGAGAATGAAGAGCTAGAAAATGATATATATCTATATTTTTTTGGGACAATAAACCTATGCAAGTTCTAATCAACTTCTTTGTTTTTTATCTTCTCTCTTACATCACAACAGTATCTACCTTTGTCTCTACACTATCTTATCATATAACTCTCTATTATCAGAACATCACAGGTATTGACCACCTCTTCCATTGGAGAGTGAAGGCATATGTATGGATAGCTTCGGGATCCGGCAGCCAGGAGACGTACTTTGGTAACAACCTTGTCGTTCGGTCGGCAAAGAGGTCGATCGAGAAAGGTCCTCAGAGATGATTGATCTTGTGAAAAATGCTCGATAGTATCTGCCACTGGATCTTGAAGAAAGTTCGTCGAGATTCCATATCGGCGATGATATTGTGAATGCCCCGAATATGCTGAGCCTGGATGATGATATTGCGTTGAAGACACCAATTCCAAACTTCGGTGGTGTCATGATTCCTTGCCCATAGTTAAGATCTTTGGTATTATTGCTCTTTCCCGGCTCAATGCCCTCGTTCTCCCTTATCTGTTCTCTGTTTCATGTTATCTGCGCCTTAGTATTATCTTGTTTTTGTGTTCTGTTACATCCTGCTGTGTCTTATATTCTGTGTTCTGTACCTCCTGTTGTGTTCCGTGTTCTGTATTCCCTTGTATTCTGTATTCCCTTGTGTTCTGTATTCACTCGTGCTCGGCTTTATCGTATGATTTCGGTCTTCCTGTTGTTCCACCGGTTACTTTAGCTTTAGTATAAATACTGTAATAATTTGTATCTCGTTCCTTTTTCCTTTGTCAGATATTTTGTTTATCTTCTCGCATAAATAAATTATCATTCTCTTTGGATCAATTTCTGTAAGTATCATTTGGGGCTCCGTTCGTGACAGGTGGCGAGATTCATGAGAGAGAGTGATCGTGTTCCTCCCTGCTTATTGATGTAGGAAAGGCTAGTCTTGTTGTCGGTGCGAATTAAGATCGTTGAGTTGTTCAATCCTGGGAAGGTTTGTAGTGCAAGATGAGTTGCCTTTAATTTACGCCAATTGATCGATTGAGCTGCTTCCTCCGGCGTCCAATATCCATGAGCTCGTTGTGTCCCCAGACTGCAACCCCATCCTGTGTTGCTGGCGTTCACAAACATCGTTTGGGAAGGCGTGGAGGGTAGAAGTGATCGACCGTTCCATTTCTGTAAGTTGTTGTACCACCATATAGGTTCGTCGGTACTGGTCTGGTATAAAGGAAGTGGACGATCCCAATCTGAATCCGTTTCACTGCTTGATTCTTGAAATATAGTAGATGGCGTGTGTACAACCTTGCCGGGAAGATCGCAAAAGTAGCGGCTTGAATCCGCATTGTGAGACTGTGAATTATGCGAGGAGTTTGTCGATGAGGTTTGTCGATGAGGTTTGTCGAGGATCTGCTTAACGGATCGTCGAATATCGCGAAGTTTCTTCAGAGGTAGAGAAGCAGTCATCGTGCGTGTATCCAAGAGAAAGCCAAGGTGTTCGAGTTTTTGTGTGGGAGTCAAAACCGACTTCTTGTAATTGACCAACCAACCCAGCTGTTGTAAGAGATTCACCACCTCCTGAGCTTGCTGGAAGGCCTGTGCTCGTGTCTTCGCAACTAATAGTCAGTCGTCCAGATATGCCGATATCCAATACCCTTGTGAACGAAAATGCTCTAAGATCGGTCTGCAGACCTAGGTGAAGACATATGGACTGGAGGAGAGACCAAAGGGAGTTGTACAATATTGATACGTCTGGTTCTTCCAACGAAATTGTAAAAACCGTCTCGAGTCTTGATGTAGACCTATGTGTAAAAAAGCATCTGATAAATCGATTGACACTAGATAATCGTTCGGATGAATTAATAACGATATTTCCCTGAGTGTTTCCATTTTGAAGTGTGGCGCTACCACATTTTGGTTCAAGTTCTTGAGATTGAAAACCGGACGAACGCCACCATCTTTCTTCGGGATGAAAAACATCGAGCTGTAATAACCTGGAAGATCTTTGACTTGTTGAGGCGATACCTTCTCGATTGCTGACTTCCGTAACAGGTCTTGAATTGCTTGATCGATAAGATGCGATTGCTCCAGAGAAAAAGGGATTATTGGTGTTGGGTTTGTAGTGAAAAAGAATTTGATAGCCGTGTTGAATTGTTGTGTTGACGAATGAGTTGTTTGAAATTGTGATCCATTTTGAGAAATACTTGCTGAGGCGACCCCCAACTGGTTCGGTTGAGGTTATTGAATGTACCGGATCTAGTAGCAAAACGGATTGGTTGACTTCTTGCTGCTGCTGTTGTTGTTGTTGTTGTTGTTGTTGTTGTTGTTGTTGTTGTTGTTGTTGTTGTTGTTGTTGTTGTTGTTGTTGTTGTTGTTGGCACGAAAATTGGTGTTTGTCTGGTTGTAGGTGTTGTCGAAGGTGGTATTGCTGTTGGTGTTGATGTTGGTGTTGTTGAAACCACCCTGCTGAGAGGGTGGACCTGCTCGAAGAAACTGCTGATTCGAGGGAGCCGAGAAAGAACTAGAATTGTTAAAAGGTCGATTGTTGTAACGGTGACCAGAACGACGATGACCCAAAGCCTCGCAGGTAGCTTTACGCGCAGCCGTTTGTTGGATTAGAGTCTGTTGGAATTTATCCAAAGGGAGTGTGTAGTTAACTTCCGAGTCAGATTTCACCGAAAAAGAAGGATTGACCGCCCTAAGCGCAATGTTGTTTCTAGATTGCGTTATTGAAGCGCAAGTATGTAGTAAAAGTTTACGATCATCCTTCAACATGGTGCAATAACGTTCTAAATTAGGGTTGCCCGATTCAGAGGAAACAAGTTCATGACCCAAAGTATCCAAAGGTCGAAAAGCCGTCGACAATAAATACTGAAGATGCTTGAGATTACCGTCTTCATGACGTTGGCCTTTATTCATTAAACGTTCTACAGTGGGGATAGTGGCAGGAGCTTTGTATTCCAAATGAGACATTGGAGGGCAGGATTCAATAATAGCTTTACGTTCAGGCTCAGAGAGTAAAGGAGAAGTGTGGATAGGAGCTTCGAGTTCCATAATTTCAGTGAGTGCATCTGAAGGAGATCAGTCGTAGTGAGGTCGAGTACCCATAGAGTGGAGAAGTTGTGGAGCAGTGTCATCCGCTGACTGCATTGGTACCAAAGTAGTGTTGTTAAGTTGTTCTTGTAAAGCAGCAATTTGTTGCTGCATCAATTGAAATTGTTCTTCGATAGAGGACATGTGAAAGCTGTATAGGTACGAAAGATAGCTGGTAATGACCGAGCGAAAAAGAAGATTGATAGAATATGTTTAGAAAATTTAGTTTATATTTAAAATTTTTCGCTATTAAAAAAAGATAAAGATTCTAGCTGTCATGAACCAAGCAAGCCTTGTTAACCTTAGCACGCTTGTCTCAGTGTTCCAACCTTTAGTTCCAAGCATCAAGTTACCAGCATCTAGTTACCAGCATCCATGGCGTAGTTTTAAGGTAATAATGCCAAGACAAACAATGCCAAGACAAACAATGTCACTCTCCCATGTACAAATGACTCATTCCTCAGGTCATGAGGTAGAACGTAATGCCAAGCCTCGTCATGTTATGACTTAGCCCCTTCCTCACATATATTCCATGCTACCTCAACATTAGTATAAATAGTTTAGTTATTCTGTCGTTGAGTTACTTCTTCGTCAGTTATATTATCAACCTATAATATAATAAATATCTCTATATTCTCTAGCCCATTGCTAAGCTCATCTTGCCTATAAAGTATTCTTCGGTCTGTCTTGTTTCTGACAATAACCTTTTAGTTCTTTTCGACTAGAAAAGTTATTAATCTACTGTTAAATAGAATCCCTGTTAACATCAAAAATTCCATTTATTCAGCTCCCTGGTACTGACAAGTCCAGTAAAACTATCCTAAAACATCCTTTCGTAAAAAACATCATTACGGTTACTATTTTGGATGTTAATGGCGATAGTTACAGAGTTGGAGATGCAGAATGGCCTGACGGATCAAGATCAGACGTTTTGTATGAGCCATTAGATACATCCCTGAAGCAATCATCTATAATCGTTGAAGTTCAGAGAACAGTTGACGCCAATTTCATGGCAAGAGTTGTTCATTATTGTTTAATGGCTTATCGTCGTTATCGAGTCTTCCCTGTGCTACTGGTATTCGCTCCCGAAAATGTATCAATACCTACTGAAAACATGCGCCTATCAAATGTTAGTGGTGCTTGTTGTGATGTAAGAGCATCCTTAGCGGACTTTTCATCAGACTTTCTAAAATTTATACTTTTTTTCAGAAAAAAAGATTTGGAAAGTCTGTTTTTTTAGTGGACTTTCTAAAATAAAATTAATTTTACTCCTAAATTTTAAAATCAACATGGATCACAATATTACAATGGCTGCACTTCAATGGTTCATCCAAAGAAAGAGACAAAACGATGCTTTGTTTGATTTATTGTTGGAGCTTGATGAAGAAGAGGATACCAATGTCTCCAAGAAGCGACAACGTAAAAGAAACAAGGAGAACTTTCGTCATCTCGGAGAAGAGAGTCTTCAACGACATTACTTTCGCGAAGATCCCGTCGAAGATGAAGCTACATTTCGACGCAGATTCAGAATGAGTCGTAGATTGTACGAAAGAGTCAAGGAGTGTGATGTTTGGGTTGTGAATGAAGATATAATAGAAGATAGAAAGAAAACAAAGAAATACAGTGAGACTGTTCAGTACTTCTTTATTACAAAATAAATTGATTGTTGTCTAAAATATATCTTTTTCAGGTTGTCTTTTATACTACCTGATTTATTGACTAATTGTGATTATTGATTATTGATTACTTAACACCTTGACAGCTTGTGCCTGGGAGTTGACTATGTAGATTCTCCTTTAATTCTCCTGGTTATCTAAAAGGTACAATTATGGTTTCCTTATTTTTAAATATCCATATTATCCCAGTTACCGTTATTTACTGTTATTATACAGTGCTTACTTTATATTTATAATGTATAGTGCTATAAGTGATTATTCATTTATATGATGAAAGACTATTTATTATATTCTGTATTGAAAGTGCTCAGATCACCACAAGGAGGCAGTTATGCAACACGACTCTTTTTTTGTGCAATCTCGCGATAGGGCTCAAAAACTTGGTTATTCAACTAACCAAAAAGTAACTGCTGCTCTCCGCATACTTGCATATGCTGTCCCTGGAGACTTCATGGCGGAGTAACTTCGTGTAAATGAAGCAACTGCTTTACACTGTATGAAGAAGTTTTGTAAAGCAATCGTCGAAGTCTTCAAGAACGAATACCTCAGAAGACCAAATCAAGAAGACATTGCACGCTTGTATGAGGTAGGAAAGGAGCGTGGATTCCCAGGTGTTGTATACACAGCATTATTCATCCCTTCTTACACTAGTTATGCCTTAAAAGAGCAAGTATTAATATCATGTATAAATATATCTTTCAATCACAGTTTTATCCGCAGCTTCGATGGATGTCTTCTATCTTAGTTTAAACATGTTAAAGATCAGACCATCACATAATCACAAATTGACATCTGCATCAATACCAATGGTAGACGAGGTCTGTGCCCTGATCATGTACCCAGTTTTTGTGTACCTTAATCCATTCAACCGATTAGCTAGTGTATACACACTCAGTCCCAAATTAAGGATAATCAATTATCATACAAACTGTGGTGATCTGAGCACTTTCAATACAGAATATAATAAATAGTCTTTCATCATATAAATGAATAATCACTTATAGCACTATACATTATAAATATAAAGTAAGCACTGTATAATAACAGTAAATAACGGTAACTGGGATAATATGGATATTTAAAAATAAGGAAACCATAATTGTACCTTTTAGATAACCAGGAGAATTAAAGGAGAATCTACATAGTCAACTCCCAGGCACAAGCTGTCAAGGTGTTAAGTAATCAATAATCAATAATCACAATTAGTCAATAAATCAGGTAGTATAAAAGACAACCTGAAAAAGATATATTTTAGACAACAATCAATTTATTTTGTAATAAAGAAGTACTGAACAGTCTCACTGTATTTCTTTGTTTTCTTTCTATCTTCTATTATATCTTCATTCACAACCCAAACATCACACAAACAGTATAAATACAATACAAAATATAACCTTTAATAAAGCAGACTTCTTTTGGCCGTTTTGGTTCTAATTGACTTATTGATTTGACCATTTTATTAGTGATTATATCACACCAGGAATGCTTGGATCTTTAGACTGCATGCATTGGGAATGGAAGAATTGCCCTAAGGCTCATCACGGGAGCTACAAGGGCAAGGAAAAGAAAGCTACTGTTGTGTTAGAAGCTGTGGCCTCCCAAGATCTTTGGATATGGCATGCCTTTTTTGGTGCACCTGGGTCTCTCAACGAAATTTTAAATTTTCAGGGAAAAAGTTTTGAAAAGTATACCGAAAACTTTTTATTTTAGATAGTTTTGGAGGAAATTTTTATTTTTTTTTCATTTTAGAAAGTCTGATGGAAAGTCCGCTAAAAAATGTTTGACCTATCTAAAATAAAAAAATTTTCATTTTGAAAAGTCCGCTAAGGATGCTCTAAGAGAGAAGATAAAAAACAAAGAAGTTGATTAGAACTTGCATAGGTTTATTGTCCCAAAAAAATATAGATATATATCATTTTCTAGCTCTTCATTCTCTAGGTATTTATATATGAAGAGATGTCGGAGTAAGTAGTAGTAGAGTTCATGCAAATGACTGAGTCTCTATTATCATAGACTACTTTAAATTAATTAAATAATGTAAATTATGGATTTCGGTCATAAGTCTTGATCTATTAAAAGATACATTGTCTTATTCAGTACAAGAGGTTCTTTTATGTCTATTTTCGATGTGAACTGATTATGATATATTTTAGTATGTAATTGAAGACTTATTTAATGTCAGATCATCACAGAACCGTAACAGAACCGTAACAGAATCGTAACAAAATCGTAACAGAACCGTAACGTAACAGTTGTGAACATATATGAATTCGTATGCGTAGATCAATAAATGATGATCATGGCAAAAGACCAGATCACATCTATGGCAATTGCAATGGATCTATAGTCACTGACATTCACTCATTCTACTAAAAATACTACATCATTCTCATAGACAGAGATTATGAACCTAGTGGCTCTGTTATTATCAATGGCCCTCGTAAAGTGACTGTTAGAGCTGACACCTTCCTCCAAAGGCATTTCTCTTAATTGCTCCTGATCTGACAAATCAATCCGCGGTCAAGAAGCTAACCTCAAAACAATATTTCGACCGAAAAGAAAAAGTATAAATACCTCGACATTTCACAGCAATCGAAAATCATCATGCTTTCTTTCTGAAATAAAAACCCTATACAAGTTCTAGCGGACTTTCTCTGTGTTCTAACCTTTTCTCTTACTCTATATCTATTCTCTCTTGATCTCATAACAGTTGCTTTGTTCTATTTTAAACCAGGCTCACAGGTCAACTACACCCTTTCTTTGCATAAATTTTAACAAACTTGAGTCAAGCAAGCGACAGCTGAAAATCATTTTTGAAAAGCAACTGCTGCAATCCGATATCCTTATTGAATGCTCTTGATCATCAATTTTTTGGCTAGGTTCACTCTTGCAGCAGAATAATTACGACAGCCATAGTAGCCATAGTAGCCATAGTAGCCATAGTAGCCATAGTAGCCATAGTAGCCATAGTAGCCATAGTAGCCATAGTAGCCATAGTAGCCATAGTAGCCATAGTAGCCATAGTAGCCATGGTAACCATGGTAACCATACACCACAGCGTGAGCAACTGCATTTTTCTTCCATTGCTTACGCTGTAGTGACAACTCTATAAAAAAGTAACTAGAGCAATAGAGAAAATTATAGAAAGACTTTTATACCTCAGGCCTTCGTTGTCAGTGTGGTGGACTTACCTAAAAAAAGAAAAAAAAACATTTTCAAACATCATAAAAATATTGACAGTTATGCCGAAATTACAAGTATGCCATTTGCGTACTCAAAAAAATATTTTTGAAAAGCAATAAAAATCGCTATTTTAGAATTAAAACCATTATTGTAAAATAAATCAAAAATATTTTCTGCAATGATAAAAAATAAAAAAGTAAAAGATTTCATATTTTTGCTTGAAATTTTGAAAAAAGCTTGTTTTTCAATTTTTCTGTTTCAAAATAAAAAACAAGTCTACCGACTATTAATCTCTTCTTTTAAACTAAAACAGTAAATCCATCATCCGGTAGACTCGTTTATTTGTTTAAGGCAGAAAAATTGAAAAGTTGGCTTTTTTTCTAATTTTAAGCAGAAAATATGAAATCTTCTGCTTTTTTATTTTTCTGTCATTACAAAAATATTTTGTTTTGTTTTATAGTGGTTTTATTTTTTTTTTTTAAATACATAAGTGGCATACTTGTAAGTCGGTATGAATGTTAACGGAGTTTGAAAATATATGTGTATTTTCTTGCATTCATGAGAAGTTCCTGACATCCACGGCTATTACCGTGATCTTTTATGGCTCTACCTCTGCTTCCTGTAGACATATCAAAAATTATAGTGGTCCTTAATTTTCCGTATTTTTGATCTGTGCTGGTGTTGACCATACACGCCTCACTATTGACGAGTCGTACAAATAGTCCCAATTCATGAGAAGGACAACTTGACTGACCCAGTCAGCTACTGACTAATTAGTCTGACTACTATTCCGGAAAAAACAATCGAAAAATGCATCAAAGAACTTCTCCAAGACCAAGTATCGTCCTTAGACACTGCCCAAGGTGGCTTTAGAGAACGCAAAAGTGTCCTTGACCAAGCTCTTTGTCTTTCAGAAATTCGTAAGTTGTTTTTTTTCACAACAATACTCAAGAACATTAGCTCTGTACTTTATTGGAGTACCAGATAGACCTCTATACATTTGCTTCTATCCAAATCACCTCTATGTAACATGCTACCACAAACAATCTATTTCTTCCAACATCCAACCAAATGTTTCTATTTCTTCTCTGGTTACAAATTCACGCCCAGGCACACCATTAGATCAACGCTCTTCTCTCCATTCCTTTTTTACCCCCTATTCTCTTAAGGTGTGTTTTTTTTAGCTTAGTAAAGCCATTCATTTTTATAAATTGATCGAGTCTGAACAGTCGAAGGCCACATTGGACCATGTGTTCAAAAGGATCTTTTCTACACAATACATTAACAAATTTTAAGTATAAAATCGACAAAATTAATATCAATGCGCAAGTATGCTATTTGTATCAACAGGGAAACATTTCTGAAAAACGATTACTTCTAGGCTAAAAAATACAATCTCATCACAGTGTAAGCAATTGCATTTTTCTTCCATATTTGAGTGAAGAATTCTTATACTTTTGATGGAGATTTTCTTCTATCGCTTACGCTGTAGTGTCTTTGATTTTAAAAGAATTAGATTGAATAAATAAAAAATGAAGAAAATGAATATATCTTGATAAAAATTGTTTTTTATGTCCATTACGCTAAGGAGAAAATTAATTTTAGAAATTTAAAACATATACATTTTTTCTATCATTTTGTTATTCCTTGCTACTCCTTGCCATTAAATGACTTTTAATAATGGGTAACGGGCCTTGAATGGCTTCTAGTCCTAAAACTTTGTATTCAAGATAGTTTTGTTCTGATACTGAATATGCTATACATATTAGATTTGCATCTTCATAGTCTATCAGATGTCGTGGTTGTGAATCTTGTAGATATGCATATATATATCTCAATAAATTTGATAGTCAATAAAGTAATTTAGTAACAAGAGGAAATACTCTGAGTTAGATGCATACATGTACATTGATAATCGACGTTTTTCTCAAGGCAACATACCATTGATTTTATTAAAGCATGCAAATGACAATATAACTTTTGAGTTGGGTGTATCTTTTACTACAGGAAAGTCAGTAACCACACTGAAGTTGTAAGGATATGGCAATTCATACTTTGAACATTGAGTAGCTTAGAGCTAAATACCTACTCAATACTAGATATATATTGAGATGGGCTTCTTTTCTATTAATTAGAAATTTTTTGATGAACTTTTTTTTTCCATCTCCAAGAGCTCTTCTAATGCCTGTGTAGCAGAGATTGAAATAGAGCAGCTCCAGTTTCTCTTCCCGCCGCATCCAAAATTGAGCTTTTGCATTAAAAAAATTGAGCTTTTGCTTGGAACTCCATAAAGACGCAGTTTTTTGGCTTTAGTGTAGTGACAAAAGTTGCAGGTATTTGTCTTTTAAATCTACTGATCCAGAGAAAGCAACGACTCTTCTGCTAAAATATTGAGTAAATACTCGAAGCGTTTACAAGGTTTTTCGCTCTTATCATACCATTTCTATTATAAAATTAGCAAGTAAGCACTTTCATTGGAAACTGCAGCATTTGACTCACAGTTTCAGTATTTAAGCTTGCCTTTAGCTTTAATTTTCGTCTTGTAGCGTCAAAAAGAAGCTCAGAGAATTGTCAGCTTGAAGTTTTTTGTGAGTAGCACCCTTTGGTTTTGGGAGATTGATCTCTCCCGCCTCATTGGTCACAATCTATTTATCCATGATACTCAATCTCTATCCATAAAATACCGCACATGCAATACATTGACTCAACACTGTCGTATCCTCCTTCAAATTTTCAAACATATCCACAAATAAAAACTATTTCTCAAACCATTTGTCCTCGCTCACCTTGAATCTACTATGATTACACCTCCCTTAACACCTACAATATCCTTCATCCTTCTTGCCTGCAATCCTTTGTCGCCACACTTACATACTTTCAATCTGTCTCCTCATCACTAGTTTTCAAACCTGCACCTCTCACTATTTCTGGTTATAAAGCCTTACTTCCCCAACACATTCCTACACCCACCTCACCTTTTGACATTGCCCCTAATTGGAAAGCCTTTTGGTCACTTCAAATCGCACATCGCTCCCGCAACATCTGGTTCCGCTTCCTACACAAAAACATCAACACTCGCTTCTACCTACACCAAAAAGTATCGAAGCTCATCACTAGCCCTCAATGCATTCACTGTCCTTACTTCCGTCGCAACACCATTGACACACTTGACCATTTCAGCTTTCTTTGTCCAGTCAAATACAAAATCTGGTGTCACATCCTCTCCACATATATCGTTCCTTCTCTTACCGCTCCTTCAATTTACCTCTTACGACAACTCCTCAATCTCCGTACCACCATCAGTCGCTCCAGTCATTTGGATTCCCAGCCCTATCCACACAACAAATCTGCGCTAGCACATTGGAAGGTCTATGGTCCAGCCATTGGCGTTTGGTTTTTGATTTCACACCCTTCACCTTTTCTGCTGTACTCTCCATAATCAAACGCCTGCTGACTAAGAACTAATACTTTTTGACTGAAATCACTTTCCTTACTAGTTAAACTTATGCACATTTCCTCTCTCTTTCTTATTGCACATCATATCCCTCCAGTCTTAATTGTCACTCATTATGACATCTTTAGGACTTTAAATAAAACAAGAACATAGTTCCCTTACAAAAAAAAAAGTTTTGGGAGATTTTTGACCATTTTTCACAAGTCGCTTTTCTTGGCCCAAACCAACTCCAAAGATACCCCATATATTAGCAGACATGATTTATACATATCTAGAGTATTTATGCATGTATAAACATGCTTTTTAATACCTTTATATGTCTAGGAAAAACAAGAAGGTATGCGTGAGCCCTTGTCTTTTTCACTTCTGAATCATATTTTAAGCACTTCCCTTTTTTTTTCATTTGAAAATTCTTCTGAAATTATCGAGCTTTCTCGCTTTGATATGTTTGGCCCTCAAAAGATGAAATGACAAGAAAAAAAATGCTTTTTTTGTACGCATGTAACAAAACTTTGCTTTGGGGGCTACTTTGTCTTTTCTTCTTTGCTTTCCTATTACTATCTTTTTGTTTATCAAAAAGCAAATAATGACTGGTTAAATGTGTACTTTTCTTAGGTTAGGCAGCAACAACAGTGTTACACATGGTGTTGTCTATTTCTTTACAACAAGCAATGTCCTCTTAAAGACTATTTCTTTTCTGCCATCTTCACACATAATAAAGGAATAGATCGCTATGCATGTGCATCTTTTTAAAGAGCAAGAACAAGATGTATAGAAGCATAGATGAAATACATGAGTTGTATTTTATCAGCATAAATAATGACGTCAGTATGACTATGTTCTCTTCCCCTCCTTTTTTTTATTTTTTTTTTATTTTTTTTTTATTTTTTTTTATTTTTTTTTTATTTTTTTTTATTTTTTTTTTATTTTTTTTTATTTTTTTTTTATTTTTTTTTTATTTTTTTTTATTTTTTTTTATTTTTTTTTATTTTTTTTTATTTTTTTTTATTTTTTTTTATTTTTTTTTTATTTTTTTTTGTTAATTGGCTCATGCAGTCAATAGTGTCAGATTTAGAAATAAGGTGATTATCTTCATCTCTTTCACATGGTTTGCTTGAAAGTAAAAAAGAGCAAAGAACGTCTATAAAAAAGAAATGGCGCAGTCTTGTCTTTTTTCTTTTCTTTCTTCCTTTTACTTATCATCTACTCTACTCTTTCAATCAAAAGCTACGCTACCTTAAGGCCTCAAGACCACTTTTGCTCTACTACAAGACCTACTCTACCTTACTTTACTCTTCTACTCTCTTGGCCTCGTATGCAAATCTACTAGCCTCTTCTCATCCATCAAGGAGGTAGGATAATTGTTCTAAAAGACACGTTTACTGACTCTCTTATAGGGAACCACTTGTTTCCGTACAGTGATGTTCCAAATGCCCTCTTCTTGTCGGCGATGGCATCCATTCGGCCCTGAACTACGCAGGGCCAGTTTGGGCCGGTTCATTCGGCTCTGAACTACGCAGAGCCGCGTGGGCTATGAAAATCAGCACATTAGAGGGTAGCATGATGGCTTTGGTCTTTTGGTAAGTTATATATGCTTGAAAGCTTTTTTTTTTAATCGTCATTCTAGTTACTTGTTTCCTGGTTCATCAAGGCTCTCTTTCTATGGTTTTACTCTTCTGGTTCTATTTCTGGCTCTATTTTGTATTTGGTGAATCTTTTTCAAACCTCTTCTTCAAAATAATTGCCTCTTCCTAATAAATGAAATTACTTACACATCATTAAAAAAAATAAACAAGTCATTTTTCCTTCTTTTCTTATCATATATAATCATGATAAATCATTAATGTACTTATGCTTCTGTAATATTCAAAGTTGCTATGTTTGAATTAAATTCGGGTAAAAGCTAGCATGTCTATGAAATAAACAGGTTTTCAATATGAGACAGACCTAGGTGTGCTTCCTTTTTTTTATTAAAAGAAAAGAAGAAAAAGGCTACACAGTACGTTTTTTAATCCTTCTTTACTTTCATCTGCTCCTTTTCTTTCTTAGAGCCATTTGTTATGAAGTTCTTCAACCAATTCACATTAAAAGTAAGCCTTAGCTTTGTGTGATTTAACATGCGAATAGTGAGTCAAAGGATATCAGTAAAACAAGTATCAACATATATATATATATGCATAAGCGTTCTCCAAAGGACTTGGGTAAAGTAAGTAAAAACTATAGACCGCGATATATCTACTACTAATGATGACAATACTACTACAAAAGAGAAAAACAAAGTACATCCAATCTTTTGAATAAACATAGAATCAAAGCAAAAGACGTCTTTTTTCTTTTTTTCTTTTTCTTTTTTTTTTTCATAGAACTTGTCAGGCTTTTAATTTGATAGATTTGTTAATGGTTTAAACAGTGACGCAGTTTATTAGTTTGCTACAGACAAGGACCAGTTTTTATTTTGATATGAGATGATTATGTGTATGTGTATTAAAGTCTTATTTCATTAAAGCGATGATGGTAGTTTTGTGGTATTGTTTAAGTTGTTAAGCAGTAAAGAGCAAGCATTGTGCAGTGGGTAGCAGACTTTTTTGTAGCAGGCTTTTTTTGTAGTAGACTTTTTGTAGTAGACAGTAGGCAGCAGATCTTTATATAGTACTAGCCGTATCATATCGGTAACCTTGTAGTAGAATTCAGAGGATAGGCCTTATTACTAAAGCTTAGTTCTGTTAGCTCTTTCCTCACAACAAGCCTATCAGTGCTGAGAAAGAGAAGCACAGGTAGTGCTTGTGAACTCCTTTGCCAATAATCCCTACAGATCTACTGTGTATCCCTCAACCCAATGTTGATGTGCGTTTTCCTCTTTTGATACTTTGCCTATCAGGAGTAGACGTTTGCGGAAGTTGGCCAACAACAGATACCCTTTGTTTACGCGATTCAATAAGCGGCATCAGTCTTCTTTCTACCAACCAGTCACCAATAGAGATAAAATCAAAGAGAGGGGGGCCAGTTTTTCTTATTTACTTTTTTGTTGTTGTGTAAAGCAGATAAATAAAGTCCCAATAAATCGTGCATTGAATAGTTTAAGTCGTTAGATTTGTAGAGGAGAGACGCCTTAGTATTGCTTGATTTGAAGAGAGATGAACAGAGAGACTAAAAGTATCAGTTACATGAACTCAATGTTGTATGTATACCTTTTTTTTTATTCGAGCCTTGAAAAAAAAAAAAAAAAAAAAAAACTTGCTCTAGACTTTTTATTTTATTTTTTTTTATTTCCATGTGAATATGTCTTGCTAGCCAATTGCTTTCTTCGAATAAGGCCTCTTTTCTTTTTCTGGGTTTGTTTGTATTGTGCTAATTAAAGAGGCTGAATACTTTACCTCATTGAGGATGGAAGAGTTTTCCGCATAACTCTGGAAAATTGATTTACTCACAGGTATGCAGCAGTACATGGTTCTTTATGTTTCTTGACAGTACAGCATGACTGGTCGAAGAGATCTCAATACCTTGTTTAAGAAAAAAACACAAGTTGCTGTTCATTTCTATTTCAAGCATTTATCCTAGCTTTTGGACTTGAAGAGAACAAAGTGTGTGATCTGCTTTTGTTTGTGTAACTTAGTTAAAACATTTGTTTATGTCATATATACAATTCTTGTTTACTAAGCTAAAGATTGAAGACAATTTCTAGAACTAGCTCATGTTTCTTTTTAACTGAAAGAGGAAGAAAAAGTAATGGATATAAGCTCTGTAGCAAACAAAAAGAAAGCTTTATTTTTCAGGGAAAGATGGGCGATAGTTCTACGGACTATTCTTGCGTCTAAAGAGTTGATCGTATGTTTTATGCTTTAATGTAATACAAAATCAGGCGTTATCTTTCTTTTTTTTTCTTCTCTTTATGAACTGATCCTTATCAAAAGAAACAAATAGAAAGAGACAGAAAGAAAAAAAACAGGGGATATATAAAGTCTCGCAGCACTTTTTCTTTTTACTTCTTTTCTTTAAATCTTTTCTTTTTCTTTCTTTACTTTCAGCTGCTCGTTTCATGGTCCGGTCCCTTTGAGGTAAGTGCTCGCCTTCATCAATATCAGCGCATGTACCAGCTCCGGTGTGTTTGTTATAGTCAATGATTGCGCTTTCTTATCGACTGTGCTGGCTTTGCGATAAGGGAGTGTATAGACGTTGCCGCCGGTCAAGCATGATGGTGACCGTTGCTATTGATGAGGGAGGTTTTTCTAAGGATCTGGCAACACTATCAATCTGCAGGCGGTTGACATGAGTCAGTGAAGAGGGCCTGGGAGTACAAGTCAGTTGCCTTCACGCGGCTACTCCTGTGAGTAACTTCTCCATGAAGTGAAACTAAAGACTGACGCCATTTATTTTTTTTTTGAAATAAACACATGTATAAAATAAAATAAAAAAGTAAAGTCCTCCATGCTTTCATACCATTGTCTTGTCTTATAATAGTAGTGTGTTTCGCATGCAAATGAATATTTTGCTTCAAAAGATTTATGTAAGGCAATAGAGAATGAAGTTGTTTTTGACATGTTTGATTGAAATCATACAGATTAGTACTGGCACGACAAAACTATTATGAGGAAATAAATTTGCATTCACTTAGCCTTGATAGAAAAGAAAAAGAAATAGTCTTCAAAGCAGAGAGTATCTGATACCAGACATTTATTATTCGTTATATCTAAAACTGTGTGTGTATTTTTTTTCTTGACTTGAAAAGTGTCAAATGCTATAGTCTGACTTACTTTCCAATGTTATGCACATCGTTTGGTACTAGGATGAGTACTCGCTCGCTAATCGATGTCAACTGAAAAGGGTCTCTTTTACATCCTTCACAATGTACAACAGACTTTGAATGCTGATTTGAAGACAATGCTTAAAAAAGAAAGAGAACTTTTGCTCATGAAAGCGTCATAACTCATTAAATCTGGTACAAATGACTACATGTTGCCATCTGTTCACAGTTCTAATTTGATTGCTTGCTTTATCTATAGTCAAGATACATATACCTCAAAAGCTACAATCTTACATCCAATTATGCAGTCATTGTCTTATTGCTAAAATGTCTCAAATTAAACAGAAAATCTTATGCATCAACCTGTCAATCACACTGAGCTGTTTAGAGATTGGCTGGCTCATCTAATGCAGATCCTTGTAAAGAAGTAGCTAGTGATTTATCTGAACCAATTGTACTATCTAAGATTCCTTTATGGAACAAGGATCTCTGCAGAGAATGCTGAACCCTTATACAAGCAATCATCTAAAGATATGACTCAATGAACTGAATTATTTGTTTCGTTTTAATTTTCTCGCTCTTATTTGGATATTGGTAGAATAGCAAGGAACATCATGGATGAGTATGGGTTGACATAGATGAACACGCGTTATAATGAGTGACTATGGATGACCATAGATGACCATAGATGGGCAGAATAATAGAAGAACTGTATGTGTTTTGGCTTTTTGAAATTAATTTGCTCCTTAGCATAATAGTCTTGTGAAAAAAATTCTTTGTTAGTCTCTTGTGCCCCCTTTCTTTGACAATATATGCAAATTTTATACAGTTTCATGTAGATTTATGTTAATGTTTTTATTTTTATATTGTTTTTTATCACAATTTCTTTTTATATTTAATTTCTTTAAAGTTAAAGATATTACAACAGAAGCAATGGAAGGTTCCGGCTAGACCTTTACTCAAATATCGAAGAAAAATACAATCGCTTACGCTGTGACGAGAATGTAATTTTTTTTTCAAATCTAAAAGTAGTTACCTTCCAGAAATGTATTTCGGTTGGCACAAATAACATACTTGCACACTGTTGTTAATTTTTTGAAACTCATACTTAAAGTTTGCTAGTTTATTGATTTTGTAGAAAAGATCCTTTTGAACACATGGTCCAATGTGGCCTTCGACTGTTCAGACTCGATCAATTTATAAAAATGAATGGCTTTACTAAGCTAAAAAAAACACACCTTAAGAGAATAGGGGGTAAAAAAGGAATGGAGAGAAGAGCGTTGATCTAATGGTGTGCCTGGGCGTGAATTTGTAACCAGAGAAGAAATAGAAACATTTGGTTGGATGTTGGAAGAAATAGATTGTTTGTGGTAGCATGTTACATAGAGGTGATTTTGGATAGAAGCAAATGTATAGAGGTCTATCTGGTACTCCAATAAAGTACAGAGCTAATGTTCTTGAGTATTGTTGTGAAAAAAAACAACTTACGAATTTCTGAAAGACAAAGAGCTTGGTCAAGGACACTTTTGCGTTCTCTAAAGCCACCTTGGGCAGTGTCTAAGGACGATACTTGGTCTTGGAGAAGTTCTTTGATGCATTTTTCGATTGTTTTTTCCGGAAATAGTAGTCAGACTAATTAGTCAGTAGCTGACTGGGTCAGTCAAGTTGTCCTTCTCATGAATTGGGACTATTTGTACGACTCGTCAATAGTGAGGCGTGTATGGTCAACACCAGCACAGATCAAAAATACGGAAAATTAAGGGACCACTATAATTTTTGATATGTCTACAGGAAGCAGAGGTAGAGCCATAAAAGATCACGGTAATAGCCGTGGATGTCAGGAACTTCTCATGAATGCAAGAAAATACACATATATTTTCAAACTCCGTTAACATTCATACCGACTTACAAGTATGCCACTTATGTATTTAAAAAAAAAAAAATAAAAACCACTATAAAACAAAACAAAAATATTTTTTGTAATGACAGAAAAATAAAAAAGCAGAAGATTTCATATTTTCTGCTTAAAATTAGAAAAAAAGCCAACTTTTCAATTTTTCTGCCTTAAACAAATAAACGAGTCTACCGGATGATGGATTTACTGTTTTAGTTTAAAAGAAGAGATTAATAGTCGGTAGACTTGTTTTTTATTTTGAAACAGAAAAATTGAAAAACAAGCTTTTTTCAAAATTTCAAGCAAAAATATGAAATCTTTTACTTTTTTATTTTTTTATCATTGCAGAAAATATTTTTGATTTATTTTACAATAATGGTTTTAATTCTAAAATAGCGATTTTTATTGCTTTTCAAAAAATATTTTTTTGAGTACGCAAATGGCATACTTGTAATTTCGGCATAACTGTCAATATTTTTATGATGTTTGAAAATGTTTTTTTTTTCTTTTTTTAGGTAAGTCCACCACACTGACAACGAAGGCCTGAGGTATAAAAGTCTTTCTATAATTTTCTCTATTGCTCTAGTTACTTTTTTATAGAGTTGTCACTACAGCGTAAGCAATGGAAGAAAAATGCAGTTGCTCACGCTGTGGTGTATGGTTACCATGGTTACCATGGCTACTATGGCTACTATGGCTACTATGGCTACTATGGCTACTATGGCTGTCGTAATTATTCTGCTGCAAGAGTGAACCTAGCCAAAAAATTGATGATCAAGAGCATTCAATAAGGATATCGGATTGCAGCAGTTGCTTTTCAAAAATGATTTTCAGCTGTCGCTTGCTTGACTCAAGTTTGTTAAAATTTATGCAAAGAAAGGGTGTAGTTGACCTGTGAGCCTGGTTTAAAATAGAACAAAGCAACTGTTATGAGATCAAGAGAGAATAGATATAGAGTAAGAGAAAAGGTTAGAACACAGAGAAAGTCCGCTAGAACTTGTATAGGGTTTTTATTTCAGAAAGAAAGCATGATGATTTTCGATTGCTGTGAAATGTCGAGGTATTTATACTTTTTCTTCTCGGTCGAAATATTGTTTTGAGGTTAGCTTCTTGACCGCGGATTGATTTGTCAGATCAGGAGCAATTAAGAGAAATGCCTTTGGAGGAAGGTGTCAGCTCTAACAGTCACTTTACGAGGGCCATTGATAATAACAGAGCCACTAGGTTCATAATCTCTGTCTATGAGAATGATGTAGTATTTTTAGTAGAATGAGTGAATGTCAGTGACTATAGATCCATTGCAATTGCCATAGATGTGATCTGGTCTTTTGCCATGATCATCATTTATTGATCTACGCATACGAATTCATATATGTTCACAACAATGGAGGATACTGTGATCTCTTCTTCACCTCGATCTACAGATTTGGAGACTCATGATAATGTCAAAAAGATGGGTAAGTTCAATGGAACTGATGATATAAGTGCTGCTCGACAACAAGCGGCGGCTTCAGCTGCCTCACAACAAAATGGAAAGAATGACATAAGTAATGTTAGGGCAAACGTGCTTCAGCCTGATTTGATGGGCCAACAATCACCTCAACCTCAACATTAATTATGAATATTAGACATCATACAGTTAAAATCGCCACTCTCAATTGTCGTGGCTTGAGAAAATCAGAAGATACCAAAAAAAGAAAACAATTCATTAGATACCTTAGAACACTTGGATATGATACCCTGGTGCTACAAGAAACTCATGCTTCAGATACTACTATTATAGATCTGCTTAACACCTATTTTAACTGCAAGTCGAGCATTTGGACTCAACATTGCGGTATCATATCACCCTCTCATCACTTTACAATTACACCTGTCTCGGAAGGAATTGACAATGGTCGATATAGATTGACTGATATTCACTCAACTCGAGATTTGGAACATTCTTCTACTATGATACCTATAGCAACAATTTTAAATATCTATGGTCGTTCAGCGCTTCATTCTGATCGATCAGCACTCTATACTGAGCTCCTTGATATTCCAATTGTCAGGGACACGATTATCAATACACACAACACAATATTTATTATGGGAGATTTCAACCATCAATATAAAGATCGCCGTTTAGATGGCACTTTACTGTGTGCACCTCCTGAATGGACAGATTTACTGGATGACTATTACATTGATATTTTTGGGAATGAAAAGCAGATTACTTGGCATAGTGGTAACAACTCAGGAATCTTGGATTATATTTTTTGTAGTTCAAGTGCTCATCATCAGATCGCTAGTATCAATCAACAATTTTTGTCACCAGAGTGGACAGACCACGACCTCTTAGGGTTCTCATTCAAGTATCAAGACTCATCTGATCGTGGACCTGGTTCTTGGAAAGCGAATCCATTCTTAGCTCGAAACAAAGAGTTCAGGCAAGCTTTAGCACTTCATTTAGAATCATGCATGGAACGTTTTACAGAAATCAAACAATGTGCTAAACCGCAACAGCAATGGGATTGGATTAAAGGAGAGGTAAAGCTTTTTGTGAAATCCTATCAGAAGGAAGATCTGAACTGGAGGAAAAAGCAATTTCATAAATTGCAATCTAAGAGGAACAAAGCAATGCGGCATCAGAAGCATAGAGGACTGATATTTCAAGGCTTGGATCATATCAATTCCTTAATCCAGTCTTTACAACAGTCGATAGCAGAGATCGAGATTTTAAAGTCTGGTAAGTTTTGGAGAGAACATGGAGAGAAGTCTACAGGCTTTTTGGAGCGGACACAAGTATCTCGACAAAATCAGCGAACCCTCATTGAATTGAGAGATCCAGTGACTGAAGAGCTTTGTCAAGAGCAACATGATATTTCTCGTATAGCAACTAAATTTTATACCTCGCTATTTACTCCTTCTCCCACCGACACTGTAGCTCTTAGGGCTATGACTCGATCTATCCCTAGTCACTTGAAGATTTCCTCAGAACAACAGGAGAAACTTATGCAGCCTATCGATGTTGATGACATACTCAACGAGAGCAAGCGCACCCCTCGTAAGAGTAGTCCAGGACCAGATGGACTGCCATATGAGATTTTGTATTTGGTTATAAAATTCCCTCCATATCATGATCTGATATCGACTGTCTATAATGACGCTTTGCAGAAGAGTAAGTTTCCTCAGTCATGGAATGAATCAGTCATGTGTCTGCTGTACAAGAAAGGTGATCCTGCGGATATGAAGAACTATCGTCCTTTGTCCTTAGCAAATACGGATTACAAACTGTTCACACGTATCGTCAATCGTCGACTCATGGAGGTATCTTCTCGTCTTATTAGCCGTCATCAATTGGGGTTTATTCCTGGACGGTTTATCGCTGAAAATGGTATAATCTGTCAATTGCTAATGGAAGACGCTCAAAAAAAATGGTCGATCGCTGAACAACTGGATAATGATCCTGATTTTAGTACCTTGAATGCTGATATTGGTCTTCTCTTGGATCAAGAAAAGGCTTACGACAGAGTGAATTTACACTACTTGAAGAAAGTGATGAAAAAGTTTGGCTTCCCTTCCCCACTGATCAAATGCATTTACAAGTTAATGGGCGATAATCTTATCCGAATCAACATCAATGGTCATACCTCCTCCAAAGTTGCTAAATTAAGCGGATTGAAACAGGGTGATCCTCTCTCGCCTATTCTGTATAATTTGGCTTTTGAACCTTTCTTGCTCTCTATTCTCCGTGGTCGTCAATTTCAAGGCTACATAATGGGTACTGAACGGACGAAGCTTCTATTTTACGCTGACGATGCTCTGGTTTTTGTACATTATTCCACTGGTCTTGCTCGGCTACAACTGCATATGACTCGAGATTGCGAAGCCTCGAATGCAAAGTTTAACCATGAAAAGGTGGAAGCCTTCTCGGTGTCTGGCAGAAATACATGGACTTATTGGGAAGCTCCACTCTCTCAAACGGGTATCAAGCATTTGCACTCTGTCGAAGATGATGAACCCTTAATTTATTTGGGTTTTCCATTGATACAAAGCCGTTTTCAAAGAGTCAATTTTATGGTTCTATAATAACAAAGGTTAAGGCTGCCATACAAATTCACTCTACACGTTCATTGTCTGTTGTTGGCCGAGTCACTGTCTTAAATTCACTGATATTGCCCAAAATATGGTATATCTTGCGGATTACTCCGTTAGCGCTTGCTGATTTCAAACAATTGAGATCTTTGGCCATTCGATTCTTGTGTAAGAATATATTTCCTGTTATTCCTTGGAAAGTATGGACGCTGCCAAAAAAAAGGCGGACTTGGAGTAATTGATATTCAGATTCAGGCCTCGACTTTATGTTTTCGCTGGCTGCATCCTTTGTTGGCGTATGATCAAGATACTATTGATGCTCATCCGGTTTCGCACTTACTTAGCCTTCATATTCGTAATATCAATGACTGCAAATATCATCAGGTTCCATTGCTGCTTCCTTCTCGTACACAAGGGTTGAAAAAACAAAGAACTGGCACTATTGATATGCTATATCGTGCCGTTGATTGTCTTCCTCGATTATTTGCTAATGCTCGCCTTAATACTGCTCCGCTATGGTCCTACCTTTGCAAGCTGTGCTCTACGTTCCTCTTTATTCGTCCTTTGTTGTCCCCTACGTGTCAAGAAAATGATGGTGTCAGATGTCTTTCAAGTTGATGCTAGACTCAACTTTGTTCACTGGAAAGATACTCGTGATCCTTCATTACTTCATTGGAAGCGTACTCCCTCCACAGTCTTCAAAAGTCTTGCATCTGGGAGTTTGAAACTTCAGCCATTTTTTAGCTCTGTATGTAGTCCTGCTCCACTTGAAGACTCGACGGTCTCATTTGCGCCCTTGATCAACCAATTTCGGTTTCAAGATGATCAAGGTATTGGTAGTGTCAAGGCATCGGCTAAGACATTTCGTCAGTCAGTTCTCTCGTCTATGGCTCCTCCTTTGGCCTTGAGAAATATTGTAGAAGTGAAATGGAAATTCTTTTGGTCTCTGTCTCTTACCGCCATTCAACGTAATGCGACATACCGGTATATCTTGGGGTGTATTCCTCATCGTCGATTTTACATTTTATTATGCCTCGTGTGTTTGACTCTCCCTTCTGTCCGGTGTGCTTAACTACCACTGACTCGATAGCCATATGCTCTTTCATTGTCCAACTAAAGAGAAGGTATGGCAGGAAATCATCATTGAGTTTCTTTGGCCTAACACCTCAATATCTGATATCAAAGAGGCTCTTCTGTCCCTGGACTTCTCGTACATCTGGTGCTGTCAACGGAAAGGAATCAAACCATACAGAATCCTCATAATTACTCTTTCACAAATCTGGCTTGCTCATATGAGATTTATCTTTGACAAGACTCCCATTGTACCCACGGCCATATTAGCAAGCATCAGACCATTGAAGAGGATCAATGCCATTCAATCATGTAACTTTTTTTCTCTTTCTATCTATTTTATTTTATTTTAGTTTATTTTGTCTAGTATATTTCGTTTTATTTTATTAACTTTCCTTTTAATTGCACCCGCCTCTTCACTTTGACTATT
Source organism: Gilbertella persicaria (assembly GCF_025201335.1). Lineage (NCBI taxonomy): Eukaryota > Fungi > Mucoromycota > Mucoromycetes > Mucorales > Choanephoraceae > Gilbertella > Gilbertella persicaria. Next base: position 531,069 of record NW_026251966.1, read on the forward strand.
ACTCTTAGTGTACACGGCTCAATCAATAAACACATTTAAAAAAATAAAAAAAAAAAGATTATATCCAGCTTCTACTTTACATTTTTTTATACAGAAAACTGCCCAATTAAGGGAATCTCTTCCGGTGGATCATACTCTATTCTTAGCTTATATCGACAAACCTACTCAAGTCTCTTCGATTCGACCTTCAACGTTGTCTGCCTGGGTGAGACTCTTAATGGACAAATCTAGTATCGATGCCACTAAATTCAAGGCACACTCAATCCGATCAGCATCGAGTACAAAAGCTGTCAAAAAAGGACACTCTATCCCAGAAGTTAAGAAACATGCAAATTGGAGCCCACACTTAAACGCCTTCGAAAACTTCTATTATAAACCAACGCATCAAGACCATTCAAGTACGGCTATTACCCATTCAATTTTTTCTCAACCGGAAAACACTATCACATTTGCAGACGGAATGGAGCCAACTGAGATTGTATTAGGAACGACAAACAATCCTTATGTTGGCGGAACAAAGTCGAAAAATGTGATAGATGCCCTCCCTTGGTATCGTCAATTCTTCTAAATCAATTTATATGTTATCTTTATCTCACTATTATTAGCTATATATACCTCTTCCCAACCTGGAAAAAAAATTGAATTATGCTTAGGCAAGAAAGATATAGGGAAGAAAAAGAAAAAAAGTATTATACTTAAAAGGAAAATAAAGCGTGGCTCTGAGAGCATCTATCACATTTTTCAACTTTGTTCCGCCAACATAAGGATTGGGTTGGGCAACGTGGTTATAAACCTCTCTTTTTGCCACCTTATTCTCATTTTTTTAAAATCCGATCGAAGAGTTTTGGTCCAAGCTGAAGACTGTTGTAAATAACGATCCCTCTTCTATCAGGCATAATGAAAAAATCTCTGATCGTATTCGCAACGCTTCATTTTACATCAGCAGATAAGGCTGCGAGAATTGGATAAAGCTTTCTTTGACGTTCTGGCAGAGATGCTTGAATTGTGAAAAAGGAGGCAAAATAAAAGCATGTATTAAATTTCTTTATTGGTGACCCATTCTCATTGGCCGGCCCATTTTCATTTCAAGCTGACCAATTTTTTTTTTTATTGGGCCAATCTTTTTTCGTCGACTGTATTGGGCTTTGGTGCAGTGACAAAAGTTTTAGGTCTTTGTTTTATAGATCTAGTGACTTAAAAAGACAACAACCTTACTACTAAAGTATTGAGAAAATAGACAAACATGTATATGAGTTTTTTCATTCCTAGCATACCATTTCTATAATACAATTGGCAAGCAACTATACTTTTCAAAAACTACGGCTTTTGACGCACATTTTGAGTATTTAAGCTTGTTGGTATCTTCATTTCTCGTGTTGTAGTGTCAAAAAGAAAGTCGAGAGCTTCCAAACTGACAACTTTTATGAGTAGTAATCCTTTGGTCAAAAGGTCAAAATGGCCATTTTTCACAAGTCGCTTTTCTTTTATCCAAATGAATTCCAAAGGTACCTTATGGGTTAGGAAACATGGTCTGAGGGTAATTTGCTTTCAAACCATCCAAGAAAAAGACAAAATTCCTTTTTGGTTGAGTTCAACATGATAGTAGTTTCAAGGAGCGATAAAGAAGGAGCCTCTTTATGCAATGAAGCCCAATCTTATTGGTACTTCAAGTCTCACAGAATGTCTAAGCGGACACCAATCGTTTTACATTAGTTTATTATAAATATTACAACAACAAAAAATCTAGATAGCTGATGGAGAAATCTTTAACTGTTCAACAGGAATAGGATCAAAGTTATAGATATCAATGCCTCTTGACAAAAGTTCTTGTTCGCAGTGTGGTGGAACAAGTCTTCGAATCAAATCAGGACGAATGGATAATTCTATATATATATATATAAATGAGAACACATCATACTGTATGATTCGTTTACCTTCTCGGGTGAAATTCAATACAGGTGGTAAAGGTTGACCATTAGGCAATCGAGTGTTTGGGTCTCGAATAGGATCAAAAAAGGGATGACACAAGGCTTCAATAGCTGTAATTCTTTGTTGAGGATGATATTGCAGCATACGACTTAACAAGTCCACTGTTTCTACAGTAGCATGGGTAAAGATCTAATCTTGGATGAGTATCTATATTTTTTTTTCTTTTGTTTGATAGGATTCACTCACTGTAGACAAAGGGTGAGGTTTAATCATAGGGAATCGATGCTCAACATAACTAGCATTCATAGCAGCAATTTGATCTTTGGTAGGTGTTCCCAAAATCTTGATAATCTCTACCAATTGATCAATACCACTCTCACCTGGGAAGAAAGGTTGTCCTAAAATCAATTCTGCCATCACACATCCTGTTGACCAAACATCAATATTTAACGTATAGTTGGTAGCACCAAAAATCAATTCTGGAGCACGATAATAACGCGAACAAATATAAGATACATTGGGTTCACCAGGTACCAAGACTTTAGCACTAAACAATTGTCAGCCCTTCTTTCTTTCTTTCTTTCTTTCTTTCATTCTCTCTCTCTCTCTCTCTCTCTCTCTCTCTCTCTCTTCTTTTTTTTTTTTCTTTAGTTTGCTTGACATGGACATTTACCTTCCAAAATCACACATTTTACAGATACCACTGTTTGGATCAAGCAAGACATTTTGAGGTTTGATGTCACGATGACAAATACCGAGTGAATGAATATAAGCCAAGGATCGAATGACTTGGTACATGTATAACTGAACAAGAATCAAAGGCATATGTTGCTTTGCCTTAGCATAGTGTCGAGTGGCTCTATACAAAGTATCGGGTACATACTCCATCACCAGATTCAAATAGACCTCATCTTCTTTGTTTTCAACTTGATTGTAAAAATAAGATTTTAACTGACAGACATTAGGATGATCAACCAAACGCATAATCTGCAACTCACGATTCTAAAACAAAGTTCAATACGACCCTTGTCACAAATGATATGTTTACCTTGAACCTTCGATCCTGCAATACTTTTTTGATAGCAGCATCTTCATTTGTCTCCACAAGTCGCGTTTGATACACAACACCAAAAGACCCATTACCCGTGATCTTTTTATTTACATATTCGATTTTGATTTGTTTTCCAGTCTTTGCGTCTTTGGCAACTACTTTGATTGTCTTTTCATGATGAGCTAAAGAAAGCATATCCATATTTAGTATAAGTCATGGTTGCTATGTTTAGTAGGCTACCTGTCATTTGTTGAGAATAAAAAAAAAGAGAAAAAGAGAGAAAAAGATAGAGAAAAAAACAAGAGGGTTATAAACGCACTGTCGGAGATGCAGAGAGAGAGAGAGAGAGAGAGAGAGAGAGAGAAAGAGAGAGAAAGAGAGAGAAAAAGAGAGAAGAGGAAAGAAATAGAGTCACTTCTTTCTTAAAGTGATATACGATTGGATATGACAATCTAATAACAGATATTTATGCAACTAGATAAATAAGCATCTTGAAAGAACCAAATCAATGACGTATACAAATGAGCTTCTATGTCTTTACTTTGAGTTGCTCTAGTCATTCATACTCCGTCAAGACAATACCAAAAATAGAAAGAAGCATGGGTCAAACAGAACAGAAACAAAGTGCCTATATATAGATGAAATGCATAGAAAAGTCCCGGTGGATAAAAATATTGCATTCAAGCAAATAATAAAAATAAGAAGGGAAAATATCTTTTGCTTTTCTTTTTTTTCTTTTATGCCAAACTCACTTGTTGTTGAAGAATCTATTCATTCTGGAGATAGTCTCCATCGTATTGTTGCTATAAGCATTGATGAAAACTCAGCCGAATATATTTATGATTGGGCAGTTAATAATTTTATCAATCCTGCGACTGATTTAGTCGTACTTCTGAACTGTCGTACAGTTGATCCTCCTTCAATGGCACCCTATATTAACCCAACTGGATTTATGGAAGAATTTGACGATACTAAAAAACAAAAGAGTCATAAGTTACTTAAACATTATGCAGACAGAATCAAGGCAAAACAGGTAAGTACACAATTCACTGTATTCGCCATAAGATTGATATAGAATGTATTAGGTAGCTGTTCGGGCCATTGCTTTAGCAGGTGAACCCAAACAAGAGATTGTACGCAAAGTAAAAGAACTGAAAGCGGACGTACTCTTGATTGGCTCCCGACAATTGGGTGCAGTGAAACGAACCTTGTTAGGCAGTGTGAGTGATTACTGCGCACACAATGCACATTGTACTGTAGTGACCATTAAAGCAAATCCTACACATCCTGAAGGCAAACATGAAATGAGAAATATCTTTCATAGAAAGTCACAATAGTTTTATTCTTCTTTACAGGCTACACATTCAGACTTGTCATTCGATCTTGATCTAGTCCCATGTCAATATCTAAATAAACTTGTTCAACTCACTTTTTTTCTCGGCAAGCTTTTTGAAACTCGTCCCATTCTTTAAGGCATTTCGACCTGTCATTGTTGTTCTTTTCAAGACATGCTTTTAAAGGATTGTAATCACACGAAGCCACTTTATTTCCAGGATCCATAACAAAAAATTAAAATCAAAAAAAAAAAAGGTGAGTTGCTTTGAAATTTGTCTAAACCACCTATCCAGACAAAATCATCTTCTTTCAGGTGGAGCAATGATTTTGATCTTAAGAAAAGAAAGCGCAAGCAACATTCATTCTCTTTGAAGACGGCCAACTATACCAGGATATATATAACTTGGCTTTCATTGTCCATCATGATAGTGTGTCCATCAGGAAATATAAGAGGCGAGGATTGTATTTCTTGTTCAAAATCCAGAGCAACATAACACGGATCAAATTGTCTGTTAAATCACCGCCTGCTAAATCAATGCGTCTGGTAGCATGTGTGAGAGAGAGAGAGAGAGTATTGTCTTGACAGACAGGAACAGTGTGCGATACACCATCACCTGAATCAAGCGCCATGCCTGTGGTTTGATCAGAAGTGCACAGAGACAAACAAAGTAGGCGTGTTGAATGATTTGAGTCTTTTTTTTTTTCACGATTAGATGTAGCATTCCAAAGGTGTTTCTGCCAAGAGCATAGGGTGTTCTTTAGGAGGCACAACCCAGCTCATTGTAGAAAGTATGGTGCCTAATATTTTCCATATCGACCCAGTTGGTGATAATACCATGTTAGGATGATGAAGGTTCAAGATACCTCATTTGATTTGGGCATTCATGATCAATATGTGTCATTTTGGCCTATGCCAATCATGATACTTTGATGATGAGTACGCCCTACAATGGAAGGGGAATACTTACATGTTATTTAGGATAATACAAAAAGAGAGTATTTAGAGTGTAAGGAGGAGCATCATCATCATCATCACCAGCAAAACCAGCTTTACACAGACCAAAGCCATTGTCCATGACCCACTTGACCAAATCTATATTTTTAAATTACAGCAACCATAGTGAAATAATAATAAGAAATTCTACATAGTCCTTCTTGGCTGACTTGTTGTCATGGCTTAGCTTACATATGGCTTGAAACTGTGCCACCTGCAGCCTTGGTTCGTTGATTATGAGCATGTTCTCTTTACTGATCTCATCAACTCCGAATATGTCATTCCCAACCAAATCTTTTTCATAGCGCCATATAAAAAATTAATTGGATAGAAGAGAAATAAGGATCTGAGTGGTACAGAAAAGGAAAACATTGATCTTTCAAGATAGAATATGACTGATAGGTTATGTTGTGTGTGTGTGTGTGTGTGTGTGAATGAGTAATCTTTTTCTTTCTTTCTTTCATTTGTTTAGGGGTTTTATTTTGCTTTAGAATACTTGAGCTTGACTTGTGTATATATGAGCTAAAAGGACAACGTGCACGGTCCTCTGGTTGCTTGTTAGAAACATCATCTTGCCCACTCGGTAATGATGTGAGAAAAACGTGCGGGCTTTTATTGGTTCATCCCTCATCTACTTTTTTTTTTTTGAAGGCAATCTCCGCTAGGCTTGCTCATACCCTGAAGTCAAGATTACTCACACTCCTGAGAGTATAAATAGGAGTCCATCTAGATTTCTTGTGCCTTTACTTTTATTTTTTTAACTTATTATAAACATGGATCTCTCTTGGTGTATTATTTGCGATCGTCATTGTGTTGAAGACAACGTAAGTGTTTATCTATACATTTATGTACTTATATGTTATATTAGTTGTATTGCTCTGAATTATGCCGTGTTCAAGATGCTAACCACAATCACTCTACCATTACCAAACAAACCAAGACTGCTGTTACTCCACCATCTTCGCCATTATTGGATCCTTTCTTTTCATCATTCAATCATCATGATAGACGTACTTCAATTACCATCAGCAAGTCTTCTCGTGTGCATTATGATATGTTTGGCTCTATCAGCAGCAGTCAATCCAGTGTGCCGCGCTATAGTCTTTCTGATTAAGTTCAACATCACTGTATATACCCTCCTCCCAAACTACTGAGACAACTTTTCAACAGCATTTATTAATTATACATACAACAATTTGCATCGACGATTTTTTATTTTATTTTATTTTCTTTTTTATATCTTGACGTTGACTATAAACAACCTTGAAAAGACTGTTCCTCTCTTTTTTATAATTGCTGTGAACTTGTTTGTCCTACATGCATGTATATATATATATAAAAACACTTGTGTTTTTTGTATGTTCAAAAGTAATGTTACTTTTGTGTATATATATATATATATATATATATATGTGTGTGTGTGTGTAAAAGAATAAGTTCATAGTGATTATATAGATGAGTCCTTGAGTTGAGATAAAAATAGGCTTTTGTTTATTGTTACACATTTTCTTGCATTCAAGGAGGATGGCATAATGAATATCAAAAAAGAGTACTTTTTATTGAATGTCTATAAGAAATCTAGGGTGTTGAATCAATACTTGAGTTGCTAATGTTGCATAGATGGAGGTGCCACATATGTCGCTTTTTAGTGGCAAAACTGACTTTGCATTCTTTACAGAAATGCCATTTATCACTTTCAAGAGAATCATTGGTTTTGAAGCTAGAATCATCATCATCATCAGGCAAAAGAGAACAATGACTGTGAGAGCGAGGCAAGAACTTTTTCTGAAAAAAAGAAACGATACGGTTACTTGAAGAAGGGATCATGGAAAGGAAAGGAATGGGCTTGCAAAGAAAGAGTAAAAAAAAAAAAAAAAAAAAAAAAAAAAAAGTCGTTTATTTATATAGATTCATGTTCATTATCTTTTCTATTTTCTTTGTTATATTTGTACTCCTTAGGTCTCATTCTTGTTTAGGCCAAGTTTTACTTGACAGTCAATGATGAATTCTTTATCTTTCAAAAGCTTCATTTTTGATTATACACTTTTTAGGAGATGCAGATTTAATATGACACATATTAAAGTTATAAAACTCAGACATTTTCAGAGCCATAGTTAAACAAATTAAAACAGTTGCTGTCTCTCAAAGAAGATGGGAGTCTATCCTATTCAAGAGAGAGGGGGGGGGTAAAGTTCATCATCATTATTTAGGAAGGATCAATTCATGTCAAGAAATAAAACAAGTATGAAGTCTTTTTTTATTTTTTATTTGTTGGTATCTTTAAGTGATTACCAGGTAGACAATTGCCTACAACATATAGCAGCATCTCTTCTTCTTACACGTGCTAGACATCAAGCATGAACACCTACCTCATATACGCCTTACGCCTTATTTTTGCCATGACTCTGGCATCGAGATACTCCTCTCTCTCTCTCTCTATGATGTGTTGCTTCTGAGTCATGATGATGGGCAGCCAATACGCTTTTGTTGGTCTGAACTGTCTTTAGATTCTTAGGCCATCTGGATCAATGGCGCTCCATATAACCTATACCGTGCCTCGGGAAGATTGTCGGGATAGGTTATTGAAATTGGCATGGCGCCAGGGAGATCAGACAAAACGAGTATCAGAAGATCTAAAAAGTGCAGTACAAATATGGATATTCCGCGGATCAAAATACGCAAAGTGCGGATCCTAAAGATGGATAAACAAAGAAAAAAGGGTTCATAGCCAAAGGTAAAAAAGAAATACGCTCTATAGTCTTGATGAAAGTATCCTAGATCAAAGAAGAGTAGAACCTAACAATAGACAGTATATATATTTATGATTGCTAGAGACATTCTATTTTTTTTTATATTTTTATGCGCCGTAATAGATGCGCTCATACTTGTCGAATGATATAAATGTATAAATTTAGCTTGTTTTTTTTTTTTTTTAATCTTTCTCTTGATTATGAACATGCATCGACGTATTATTCAGCCATTAAAACAGCCCTTTTTAGCTCGGTTCCATACCAATGCTATTTCAAGAAACAAACCCCTTTATTCGTCATTTGATAATACAGGTAACTATCCATAAAATAAAGACAAGTCATACTGAAATGATCCAAGGTACCTCTTTACCTACTCAATTACGTGAGAAATGGCATATGACAGGTCATTTGCCTGCTACAGTCGAAAGTATGGAAAAACAAGCAGACCGAGCATTAAAACTGGTGCGTTCTAAATCAACACCTTTGGAGAAATACATGACCATGGCTCAACTACGTAGTACGCATACGCGCTTGTTTTATAAACTCATTCATGACCATATCGAGGTAAATGATTAAAAAAAAAAGCCATCATCATTGCTTTATTGAACTCTGGTTAGGAATTTGCCCCTATTATCTATACGCCTACGGTTGGAGAAGCATGTCAAAAGTATTCTGACATTTATCCATTTTTAAACCCACCAGGTAAGCATGACGGATAGGCAAGCTAATTGATACTGATGCATGATAAGGTGCCCCTGATGGACTCTATATTACCTTGAATGATTTGCCTCACTTGAAAGGCATATTGGAGTGTTACAAGCAACGGTCAGAAGGCGTACCCGATATTGCAGTCCTGACAGATGGTTCTCGTATCTTGGGTCTAGGTGATCTCGGCATCAATGGTATGCCTATCAGCATGGGCAAATTACAACTGTATGTGGCTGGTGCAGGTATGGATCCCAGAAAGACATTGCCTATCGTTCTGGACTTTGGTACCAACAATGAAATGAACATGATGGACGAGTTCTATTTAGGTGTTCGAGACAAACGACCTGACGATCCTGGTTTTTATGATGCGATGGATCGTGTCTTACAAGCACTCCACGACGTCTTTCCTGACATGTTGATCCAGTTTGAAGACTTCTCGAGTGCTCATGCGTTTGGACTCTTGAAGCAATACCGACATAAACTACTTTGCTTTAATGACGATATTCAAGGCACAGGTGCTGTTGTTTTGGCTGGTCTGATCAACGCGTTCCGAAAAGTGCAAAAAGAATCCAAGGTCCATATCCGTGACCACCGTATCTTGTTCTATGGTGCTGGTTCAGCTGCTATTGGTGTTGCAAAGCAAATTCAACGTTACTTGGAAACAGAACATGGTCTAACCGAACAAGAAGCCAAAGACGTCTTTTATGTATGTGACTCAAAAGGTCTGATCACCTTGGATCGAGGAGATACGTTAGCAGAACATAAAGTGTATTATGCTCGTCAAGACAACCAAGGACACCAATATGCCACATTAGACGCCATTGTTGATGTTGTCAAGCCAACCACACTAATCGGTCTCTCTTCCACACCCAATGCGTTTAATCCCCACATACTTTCAATGATGTGTCAATGGAATAATCAGCCTATCGTGTTTCCTCTCTCAAACCCTGCCACCAAAGCCGAATGTACTTTTGAAGATGCCATGAAAGCAACCGACAACAAAGTGATTTTTGCTTCAGGCACAGCTTTCCCAGCGTACGTGGTGCCAGAAACAAAGCAAGTCAAGATGCCTGGTCAAGGTAACAACATGTATATCTTTCCTGGGTTAGGATTGGGTGCTGTCTTGGCCAAGAGTCGGTCTGTGTCTGATGATATGCTTTCTGCTGCTTCTATGGCTTTAGCAGACTCACTTTCCAAGGAAGAACGCCAACAAGGATGGTTGTATCCCTCCCTTGTTCGTATTCGACAAGTGTCTGCTTCAGTAGCCACTGCTGTCATGAAACAAGCCATTCAAGAAGGACTTGCGAAACAAAAAGTGCCTCAGACCAAGGCATTTGTTACATCTCAAATGTGGTCGCCTGAAAAATAATAATAATAAAATTTTCCTCCCCCCGCTGCATAGAATTAAAAGTGGCTAGCATGCACGTGTTTTATTAGGATAGTATTAGAGTCGATGAGAAGGAATAAACACAAAAACAACAGTCGAAAGTAAAGACAATAATAAAATGGTCAATAGCCAAAGCCAACCTCGTTTACGATGAATCTTTCTGACTGTCACATCTTGTAATTCAACATAGACCATGAATTGCACTTCACTAATTCAATATATCAGCAATTGTTAGTGTTGAGTCGACTTTACCTTGTGCCATAAATACTAAACCACCAAGCAAATTCTGTGACACTCGTAAGTAATAAAGACCAGCCAAAAAAGAAAGCAATGATAGGCAGCCAGCGTGTGGCCAATTGTCCTTCATCTAAGAAGATCAAGGATAGTTCTATTGAAAAAGCCAACGTCAGCACTAGAATGCCTAATATAAAGAAGAGCCATGATGTGACAAGGGATATGTTCTTATGAAGCACTTCATCAACAAAGAGCGGATAATAAAACACATTCAATATCTCAAATACATGAGATCTGGCTGAATCAAACACAATAGGCTCTGGTCTTTGGTTGACTTCAATCAGTGTCTCTAATGCTCGTCTATGGTCGTCTGGTAAATGAATTGTCTGTGCAGCATCCATAATAGGCGAACAATAGGTACGATAAATACGAGTCGCATTCTGTATAAGGTCATGCCGACTCAGTGGTTTGTCGGTTGTTCGAGAAGCATAAGTAGCATAAGGTGACCGAGGTGTATGTGGTGGTAATGGCCCTAATAAATCATCTGTATCTGATGCCTCGACATAGGAAGACATAAAAGGGGCTGAATGTGGCATGTTTCGCTGGTCTTTTTCAGCAGCAGATTCCAAAAAACGTGATAATCGCTGTCTATTTTGCCTGTCCACGCTCTGTAGATAAGCTCTCCATAATTTATCGTGTGTCTCGAGTTCCATCAGGAAATTCAGGTTTTGATGCACTTTGCGTCGTCGTAAAAAGGCTGCAAAGCTGGATTGTGTTAGTGGAGAATAAGTATGTAGACGCATCATTTGGTCAAGTGTAGGTAGACCATTGACTCGTAAATTGTAGTCTTTGATTTCTTGCCAGGCTTCCATAGGTGCTACTGCAAAAGGGTCCTGGAAGCCATATGTCTTGTGTCGCAAACTTTTATGAGCAGGTGTCCGACTAGGCTGTTGAATCTGAGATATGCCTGATAAATAAGGATTGTGAGCATTGTTTAATTGGGATTCTGTCGACGAATTCATTTCATAGAGTGGAATAGCAAGACCATGTTGTGTTTGTTTTTCGTCATCTTGTACTTTACGATTCAGATCGTTCTCTAAAGCTGACTGAAGACCAAGGGCATGTAGTCTACTGTTGGCTTGGCGGATACTCCATGGTCTGTGTGATGTTTCCTCGTTGAGATTAGCGTAAAGTTGAGGATGAAGTGAAGCTGGCTTCATCTTGTATAATAGAAAGAAAGAAAGAGAAAGAGAATAAACAGTTGTGTAACAGCTTCTTTTTTTTGAGCTCCTTATTTGTTGTCAGTTTATTTTTGTGTATTTGAACAGATTCCACGTTATTTCCTGGGATATTCAAGTATTGTCCTTTCTCTTCTTAAATTGTTGCTGAAGTTTTCTTTATTGAGCCTTGTTCAAACATAAGCTACTTTTATGATCATAATTGTCCTAAACAAACATAAAGGACACCGATTTTCATGCATTTTCACCCTGCATTTATAGAATTGTCCTAATATAAAAGGGCGGTTTTTTTTTCTCTTTTTCTTTCTATTATCACTACTGTTAAGGGGAGGAGGAGGAATGAAATGAATCCTATACAATCTCACTCCATATATATATATATATATACATGGTTAAGAACAAAGAAAAAGATATAAAGTGAGCACTGTTTGTTTAAGATAGGATTTGAAGTCCAGTAAATAAGAAACACGCGTCAGTCACAGCAAGCGAAATTCGCGTAAAGTTCAAATTTTTTTTCTTCTTTTTTTTTTTTTTCTGTAAGCATAACTGAAGGACACTTCTTTCATAGAAACCTCAATATGACAGCTTTAAGAGAAGAGTTGCGTACTTTGCTTGGTCAAGTATGTGAACACCAAAAGTTATCTTCTCCTGCTTTAGCTATGCAACTTAAAGACGAGTTATCTATCAAGAAACAAGTCTTTTCAAAACTACTCGATAACTCACCCAAGAATGCAGAGCATCGTAAAATACTTCAGTCAGGTACTCAGAATTATGTCAGTCTATCCACCTACTCACTTTGAAACTAGGAAAAGCATTCATCGACGGCAAAGAGTTTCGTGTCAATGAAGACTTTATGAAAGAAGCAACATACTTGTCTGATCAGCTTGACGTGGATGAATATGAAGCTTCTCGGTTGTTATTTGGTGGTATCAGTGTTGCACCTACAATGAACTCAACGCCTTTGGATGCCGCTGTTTCTTTATACCATGATGAACGAGGATATATTTTGGCCACATTGAATGTCATTTTAGAAACAATCAAGAATCCAGACATTGACCAGCATGTACATTCTATCTTTAATGCATTTATCATGGAGATTATTGAATCAAGTCCTAGTCTTGTTATCAACATATTAAAATCAGAAAAACACTTGGCAAAGATGATCAGTGCCTTGACAAAAAACGGTGTTCTGGATTCTGTTCCTAAGCCTCAGCAGCAGCAGCAGCAGCAGACTTCTATGTTACAACAACAACAACAACAACAACAAACTACCTTACAGCATGCAAATGACTCGAAATTCAATGAAACAACACTCAGTTTACGTATCGAAAGATTGACAGATGAACGTATTTACTTGGTCCAGATTTTGTACCATATTGCTTCACTCTTTTGGTTAGCAGAACCTGATTTGTTGGGTGTGTTGGAACATGTTCAGTCAAAGAACTTGTCAGATATCACCTATCCTTATCTGTTGACGGTCGTTTTAGCTGCTCTTTCAAGTAGATCAAGAGAATGTACAAAGCATCAGCTCACAAACAACGAATCCTTTATCAAAAAAGTACATGAACAAATCACCACAAAGCAATGGAAAGTCAGCACATCAAAGGCCTTGGTGCAAATCCAATGGGGCCTATGGCTCTCTGAAACAGTCAAAACAAAACCCACGATTGAAGCCACCCTCAAGATGAACAAACAAGAACGCATCACATTCATTGAATCAGCTCTTGACTTGGATGCTTTTGGTATCATGAACCGATATTTGCTGTATTTCAAGCAAAATCAGACCAACAGTGATAACGCAAGCATGATAAAGAACACAGATGTAGAAGATTCTAACATGGAGATTGACGGTCTGATTGTGGATTTAAACGATTACACAAAGTTTGTAGCTCAAGTATGGACTGATTTTCAACCCTATGTTGTCTATGAATTGGAGTCTTTTAGTTCTTCTTTTATCCTCAACATGTCTGATGTGTTTAGCAACTTCAAGAAGGTGTCAACTGAAGCATTAGGCGAGGAACAGCCGTATGAAAGTGCAACAGAAGACAAGAACAGTTTAGGGCAATTTTTGACGTTGTTAGCCAGCATTTATAGAGATCGCCTGAATGCTGGACTCAGCTTTTGGGATCAATCGACTGGACTTAATCGATTCTTGGCTTGGCTTCTGGATTTTAGATCACCCAACACACTCGCTGCTACTTTTGATTTCTTGGGTGCTATCTCTGCTGGTGAAAAGTGTGCTTTGTGTGCCCATGATATGCTCAAGATTGGCATTTCATCTACAAATATTGATGCAAGCCATATTTTCTCTTGGGGTAAACTCTTTGGCACACTACAGCATTATGGTAGAGAATACGCCAACAGATCATCCGAAGACGAACCTCCAGCTATGCAAGCAATGGAAGAAGACATATTACACAAATTCCTGTATCTTTGTCAACAAGTCGTTCAGTACTCTCAAAATGCTCGAATCCTTGTTTGGTCTGATCCAGTCTTGCGTGCCCGTGATTCTATTGTTCAAATGATCAGTAGTCCCACTTCTACTCGACTTCGGGCTGCTCTTTATCATGTATTGGCTGCTTTTTGCTCTAATTGGGGCGGTGGCGTTAACCATGTAGGACAAAAGATCGCTTTAGATGTATGGAATATCTTAGAGTCTTCAGATATGGTCATTGCCAACAAGACTATGGTATCACAGCCAGAAGAACCCACCGTCATGGAAGATACAACGCCTTCTCTTCCTCAAGCCAATATATTATTTGGCAGCAGTCGTCTTCCCCCACTTCAACCACCACCATCCTTCTCGGAACCCACCAAATCAAAGAAATCAGCCCCGTCTTATTGCTTACCAGAACAGCCTGCAGGGTTTCTTTGTGAGTTCGAAGATGAAAAGAGTCGTCGCTTATACACAGAAACATTATCTTTATTGGACTTGTTTGCTTCTCTGATCCATACCTCAAGTAAAAGAGAGCAGCTCTTGTCTGGATTTGCTCCTGGTTTGTCTTCTATTCCTTTCTGTTTGGGTAAACACAACAACCGTTCGCCTGGTACTGCTCCTTATCTCTCTCTTGTGATTGATCATATCTTTCTGAACCTCAATCATCTGCACTACGCTCAACCTGAAATCCAGTGGCAACTCTCCGATGCTTGCCTTCAGATCATTGAGAACAGTATGGCGTCTTTTGATTTGCAGCCTTTATACGATTATTTAAAATCAAGAGAAGACCAGTCTACACAGACCATTGTAAGCTACACAAAAGCATTGGACGAACCTGGCTTACCTCCTGTCAACACAGTCGATGCCGATAAGGACCTGATGCAAAACACCCTTTTAGCCTACACGACACATCCCGGCTTTGATATTCTGTTGCGCATCTTGTCCGGTGGATCGCTTGTGCATGAATTATTCAAGTTGGTTGAAAAGGGCAAGGCTGCTATTATCGAAAGCAACAAGAACAAAGCAGGCAAAAACAAATATTTTAGATCTTCTATGGTGCGTTGTTTGCGTATCTTTCAGTACGTCTTTTCTAAACAAGATATGTTTGCCAACATGCTTGTACCTCAATTAATGCATTATGCCACCACAATGCCTATGGGTAAAATTAAATTGGGCAATTTCGAATTCGCTGCTCCTCCTTCTACTTTACAATCCTTGGCCAAGTTGATGTTGTATGATACTGAAGTGATTGTACAGACCGCCTTGATGGTCAATTGTGAAGATGACCTGGAGATCTGTCGTCTTAGTATGTCTGTGCTTACCTATTTGGCTTCTGAACCTGACTACAGTCGTTCCATACTATCTGCTCGTCTTCCCAATCACATCCATATCCATATGGGCGGTATTGGCTCTCAATTGGCAGGTATTTTATCCGCCAACCGTTGCTCGTCCGATATCATCTTAGGCTTCAGTGAACGTCTTGAAGTAGAAGGCATGGGCACAATGACCTATGATGACTATGAATATGATTTCAATGTGATTCCCTTTTGGTTTGCTAAGGATGTCATTAGCAACATTCACAACTACAAGGATCCTGTCTCTAGCTTCTCGTCTTCTATCTATGCTTTGATCTTGGACATGCTTCTCAAGAACACAGATCCCAATATATCCTCTCCTACCTTTACCGAGTTTTTGTTAGGTTACGATGTAAAGGAACTAGAACTCAAAGGTGCACAACACAAATCGATTGGTAGCGATGTGCCTTCTCAGCTCGCATGTTTGACGACCATTTTACACACCATTCAAGCAGGTACACAAGATGACCATCTTGCTGACAGTCCTGTTTTCTCGCATCCTGTCTTGACCGAGAAATTCTATCAATTGGTGTATCGCTTAAGCGCACGTCTATCTACCTCAACAGCCACACTCCATTATCTTCGTAGTCTAGACACATTCTATCTCAAACAATTCAAACTGATTGCTTCTCGCTTTGAACGTAGTGTATCTGTGGCTGAACCTTTGTTTGAGGGTGTTTTGATCTGTGAGAATGGGACTCGAGTTCAGACAGATTATTTCACCATGGTCAGTGTCTTGAACCAACGCGCTTGGCTGCTTCAATTGATTGCTTTGGAATTACATCAAGCATCACATACGTCCTCTAAATCAGCCATTCTTCCTTTGCTCAAGCTAATGTATGGTGTAGAAACAGATAATGTGGTAGCCAAGATGAGCAATATCAACCTAGACCACCAACATGACTACCAACAGCCTCTTTGGGACATGCTTGAGATCATCAACTCGCTTGAGTTCAAATGGATTGATAGTATGGACAGTCAAGAGGATGTGATGGAGCCCAACTACTTTAAAGATTTTGATCCCAAGTTGTATATGATCAAGAAAGAAGAAGGTCATGAACTGTATGATATTCAAGCGATTTACAAACTTCTTCGTCAATACCAAACGAGTCATCCAGAAATGAAATCTTTAGCAAGTCAGGAACGAGTCCAGTTAGAATTAGAAATGGGTAGTATCTTGAAGCGTCTTATGGCCGATAACCGTCATCGTGAGATTGCGTATGGTCGCCTTCATTGCTTGCGTGCTTGGAAACAAGTGGTGGAAGTGACCCTGTCTGATTGTTTTGATATGTTTACATTTGCTGACCGTGAACGTATTGTGTATGATCTTCTTACTATGTTACTTTCCAAATTAGAAGGCGATCTTCATGCGGATGTCTTGAAAGGCTTGAGTGAAGTGATCTTAAGCTTGCTGACTCGATTAAGAGAAGACAAACGTAGGCAGTCGATCTTGCAATTGTCTTTGGAACAAGATGTCTCTACTTTACCCATTGAAAAGCTGTGCCATATGTTTGTCTCGATTGTCAAGGCTATCTGTAATACAAGCTCCACATTGGATGTACGCAGCACGTTATATTCTGCTCTGGTCAATTTATTGCAGTACATTGCTCCTGAAGAAAACAAGCAAGTGAGTGCTCGTTTATCTCAAGCCATGCATACCGACCTCAGACGACAACTTTTGGATGCTATCTGTAATGATGCCAACCTTGGCCTTGATACCTATAAAGCTGCTGCATACAGTGCGCTGGAGGCCCTCTACGTCTTGGTGGATCAAGACCATCGTTCTATCATGCATGATTACTTGGTTCGCGGTAACTTTTTAAAGTTGATTATTGACTTGAGTCCAACGTCAGATACCGTGGTACGAGATAAGCATGGTAAGTGGATGGAGTGCATTGTCATTTGTTAACCGTCTTTCTAGATTCCCCTGTGCTTTTGCTTATTCATGAAGCCAAGATATCTTTCTTTATGCGAATTGCTGTCAAAAGAGAAGGAGCGCAATTGCTTTTGAAGGGCGGCATTGTGAATAGTTTAATCAACTATAAATTCACTTATTTACGTCCCGAAGAAACCAATGGTAATATATATATATGTAAAAAGACCTCTATAGACTTATGCTCATTTCTTTTTGTTAGATACAGATGCTGTGGAACACCAAAGAAAGTTCTTGACACCTGTACTCGAATTGATGAATGCTATTCTAAAAACACTGATTAGTTATCAAGGAATTGAAATTGTTAAAATTGAACATTGGATTGCACATCAAGACATGATTTCTCATATCTTGAAAGACACTGAACAGCAAATGACTCTCTCCTCACTCTACATTCTCCAACTTGTTATTTCATTAATATACCAGTTAAGCACACAACCCAATTATTTCAAGCACTTGGAAAAGAAGGAACTTGATTCAGTTGATCATGCTATGATGAGTCTTATTCCAAAGTATTGCATGTTACAGAACAGCACTTCCCTTGTTACTTATTCAAACGCACAAAAAGAGAAATGGGCCAAAGAAAAGATTTTAGGTAAGCAATGGGAAAAGAAAGAATCATTCCACTCATGATTGATAGAAACTCATCATGACAATCAAGGCTCTGTGTTTACAATGAAAGCTGACAAGTACATTACGGATATCAAGAACAATCTATTGGCATATGCATTAGCCTCCACCTTTAGATCTAATGACAAGAGTAAGTGGACAGTTATTAAATAAGCATGAATTAATGATGGAATAGAATCCTTCAAGCCTTTGTTTGCCAACACACTTGATTCTATGAAGCAAGTTGCTCCCAACACTTTACATAGAGCTATGTCAACGCCTTCTCTGACTCATTTGGTTGCTTGCTTACAATACACTGGTAAAAAAGCAAGCAAAGCCATTACTGAGTACACATCTCTTTATGCGCAAAACAAAGACGTAGCCTCTCTGAAATATGAAGAAACAGTGGAACTTGCACAAAAGGCTATTCCAAAAGAATTCGGCATCGAGTATGACAGCTTGAATCCTTCACAACAGTCCCAGGTATTACTGCGAGAAATTAATCATCGTCGCCATCTCAAGGAACAAGAAATCCGTGATTTGATGTTTACGATTGAAAATGCTACTTTTATTCTTTGGCGTCATTTGGAATTCTACTTGAAGATTGAATATTCTGTTCCAACAAATTACAGTCCATGTGAACGGTATGCGAATGAAGATGCTATCATATTCCAACGAGCTGCATTCCATACTTCGCCTGCCTTGATACAACAGCTCAAAAAGGCTTGTCAAGAAACGCTTGATCCCATTGTTCAAAAATTAGAGACCTTATCCCCTCCTCCTTCAGGCCCCTCAACATTATCCAATATGTACAAACGCCTTCGTCAATTGTATGAATGAATGCCATAATAAAATGAGTCCCAAATTAAATTTGTTTTATTCTTTTTTTTTGTCAAAAAAAAAGTTGATTGAATATACGAGGTTAAGGGATTTAAGCAGAAGCAGACTTTTGCATAGAAGAAGTACGACGGCGTTCGATCTTTTCTTGCTTGGATTCCTTGACACGCTTAGCGAGCAATTGCTTGTATTCAGCTTCGGCTTCACGAGAAGCTTCGGCTCTTCTGCGCTTAAGAGCTTGTCTGTGTCTCTTGCGTTGAAGGGTAAGGGGAGTAACAAGACGTTGGATCTTGGGAGCCTTGGTGTAAGCCTTCTTACCTTCAGCCTTGGGTTGAACTTCACGACGGATAACGTACTTGCGGACATCATCTTCCTTGCTCAAGTTCTATAGAAAGGTTATAAATGTGTTCATTGTGTATACACAAACTTACAAAGAATTTTCTGATCTTGGAAGCACGCTTGGGACCGAGACGCTTAGGAACAGTAGCATCAGTCAAGCCGGGAATGTCTTGTTCACCTTGCTTGACAACAACGAGAGACAAGACAGAGAGGTCAGAACCAACGATACAACCACGGACAGACTTTCTCTTACGTTCACCAGTACGGCGAGGACGGTAGCAAGAATGACCCTTGGACATCAAGAGCTTGACACGGTGAGGCAAGAGAACACCTTGCTTCATGGGGAAACCTTGCTTGTCGTTACCACCAGTGATACGGAAAACGTAACCCTTGAATTCGTCACCGAGAGAATCACCGGAGACTTCTTGGGCCATACGCTTATCGTAGAAACCACGGCTATAATAAGAGGGGTCAGTACACAATTTCAGGTATAACAACAGTTAAAAAAGAGTCAGTCTCAACATTTGATACAGCACATCGATGTTTTATCATGTCAAGCGTCTCTCTTTCTAACTTGTTCTATTAGACACTTACAGACGACGTTCGTCTTCAATTTCAATCAACTTTTGGCAGCCAGTGGCTGGGTTGGCGATGTTCAACTATAGCACATGAAATCAGTATATATGTATAAGATGAGCATGAACCAATATCAACACAAGACAAAGAGCATCTTTGCATCCATATCCTAAAACCATCCATCCTTTTACTCTTCTTTCATCTCATGTGATTGTTGGCCCATCCATGACAGTTTACACACCTTCATGACTCGTCAAATGGGAAAGACAGTTCATTAAAAGCAATTGTTGCCCAATTTATCGCACGCCCTGCCAACGCCTCTCTCTCACTGAATCATGGATATTTTTTGTCTATCTCTCTTCGTGTTCGGTTCGCATATTCTTCTCGGCTCGAACATATGCAAGTCACACAACTTTTTTTTTCTTTGCATATTTGGAGCAGAGACAGAAGCACAGAGGGAGACAGAAACAGACAGAGGAAATTCCCCCTACGCGACACAGTGAGAGGGGGGGCAAAAGGCAAAAGAAAAAAGTTTTTTTTTTGGTCTTCTTCTTTTTTCTGTGACAGAAATTGTTGTAACTATGACCACCTTGCCTGCCGAAGTAGTTGAATTATGTCAGACTATTGACTATTCAGCCAAGCACCCTCTTCAAAACACTTGGACTTTGTGGTTTGATAATCCCGGCAAGAAGGCCAATGCTCAGTCTTGGGCTGACAACTTAAAGGAGATCATCAATATTGATACAGTTGAAGATTTCTGGAGGTATATATAGTGCAAATTTATACATACATACACACATGATAATGATACAGAATTGTTTCTATAAAGTGCTTTTAACAATATTGCCAAAGTAAACCACCTTGCTCCCAACTCCAACTATCACCTCTTTAAGCAAGGTGTTCGTCCCGAGTGGGAAGACGAAGCCAATGCCGAAGGTGGTAAGTTTGGTATTCAATTCCCCAAGAACAAGGCTGGTGAAGCTATCAATGAATACTGGATGTACCTTGTATGTATCTACTTATATTTGAACTATTGTATTGATTTGTTCTCTAGCTTTTGGCTGTCATTGGTGAACAATTCCCTTCTGATGAAGTTTGCGGTGCTGTTATTTCTGTCCGTAAGTCTTTCTACAGAATTGCTTTGTGGGTCAAGTCTTCTGATGATGAAGAAAAGGTCAACAAGATCAGGTAATATAAGCGTAAGATGGAGAATATCAAGACTCATTACGATGATAGTCAACAAATCAGAGACCTATTGAGTCTTTCTGACGAAATCCCTGTTGAATTCACTCCTCACCGTGAATCTCCTGCTAAGGTTGCTGCTGCTTTGGCTGCTGCTTCTCTTGAAGACAATACTGATGCTCCCAAGCAAACAGAAGAAGAAGCCGCTGCTGCTACTACTACTCCTGAAAAGACAGAGGCTTAGATATACTCTATTTAAATAGTAATAAGAACAATAAAAAAAAGAACGATACATGTTAATTTGACAGCTTTGTCTTCATATACTATTTTTTTTTGTGATCTCAAAATTGCCATAGCAACCATATAATAAAACCCCGCTCAATTTTTTTTTTTGGATTTGGTGAAAGAGTCGTGCGGGCTGCAAGGACTCCAGAAAGAAAAAGACGCTTACCAACCAACCTAAAGAACTCTCTCTTTTCCAGGTCCTAAAACGTATGTAATCTAATCTATAGTTATTGAGGATAGAGAATAACGGATGGATGCACTTGAGAAATGGATGGATCACTCACCTCCTTTTATAGTTAAATTAGACGACAAATGGCTTCACACAAGATTCAAAAGGCCAGTGGTGCCGCTCCTGCTGACGAAACTGAACTCGCTGTTGCTCAAGCTCTTGTTGATTTAGAAACTAGCATTCCTGAACTTCGTCCCCTTGTTATCTCTAGTGCCAAGGAGGTAATGTACAGAGAACAAGATGTTGAGAGAATCAAACCAACTCATTGAATGATAGGTTGAACTCGGTGCTGGTAAGAAGGCTCTTGTTGTCTTTGTCCCTGTTCCTCAACTCAAGAGCTACAACAAGATTCAACAAAAGTAAATCCGCATACTTGGCAACACATGTATTGACATTTATGATAGGCTCACTCGTGAACTCGAAAAGAAGTTCTCTGATCGTCATGTTGTCTTTGTTGCCCAACGCCGTATCTTGCCTGTTCCCAACCGTCGTAACACCGGTAAGCAACCCCGTCCCAGATCTCGTACTTTGACTGCTGTTCACGATGCCATCTTGGACGATATGGTCTACCCTACCGAAATTGTTGGTAAGAGACTCCGTCAAAAGGTTGATGGTTCCAAGACCCTCAAGGTGTAAGTAACATGTTTGGTTGTACTTGAATTGGTATTCACACTATTTGTATAGTTTCCTTGATGCTAAGGATGCCACCTCTCTCGAGTACAAGCTCGATACTTTCTCTGCCGTTTACAAGAAGCTTACTGGCAAGGATGTTGTCTTTGAATTCCCTGCCAACGCTGAACTCTTTTAAATGGATTGAGTGAAAAAAAAAACAAATTAAAATATCAATTAGATATATTATTAAGATTGTTTATTTATCTGTCTATTTGTATGTATGTGAAAGGAAGAAAGTGGAGGGAGAATATGTACAAGAGAGGAGAATATACATTTGTGTCATTCCCTTTGTTTTATTGTATTGATTGAGTGCAAGTCATGCTACAATTACAAGCATTTATTGCTCATAAACTAGACAGAACAATTGATTTATTCAAAAAGGAAGACTGTGTTTACTTCCAGAAAGTGGCAATGCTATAAAAAGTATAGTTACAATAATCATGTCAGCAAGTCTTGAAGTATCAACACATAAAAGATTGACTACAAAACTCAGAACCTTTGATTTTGGCTGCTAATTTAATGACACTCAATAAGCCTGTCTTTAGTACTATGTAACAAATGAAAGACAAAAAAAACATAATTATTTTAAATATTAGTATATATTTCATTGAATAAAAAGATAAAACGAAACTGGTACTTTAGCCAAATACTGTGAGTATTTGTTTCCAGTAACTAGGATGAGGACCTAAACCATTTCAATTGAGTTCCCAAAAAGATGGTGCGCGTACGCACAAAGCCCCCAGACCCCACTATATAGTATTCACACTATCAAAAAAAAAATGGAATGCCTATCATTTTCAATAGATGATTCACAAACGAATGAATGGACAAACACGATATATAAAGCCATTACTCTGTTCGATAGTCAACTCTAAGTGAATAGAGCTTGCCGCGAATAGACAGGTACCCCTTCAAAAGTGAAGCTTAATTTAGAAAAACTACTCTAGCCGCCAGACTAAAGATAGGCCCTCTCTAAAGAGCATTCACAAAAGAAAAAGCGAATGATTATCAATCCCAGTAACTTTCACTACTGCTTTCTAGCACTATTACAGTAGCAAAAGACCAAGGCTGCTGAAATATCCTAATAGCCACACACACACACACACACACACACACACACACACACACACACACACACACACACACACACACACACACACACACACACACACAAAGAAATGAGACTACCAAGATACCACGAATAGGGTTAAACTTGTTACTATCCGATAGGTTCCCCTCCCTCCCCACAAGTGAGAAGAAGGTGCCAAAAAAGATAGTAGCCTTCCAGCGTTGGTAATATCTGAACTTGGACTGCCAGTGCGCATAATTAAGATGGAATACCCCCTCATACAAGACCATAAGCCAACCCTCTACACTCGTTTGTTTCACTCTCTATCAAATTCGGCAAAGACCCGTTTAGTGAAGAAAAAAGGCATACTATCTTGATAGAGAATGCGCTTGCACCCAGGTAATAGATCCCCCTAGATACCTTTGGTACATTATCCTAAAAGGACAGAAACCAAACGCGCTGCAAAAGAGAAGAAGAGAAAAAAAATGGATGGGAACTTGTTTTTTATACTCTGATGAGTTTCCTGACCATTATTCAGGCTCAGTTGTAGTCAACAAACTTTCTAGAACCGTCTTTTAAGGGTTTATTCAAGGCTTTAGGGAAAGAGAAACTACATAAGCAAATACAAAGGCATATGGTTAGTGTCTAACTAGCTTATTGAATTGACAAAGTGATAATAGTATCATTTTATATGACAATCCTCTTTCATGTAGCTGCATAATGGATTTCGATTGCCGCCAAGGATTACAAAGTAGTAGTATCAGACAGTTGTACCTGGATCAAGTAATACAGTTTGAATTTTGGCAAACAGGAAGAGAATGCTCATTAAAGCAGAGAAGACAGCTATTACCGCAGGTAAAAAGAAGATCGGGTTTGAAACACCGAATCTTTCTTTTGCATGACATTCATTGTTGATCATGTCCAAAAACTACTCCCTTTGGACTCAAAAGTGCCAGATATCATAATATGATTTACCCATATACGTCTTGTGAGCTAAACTATGTAGAAATAATAACTCAATTACTATTCGAACTTCATTGAAAAGGGCCTCTTTTGTACTGATTACAGTGTATCACGAACTTTGAATGCAGACTTGAAAGCAATGCCCAAGTTGATTCGCCTTTCTCGTCTTAGTAAACCATATTTCTTTTCCTCAGAAATACCTAGAAATGCACTTTGCTGAAACTTTTTGGAATATTTTTAAAATCGTCATCCCAAGGTCCAAAGAGCTCTTGATCAAACTTTTTTCATTCCTCTCAACGGACTCTCCATAGGTCAAAAAATAAGTTTTGTCTAACTGTCAAACCAATGGTATCATTCGATTCCTGGGTGCAAAAGATTATGCTTTAAACAAACCCCCCCCAACTGTTTTGATAGTCTAATTGTCGAGCAATGGCACATCAAAGATTAGCTCATTTAAGCTGTGATTTAACCTTTTTGCTTTAGGTAACATATAGAACTTGTCAGAAATCAACTCTTAAAAGCTTTGTAAGTTACCTTGGATACGAAGGAGTATAAGAAAGTAGAAATATAGGTACTTTATATTGTAAATGTGGGAGTAAATCGACATAGGACATACATGATGGCTTTGTATGGAGATTGAAAATGAAAGTAGTTCCACTTCTTCATCCCATCACATCCAAAATCGAGCTTTTGCTGAGACCTGCATAAAGACGCATTATTGGGCTTTGGTGCAGTGACAAAAGTTTTAGGTCTTTGTTTTATAGATCTAGTGACGTAAAAACACAACAACCTTGCTACTAAAGTATTGAGAAAATAGACAAACATGTATATGAGTTTTTTCATTCCTAGCATACCATTTCTATAATACAATTGGCAAGCAACTATACTTTTCAAAAACTACGGCTTTTGACGCACATTTTGAGTATTTAAGCTTGTTGGTATCTTCATTTCTCGTGTTGTAGTGTCAAAAAGAAAGTCGAGAGCTTCCAAACTGACAACTTTTATGAGTAGTAATCCTTTGGTCAAAAGGTCAAAATGGCCATTTTTCACAAGTCGCTTTTCTTTTATCCAAATGAATTCCAAAGGTACCTTATAGGTTAGGAAACATGACTTGTAGGTATTTAGAGCATTTATGTGTGTCTAAACAAACTTTGCACTCCTTTTTGGTGTACATTTCTTGAATGGAAAAGTGCATTGACTTCAAAAAGTACGATGCATTTCGTTTGATTCATAAAAATCAGACATTTTATGCAAACGGAAAAGGAGTCGCTATATGTATATCTGATGAGAAATACTACAAGCGACGATGATATGCGATCAAGTGGCAAAATACTTTTAATAAGTAGAGGTCTTTTTTTTCCTTTGTGAAATGCTTGTAATTACAACTCTTTTAAATTAATATATTTGAGTAAAGATGGCCTCATTTTTTTTAAATGAACATTGGAGTGGATGAAGTACCTCCTTATCTAAAATGTGTTTTGCTCAATACGTTACTATTGAAACCAACCAAGTTACATATTAAGCTTGATTCATTGTTGTTTGCTACACAAAGAACACTCTCGGATGCATGCGAATTGAAGATAAAAAAATAAATTGATAGTGTAAAGGAAGAATCTTGTATAGAATGAAGACTCAATATACTTCTTTCATTGCTATAAATGTTGTTGAATCTTTTTTTTTTCTTGAAATAAGTACCTTTATGCAAATTGTCGCTTTTTTGGAGTTAAAATGAGAATGAACTAAACAAAATGTTTAGTCTGTTTAGTAAGAAAGCCGATGAAAGCCTGAGGTTTGAGAATTCTTCTTCAAGAAGGTCTAGAAAATACAAAATCAAGAAAATGATATAGACAGTTCCACCAAGTCGAACTGCGTGACGCAAATGATCATTGAAGAGTAGTTGTAGCATGTATCAAAAATATTTTCAAAGTCAACATATACATTCCTGTCAAACGAATATAAAGAGCAATTGCTGAGCAAGTTATTGTCGTTTCAATAGATAAACATCACACTTTAGCAATATGTTACCGCTACCAAACAAGACTTGACGATGCTGTTCTTTCCTCATACAGTTACCAAAAGAAAAAACATCGATTCAATAACGTTGTTGGTAATATGTTTGAGTCTCGTTTCATAGTGGAATAAAATGATATAAGAGACACTATATAATACCAGCAAATATCTCAAAAGGAGACTTTTAGCACGCGATTCAACCATCTATCTGTTGAAATTGTGCTCCCTAGCGTCCAGTGGATAAAGAAAACCAATATGTTTATATTCAAGCACTAAATTCTTTATTATATTGTACTACAACAAAGACTCGAACGCCGTATCAAGCGCTTGAAGTGTCTTAGTAGAGTATGTTAGACAAGACTGTGATCTCAATCCCAGACCTACTGCACTGTCTAGAGACCAAAATGACTATAAAAACTGAGTAACGTTTCATCAAGCGAGTAATTCTCGTCAAAGATACCTTTTCAGTAACATCAGCCACAAAAAGCGATGCATTTATGAGTAAAGCAAGCGCCATTGATAACAGGAAAAATAGGCGTTTATACAGGAAGGAGACAAGATCAAGTTCATACGGCTTTTTTTCAAAGTACCAAAAAAAAAGTGAGCGGATAATAAAACAAGCAAGCAAGTTACTCATGCAGCGTGTTACAAAAAACCTTTTTTTATTACTATTTTGTTTAGTCTTTTTTTCTCCTTTTCTTTCCTTTTATTTGAGTAAACAAAGAAAAAAATGTCAAAGGCTTCTTTTCTTAGAGAGTAAGCTCTATTATAAGAAAACAAGAAAAAGAAAACAAGAGTAACTGAGTTTTATTTTTCTCCAGGTACAAGATAGTTATTGTTGGTGGTGGTGGTAAGTTTAACTGACAAGTGATGGTAACGAGACTTACAGCCGGATAACATAGGTGTCGGAAAGTCTGCTCTTACTATACAATTTATTCAATCTCACTTTGTCGATGAATATGACCCAACTATTGAAGGTAAAAAAAAACGAGTGGCTCAATATCATGATCTTAACATTCATAGATTCGTATCGCAAGCAATGTGTAATTGATGAAGAAACTGCTTTGCTCGATGTCTTGGATACAGCTGGTCAAGAAGAATACAGGTACGCCACATCTAACCTTAAAATAAAATGTAACCTAGTACATGTTAGTGCTATGAGAGAGCAGTACATGAGAAACGGAGAGGGATTTATTCTGGTCTATTCAATCACTTCTCGTCTTTCATTTGAAGAAGTCAACACTTTCTATCAACAGATACGACGTGTCAAGGATCGTGACTTTTTCCCTATGGTTCTTGTCGGAAACAAATGTGATTTGGAGAGCGATCGACAAGTATCAAGTCAAGAAGGCAGGGATTTAGCCAAGAGTTTTGCATGCCCCTTTATCGAGACATCTGCCAAACAACGTGTGCATGTTGATGATGCATTTTATGAAGTTGTGAGAGAGATCCGTCGTATGAATAAGGAGCAAGAAGGCAGATCAAAAGCAGGTCAGAGAGAAGCATTTGAAATGTCAGACAACACGAATAGTGATAGCTGCTGTGCTTGTATTTTGATGTAACATTGATTTCCGGGGTTTTCCAGCCATTTTACCTTGGATTTTAATTCTCTATTTATCTCTCTTACTATTATCTATTATATTTCTTAAATTATGAATGCAACTTATAAGGTATATCTTGTCTACCTTATTTGTATTGTTGGACAAAAAAAAAGAAATAATGTTTATTTGCTGACATGCATGATATCAATGTTTTGACTTTCTTACACATAACAAAGAATGAGTAATTACATTCAAGACATATTGTATTCTGGATAACTATCTTGTCCCCTTTTTCACCCCTCAACCTGTCATGAATACATACAAATTTAGAAATTGCAGATCCGTTCCTTAAGCCTTTTTGGTTTCTATGATGATCCATGGTTGGTACCTGAGAAAAAGAAATTGTTGCTATGCATTCGGGGGAGTGTAAAATAACATGATGTCATGCTTTATTTTGTGAGAAACATGTTGAAATCAAATGTCATTGCAAGAAATCAATATTTCCTCACCCAATTTTAGCGATCATCTTACTACTGTCTTTTGCAAAAGACAAACTTGTCATTCCTTCGTATACAATGCTCAATTCTATGATTGTGTATTAATGCTTTCAGTAAAATGACTACTCAATCGCAAAGGCTTCATTGTCTATAATCGGACTTTAAATAAAAACTGATGCCATCTCAATGATCAGATTAAAATGATAAAAGGTTTTTTTTTATCAAACCCCTCCCCCTTCTTTCTCCACCTTTTATTATTATTATTAGTAATATGGATCCAGACAGACTAGAAGAAACAACCACGATTAGCTCTGTGCCTTATGAGTTGACACCACTTTCTTTTGATGTACCATATGAATTCCCTCGTCGTTTTTTACCAACTGTTATGAAAGGCAAGTTTACTTGATCTCAACTGTGACTTATAACACTTGGTATGGTAGATGACAGCAAGATTCCTTTAGTCTTGGTAGCCTGTGGCTCATTTTCGCCTGTCACTTATCTTCACTTGAGAATGTTTGGTAAGAAAACAAAAATAAAAAGAATGGGTGACTCATTATCATGATTAGAAATGGCTCAAGATCATTTCAAAGAAAGAAACGAATTCGAGTTATTGACAGGCTATTATTCCCCAGTATCTGATTATTATATGAAGGAAGGATTGGCTAAAGCAGAGCATCGAGTCAAAATGTGTCAACTAGCTGTAGAAACCACATCTGATTGGTTAATGGTAGATTCCTGGGAAGCACGTCAGACAACATATCAAAGAACAGCTGTCGTACTTGACCATTTTGATCATGAGTTAAATACAGTAGGAGGAGGCATTTCGACATCTGCAGGTAAATAATAAGCGGGAAAGACAGTATTGATAGCATTGGCTTTAGGTGAAAAAAGAAAAATTCGTATTATGTTATTGGCTGGTGGTGATTTGATTGCTTCATTTGGACATCCTGGTGTCTGGGCACCTGACGATGTAAGTCTTTGCATGTTGAAGATAGAGTAGCTTATGTATGTAGTTACATCATATTGTGGGTCGTTATGGTAGTGTCATTATTGAAAGAACAGGAACAGACGTGTATGGTTTCTTATTATCGCACGACATCCTTTATCAGCATAGAGTAAGTCACTAATGAGTCAAACATAAGGCTGACAACAAACTTAGATGAATGTGACAGTCATTAAGCAATTGATCCATAATGACATTAGTTCAACAAAAATAAGGTAAGTAAGTTGACTGTGTTCATAGTATTCATATACTCGCATGATATAGGCTATTTGTTAAGAGAGGCATGTCTATCAAATATCTGCTACCAAATCCTGTTATTGACTACATACATGCTCATGGTCTATATCTGCCTTCATAATATACCTTCCGATTAATAGATAGTCACGTGACTTGTGCTTTTGTTGCTATAGTCATTTTTTATTTTTATTTATTTTTCTTTCTGTGTCATGTTGGAAGTGAAAGAGATATTTCGACTTTTGGGATTCTTTCTCGTGTTTCTCTTTCCTCTTGTCGTTGTTTATTTAACAGGTGGTCCTGATAAGGAACCCTTACTCGATGATGATGAATATGAGCGAAGAAAGAGACTTGCACAACAAGCAGAAACAACAGGAAAGAAAAACAAAAAAAAGTCAAATAAAAAGAAACAACAACAAAAAAATACGAGTATACAAGAAGAAGAAGCACTAAAAAAACCTCAAACAAACCAAAAAAAGCAACAGAAACAACAACAGCAACAAAAAAACAAAACTGCAATAAAGACTAGTGTAGAACAACAAGACAAAGTTCAGGAACCAAAACAAGAGCCTATTGTTGAGGGAAAAGTCAAAGAAATTGATGAGCATATGGATCCTACTGTCAATTATGCTCGTGTGATGCGCATTCGACCTGAAGAAGAGGAAGAAGAATGGGAAGCAGTCCCCTATGAAGAAGGATGGAACCAAGTCAAGAGTAAGTCAAATTCCTATCTACGTTACAACTAATCCTATCTCTAGGTCGTCGTCCTGCTACGACGAATACCTCAAAGTCTTCGTCTTATGTGGACAACAATGCCAAGTTGTCAGAGGCAACAAGTCGATACATTCCTGGACTAGACAAAAAGCAGCGCGAGAATATGGCTCGTAATGCCAAGAAGAAACAACAAAAGGCCGCTGCTGATGTTTTACAAGCCGAAAGATTACGCAAGCATCAAAAAGAACTAGAAAAGGCCAAGATTCAAGAATTTTACTCGAAAGGTAAAGGCAAGAATACACCTTGGGGTAAAAATGGTCAGCGATCCTCTAAAATACCTGACTCTCATGCTACATTTAATGAATATGGCCAATTGATTTGGGAATAAACAGGCACAATTAATGTTACATGATGATACTATTTATTATGAGATGAATGAAGTTATTTTTATGCTTCTAATTGGCATAGAAAGGATGAGAATAGAATTCACAAGTTTCATCATGTTGAGTAGTAGCACTCAACTTGTAGTAGAAAGCAGTGTTATCGGCCTTGGCTGAAGTAGGGACAGTGTCTTTGATATTGAAGACGTTGGCAATGGATTCCTTACCAGTCCAAGAATCTTGAACCTTGCTGGATTCACGAGTTTCGAGGTTGACCTTGTAGAGTTCCAAACCAGTCAAGTAGTTGGTATGAGCAGCAGAATCACGCTTGACTTGGACAGAGAAAGTTTCACCAGCAGTAACATCAGCACCAAGAGCAGGGCTTTCCAATTCGATACCGAAACAACCACGATCAATGTCTTCGCTCAAATCTCTGTATTCAGATTCTTCAACAGCGTTGGAGTGAGAAGAAGACTTGACCTTGAAGACCTTGGACATCAAAGTACAATCTGGACCAGCAGTGTTGGTAACCCAAACACTTTATATTAGGTTAGCAACATGTATAAATATAGCAATAATATTTTAATTTACCGGAATTCAAATTGGCCAGGGAGTTTAGCAGCCTTGATTTTGCTCAAGTCAACACTATCATATATGAGTAAAACGAATTATATTGTATATAGACCTACGTTAAAGAAGCTTGCTTGTTCAATTTGTATTTACCAGTCCAGACAGTGTTGAGGTAAGTAGCTTTACCTTTACTGTTGATAGAGTAAGCCTACAATGAGTGAGTTTAGCATGGTCATAACAATCAAATGGATATTTACATCAACACCAGTGATAACCTTAGAGTAAGAGTTGGGAGTTCTCTCTATTAAAAGTAAAGGTCAGTTATATGTATGATGGGAATATAGAAGAAAAACAAGGGAACGATAGTTTACTGACTGTGACTTTAATATTCTTGGGATTAGTGAAGGTTTGTCCCTTTGATGGTCCAGTAACAGAGAGACCTAAAAAATCAAAGTGAGATTTTTTTTTACTATTTTTATCGTTTAATAAACAACATACCACTACAGAACTTCTTTTCGGCAGATGCAATTTCGTCTTCAAGACTACCAGCCTTGACAAGAGTAATGGCCATCAAAGCAGATAAACATGCCAAGAGCAAAGAAAACTTCATTTTAAAAAAGGGATATATATGAAAGAAAAAAGAAGAAAAAAAAGAAGGGAATGAGTTATAGAGAAAAAAAAGAAGGAAATGGCTATTAAATCAACAGAAGCTTGTTCATCTGGGATTCATTTACGTATTACACAACTAATTTAAATTGAAAGGTTTCTATTTTTATCAGAAAAGCACGTATACCGTGCTTCAAGTACCAATTTGTGTTGAACCCCCCAAATGAATGGACACAGGCCGGCCTTGGCTTTCTTGTCCGGTTATTAAAGGTATCATTGTGTATAAGTTTTTTTTTTTTTTTTTTTTTTTTTTTTTATTAAGGTATACGAAAGAAAAAAATTTAACCGTACTTTTAAACATATACATGTCTGTTAGACTTCTGAGATAAGACATAGACCATAACACAAAATGGCTTGTTTACGAGCAGAAGCGACTAAAAGGTTGACATGGCATTTTTCTTCTGGTCTAAGGGAGATACCAATGTTGCACCAATCATTCTTTTGAATTTTATGAGGAGACATGCAAAGATCATGGATATACTTTGTAGTGCGATCATTCAGATAGGTTGGAATATCAGAATAAGTGTAGTCTTCTTTAGTGACACCCATGATTTTCTGAGTATAATACCAAATAGCGTATCTTAGGGGTGAAGTATCAACCACTTCTTCTGCCACAGGATGAAAAATACTATAGAATAAATTAAGTATGAGCACACTTTTTCTATAAATACATACCTCCAATCCGTAATACTAATAGCCTCAGTAAATTCAGCTACCAAATCATCCCCAATGCCAGGCAAATAATGATTAGCCAAGTCGCAACCATGGTCTTCCCAGCAATATTCTCCCAACATGAATTCAGCATATTCTTCATGCTCCTGTTCGAATTCTTCCAGTTGAATAACCTCATCAAGTGAAGTATTGACAAAGCGTTGCAAGTCTTCATGCACAAAGTTCACTTTGAGACTACCATCATCACACTCTTCATGGTCTCCATGATTGGTCTCATCCTTATTATCAAAATTGGTATTGACAGTCATTTTGGTTGGTTCTTGAATCTTCATTTTATCCAGACTTTCAAGGATTTGATCCTTGATGGCACAGTTCTTTTTTGACTTGAGTTTATGAATCAATTCTTGTGTTGTCTCCATTGCTTGGTCGTCTGTATCAGCACTGGTTGTTGTGACACCTAGTCCTACACCATGATCTGTATTGAATCGATGTTGCTCTTCATCTGTAGCACCAGCCAAATGAATCGTAGGCAAATCAAGTTCATTCTCAATACCCGTCAAATCAGGCTGCTGAACAACAAATCCACCCGTCATGTCTACTTCGGGCGTGATACCACAGCCGAGAACAAAGCTCGACAGACCGAGAAAAGTAGCAATGATCAAGGTCGCCTGGACCAGTTCACCACGACTCCATGCATCGCCTAATACACCACCCGCAAGTAAATGACTGATATCCTCGCTTGTCAATCGCCAGGGTTGTCGTGCTAGCTTAAGGACCAAGGTAGAAATATTGCGTAGTTTGGTAGGTACAAAATCCAATCCAAGTAGCCAGTTTGGATCACCCCCGTTGTACAGGAAATCAAGTTTCATGATAGACACTAAATATTGGCATTTTTGTTCTGAGGCAACCATCAGGGCCAAGTATGTTTTCCATGTACGGTTTAATGGTCCAAGGGGTGCCTTGAGTGTCTTTGTAAAAGTGACATGAAAAATCTCGAAAAAAGTAGGAAAGAATGCAAGTACACGATACAAGTTGGCCAGTCTTCCTTCGTCTGTGAATGTCTTGATCAGCATCTGTCGCACATATTCATCGGATGGTCTACCACCCGTATAATCCACAGAACTGGTAGCATTCAAGGAAACATTGTGAATGGAAGAAGCGGCTGAAGTAGGTTGTCGAATCTGTTGGTGTGAAATAGGTTCATCTACCGAAGAATTTGTATAAGACCAAGGTGAGAAAGATAAGTTAGATGAGCGTGGATAAAGTACAGTTTGGTGACATGAAGAAGTGGATTCAAGTGAGAAAATATCGGAAATTGGAATGAAATGAGAGGGTGATTTATATTTTTGTTTAGGTATACAGATGGCAGCAGATTCCTAATATTGCTTAAAAACTAAGAACTTGACAGGATGCAAGATACCTTTAAACCAGTTAATAAATCTCTACATGTTTGTCTGACATCAGAATAAGGACAAGTAAGCGATAATCTCAAGATGGTCAAGAGATAATAGAACAATTGTGCACCAAAGTCTTCGTCTTGTCTGCTTTCTTCTAATTCTTGTATTGA
The DNA here is from genome assembly GCF_025201335.1 of Gilbertella persicaria. Classification (NCBI taxonomy): domain Eukaryota; kingdom Fungi; phylum Mucoromycota; class Mucoromycetes; order Mucorales; family Choanephoraceae; genus Gilbertella; species Gilbertella persicaria. The sequence goes on from NW_026251966.1 coordinate 565,035, forward strand.
ATCAGATAAATTAGGTGAAGCAGCAGAAGAAGAAGGTGAAAGAGAACTGCGGACATAGGATTTTATGACTTGAATAATTTTCTCTAGTGCAGCTGCTCTATCCTCATAACTATCGACTTGTAAACCTTTAAATAAGGCAATACGTTGTCTACAGGACTGAAGTTGACCTGCTCTACTGTCTCGAACTAAAAAAAATAAAAAATAAAGTAAAAAAAAAAGAGTGCCTGACATAGACTTGTACTTACTTATTTCTGCTTGTTGATCGTCAAGTTGGTTCCATGGCTGACTCATCTCTTGATAAAAAAGTGTTGCATATCTTTTCAAAGAAAAAAGAAGAAAAAAAATTGGGTTTTTTTCTAGAATAGTTGAAACCTAATGGTTTCCCACCTCGTTGTCGCCTGTGACTTTGTTTACACAATCTGCCTTATTTCCAAGAAATAGAAAAGAACATATATTCAAACAACCTAATGAGACACTCTATAAGTGAAGGGTTTCTCAAATGATGACATACTAGAAGAAAATACTGCCTTTAATAGACATCTTGATGCAATGGCTAAGGCTAGGCTGATAAGTTAAAAAGGAAGATGCATTGATCTGACAATGATGTTGGTAACTGTCATATTCCCTTTATTAGAAACATGCGATTGAAATCAAACTTGAAGCTAATACAAACCATTGCATAATATTCTCTCTTTATAAATTTGCATAAAAAAATCTATTTGCTGCATAAATAAAAGTGATGACATATTGAGCAGTCGATCTGCAGTATCCATCAAAGAGCATAAACCTTAGTTTGCTGTAAACCAAATAATAGTAACTTTATTCACATGAATTCCTTCCATTTATATAAAGCTAGTCAATATTTGTTTACATAAACCTAAAATTAGTCATACTTTGTAGCTGTTAAATTATGCCTCTTTTTATAGTGACCCTATTTACTTTGAGAAAAAAATTTTTTTTTGAAAGATTCTGAATAGAATTGATTTTAGTAAGTTTTCGTACAAGATGTTTTTACAGCAAATTAAAAAAAAAAAAAAAAAAAGAGGCATTCCTTTTCTGTCAGCATTTTGAAAAAAAAAAAAAAAAAAAAAAAAAAAAAAAAAAAAAAAAAAGACGGAACAGCATTTATAACAATAAGAATAAATACTTAAATTGTATAAAAAAAAATTATTAAAAATCTCTGTCATGTCAAGATATTAATGAGAACTATTTATTGTTGCTCATTGCCTTAACCAAGAATGAAGAACATGACTGATCAAACTATATCAAGAAAATACTTGTAGAATATAGCCTTGCTTTTTTCAGATAATAAAAACTCACGATATTCAAAAGTGCATAAATTGTCGCTTTTGAATTGTCATGCAGCTCTTTCATAAAGCGATTTGAACAGGCACAATAAATCCGACTTTTGTTGCACGACCTCAATCGTCTAATTAGGCACAACAGATTCTCAATCACCTTACTGCTTTTACTTGTCCAATAAGATCTTTTATTAATCCAGGTATTTAATTTGAATAGCAGTTAGTCTATAAAATTTTGTCCCTTTTTCTTTCTTTCTTTTTCTCTTTTCCTTTTTGCTTTAATCATAACAGCAATGTCAGTAACAGTAAGGTAAATATGACCCAAGTTAAACACAATATTTTTCATTTTCAAAACAATTTATACATATACAGGGTGGCTTTACGAGTACGACCTCTGAGCGAAAAAGAAAAAAAAGAGAATAATCATTCAAATAACTTTTTAACATTCGTATCTCAGCAACCACAACAGATCAGAATTGATCAAGATCGTCGTACTTTTACTTTTGATTATGTGTATCCACCTCACATAAGCCAAGAAGAAGTATATCAATCTTGTATACAGTCTTTGTTTGAACAGTACACAAAAGGGTAATATTAATTTATGGGTCACATTATGCCACGGTTTTAAACAATGGGCTCCTTTTTTGATAGGTGTAATGCAACCATATTAGCCTATGGGTAAACAAACATGCCTATTGTTGTCGTTGTTTACTAACATGCCCCCTCCTCCTCCCTAGACAAACCGGCAGTGGAAAGACATACAGTATGGGTACTGCTGGTCATACAGACAGCATTCATTCAGACAGTGGTATTATTCCTCGCTTTGCAGAGAATTTGTTTGCCTGGATTGAGAATCAACAAAACAATACGGCATACCAAGTCAAAGTTTCTTTTCTTGAACTCTACAATGAAGACATCATTGATTTACTTAATCCTAAAGAAATGAATAGCGTCATTTCAATTCGAGAGGACGCTAATGGCCATATTTCATGGTCAGGCGTGCATGAAAAACCAGTTCAGAAATCTACTGATCTTTTAAAGTAAATCATAAAAAACATGTCTGTCTTGTAACTCATGTCCCCTTCTAGTTGTCTCTTTCAAGGCTCTGTATCACGCACAACAGCTTCAACTGATATGAATTCAAATTCCTCTAGATCACACGCTATTTTTACTGTAACACTCATTCAACATATCAGCACAACCTTCAACGACCAAGTCATTCATAAAAAACTGGAATCTAAATTTCATTTTGTAGACCTTGCTGGATCTGAAAGAGTAAGCAACTTTATACAAACAAAGTTTAATCTCTCCTCCTTTTGTGTCAGCTTAAGAAAACCAACGCCGTAGGCGAACGAGCCAAGGAAGGCATTTCCATCAACTCGGGTCTTTTGGCCCTTGGTAACGTTATTTCTGCTCTAGGCGATGAATCCAAACGTCAACAGCAACATGTACCTTATCGAAACTCTAAGCTAACCAGACTTCTACAAGACAGTTTGGGCGGTAACAGCCAAACCTTGATGTTGGCATGTGTTTCACCGGCGGAGAGCAACGCCAATGAAACACTGAGTACCCTCAAATATGCTAACCGGGCAAAGAATATTACAAACACCGTTATCATTAATCAGGAGCAAAGCCTCACAGACGCACTAAAAGAAGAAATCATGCGTTTGCGTGAAGAAATCCAAATAAATGACGCATTTGTTAAAGAAGTTCATGTGGAGCTGGATGACCTTAGAGCAAAAAACATTGCATTACAGACAGCATTGAACAGTCATGGGGTGTCCGTTCCGATCATGGACACACCACCCAAGCTACTATTGAAGCCACCTGCATCAAAAAAGAAGGAAGATGACGAGGTAACACTCATTGGGTCTATCGGTGATGACGATAATAGTATGATGAGAGCTTTACCTAAACAAATGATCAAGTCCACAAGCACTAAAAGAAAAAGAAAAAACGGCAACAGTGATAAAAAGAAATCAAATGTGGAAGGCAAAGGTGACAATGCTTTTCTCTTGACACTTGAGAAGCACAAGAACCGACTCAAGAAAGAAGCTTTGTTTGTGAAGCAAATTAAAGTATATGTTGAACCCAAAAAATGTTGTAACTAAGCTATTGCTAGGCTGACAGCAACATATCATCAGACCCTGTCATCTTTGCTAAGATGGTAAGCATGTTTCAATCAAGCATCAAAGAGCAAAAGCAATTGTTTCATTATCTTGAGCAAACTGCCCATAAGCAAGAAGCCAATAAAAAGATGCCTACCTCGGCTGATAAAAAGAAACCTAGCAAGCCAAGTATGATCAAGCAACCAACCACATTTACTTCTACTGTCGTGGAAACTCAAGCAGATACTCAACTCTTGACAGTGGAGATTCAGGTGCTCTCTGATAAACTCAAGCAGATTGTATCTACAATTAAGAAAGCGATTGTCTTGACAAATAACCCCGCTACTCCTCTATCACAAATAAAGACATTGCTCAACAAAGCTGCCACTATTCATAACACAAACAGTACGAGTAATAGCAGCGCAGGAAGCAACACAAGCAAAGTATCCAAAGTCAATCTTCCAACAAGAAAATCAATTACCGTTGGAAAGCGTATTAATATCGAAGAGATACGAACCGAAATTCAAAGGTAATCCAAGAAAACAAGAAAATTTACTCATCATAATGGTAGTGTCATCGCTATAGATCATATTAAATCACATCCTATTTGTTTAGAAATGATGAAAGCACTCAAACAAGAGGTAAAACGAGTGTTACACACACCTATATTCATAAATGCCTCATAGAAAATTAAACTGATGCGTGAACAAAAAGACTTGCTTAAAGAAAGAAATGCAATGCTCAAAGAGTTCTACAAGGATGAATATGAACAACAGCAGCAGATGCAGCAATACATGGACGAAAGAATAGATATGATCACAGTTCAAGTAGATTTGATTACAGAACGTATAAAGCTATTGTCTGCTTCCTCTATACCCTCTATTATTAACAAGAACAACCAGAGTCTAATTGATATATTGAAGCCCTTGAAGGAAGGTGATTTAAGAGCCCTTATTTTACTCATGATTCAGCAAGACCTAGTTACTTTCAATATACAGTCTCAACTTCAGCATCAAACAGCACAGACACTAGAAAAGTTCCAACAAGGCATTGTTCAACTAAGAAGAACAAGTAAAGTGATGAATAACCAAATCTTGGTTGATTTACTTAGATCGCCTGTGCGATGTCTGTCAAACGGTTTATTACTCATTTCTTGGAAGTGACCAGAGCTGAACCGCGATTTTTAACTATACCTTTTATGATTTTTTAACAGTTAATTTGATTGGTGTGTAATCTATTATTTTTTCAATGAAAGAAATAACAAAATATAAAAACTAATTCCTTTATCTATTCTTTCTTTTTGATACATGTCATATTGGGGATCATTATTAAAGCTTCAGATTCCTGTGAAGAAGGATCCTAGACTTTTGCCGGCCTGGCGAAAGAGATTGTTGCTTGGTTTGGTATGCTTTATTGCTATCATTCCTGGATTCTGTTCCACTATCTATGTAAAAAAACAAAAAAAACAAAAAAAAACGAAAAAAAGTAAACATCATTCTGATTTATATTTTATTATGAGAATAGTTACCTGCGTTAGAAGAAATTACTGTAGAATTAGATAGTCCTTCTATTATGGTCACGCTTAGTAATTCACTTTATATGCTCTTTATGGGTATTGCTGTAAGCAGAAAAAAATTTTTTTTAGTGTCTTACCTAAAAAAAAAAAAAAAAAAAAACCATATCATATAGCCAATTTTCTATAGTAGTATAAGTGATCACTGGAAGATACGTAGACCAGTTTATTTTTTCTCTATCATTATCTATACAGTTGGATCGCTTGCAGCTGTATTTGCTCATGATATCTATGTCTTGCTTGGTATGAGAATACTTCAAGCTGTTGGTATTTCTTCAGCTTGGGCTATCGGTGCTGGGTAAAACGAATTGTTTCAAATGATTCCATGTTACTGATGCAATACTTTAGGTCTGTTGCTGATATCTATGAAGTTCATGAAAGAGGCAATGCATTAGGTATTTATTTCACAGGACAGTTTGCGGGGTAAGTTTAGTTTTCTCCTGAAAAAAAAAAAGATTTTTAACCTGTTGATACTTAGACCTCTTTTTGGTCCTATCTTTGGTGGTTTCCTTGTAGAAAGATGGGGCTGGCAATCTGTATTTTGGCTTTTGTTTTGCTTTGGATGCATCTTGTTGCTTTTGGTATTCTTTGCTATGGAAGAAACATACCGCCAAGAAAGTATTTGGGGCAAAGAAAGTAAGGCAACTGCATTAGAGGACATTGAAACAGACAAAATTACACCACCTGTTCAGGATGTATCTGAGCAAAATACCATGATAGAAAGTAAAATGATCAATCCACTCTCTTCACTTGTAAGTTGTTTTTATTTCTTTTTATTCAATTAACCCTACATCCTTAGGCGTTGTTAAGACACCCCTTTGTTCTTGTGTTTTCTATGGCAACTGGGTTTGCATTCGGTGGTATGTTTGCCATTGAAAACATGCTCCCTGACCTCTACACCTCTACTTATGGACTCAGCAGTGGTATTATTGGCCTTACTTTTATTTCTCCTGGCTTAGGTGAAGTATTCGGTTCCTTAATTAGTGGCAAACTGTCCGATTACTTTTTGAATCGCGCCAAAGCAAAACGTGGTGGCGTTGCTATTCCTGAAGATCGGTTAGCACCCAACGTCTGGCCAGCAGCGTTTATCCTCAATCCTCTTTCCTTTTTCCTATGGGGATGGCCTGTTCAATTAGGCTGGAATGTATGGGTATCTATCATTATGTTTGGTGTACAGTGTTTTGCTATGGTCCAGATCTTTAATCCTGCCATGTCTTATTTGGTAGATGCAGTATCTGACCGTGGTGCTAGTGTGACAGCTGCTGCTAACCTTGTGCGAATGATATGGTCGTGTGTCCTAAGTTTAATTGGTAAGGAAGAACAAGATAACAAAGTCACTTACATACCTTGACTAGCTAACCCTATGACACATGCTGTTGGTGCAGGATGGGTGACATTCTTGTTTGGTATGCTTAACTTTGTTTGGGCATTTTTACTTTTATTGATGAAAATCAAGGGTCCTAATATCCGTGCTTTCTCTGGTTACTAAATCTATTTTTATGATATACCAATTACAATTAATAAAGTAAATTACACAGTTCGCTCTCTCTCTCTGCTTATTGTTAGCATCTTACCTAATCTATGAGAAACGGAGTTTTGGTCATTAAATAAAGAAAAACGAGTCAATACACGTGTATTGCTTTGGTTTCTTTTCAAAGAGGCGGAGCGTAATTGTCTTGATCTGCAGCGATATAACTTGGGTTACATTTTATATTTTCTGTGTGTGAATGTGAGTGAGTAAGAGCGATCTTTTTTTTTTTTTTTTTTTTTTTTGTCTTTTCTCTCTTCTTTTTCTCTTTTTCTTGCGCGAAATACAACTTCACCCGTCGCCATATCACAGATAACATGTCAGGAGTAAAAGTTATATGTCGAGTTCAGGCACTTTATTCCTTTCAGTCAAACGATCCCTCATCGCTTTCTTTTGCTCAAGATGATCTTATTGACGTCTTGAACAAGCTGCCTTCTGGTTGGTGGGATGGCTTGTAAGTCACTTTTGTTTGTTGTTTTGTCTCTTATGTTGATGAATAGATGTAATGGTGTTCGAGGTTGGTTTCCTAGCAACTATGTCAAAGTGATTGAAGAACAACCTGATGATGAAGAAGACATACTTCCACCCGAAACAGTACGTAGTCTGACCATAGATGATGACCAACACTTCTATAGAGCAATAAACAAGATGAATATCGTCTCAGTATGGTCTTTACTGATCATACCACCGAGAATTCAATGCAGGGCAGTAACTGGATCATGCAGCGAACAGAAGATGGTTCTGGCATTTATTATTACAATCCAGTCACTGGCGAAATGAAGGTCAATGAAGATGAAACAATCAAATACAACTATGTTCGTGAATCTACCATGTTGCCAGACAGCGAATATGAATCTGACCATGTATCTACCATTGATTTGCCAAGCTGGTCTGACCAAAGTACAACACATTCTTCTATTGATGATAGGGTATCTATTTAGTTTGTTTAGTGAGCCAATTTAACATTTTCTTTCCCGCTCTGTTGATAGCATTGGATCCGTGTAACACCACAACAAAGCAAGCCTTGCTTTAGCGACACAAACAGTATTGTAAGCCCCTAAAAATTAAGAAAGATAATCCTGACCACTCATATATATCTATATGTATATAGGCTTCTCGATCTTCTAACGAAATGAAACACCCTATTCCTCCACCTCAGTTATTACCAAGATCACCCTCTCGTAGACCTTCTGTACGACGTATTGATGCTTCAGAGCCTCTTAGTTGGACTAAGCTATCGAGCAGTATTGCTATTGCTCTTCACCAACTCACATCAGCAGCTAAAAATGGCCAACATAATATGTATTACAAAAACTCAGTTGACATTGTGAATTCAATACGATTCATGTTGATGGCCTCGTCTACTATCGATAAAGATTCCAATTACATTAAATCAAACAGTACACTTCGCTCTCATCATCGTGCTATGATGGCCAGCATGTCCAAACTTGTCTTGACCGCACAGACTTCCCACACTGCATTTTCCACAGACGATGAACATCAAATCACAGCCAATAAACTATTGGCTGAATCCAGCGAACTTTTAATGATGGTCCGAAACTTTGTAAATACATGTCAAGAACTCAAGGTGCCTTTGACTCATGCAGACCCACAATGGATCGAGGACGAAGAAACATTGACCTCAAGAAGACCTTCCAACAGCAACCGATATAGTCTTCAAGTCAATTTGGCTGAAAACCTAGAAACCATGGGTACTTGTATTCAAGATTCTGCAGAGACAATCATCAAATGTATTGCGTTTACTTTAAAAAAAGAAGAAGACAATACAAGTCTGTCGCAGGACGACAGAGCATCATTGGCAGCACTGTTATTTACTCATTTTAGAAACCTCTCTAACCAAACAGGGTTATTTTTGGGCTATTTGGAGGAGACTGATTTTTCAGCTGTACAACAACAAGCTGAAATGAACGATCTTAAGTTGGGTAAGCAGGCCTTAGCAGACGGTCTTGGTCTTTTGTTTTTCAAGCTACAAGCCTTGACAAGCGAAGATAAGGTTAACTTTCAGACAAGTTTGAGAGAGACAGAAAGTGCTGCTGGTAGCTTGTTTGAACCTATCGAACATATCTGTGAAAGTGTGCATCGATTGGCCACGAGAAATCGCAGCAGAAGCAACAGCACAGCTTCCTTTTTAGCGCTGCCCGATCCCAAGACATTATCTAAAAAGACATCCTCACTCAACACAGACGAATCTATTATTCACGAAGACGACGAAGACGACGAAGACGACGAAGACAAACAAGAAGGCGATACTACACTGCCAGATGAAAACGACCATGATAAGCGCAGCAGTAAAAGTAGCAGTGAGAAGATCAGACCATCTGTTGAGGTCATGGATCGCCATAAATCTGAGTTGCCGCTCCAATCACAGCCTGGATTGCCTTATCCTATGCAGCGATCTCAAACTGCGCCTGCTACTAAACAGACTTCGTCTAACAAACTCAAAAAATTACTTGGCGATGATGCACCTTTGACTGCAGAAGCAGTGGCAGCCAGTACACCAACGAAACCCACAGCAGAGGAACGCCCTGCTTTCCTTGAATACGACTATGGACCCAATGATCTTGTATTCAACATGGAAGGCAATGTCAAAGGTGGTACCTTGCCTGCCCTTGTGGAGCGACTCACCTTACATGACTACTTGGACATGAACTTTATTAACACTTTCTTGTTAACTTACCGATCTTTCTGCAATTCTATGAAATTGATGGACTTGTTAGAAGCCAGATACAATCTGAAATGCCCGCCTGATTTAACTGAAGAAGAAGCATCTGTATGGGAAGAAAAGAAATTGAAACTCGTTCGACTTCGTGTGTTCAACGTGCTCAAGAATTGGCTTGAATTCTATTATTATGAAGACGATAGTGTTCTTCTAGACCGCCTCTTGGACTTTACACAGACAAATATTCGCAATACGCTTAAGTTTTCAAACGGTCAGTTGGAATCATTGATCGAAAAGCGTCGCAATACAAAGGCCACCGAGAACGGCAGTCTAAAGAAAATGATCTTGACTTTGCCCGACCCGCCGGAGCCTATTCTGCCTAAAAACAGACGCCGATTTAAGCTGTTAGATATTGATCCACTCGAAATGGCAAGACAACTTACGATCATGGATTTTAAGTTTTACAGTGCTATTCGACCCATTGAATGTCTGGACAAGGCCTGGTCTGTTCAAGACGATGAAAACAATCTGGCTGTCAATGTGCGTGCTTCGATTGAATACTGTAACCAAGTGACTTCATGGGTCTCTGATGTTATCCTAAGTCAAACTGATATCAAGAAGAGAAGTGTCTTGATCAAGTATTGGGTACAAGTAGCAGAGGTAAGCACGAGTTTTTCTAAGAGAAAACAATGCCTTATGATGTTTCTATAGCGATGTCGAGCTCTTAATAACTTCAATACATGTATGGCTATCTTGTCTGCGTTTGACAACAGTTCTGTAGGTCGATTAAAACGTACCTGGGAAGCTGTAGGCACAAGGACAACTCAAATTTTGCAAGATATCCGTAAACTGATGGGTGCCAATCGTAACTTTAATGCCTACCGTGTCTTTATTCACTCTATCAATCCACCCTGTATTCCCTTTTTGGGTATATACCTCCAAGATTTAACATTTATTGAAGATGGTAATTCAAATGAACTCAAGAAGAGCAAGGATTTGATTAATTTTGCCAAGAGAGCCAAAACGGCTGAAGTCATTCGAGAAATTCAACAATATCAGTCTTCTTTATACCAATTAAAGCCAGTAGAGGAGTTGCAAGACTTTATCAAGCACAATTTGAAGAGTACCCGAGATGAAGAACAACTGTATAAAGAAAGTCTAAAACTAGAACCAAGGTAAGCATTGCCCTGAATATAAACACATTTACTTATTCTATAACAGAGAACGTGAAGATGAAAAAATCACTCGTCTTTTGCAAGAATCTGGATTCTTGTAAGCTATATACACCAAGAAAAAAGTCTCTTCATTCATTTCGTTTTTTTTATATATCTTATTTATTCTAATCTCTTTCTGTCTTTCTTTTCTCGCTCTCATTACACAACACTCTCCTTTGTTATATATTTATATTTAATTCATATGTTAAAAAAAAATTAAGCAGCATTTTGACATAAACACAAGCCTTGTCAGCTACTTTCTTGATTTTTCAAAATAAACGGTCAAACCAATATGTTAAAGAATCTTTGTTCTAATTTATACAGCTTTATTTTATTGATCTAAAAGTGTTGTTCCTGAAATAATCAATTACCTTGTTTCTATTTATACAAGCAGCACCCAGCTATATCCGGTGACCTCTTTTTTGTTTTATATCAAAAGTATTTACACGGACTGTATGCTGTCTTGCACAGACAACTACAGAAAAAGGGGGTCACCTGCTTGATGTTACTGACAAGAACTACCACATTCAGTTCTATACCCGAGAAAATACTTATTTTTTGTTTTTTTGTTTTGTTTTTTTTTTGTTTATACTTTTTCTTTAAAAAAAAAAAAAGGTCATTCCAGACTATTTATGCATTCACAAATGACCAATCTGACAAGTGCACATAATGAAAACCAGGCACTGAAAAAAAAAAAGGACTCGTGACGTCAAAAAAAACAAAGTAAAATCAAACACATGTTCCTGTTTTTTTTTTACATACTTTTTTCTTCTTTTCTTTCTCTTTTCTACTTTCTTTATATACATATATACATATATATACATATATATACATATATTTATTATACCAAATGAGTGTTTCCGTCTTTCTTGATACCTTAAGAAAACACGACCTTGACCAGGTAATTTTTTTTTTAGTCTTATTGTACTTTGATAACTAATCCAAGTGTTTTGTTAGTTTTATTCAACGTAAGATACAAGTCGCTGATTTCTGATTTTGTGTTGATTTAGTTTTATTCTAGTTTTTCTACACACGGCATTACTCACCTTCAAAGTTTGGCTCAAGTAAAAGAAAAAAAAATATTTATTTGTTTATTTCGAGTTCAGCAAGTCTCTAACCATACTATATAGCTTTCTTTACAAGACTATTCTAGATTAGGCATAACAGATACAGTCGACAGAAGAAAGATTTTTGGTCTAGTACAGGCCATTCGAAAAGATACAGATAACCTCACTAGAGGAGCAACCATGGTTCCTTCAGTTTCTACCTTAAACAGTGGACTTCGTCAGCCTCAAACTTACCCAAATAGTGGTACAACAACAATAACAACAACAACAACAAGGCTACCTCAACCAGATAGTTTCCCAAACAACAACAACAACAATCGTGGTAGAAGACAAAGTGTGATAGGATCCAACCTAAAATCACCTCAAGTCAACGCAACCTCACTCGAAAGACCTACTCGAAGCCGCACCATGTCAGATGCTCCTCGTCCTGATTTTTCAAACACAAAACCATTCTCCAAAGACCGCCGCATAGGGTTACGCCGATCACTCTATCTGGATCAACCACCCATGCCACCTCAACTAAGTTCAGACGACGACAATGAAGATGAAGAAGAGGAAGAAGAAAACAAGCGAAAAATCCGTGTTTCTGCACCTCTTTTAGATGCTTATGGTGTCCCACTTTCACCTGCAAGAGCACAGAGAGCATTGATGAACACACGTTATGACTTACCACCTAGTGATCTAAATCAAAAGATTCGTGTGTGCGTGCGAAAAAGACCGTTGAGTAGAAAAGAGATTGATAAAGGTGATAAAGATATGGCGCCCACATTGGGTACTCGAAGTCTACAAATTAATGAACCCAAGCAAGTAGTTTTAATTATATAGTGTGTCACTCATACATGTTATTAGGTTAAGGTTGGATTTAACAAAATACACAGATCAACACACATTTACTTTTGACGATGTGTTTGATCTCAATTGTGCAAATTCAATCGTCTATGAAAGAACAGCACTTCCACTTGTCAACTATATCTTCAAAGGAGGGAAAGCAACTTGTTTCGCCTAGTAAGTCATGGTCTACATCACAATAGATTAAATGTATATTCTAGCGGACAAACAGGCTCTGGTAAAACCTATACCATGCTAGATCCTAATAATGGTCTTTATATTTTGGCCGCTCGTGATATTTTTTCCATGCTTCGTAAACCAGAAAATCAGCATTTGACTGCTTGGATTGGTTTATACGAAATATACCAAGGACAACTTTACGATTTATTGAACGAGAGAAGAAAATTGTTTGCTCGAGAAGATGGTAAAAACAATGTCATCATTTCTGGACTCAAGGAATACCCGATTGATAATGTTGACAAGCTAATCCAAGTGTTTGAATATGGCAGCAGTGTTCGTAGTACAGGTAGGACAGACATCAAAAGAGACACACATCATTCATATCTTTGTATATATGTATATATAGGCAGCACAGGTGCTAATGATAGTTCATCCCGTTCTCATGCTGTACTTCAAATCTTACTTAAATACAAGACAAACAAGAAAAAGATACATGGCAAAATGAGTTTTATTGATTTAGCTGGCTCAGAAAGAGGTGCTGATCGAGGCGAAGCAGACACAAAGACAAGAATGGAAGGTGCAGAGATCAACAAGAGTTTACTTGCCTTGAAAGAATGTATTCGTGCCTTGGATCAAGACAAGCGACACACACCATTCAGACAGAGTAAACTGACTCAAGTGTTGAAAGATTCTTTTGTTGGTAATTCCCGAACTTGTATGATTGCCACTATATCTCCTGGTGGATCCAACAGTGAACATACCCTAAATACCTTAAGATATGCAGACAGGTAAAACCCCTTAAAAAAAAGAGTGTATGTGTCACTCACTATCATGAACAGAGTCAAAGAATTGAAAGGAGAAAGAGACAAGAGAATGCAAATGGAAAGAAACCCAAGTGGCTCTGGCAGTAGTGTGAATGAACAAACACAACAACATCAACAACAATCAGAAGAAGACGAATTAGAAGACGACGAGGATGACACCTTCTTACAAGACGATGAAGATGAAGAATACTTTAGTAATGAATCTGATATCTTGGACGACGATACATTCAATATTGACCAAGAAAACATTTTTGATGTTGATTTCCCTCATGAACAAGACGCTTTGATTCATTCCAACTTTCATAATAATAATAATAACAATAACAATAATAACAATAATAACAATAACAACAGTGCAACCACAGCATCACCTCAAAAATCACCTTCACTTAGGTATGGCATGGTGAGTGCAGCTTCTGTTGCTTCATCACCCGAAGACTCTGTCTTTAGCAGTAACAAACCACAACGACCTAACTCAATGTCGCCTTATTCAAGCTTATTGAATGAACCGTCTTCTACAGCTATGGGTCGACCTTTATCATTACAAATGAAGCGCTCTTCATCTACAATACCTCGCTCTTTTTCCATGTACACACCACCAAGGGCCTCTATGACAGACGATTTCGCACGTCCTACTCAACAACAATCATTTATGACGATTGATACATCCAACTTACCACAATACCGTCAACCCAAGACAGCAGACACTGTCTCCTCACTCACAGGCGTACCTTCATTTAGCTATGAAAAAATGGACGAGTTTGTCAAGTTCCATCGAGCAGAAATACGTGAAATCACAGACTGTACAAAGAAAGAAACCAAACTGGTAGCCAATATTTCTCTTGACCTTTCTTCAAATCAAGAAGACGGTCAACAAAAAGACAGCAAAAGTCAATCTCAATTCCATAAATACTTGCGTGACTTAGATGAAATTTTGGAGCGAAAACTGGCTGCAGTGGAAGCCTTAAGAGATCGCATTAATGAAACTGTTTGTCAAATTGAATTATAAGCTTTAAATAAAAGAAGTTTATTATCTTAAATTATTATTCGTCGTGATCTAAACCACCGTAATGGCCTTCAGCAGCATCTTGCTTGGCTTCTTCCATTTGTTCAGCTGTAAATGTAATACCATCATGCAGAGGATTAGCAGGTCTTAACTTGAAGAGGGATTTATTGTCACCCTTTTCTTCTTTACCTTCATCTTTTTCTTCTTTATCGTCTTCTTTTTCTTCTTTATCGTCTTCTTTTTCTTCTTTATCGTCTTCTTTTTCTTCTTTGTCATCGTCTTTTTCTTCTTTATCGTCTTCTTTTTCTTCTTTATCGTCTTCTTTTTCTTCTTTATCGTCTTCCTTTTCTTCTTTGTCATCGTCCTTTTCTTCTTTGTCATCATCATCTTCTTCTTCAACGTCTTCTTTTTCTTCAGCGTCTTCTTCAGCGTCTTCTTCAGCGTCTTCCTTGAGTTCCTTGTCCTCGTCCTTATCGTCTTCTTCGTCTTCGGCTTGAGCCTCAACATTGCTATTCTCTTCTTCCTTGTCCTCCTCCTCCTCCTCTTCTTCTTTGTCTTCTTTGTCTTCTTCCTTCTTTTCTTCAACATTGGTTTCATCTTCTTCAGCGAAATTGATAGGAATAAACTTGTTCACCTTAACAGTAGGTTGATATTCTCGAGCAACAATAGCAGCAGGACGACCATGTTGAATTACTCCGTTATCAACAACAGGACGAGCCAATGCTAAAGAAGCCAAGCAAGCAAGGATAGCACCACCCAAAATAGTCGAACGAACGTACATTTGTGAAATTTGAATTTATCGTATAGAATTTTTTTTTCGAGTTTTTATAGCTTGCATTGATTTGATATTGAACTAAATAACAAGCATGGAAAATTGACGGGTATTTTTTTTCTTGTTCCTGACCTATATGTATTGTTTGTTTAAAGCAATCGTTTACAACAAAATAAATCCTGATAAATTCAAGTCATGAAAAAAAAAAAGAGAGTTTATTGTGAATGTATCGAATTATCCTTGACTTCCAGGCATAAAACTTAGATGTTGGAAGGATAGAGCATCTATTTGAAAATAATGAGAACAAGCCAATACACACACATACACAGTATATATACTTACAACACGGACAGAAGCACCAAAGACCTTAGGGGGCAAGTTCTTACGGAAACGAGCCTTGACAACACCGTTAGTACCGTGAGTACGAGCAATGCGACCCCAGATGACACGGATCTTGGAACCGTTGATTTCACGTTGAGCACGGTAAACGTAGGCAACACGCTTACCGAGGTAGAATTGAGCATCCTTGGTGGTTTGGACACCTTCAACTTGAATGAGAGAGGTGTTGGGGTTTTGGTTACGCTTAGCACGTTCGAAACCTAAAACACGGCCCTTGCTGTACAAACTAAAGCAAGTATAAGATCATCCATCCATCTATTGATTGATTGATTGATTGATGAGCTTACCGATCGGATCCAGACATGTCTAAAGATTGGTGATGAAAGAGGAGGGTGTCTAATTTTTACCCATTGCGACTTTTTTCCCCCAAGTTTACAGTAACCTCCCTTAGAAGAAGATTACCCCCCAACTGTCTGTCTCTCACCTCTCTGGCTCTCTCTCTCTCCATCCAGATACCGGAGTATTCCGGACCGCACCTGAATGATCAAAATTAAAGGGGGGGGAGCAAAGAGATCAGCATAATTCAGATACCGTATTTCTCCTTTTCTCTATCTCTCTCTCTCTCTCTTTCTTTTTTTTCTTTTTTTTTGTTGCTTTCAATGAACCCAGAAAAAAAACGAGCACATCATATATCTGCCCCTCTACCGCCACATTTTCAAGGATTTAACCAGTCCACTTCAGACTCGTTGTTTGAAGATTATCCACCACCTCCTGCTTATCAACCACCTCAATTCAACGAGGGCTCTATTCCCCATAGCAAGAGTGCTCATTACCCTATGAGCCAATTCTATTTACCGCAACCTGCACCACAGACTGTGGTTGTGTATCGACAACCAGCAAAATCAAAAGATGCTTGTTGTTGGGGATGGTAAGTACGCTTTTCTGCACACCATTGATTTCCTTATCCTTCTTTTAGTCTAGCAGCCATTTGTCTATGCTTTGGCGCAAAAGAATGCTGTCTTTAACCAGAGCCATGTAGATTATCTATGTATACCCTTTCTTTTTTTTTATATTTATAATGTTGTACAAAACCATATCCAAAATAAACTCCGTAGCTTTCATATTCTGTGTACTTGCCCTTAAAAGCAAGTATATTAAATACTTGTAAATGAGACAAAAAAAAAACTAGTTTATAGAGTACATTGCATTGGAGGTTTTTTTTTCTATTAGAAAGAAAAGAAAAAAAAAGTCAAAGATTATTTTCCAAGAACATGACATACTTATTTGTACAAAACCACGTTTTACTTTCTTCCTTTATTTTGCTTCCATAAAAAAAAGTTACAACTCAACTGATCTTCACTCGGCCCGTGTTGCAGCCGTGGTTTAGAACATACATAAAACACACGGCCAAAGTTCGGCCCCTTTTTAGTCACAGTTCTTTCAAGACATGGTTCATTGTGGTATGTACACCGAGGAATTTCTGGTGTCTGAAAGATAGATGTCCAAGTGGCTTTTGTTGCTTGATTATTGGAGATGATGGGGGATACGTCTTTCTCTATGACTGTCGAAGGCTTCTTAATAAAATAGTTGTCTATCATAGCTGCTGTCGTCTTCTTTTTCTGACTTGTTTTCTGTATCTTTTCTGATGTTTCTTGTGTTGATTGTTCTTCAAGAGGTCGTTTTCTAAAGTAATTTGACAATTTGTTTTGATGTTTGAATTCTGGAAAATTAGAAGCCAGCAATGTTGAGTTTAAATATCGCTGCTCCGATGTCATCTTGTCCCTTAATTCGTCCGAGAAATCTGCATAAACAGGACAATGATCAGATCCCATCAGATGCGGCTGAATATCTGCAAATCGAAAGTAATCTGATAATCCAATCGAGGGCAAGACATAGTCAATACGCGTGCCGAAATTAATAGGTCTTGCATTCATACGCGTATTCCAACAGGTGAACATTTTCTGTCGGCCAGGATGATAAAGACGTGTCATGTCCACCAAAGGACCTTTAGGGTCTATCATGTTGTCTAACCATCGTCGCTGAGGTAAGTCTTTAAAGTCCTCTAGGTCATGATCTTTGATACTCTGCTTTGGGTCACAATGGTCTATTTCTTCATGGACAGCATTGATATCTCCTACCAGAATGACATGTTTGTGCTTCAACTCACGTTCTATTCTGTTCTGTACAGCACGATGGAAGTCCATTTTGAATTCAATACGAACCTCTCCAGCATCATTTGGAAAATAGATGTTTAGTAAAATAAAATAGCCAAAGTCAAGCAAGATAGACCGTCCTTCTGCATCGAGTTTTTCAGCTGGCGTATTTAGTGTATAGTGCTCCATGTCATCAACAATGGTTTCATGTATTTGAATAGGCTGAGGTAAACTTTCTCTGACATAAGCCACTACTCCTGAATAGCCCAGCTTAGTTTTTGAAAAAGAGAAATAAGCATGATAACCAGGTACCAATGCCATTTCCCTTGTTAGTTTAGATCGTTGACATTTCACTTCTTGTAGACTAATAGCAATGTGAGTTGAATCATATAAGCTATTATCCAATTTACCAAATAATGTCAGCATTTAATGTGTCTAACAAGGCCTAAACACACACATACACACACATATATAAACATCTGATTTATTTTTGTTACTTTATTTACCTTAAAAGACTTGGTTTCTGACCAAGGATGATATTGTATAGTGGTTGCTAAACCATTGACATTCCAGGTTAGTATCCTCATCTCATACACAAAAATAGCTTGGGTGGGAAATAGTAAACAAAAGATAAAAAAAAAAAATTCATGCGAGTACATCATTTTCATTGTGTCATGTAGAAATTGCCATAAAAGGAATAATCAACGTGATGACGTATCAAATCCATTTGTTTTTGTATACATAATAAAATATGCATGATGACACGCCAAATGAAATAAACTTAAACTCATTTATAGCATGTGACAATTTTTATTTACCTGGGTGGGAATGACTGTAGGTAAAAATCGGAAAAAGTCGGGCACAGCGAAATAAAATTTTCTATTGGACCATAATGACAAATTTTCAGTTTTTTTTCTTTTTTTTTTTATAAAAAAAATCTTTTTTATTGTTTTTTATTGTTTTTACTTGTGGTTTGAATTAAGGTACAATGACAAAAGTAAAAAAAGTAAGAAAGAAAAAAAAAAAAAAAAAAAAAAGGAAAATGAGACCTTGCAATTAAATTGATCTTATCAGTAAATAATAGGAGTAAGACTGATTTGTTTATCCTGTTCTTATCTTTAAATTTACCACCGAATGATTGGTTGAAATGTCAAAATGGACGCCAAAATAAGAATAATCCTGATAAGACGAAAGATCGCTGTCTGATTGGCTAAATCGGAATCTATTATCTCTCCATATGATTTTTATTTTCTCTTTCTATATATAAAGTCTATTTTTTTTATTTCATTTTCTATTTTTTCCTTTTCTTCTTTTTTTTTTATTTTTTACACAAATAATATATATATATTTATAATTGAGATTTTCTGCATGTATACTTTTCAAAAATGTCAGGCTAAAAGCAACAAAGCACCTCTTCATATCAACACTGATTCTTTGGGCATTGCCTTTCATGAGAGCAATGGCCCAAAGAACATGGCATCTCCTTTGCCTTCTCCTTCCTCCTCCTCCTCTTCTTCTTCTAGTTCACCTCATAAATCTATCTCTCGTAGCAAATGTCAATTAAATAGACCTCAACAAAGCTTACCCAAAGTCACTGGTAAATCCTATGAAAGTATCAAAAGTCCTGCTGCTTCCTTCTTAGCTGGCTTTGCTTTCTCTCCTGTTCAGACTCGTGCAGTCGAAGAAGAACAAGAAGGAGATGAAATTGATGATTACGTAATTGATAAGATCATTGGCTATGGTGGATTCTCAACTGTTCGAAAAGGATTCCGTATCTCTGATGGTCAACACGTAGCTATCAAAATCATCAAGAAACAAGACATGCAAGTCGACATGAGACTTGAAAGAGAACTGGATATCTGGAAACAACTTGACCATCACAACATTGTTTGTCTTCAAAAAGTACTTGACACGGATCATGCTACATTCTTAATCTGTGATTATTGTCCTGGAGGCAGCTTGCTTGATTTATTGAACAAGAAATCACTGACTGAATCTGAAGCACGCCGGATCTTTGTCCAATTGTGTGATGCTATTCGTTATTTACATGAAGATGCCAAGGTTTGCCATAAAGATCTCAAGCTTGAAAACATTCTGTTGCAAGACAATGACCATGTCAAACTATGTGATTTTGGTTTAGCCATGTGTCAACAGCCACTCAAGATCAATCCAGTTACGCATCTTCCCTTGTCACCTGATCTCAGTGACTCTGACGACAATTGTGCTGGGGGTTCATTGGCTTATGCTGCTCCTGAACAGATCAAATCGACAAAAGCCATTGGTTGTCCTTCCACTGATATTTGGTCCTTGGGCGTCATTCTGTATGCTCTTGTCACTGGTAAATTACCCTACTCTGATAACTATGATTTACGCTTACAACAAAAGATCTTGCATGGTGAGTTTGAAATGCCTACTTTTGTTTCTCCTGAACTTCAACTCTTACTAAGACATTGTCTTGAATCTGATCCTCAAAAACGTTACACAATTCAACATATCTTACAGTCTAGCTGGTGTACTGCCTTGTAATTTTCTCATCTTCTCATCCTTAATTTTTATTTTCTTTTGTAAATAGCATGTTTATACCATACATTCCATCACATGATAATAAAATAAAAAAAAGAATTGTATATTTTTTTAACCATCATTGACTAAACGATCAAACCCATCTACCACAAAAAAAAAAATGAACAAAGTGATATCACACGTTTAACTTACATGCACAAACGCCTTCCATATAACACGCTAAAACAATACCAGCCCCTACTTGAGACACAGGATGATCAAACCGAGTAAAAAAAGCCAAACTATAAAAGATTTGCCAGTGATGTAAATGAATAACTATTTTGGAACTGTATGGGTTATGGAATGCATTCGTCAATAATTGTGTCCTTTCCTCGCCATTGGTTTGGTTTCTCCAACCAGAAAGTCGTGCTCGAATCCAATTTGAGTTGATTTCAGTCGATAAAGCAAACGAAGACATTAAAATGCTGATAGGTACCAATAATCCCGAGACATAATACAACAAAAAAGGTGGAGGCAATAAAGAGCCTAGATAGATATGATAGCCAGCAAACACAAGGATTACACTCAAGGCTATCAAGAACACAATCCACATGCCTCTTGGCCAGTGTTTGATATTGGGCAATGATGTCTTTGTGAAAGGCAACTCGGCTATTAAGGCATATCCAAATAAGGAAGGATAGAAAGCAGCCACTGTGATCCAACTAAGTTGAGTTCAGCCGATAGTGGTTGCTATGGTAATCGTACCTGAGTGTATTTGCATAATTGCCAAACGTGAATAACAATAAGCCATAGGACAGTCCATCTAATAAATCACTCCAATGCCTTGAAGCTGATTTTGGATTTGTTTCCCATTGAAAACGATGAGCAATCAAGCGATAAATAGGATAAGGAATTAAGTAAAATAATAAGAAAAACAGACAAAATGTCTTGATATCAAATGCATATAAAAATAAATCTTTTTCTTTCATTTTTTTTTTCTTTATTAAGAGAGAAAAAAAAAGAAAAAAAAAAAGAAAAAATTTTTTTATATATATTATTGTTATGTATCTATTTGAGCCTAGTGAACTTGTTTCTTTACTTGGACATGCAACCACTGTCACTTTAAAGAATAAAAAGACAATAGAAGGCTATTTGTATACTATTGATCCAGATGCTCATCACGTCGTGTTATTTCAACATCCCAACAAAGTGATGGTGATTATGCACCACACAATAACAGACATAAAAAGTAAAAGACCACATATATTTACAATTTAATAAAATTCAATCTAGTTGATCAACAGCACAACATAGACTCGAGTACAATGGATGCATTACTTGATTATGACGCCAAGCCATCCACAGCATGGATAGAGAAAAGGCGCCTAGATCTAATGGACCATTTACACAAAGTAAGCTAGAGTCCAGTTGATCCTTATTGAAACCATTTGATTAGCACCGTGTGCCTATAGAATGGGACGGCCAAGTGATTCATGTCTTGAGTTGTGCACGTGTTGAATCCCCTTATGTGGCTACGAGTATCGTATGCGATAATGCCCTGATTCGAAAACGTGTGCGGGACATGATTCTTCAATTTGACTGAGGTGAATTATGAAGCATCACTAACACATTGGCTGCATCTTGTTCAGTAGGTGAAGTACTGCGTTTTTCTGAAATAGGATAATGAAGTAATAAAGTGGAAATATAGCGAGCAGGTGTATATGTTGCATGTGTCTGTGTTGGATAATAACGATGCTTGGTAACTTTTGGAAGAATTGATTCAAGTGTATAAAGGTCATAGTGTTCATAGCCATGCTTTCTTTTAAAATTAGCCAATGCTAATCTCACTTTTAAACGATATACTGTCTAGACAACCATAAGTGACTCTGTTTATACAATGCTTTGTTACCTCTTTCATTGTCTGTGTCATTAGAAATAAAAAGAGAGAGAGAGAGAGAAAAAAGGAAAAAAAAATGAGAAAGCAGTTTTATAGATAGACAACTTATTTTGGGTTATGACGCGTGAATAGGGGGAATGATCATAAAGTGGTCTTTTTTACAAACATCTTTCTCCTTATATGTTCTTATGATCAAGACCGATGAAGAACCCGATGATGTTTCTTGTCTGTGCGTCATGTTGCTTTGATCATGTGCATTTCGATTATTAAGACGAACCGGACAAGTGCCGGACATGGTTAGTCATGCATGACATACATTTCTAAGCAACACTTTGATTTTTAAGCAACATTCAAACAAAACATGTCTATTTATGACACTTGTCTTTTTTACTTGTTTATTTCTGCTTTTTGCTGTTTTTTATCCATTCAATATGAATTCGCAAGAACGTATTCCTGTCACGGTCATTACTGGCTTCTTGGGCTCGGGAAAGACCACTTTATTAAACTATATTCTGGATCAAAACAAACAAGGAAAAAACCTTCGTTTGGCTGTGATTGAGAATGAGTTTGCTGCTGCGTTTGGGATTGAAAATGAAATCTTGCATCATGACAAGACAGAAGATATTCAACACCTTTACGAATTTGGCATGTAATGTTTATTTCTATGTGTATTTCGATACTCATGTTGAATATTAGGGGATGTGTATGTTGTTCTTCAAGTGGTGAATTGATCAATGCCCTGGTTGAAATTGCCATGCGTAATTTGGAAGAACCCAAAGAGAAGCGTATTCAACATGTCATTTTAGAAACAACAGGCTTAGCAGATCCAACGCCTATTCTTCAGTTGATCACTCAAGGTGCCGACAGAAAGGGTACAGATGACATTGTCCAAAACTACTATGTCAATCAGATCATTACCTTGTTGGACACAAAGCATTTTTATCAACACTACTTGAATGCTTCCACTGACTATAAAAACGAATTACTGGCTCAAATCTTGACTACAGACACGATCATTTTGAACAAAATAGACTTATTGGACAATTCAACTCAAGACTTGGAGACCATACAACAGCTGATTCAGACACATAATCCAACAGCCAACTTATTCATGACTTCCTTTGCTCAAGTGCCTATGGACATCATTTTGAATGCCCGGTCTCAACAGCCCATTCAACCCAATGCACTTCAAGAAGCTGCCAAGACACATGATCCTTCCATTGAACAAACCATGGTACTTGCGCCTGGATATGTTGACCTTGAAGCCACTCAACAGTTTATCAAAGATGTTACCTGTCAAGGCCATATTTACCGTGTCAAAGGTGTCTTGGCACTCAAAACTAAACCAGATACTAAATTTGTAATTCAAGGCGTCGATAATGATCAACTTGCAGTAACAGAACATGGACTATGGCAACCAGAAGAAACAAAAGAAAGTCGAGTGACCTTCATTGGTCGAGATGTGATGCAACAATGTCAAGCACTAGAGGCTTTGTTTATCAAAACTTGTTTATTAAACTAGAGTTCAAATCTTTCTTTTCGCATTGGCCAATCATAACGCACAGCGAGATTGTGTGTGGTTGTCATGGTAGATTCATGTGCACAGACACCTAATGCCACTGTAGAGTGACCTTGAATGTCATGAAAAAGTTGAGGATAATTAGGTCTAAAAGAAGCTTTAAACTTGATAGAAGTCAAGTTATGGGGTATACTATAGTTTTCTTCAGGATCAGATAGACCAGTAATGTAGATCTGGATCTGCAAATCTAACTGAATCGTGTTGGAGAATGCCTCCAATTCCTTTTCAAATGCGTAAAATGTGTCTATTACATGGATACTCCAGATCAAATGCACTGTTTGTGTCTTGATAGCATGTTGTTTCTCTTGAATGTATCCTAACAAACAAATCCAAGGTGTGATGCCTACACCTTCTGCTACCAACACAATCGTTTCAAAATCACCAAACTCAGTCCCTGAGCTAGTTAAAAAGGGCCTGCCTAAAGGTTTACTAATTCTTGCCTTGATGGTGGTATCAGCAGAAGATTGACCCAGATCATACAATCTTCTTGTTTGAGAACCATTTGCTTTGATATAAAACACATAATATGTTTGTTTAGGAATCAAAGTAGATGCGTCCTGTTCATCTTTGATGTCATAGTCTATACGAGCAATAGAGAATGGATGTGAATAAAACCAAGCCTTCCACCATGAAGTTGAGAAAAAGGACACGTATGCAAATTGGCCAGGCGTAAGAGACGAGTGTGAATAAGGCACATCACAACTTATGCGGACAATATCCCCAGGCATGGCTTCTACATGACACACTTCTGTTTTGTAAGACCGGTCCAATTGATCTGTGATCCAAAACAAGACCACTGCTGCATAAAATACATAGAATAAACCATGATGAAGACACCCAAAGCAGATCAACACAAAGAAGCCTAACAGATGAGTGACACGAAAGAGCTTGTAAGACAAGGTACGTATCAAAGGATGGGATCCCAAGGTCAATACACAAAAGGCAGCTAGCATACATGTACCCGAGACATAACGTACATTCAACAGCTGTTGTTCATAGTTGAACTGAAGTTGCCATGTACCGTGATACAAGACTTGAATGAACGCAATGCGTCCAAACCAGACATGCCATCGTATGGTTTGGCCCAAACTAAAAAAGTGCTGTTGAATGAAGGATCGTTTAGCTGATAACAGAACAGAACACGCTGTATTGACCATAGCAAGTTGAGCAGTTCGGTTTGCCATGACTTGTAAATTGTCCTCGGGCATTGGGTTTGGCAACAAGAGAATCGAGATCAGATTAAGGCTGATAATCATCAAGATCTTGAAAATATGTTGTATGGACAAAGTCGTTTGAAAGATACGCCACTCGTAATAAAGCCATGGCCATACCTGTGTATGAGATAATGTATGGCCTAATAATTTAGCTTTCTTGTATTTGACTTGTTGATACCAAGCATGAAATAGAAGCAGTAATGAGCCAATAGACAATGAAGATATATAGGTCAGTATGGCAGCATAATCCTTGCTTTGTTCATGATTGGGTATGGAAACAAAGGCAAGATAAGAGTTGAGCTGAATAAGAAAGAATACAATAGCTATGCTCACTACACTATAAATCAATAGTCTGGAGGATAACATACAGAAAAGAAAAGCAATGAATTTATTATTAAGCCCAGCTGGATTTGATATGATGATTATTCGTCATAGCTAAACAAGGTTTGCTTGCTTAATGATATTTTCTCTAGTATGACTGTATATTTGCTATCATCTGGAGTTCATTTGGTATAATAGGACTCGAACAAACCCTTTTCACTTGCTTCTTCGTCTGAGAAATCAACATAGCAAAAATGCGGCTTGTGGTTCAAGGCGAGCTCAAAACCAAATAAGGTAAGGAACTCCAATCCTTTTTCTTCTGTGTCAAATATAGCGACGACATGATCAAATTCACCATGGTCAACAAACAGTCTTCAGATAGACATGGTATAGTGTATTTAATTACCGCGTGTGCATGTAGACATTTATATTTTGAACAAGTCACCCAACTAGAAAATCTTTTTTCTTTTCCTCTCTCTCTCTCTCTCTCTTTTTTTTTTTTTTTTCTTTCTCTCTTATTATGACAGGAAACGACGACTCAACTAAAAAATCCAAGAAATTTGCAGTAGGTGACCTACCTCCTTCTCCTACAACCAGTACAGGCATGGTAGGCACTACAAAGAGACCCACACGACACCACGTCAAGAGACGCTCTAGTGGCCGAGTTCATGTATCGAAATTGGCTCCTATGGCACGAGCTCATTCTGACGCGGATACTGAAAAACCCATCAAACGTACTCAGTCCAATAAATCGCTTTCTCGGTTATCTACAGACCGTAAGCCTGTCGGACTGACACCTGCTGAGCCTCATTCTCCCCCTACTACACCACCTATGACAGAAACCAATCATAAACCTAATTTCCACGTTTCACATACAATACCCGCTGCACCTATAGAGCAACCTCTTTCTGTCACAGCCGATGATTTAGTGACACCTGATAAAAAACCCCTTTTGAAATCGCAGTTTGTGGATAAAAAGACCACACTCTCCAATGCTGCTGCTACGACTACTGGCATGACTCGGACACAGCAGAAACTGTTGTTGCAGCGAGAACAGAGTCTGATTCATGATGAGAATCATATTGCTCATCCTAAAAACATGATTCGCTTAACGCGCGAAATGGAAAAGATGGGCAGAGAGTATCGCTGTGTGCGTAAATACCAAGATCCCATGATGGACAGTCTGATACGATGTCAACAACAAAAGAAGCCTCATTTGCTTCATCAGCGTACCATGTCTTCTGCTCAACTAGCTCAGAATGTAGTTCCACATATGGAACAAAGAAGACAGATCTTACTAAAAGCAGCATTACAGAAACAAAGGGAACAACAAGAACAACAGCAACAGCAACAGGAAGAAGAAGAGTCCTTATTAGATGGTCATCGATGGAGTGCAGGCAATTTTATCGAGCGTTTGTTCTATGGTACTTTATAACTTTAGGTCCAACAGACCATTCTACCCGTTGCATTTGCAGCTAAAATGGTTGGGTTTGCTGTGGTGGGATGGAATTGACACACACTTGGAATAGCTGTAATATGATCTCCGTCATATAGTCTTGCCACTTCTTTTCCTGTCACTCCAGAATAAATATCCGTTGTATGCTTCATATTACCTATAATCAAGTGTTGGTAGTCCCAACCATTCAGTTTGTTGGTATTCCATCTTGCTCTAAAATTTGTCACCCATCTAAAGCCCTATCAACTTTTGTTCTTTTTTTTTTTTTTTTTTTTTTTTTTTTTTTTCATTGCGTTCTTCCTTACCTGCCAGTATGATTGTTGTGATGAATAGCAGCTTTGAGTTCAAGAGATTTTTTATCTTGAGTTAAATCAAACAATCGAATATAATCATCATAAGACGTGGTAGCTAAAATATCCCCTTGAGGTGACCAATAAGCACTGGTAACTGAATAGCCATGCTCTATTTCCTGCAAGATTTTTTGTTGCTTAAGCATACGTGTATCCCACATGCTCGCTGTTCTATCGTTTGAACCAATAGCCAACAAATGTTGATGTACTGGATTGAGATGGACACAGCCTACTTTTTTATCTCGTAACTGGTGTTCTTCTACCATCTTTGATCGCTTGTCTTTAAAGATCACTTGTCCCTCTGAAGTAGAGAACCAAACAGAATGTCCATCTTGAGAAAGATCAAAGCAAGTAATACCGTAACTTTCATCATTCAAATCAAGGTCATCAATAAACTCTGCTTTGTTCATGTCAAAGGTTCGAATTCGACCATCATAAGAAGAGGTCATGATCTTGGAATGATCTGAAGGCATGAAATGAAGATCTGTGATATTGGCTGTATGAGGTCTATATTGATATACAACAGGATCACCATCAGGCTGAACACCTTCCACATCCCAGAATCCCAGATAGCCTTCTGTATCAACACTACAAGCTAATAACTTTATATCTGAAGGATGAAATCTAATACAAGTGAACAAACAAATACTTATGTTTCAGTAACTTACTGACAAGCTGTGATACGAGAAGGATTGACTTTGACAGTAGCCCATTCATGTTGAATTTTAAGATTGGCCAATCGTTTCTCAAGTGCTTGATCTGACTTAATCACAAGCCCTGATTCTTGTTTGACGGTGGGTTCTATATTAGGAACTGACAACGCATCTTGCATCAAATTCTTGAGTTCTTTATGTTCTTTTGCATCAAGGACATCCTGTGTTTGATTCTTTGCTCTTTTCTGACCAGGAAACGCATCCAACTCAACTAAATCAAGACCTCGTTTGAGTTCATCTTTATCAGGACTCTTGCCACGAAGACGATTGGAGACACGCGTAGGGACTTTAGGTTCTTTTTTCTTGGGCTTAGGCGTATGTTTTTTTAAAGTAGTGGTGGATGGTTTGGTCGGTAAAGTAGGAATTTCTAAATTGCGTAGTAAAGCTTCGTTTTCTCTTTTCTTGATGTTAATTCATGTGCAACATGTTCATTTTTTACCTAATATTTTCTAATCGTCTCTTTTCGTATTCTGATAAAACCATGATGAAAGCAGAAAGAATAAGGAAAAGAAAAAAAAAATGAAAGACAGTTTTTCCTCTTTTTTTATGCTCGGAGTTTGGAGACTTGACAGCCCGTACGATCAACGCTAATGCAAATACGAGTTTGTATTAAAGTGCGTCATTGCTTGATGTCGAGCATAAAAAGAGAGATAAATACAAGAGTATTTGATGTCAGTACGATCTACAATGGCTACCTCTCATAGGCTTCTTTCTTGTATACTCAACATAGAGTCATTGCATATATTTTGCGTCCATTGTTAATGATAAAATAAACTTACAATCTATATTGGGTAGTTTCTGCTGACCAAATGTGGCAAAGGCATTTCTTAGGATGTTATTGTTGTAGTAGTATGTGGTACAAAAACTGGAACAAGTATTCCATACAACACGAATAAAGGTCTATATTACACTTTTTTTTACTTGAAGTATAAATGAAGAAGTATTTTACGGTAACATAGAGACAAAGGCATTATGAGAAACAACGAGCGTTGTCCAAAGTGCACGCCAAGAACAGTTTGACAAAAGTAAAGAGTTGGCAAGCCAAGGGCATTCCTCGGAATCAACCTAAAAAGCAGTCCGCATTCTCTTTTATCGTGTATCGCAATACAGTTGTTGACTGCCATCTTTATGATAAAAGGTACATAATATCGTACCTTTCTTTTCAAGAAAAAACAACATTATCCTTATGATCCGAGCCAGTCATAATCATTTTGGTGTTACCTCCTTTGCTATCAGAAACTTTAAATTGGATCTTCAAATGGGGTTTCATTTTATTGCTGCGAGAATAGAAGAAAGAGAGGGCCAGAGAGAAAAGTTTAAAGGCGCTGAATTAGCAGTCAAGCTAAGAAATAAACCGCAGCACTTTTTTTTTCTGGCTCCAAAAGATTATTTAACTACGAATACGTGTTCACTTTTCTATTTCTTTTTTTTTCTCTTTTTATTTTTGTTTTATACACATATCTTTCCCCTTTATATCTAATTGGAAAATTGACTAAACCATTCTCTTTCCTATTTGTTTTTTTCTTTTTTAAAACAAAAAGACATAGGCCAACTTCTTGCCTTGTTTTAACATATCCTTTTGTTTGAAAAGAAAGGATTGCTCTATTAATAAAACGAGAAAAAAACCGAGAGAAAGCGAGAGAGAGAAAAAGAGAGCTATATAAAAAAAAGGAAGAGTTATAAGCTTATTTTTGAGTAAATCATTCTTATACTCGAAACAAGATACCTTTTTTTGACATAACTATCTTGGATCAACTCTCAAAAGAAAAACAATCGTCGAGGCAACACTTCTCTATGGTCACCATTTTATAACCAACAACAAAACAACAGTGACTTCTCAATTAACCAAATCAAACAAGCTACAATGAAGAAAAAAACAAAAGACAAACAGGCAAGCCGGCATGAAGGCGCCACAGTAAACTATCTCCCTCCATCCCCTCCTGCTCAGCAGAAGCTTCCTCAAGAAGCTCATTTTCAATCTTCCTCATCGCCTGTAGGAAGACCTCCACCTTTATTTATGGATCATCTTGGCAACACACCTGTGTTGGACGAATTGACAGACGCAAGAGATCATGCAGTATTTCAAGATTTCGATGCTTTCCTTGCTGCTCAAGAAGCACCTTCTGTTTCTTCTCCCATTGTCAATCCTTGCTTTATTCTAATGAATCAACAGCAAATGGATTTCGATCTCTCTGATCTTTTATGTGATGATAGTCAGGATACCATGCTAGACTATGAAGAAAACAACCTTTTCCCTGCTTTGCCAGATAATACCAGTGGTTGATCTGCCCACATACTTTTTATCTCTTATTATTTAACTGTACACCATTTTCATTTATACATTTGTTATCATTTCTATTTTTATAAAAATTACCCTTTTCTCTGTCCCTTCTTTTTGAACCTTAAAAAACATTACATCTTTTTCCTCTCCCAATAAAACGGCATATTTCACTTCCATGTTGACCTCTCTTTTTTTAGAGTATTGTTGTCTAATGACTCATATTTTGTAACATTTTTTGTTGCTATTCCTATGTTGATACGTCATTTCTTGCCATTGTAAATGAAGTTCAGGTCCGCTTTGATGGGCAATGGCAGACTATAGGTAATTGAAATCATAAGGAAAGGGCGGCCAATCCAATGAACACAAGTGTGTATCATAGTTTTACTTGCTATTTGCCAAGATAGACTACGTGTAGTCTATATAGAAAGTTTGGTCATTAAAAATAACAAGACGATAAAAACTAGAGATGTATATCATTTGATGTATAAGATGATCCTTTTAAAATAAAGAGTGTAGTACAACAGTTATCCTTTTGGATTTCAAAGCAAGACGAAGATTGAATTGGTTTCAATGAAACTGCATATAAAAAATCAGGACACTTGAGGTTGAGTACACACGCCACTACCTCCAATCATTTCTATTTGTGTGTTTGGTTTGCTTAAATAAGCATGAAAACGGGAAATTTCTTTTTATTCAAACCAATCTTATTTGTTCTCACAATCAAGTTTTTCCCCGCAATCCCAATAGGTCGTACAATGGAATAAACGGTATTCGTGGCAAAAAAGAAAAAGATGTTTTAAAATAATCCCTTTTTCTCTTTCTTCTTTCTTTCTTTTATTATGACTGAATCTATTGATCAACTTGCCCTTGCTATTTCCAATGTCTCCCATGTGGAGCGACCTTACCTTCATAACCTTTTGACTATCAAAAAGTTCGAGATTGCAAAAGAACCTATTGATAGTGAACACCGTGAAGCTCTTTCCAAAGTGTAAGTTAAGTGGATAACCCCCAACAAGTAATAATATGTATGATAGAACCATGTGGGAAACCGAACGCCATAATCTGGATGCCTGGACTCTCCAATGGCTTCTTGCCAAGGCTACTGTAAGTCATAAGGAAATCAAGCTTGTACTGACACCATACATAGTGTAGCATTCAATCCGAAAAAGATCGCACTCAAAAAGGTTTGGAAAAGGCAAAGGTATTAGTAGCAGAAACCGAAGAAAAAGTAAGACAAGAGAATGATAAAATCCATCAAGTCGAAGTTCAGAATGAAAAGTATGCTGTGGATTACAGAGAACTTCAAAAGTACCGTGAAGAATTTTTAGTCTTGCTGGACAAGGTAAGGGAAAAAAAATCCGGAGGAAAGTAAATTAAAAAATCAAAATTTAGGCCTTGCCCAATGAAACTTCAAAGACACAAGAATACAAGGATAGAATAGAAGAAACTAAGCAAAAGTCACAAGAGGTAAATGGAAAGATATGTTTAAAAGTTACTCAACAAGAAATAGAAATTCGAAAACATCAAGAAACTCGACAAGGTCAAGGAATATCTCAAGAATGCCGATTTGGCTTTATTAGAAGCCATTCTTGAACTCCGTGCTTCTACTGTGAAGGAAAGTCTGATGGGTCAAGGAAAAGTTTACTTTCCCGAGACTGCTTATGAATGTCTTGCTAAGGCTCGTGAGGAATACCCTGATTTACCTGGTTTTGCTTCTCCCACTGAATATGTGAATGAGGCTGATAACACAGGTGCTTATTATTCACCTATGCAAAAGTATTTATGGGATGTGCGCAAAAAAATAGCTGATTTGATTCTTTGGTGTGATGAAGAAGCCATCTCCTTGTTGGACAAGGAAACCGAACTCCAAATCGAACTTGGCCAATATACAGATGAATACAACTTGAGAAGACGTGACGCTCTTAAAAATGAACTCTAATTGATTCCCTTACAATACTATAACTATACTTTAATTAAATTGGTTACTTTAACACTGCCATCTACACTTCCTAAAAGACAAGCATTGGAAGAATGTGTCCAATCTACTGTAGTAATATTTTGATATATAGGTTGAGTACCAAATTTGAGAACAGATGGATTCTCTTCTTCGCATACGCGATAAATAGATCCAAAGGTATCATTTTTGTGTGCAGCAGCACAAAGAACATAATCTGTATCAGTGCTAAAGACAGCCATTTGAGAGCGAGGAGAAGTAGCAAGCAAAGACTGAGCCACACTATCGTCAACAGAAATCTTGGAGGCAGATGGGGGGAATCCATCCAATGGACTGCTGAAAATACATGTTCCTGGCTTATGAATAGACCATTGGGATAACTATTGAAGAGAAATTAGCTGATTGTCAATAGGGACAAGAGTTTACCTCTCCATTCAGACCAGCAGAATAGATTGAATTTTCATCAAAGCTAAACTGTGCAGTACATGATGGTTGAATCTTCCATTCAATAATTGATTTCATGCTTCGGATATCTATATGAGACATGAATATGCTGTATATACAATAGATATAGTTACCAAATATACGCATTAAGCCTGTGGTATCTCCCGCTACAACCATTTGACCATTATGATTAAGTTTAATGGTATTGATATTGGCTTCTGTATCACCAAACTCAAAGTTACCCTAACCCCCTCAATATGTTAAATGACAAGCGCGAATGCTATAGACTTACACAAGCTGACATTGTCTTCATACTCCATGCAACAAGAGCACTTGATTTCTTATTATTTGATAACTGATTACTTGAACCAGCACAGACAAAGATAGGTTCAACAGGACTTGAGGATAACTGATTAACCCATGGATAAGCCTCATTCATAATGAATTCTTGTACAATAGATTTTGACTCCACATTATAAACACGGATTAAGCCTGTGTCTGTTCCCATATAGATCTAATAAAGTAAATAAGTTTAGTAGATATCTCAAACAACTTACGAATCTATCTGATCTAGCATCCCATTCCAACGACAAGACATTTGAGGAATTGTTTCGAATCTTGAGAGGACTAAAGGACTGCCCTTTGTAGCTCCAGATCCTCACAATATTGTCTATATCGCAACTAGCAATCAGCTCACCTTGACTTGAGAATTTAGCGTGTGTAATAGCAGACGCATGCTCTGCAAATTCTTCTTGACTAACAATTAAAAAAGGTTCATCTTCTACTGCTGTGGTCACTGAGGGAGACAATGATGGTGGTAGAGGAAGCGAAGGAGGCGAAGGAGATGATCTGAGTTCATGTTGATTTTTACGACTTTGATATGTTGATTCTGAATTTGATTTTTTAGGTACATTTGTGTTGCCAAGCGTGGCTGCATTGATGGAAGCTGTGATGGACTTGAGTGATTTTTGATCGGCGCTTGTAGAAGAAGAAGCAGCTCTACGTCGAATAAGCGAAATACCATCCGTCATTTCCTTTCGTGTTTCAACCACTTGATGCTTTAGTTTCGCAATATCATTCTCGCGTGCTTCCAATGTTGCCTTTTGATTCTCGACTGTGCTTTTAAGTGCTTCAATTTCAGTTTGCTGTGTCTTGCGTTGAATGCGATCAATATTAAACGAAAGCAAACTAGGCAAAGCTACCATGCGGGGTTAGCCAGCCTTCGTGATCAAGCAATATACATACTTACGCATATTCTGAAAAGTAGCAGCTAAGAAATTATGCAATGAAACGGTATAATTATCCACCCATTGTTTCGAGAAAAAAGTTTCAAATGTTGGATCATTCATTGGGCTCTTTATATAGGGTAAGGCTTAAACATTCCTACTTCATCAATAGCTGTGCTTTCGACATACTTGAAGACTTACCAAACCATTGAGACCATTCTGGCTTGCCATGTAATTCAGGGCCATAAATATCAAAAAACTCTATGACTTTTTCTCGTTTTTTATGTTGAATAGCTGCATAAAGTTAGTAAATGAAACAGACTAGGTGATGTATACCATGGATCAGATAATGCCTTAACAGACAAAGTTCAAACTTTTTAATAGTACGTTGAAATCGACTTTCTAGTCTAGAAAAGAAGCGTAGATCCAAGTATCGATAATAATCTATGAGTGCCTGTATGTCTCCACTTGCTATGGCACCCAATAACTCCTCCATGATTTTATCTACCTATTATTCTATCAGTAACAAAATCAACTTTAACATTGATTTACTTGAAAGCCTTTATCTCTATCTGTTCTTATTTCTGACTCTAACGCTCGAAAAGTAGCTGTGAATCCTCGAAACTGAGTGCAAGTCAATAGATGAACCACTTTTGACATTGTATTTTACCAGCAAATACTCCTTTACAAGCTCATCCACTTGGTAAAGTGAGTTCATGTTATTCATAAAAGAGTTCGTTTCAGTGTAATAAAATAAAATAAAAGAGAATGAATCCTGCAATACGCGTGTAATCAGTCACATTATATATGAAAAAAAAGGAGAAGCAAATTTATTTTAACGGCTGTTTGGATTGTATTGACCATACAATTGTTTCTGTTGTTGCTGCTGAATAGCAACTGCAGCTTGTTCGTTCCATTGAGCAGCATGAGCGGCTGCAACAACTGAACCAGTATGAGGATCAAGGCTAGGAATATTGGAAGTATTATGGAAAGCATACCCATTTGTTAAATGAGCAGGAATACCAAACATATTTGTGTTTTGTACAGTGCTGCGATGATTTCCTCTGTATTGCATTGGATTATTCCAGTTCTGCTGTTGTTGTTGTTGATGATGGTGATGATGATAACCATTGTAGTTTTGCCAGCCTGGAGGAGGACGATCTTTGCCCCAAGAGAGCTACTCATATAAGTACTGGAATAAACAAGCTTGTCTTACCTTGGCGGCATTGCCATTTATATTGATATTTTGTAAATGAACAATGGCATTAGCAGCATTTTCGTGTGTATCCATCTTTACAAAAGCAAATCCACGATCAGCTTGAAGTTTTACTTCTTGAACATATCCAAATCGTTGGAATGGTTGTACCAGTTCAGCCTCTATAGATAAACATGAGTTAATCCTATGCAAAATCTTTTTATTACTTACGAGACACATTGATAGGCAAGTTACCAACATAAATGCTAGTAACATAAGGAGGTGTTTGATGAATAACAATTTCATAGGGTAATTGCTGTCCTGGTTGAGGAGCAGGCGTGGCTGTCTGACCTTTTTGTGTAGCCCAATTACAACGAATGGCTCGAGAACCTAGCCATTCGCCATTCATGGTAGCAATAGCTTGTTCTGCATCTGCCTTATCTCTAAATGCAACAAAGCCAAAGCCTCTTGATTTTCCTGATACTGGATCCCACATAACATGCGCTTGACTGCCATAGAGACTTAGTGAATCATACTCAAATGTTGTACTTACGACATGGATCCAAATACTGAGAATACTTGATAAAGTGCTTCATCTGTGATTTCTGGTGCAATATCACCGACAAAGATATGGAAATGATTAGCTGTGTCTTCTTTTGCTTGGTGATTGGATTGTTGGGCCCAGTTTGCTCTTATTTCCTACAGGCAGAAATTAAATACAGTGTTGATTGGATGCCTTAATTACTCTACATAATTAAAGATTTTTCTGCCATTCATGTCTTGAATAGCGAGTTCTGCTACTTTTTGATCAGCAAATTCAACAAAAGCGTAATTGACACCAGCCTAAAATAACAAATGAGTTTTTCTCTAGACTGCATGATTTCATCTTACATAAGAAGCGTGTCTTCTAACCTAGAGAGAAGGATGTCAATACTGTGTGTGTGTATGTGCGTGTGTATTTATTAAGTGAACCTACAGATACAATTTTTACACTAACAACGGGTCCAACTGTCTCAAAGATCTCATGCAACATCGTTTCTGTGACTCTATGGACGAGCATAAGTTTCGTTTTTATTATCATACAAAGCTATACCTTTGGTCAAGGTTACCAATGTATATGGTGTTTGCAGGATTCCCAGTACCGTCTTCCATGTAAGTATTTGCCTCGGCATTAGAAACTGACATTATAGTAAATCAAAAAAACAGAAAGAAAGAAAAAAACAAATAAATAAATAGACGTTGGTTACTTTTCTTTTCTTCTTCTCTTTTTCAAGATATGCGTTTCTTTCTTTTTTATAACTTATTGCTTTTTTACAAAAAAGGATTGAAAGCAGCTAAAGAAAAGAAAAAAAATCTGTTGATGGTCCGAAAAACTTCAAAAGAAAGATCCAACGTGACGTACTGCCGACACGTAGACGGAGTTTGTCTATTTTACGGTGCTCGGATGTTTGTTGTCATGACAATGATTGTCAAGGTAGTTGAATAATATATTTTGTGCTAAAAAAAAGAGGCACTTAATTTTGTAGCATCAAGAGTGCCTCGCTTTCCTTTTTTTTTTTTTAAAAAAAAAAAAAAAAAAAAAACTGCAAGTATCATAAAATCAACACAGACTATTATCATGAATACACTATGTCAAGATGTTTTACTAAGACTGCAAGATTCGAGAGAAACTTTATGTTTAAATGCTTTTTGGATATCAAGAAAACAAACACCATACAATATTTATTTAATTTTAATCAAACTTGATAGTAAAAGACTTTGTCAAACTGATGGAAATATCTTCAAGGACAACTGTATTCTTGTTATCATGAGACAACTTGTATGACTTTTCATTGATACGAGCATGCTTGAATTGGGTAGCGGCTTTTCCAACAATAGTCACAGAAGCGAGTTTTTCAGGCTTCTTGTAACCAAACTTGCCAGAAGCTTTGAGTTGGCCATGCTTGTAACTAAACTTGATATCTGAGCTAGACTTAACATGCAGAGATTCACCATTGTCAATGTAGAGCCTTCCAGAAGCTTCATTATTATGATCAAGAGCAATGATCAATTTGTAATCAGTAGCAAATGTTTCGCCTACAGTGTACTTGGGAGTCTTGGTGGGAATAATACTGCCACCACGCACATGGATAGGAATGTGTGTTAAAGGAGCATCCAAAGTCACCTTTTGAGACTTGTCACTCTTGTTATCAACAGCTGTTTCCAAAG
Organism: Gilbertella persicaria; assembly: GCF_025201335.1. Lineage (NCBI taxonomy): Eukaryota > Fungi > Mucoromycota > Mucoromycetes > Mucorales > Choanephoraceae > Gilbertella > Gilbertella persicaria. The sequence continues at coordinate 601,948 of NW_026251966.1, forward strand.
TGTACCAATCATACCAGATACTCTTTGATGGGAATTGGGCAACAACTGTAGTATCACCCTCATTGAGCACAGGAGACAAGAGAACATCAGATCCCACCAAGACTTGGACATCGTTATTAGCAAACTCGTTGTGATGAGGGTATTCAAAGATCAAGGGACGCCAGACAGCAGTACCTAAACGGTTGGATTCTTCATGAAGTGTGTAGTAGTAAGGAAGCATAGCATAACGAGCAGCAAGCGCTTTACGACTAGCTTCTGCGGTACTGTTCCAAAGATAAGGTTCTTGATCAGCTTGATCAATGGCATTATGGTTACGAGCAAAGGTATAGAAGGCACCAATTTCCATCCAGCGTGTACAGAGTTCTTCTGTTGTGTTTTGGTTGAAACCGCAGACATCTGCACCAGAGTAAGTGATACCAAACATGTGCATATTAAATACATTGGCAAGTGAGTTCTTGAGATAAGACCATAAAGAGTGATTATCACCTATTATAAAAACTAGATGAGAAAAACGTTGTATTAACAAAGACGTTTACCTGTCCAATGACCAGCATATTTTCCAGTACCAACATAAGTAGAACGAGTCAAAATAAAAGGCCGAATATCCTTTTGATTCTTGATAAGTGCTTGTCTTGTAACGTAAGATTCAGAGTGGCCATAGATATTATGAATATCATAATGAGGCACATCACCATAATGGAGAGCTGTAGTAGCTACAGTCAATTCAGAAAGATTGCCACCACCATTGTTAATAGCATACTTGGGATATAGCAAATTACGGTCTTCACCCTTAGGATTGCCCATTGCAATCAAAGCATCTTCTTGTTTAGCATGATTGGCACCTTGTTCTTCTTGAGGCAATGTCCAACGATAAGGCTGTTTACCAGCATTGACTTTACCAGTACCACATGACCCTAAGCAGAAACTAGCAGGTTCATTCATATCAATCCAGAGACCATCAAGACCAATCAAATTGACCCAATCGGCAATTTCCTTGTCCCAATACTTGGAAATATTAGGGTGAGTGAAATCAGGGAAGGTAGTATAACCGGGCCAGACAGCACCGATATAATCTGAACCATCAGGGTTTTTGATAAACACATCAAGCTCAATACCGCGGTTATAAGGAGAGTAACTTGTGTTGGCAGAGATAGCAGGGTCAACCATCATGACATAGTTTTGTCCATGTTTGTGAAGGTCCTTGCCAAAATCAATCATACGGTCAAGAGGGAAATTCTTTTGATCTGCAGTAAAGTCCTTGGTTTCTTCCATGTAATCAATATCGACCCAAGCAGTTTGGACTGTGACATTGTAAGCCTATATATTTTATGCATGGTAAAACTTACGAGGAATATTGGCTTCCTTATAGCGTTTCACCACGGTTTCTACTTGATCAATGTTTTTATAGCCATAACGGCAATGGTGCCATCCAAGCATCCAGTGAGCTGCTTATTGTTAGCTACAGAGAAAGCGTGTACTGATAAACTTACATGGCATAAGTGGTTTACCGACCAAATCAGTATAAGCAACTGTCACATCATTAGGAGAGCCAGACTTGGGAACAAAGAAGTAAAAGTCAAGGATACCACCGATGACCTTGTAAGTGATGCGTCCTTCAGTTGTTATGACATCCATACCATGCGCACTTAACAAAAGCGCACTATGGGCTTTTCCTTCTCTCACTTCCATGTAGTAAGGGTGGGATCCATAAATGTTTGCATAGAAGCTAGAAAAAATGGCATGTTAGTTTCAATACTTTATATCAAAAATGACTTACTCATCAGCATTATCACGAGCCCAAATAGTGGTAACATTCTTTTCAAAGCTCATAAGTATATACACATTTACACGAGTATACTTACAGTAGTACGTTTAAAAGGGGCAGTAACTTCACCAAAACCATAGATATTGGCATCATGAGGGATCTTGGTAGACAATTCAAGATATTGATCTTCAAATACCAAAGGAAGGCCCGAAGTATCAAAAATGATAGTCTTGTCACTTTTACGAATGACTTTGAAACTAAAAGGCTGGGCAGTGTATTCAAAATCATAGTTTCTGTCATTTGTAGCAAAAGAAGAGATCTTGGGACGCTCCAGACCAATAGGCGAATCAGGCACAAGGGCTTGCTTCTTTGCTTTATCAGAAATCTAAACGAAAGAGTTAGATAAAACAGTTTCCAAAAATGTCCACTTGCCTTGACATGAAGTCTGTCTTTGGTTTCATACTCAACATCTACCACAAGATCCTTGATTGTCTTGCCGAATGTGTTTGGAGCTTTGCCATTGAGAGATAGAGGGATTTGGAGGCCAGACTTGGTCTTGTCAACATGGCCATGAACCTTGTAGCCCGGAGCGGAGGAACTTATTTCTAATTGACATGGAATAAACACATGATAAAAGAGAAGAGAAACGTACCATAAGTAGTATCAGTTAAACCAAGGACACTAGCTGAAAAGCTAAGAGCAATGGCCACGAAGATATAAGAAATTCTTGCCATTAAATCGATGAGGAATAAATAGAAAAATGCAAGAATGAAATGTAGTTTTTATATGAATTGATGGTTACGCAGTCTTTGGCATAAACTTTATGGATGTTACCATTTGAGCCGAATGTTGATGGAAAGACGGCGTCTTTTTTTTTTTTTTTTTTTTTTTTAGATTGTGAGATTGCTTTTACCAACTTATACCGTACTCCCGCTTGTTTTTTTCCCACCCGTGATTGGCTTTTGAATAAAAAAGAGAAAGAAAAAACAGGGTCTTTTGGACAGTGGGCTGCAGATCATTGCATGAATTTCAATCAATGTAGGATTATGTAAAAAAAATAAAAAACCAGGGACAATGGTTATCTTTAAAGACCAAAGAGGTGATCTTTATGTTTTTCCCGTACTAACTTGTTTCTCTGAAATTTTACGTTATGACGGCTTTTTTGTATAACGTTAACTCGATCCTTTGTTTCTTGATGGGGCTCTTTACTATGCGTATGTGAAAAATGGCTTGTAAAGTTTATTATTATTTTTTATTGACACGTCCAAGGCAATTTGTAATCGCCATGTATGTATTTTAGAATGACAGTTTTTGCTCTACTGTATCAATACAAAAAATTTATGAGATGACAATACATTTACATAAAAACCTTCATGTATTACTCTTCCAGAATACAATGACTTCATTTACCGAAAGTTTTTTTTCTTTTTCTCGTTTGACATAAACTTCCCTGTTTTTTCCATGGTAACAAATTTTCCAGTTATAAAAAAAATAAACAAGCTTAATCATCAGACTTCCATAGAATCTGTTTTTTATTGCAAACAATTTTTTTTTTTTACATGATAAGTGGTTCATCACTATTAGAAAGGCGATTTAAATGAAGATATGCATCAGTACCATAACTAGAATAGAATTATACCAGGTAAAATAGATGAGTATAATGATCGTTGTGTTACTATTTACCCTTCCATAGATATCAGCTTCAAATCGCCACCAAAATATCTTGCATACTACAGAAGAATAAGTATGATCAATAAAAGTAATATTTTATACCAATCTAGAAATAGGCAAGCCATAACCAAATCCTGCCATAGGTGCCTTAAATTCTGACTTATTAAATTCAGGTTCTAATTCTTGTGCTTTTGCTGTTGTATACTAGGGATAAAGTTAGCCCATATCTCACTAAAATCCTTACCATATAAGTCCAAACAACTGGTATGCCTGATCTGGGTAACCCACCTCCTTCATCCGAAATCTTAATGGTGATATCTTCTTTTCCGTGGGCAATGATCAATTTAATTGGTGGGTATTCGTCTTCGTAATCAGTACCAAACCGTTCTACCACAGCACGCAGTGAATTCTTGAGCAATTCAAATACCATATGGTTCAAGTGAGAAGGAACGTACATGAACTCAATGTCTCCAGGACAAAACATCTGTACATCCGGAGCCTTAAATAAACCATAATGATCTTCACAAATAAACCGAGCATTTGCTATGGCATCTTGGCATATCTCTTTAATGTTTGTCTTTGTACAAATCACGCCTACATAATTTCGCATAAAGGGTCCACGGTACAGGGCTGAATGTTGACCAATCAGCATTCGGATCCCGATTCTGGACATATAAAATCTGTCTAAAAACTGCTGCACGTCCGAATCAATCATGTTTGCCTGACGATGTTCTTTATATTCCATAATGCCCTGTGCCATCGTAGTCACTACTGGATCGTGTCTTCTTTTAACACCTTCAATAGTTCTGACAAAGGCATCGGTATAAGATAATATAGAAGGTGGACACTCGACATTTTCAATATTGTTGTAATATCTATTTGTCATCACATATAAATAGACATGTATGTCTGTATTTCGTTTTACCTATGACCAATAGACACACTTGGAAAATATTTTTTGGCAGGCTTTAAGAGTGGTATAGCCAAATTAGGTGTGCTTTCAGGTAATGGTGGTGCATGCTTTGAGGCTGATCGAAAAGTAGCCTTTAGTTCGGGTGTTATTTCGGGATGTGGTAATTCGATCAATTCCTATTCTCTTAATAACAATCATTATAGAACAGAGAAAAAAACTTACTTGAAATGATTGTGCATACCAGTTCTTGACCTTAATGATAGAGGGCATTTCTCCAAGACTTTGAGGAAGTTCGTCCAATTCTTTCACACGGTGTGCTAAACGAATAGGTAACTCCTCTTTTTTTTTGTGTTCTCAGTTTCAGTACCCTACTCTATAGAAACGCGTTTCTCTTACCATGTAAAAACTGACTTGCTTTAAATAAAGTAGCGGGTGCGGGTTTCTGACCTACACATAACGATGAGCCACTATACAACTACTCTAGACATACCAAACATAACCATTTGTTTAAGAGAAACACCTGTTTGAGGGAAGCGTGCAAAATGTTTTATTTTTTCATATAGCCGAGGCGTTATTTTATACATTATACGAAACAAAAAGAAGTAAAAGAGAAAGAAAGAAAGAAAGAGAGGAAAATATGCACACACGGAGTCAAAACTTAGTTTGAAATTCATATGAAAAAAATACTGCATGATTGAACTTTTAAGCTGTTATTGTAAGAATAGACCGCATAATTCAGCTCATTCATTTTAGTCTTTTTGGTCTAAAAGACAAGGGTGATTGATCATTTAGAAATATACATGCTTTGTAAAATACCGAATGGCTTTTGATTTCATCCGACATAAGCAAAATCAACCATGCATATTACGCACTTGATATGTTTTTAGTCCTCACTTTTCGATTTTTTCAGGCATCAAAACCATGATGAGGTCTTGATTCAAAACTGATTCATCCTAGAATTGATTTTCAAATATACCTGACAAGCATAATAGCACCAACGATGGATTTAGCAGCCCGCTGCAGGTGCGAGTGTTTCTCATGACGAACCATCATTTCTGCTTTCTAATTCCCTTTTTTTGAGTTTTCTATGTTTGAGCACACACAAAAGAACATATTTATGCAGAAATATAGCAAGTTTTGAAAAAGTCAAAAAATCGTATGGTTGTGAAGGCTGGGTCCTATGTGGTAAATGTCTAACCATCAGTTCAAAGAAAAAAAGGAGCAAAAAAACTATAAAGCTATGAAAAATATAGAAAAAAGGGCAGGAAACATAGACGATAATGTACTATAGTGTATACAAGTAAGAAGAGATAAGAAAGAAAAAAATAAAAGGAAAAGATAGGTGCATAATGGAAGTATAAACACCACAGGATGGAGGAGAGAATTAGCTGTCGATTTGTACTGAATATAGCAAGGTTATCAGCCAAAGGAGAAAAGCCAAACCAGAGGTATCTTTTTCTTCGCTTGAGAAGGCCTTGTCGGGAAGATCCATACTCTCAATTTCAAGAAATAGTTGGCAAATGAATGGTCACCAATTTGGCCATCGTGTGTAGCGGTCAAGTCTTTGAGCTTATAGGCTTGGAGGGCGTAATATTCTAGGCAACTGATTCAAGGCACAATCAATTGGATTAGACTGTATATCAGCTGGTAACCGCAAGCGCAGGCAACCAAGTATATGTCTTATACTGATAGGTGATGAGCCACATGAGCAAGTAGAGGTGTACTTTGGAATCCACCCAAGGCACCAACGGAAGATCCTTTGACGGTCATAGATCAACATAAGCAGCAAGATAGGACCAATCCAAACAATAAAGGGCCTGTAGGTAGAGTTGAGGACAGGGGCATTTGTTTGTGCACGAAGAACATCCAAATTACGCTGACGAAGTCCCAAGAATTGCTTCTTGGCGTTTCCATTGGCTTCGACCCAGTCGGAAAGCGTATTATAGCTATCGCTAAAGTGCAACCAGGTGTAATTCTTGTTTGATATTTGTGGCCAGAAAAAGATTTACATTTGCCGAACAAAGGGATACGTATCAATGTCTGCTATTAGTTGCATTATCAGTGTGTCTTCTGGGAGCGTTTCAAAGCGGATCATCATCTTGAAGACAAGGTGTTCTTTGCGTTCGGCTAAGGAGGGAAGGTTGGTCATCAGTTTAAGCGATCCGGTTGTTCCTTTTGAGTGGCTATTGATACAGAGTCGCAGGCAAGTATCTTGTGCATGTTCTAGAGTTGCAAAATCAGATTTTCGGTAAAGGTCGAGGCAGATACCATACTCCAAATTTTGGACGCATGAAGGTACTGTAGAGATGAGCAGCGGTCCCCTTATGATGCTCTTTGCAAATCTTCAGTTTTCACTATTTTACGATTGGTGATCGATAAAGACGTTTTTGATATGACATGTCTTGAAAGTGTTTAATAAGCCTAGAGGAACATTTCGTACTAAAGTGCCATATTTGCTAAATTGCTATAAAAAGTGTAGAGTGTCAACTAAAAACGAAAAACACGTTTTTGAAGGAAATCTCAATACTTGTACAGTCAATATGCTGTTTTTTCTACATCATTAAAAGCGCCATGTTTATATCTATCAACTTTATTAAGATACTTTTTTAATAGCGTTTCGTTCTTGGGTAGCTTTAGCCCATCATTTCTTTTGAAGTTCTAATTTTTGTATTGGATGAAAGTTTTGTTTTGAAAAAAATAAATAAAATCATCGTGTAAATGGAAACTAGTGTATGTGAAGCAAAGTGACTAGCCATATGAAATATCTTTAAAATAATGCTTTTGTGGAAGCATTCAGTACGATTATATGGGTCTTATATAATCCCAATAGAAATAGTCGTCATCTGGCCTACCCCTTAATATGTCCTAAAAAAGATTAAGTGTTTCTTTCATTGCTCCTTAGAGTCAGTATTCTTTATATCTTGTCTTGTTCAATGCTACAGATGGCTATACCAATACCACAAGTAGAGGACATCATTCCACAATGTCTTCAATTGCTTGGTACTTGACACAATTGTTGATACTAAAGAGATACAGCTTTCCACAAAGGATTATAGCAAAATCCGGACCATCACCAATAGTGACCAGACCATCGTGCTAAAAAATTCTTTGGATGGGAAGTTCTGATTTTTACTCTTGTAAAAAATATTGATTGAAACTCGGACAATTTTCTTTTATGCTACTTATAAGAACATGTTAGCTTGCTCTTCAATCATTTGCTCACATTATGGGTAATTCTACCTTCCAATTGGCATTTTGACTTGTAAATATTTAAAAGATGAAATCATGAAATTTATTACAACAGATGGAAAAAAAATAAGTATAATGGAATGATAGTATATGAATCGTCTATGAACGTTTGGCTTTTTTGGACAACTTGACTTTACCGTTTTGACGGTTCTTTTCCTTCTCTGACATTTGTTGAGCACTTTCCAATTTTCTCTTCTTGGAAGATTTTTCATTCTTAATGCTCACAACAGAGCTGACACCACCCTTTTTACCAGAAGAAATAACCTTGACTCTGTCTTCTGCAGTAGCCCAATCTTCGTCTGTACCACCAATAGCATACTTCGACAGATCAAGCGAATCAATCAATTCTCTTTGCTTGGCCTTCAATTCAGTCATAACTTCATCACCAGCCTTTTCTAAATCAGCTTCCACATCGTCCTTCAAGGGCTTCCAAGCTTCGTCATCAGCAATATCACGTTTGGATCCTTCTTTGGGTTCATTCGACTTCTTTGTAAGAGCAGGCACAGTCTCTTGGTATGCTTTGGCTTCTACTTGTGCAAAGTATTGAGACATTTTACGAATAATCTTGACAAAGAGGGCAAGGACTTGGTTACTAGCCAATGACAATTCCTTTTGAAGATCATCAATAGGTTTTCTTTGAAGACCAATACCAAGCAAAATGGCACTTTGAACACCGGAAAGCTTGATGTCTGAGGGCATTTCACCTCTAAAGTAAAGTTCAGCAATGGTAGGAATCATATCAAGAATGACATGGTAATCAAGCATGTTGTTTGAGTAAGATTCAAGACGCTTCAAATCATAAGGTGTAAAGAAAAGACCGAGTGTTTCCTTGTTGAGGTCACGACCGCTCTCAACTTCTTTATCTTGACCTTGTTTAGCAGCATCAATGATACTAAGTGCATTCACAGCTGTGAAATCACGGAAATTGAAGGACAAAAGATTAAGGAAACGCTTAGAGAAATCACGAGCAAAGGCATCTAACCAAGCAGCATTGGCTACACGGGAATCCTCAGTGTCTGTCAAGGCCTTGATCATCACGCATGAGTGTTCACCTGTCAATTCATTGGCTGTTTGACGCATGTAGAGAGGAACAAAACCAGCTCGCTTCCAGAACTTGTGAAGAGCAGGTGTAAGACCATAAGAAACACCCAAATAATCAAGACGTTGAGCACGCTTTTCACTCATCTTGGTAAGAAGAGGAGGCATCTTGCTAGGATCACGTATTTTGACTTGATCTGTCTTGATATCCACATTCTCAAATGCATCGTCTTCCATACGAGGGAGAGAGTCGTAATCAGGGCTAGTAGATTCGTTCAGACTGTTTGTCTTGCCTTGATAGAAGTTTGTCAAAAGTTCAAGTGCACGGGAACCATAACCCATCTTGGCATAATCAGGATGAGTAGCAATACGAACAATACGAGCACCAGAAAGACTGGCAAAATCATCGTCTTGGTATTGTTGAGAAATAAGCCAAGGAATCATATCACCAGCAGGACGTTGACCTCGAGAAAGAGAGTTAACGACACTTTGACGAGAAATTTCACCTTCAAGACAGACTTGGACAACGACCAAGGGATCAGGCAAACTAGTCGTCTTTTCATTCACAGGAGGAAGCAAGACAAACAAATGGTGAGCAGGAGCATCACTCATCAATTGCAAATCATTGGGTGAGTTCTTGTAGTGACTGGCGACATAGAGAGACATCATTCTTTGCAAGAAAGTCTCGGATACAGGGTGGTAAGAGAAAAGAGTGTCACGGTTAACATAGAAGAGTTCACATTCAGAAGGATGAGGGCAACCTTGGATGTTCTTGGAGACAACACTAGCATCCAAGCAAAGAAGCTTATTTAACCATTTCTCAACAGGATCGTTAGGAGCATAACGAATGGGTTCATCCAACTTGACTTCCTTCAAGGAGCGGCCACCCAAGGATGCATCAGCACCTTCTGTCTTCTTGGCTTGAAGATCACGGCCTACAACCACGCCTTCATTGTCATCCTCCTTAGCAGTAATACCACGGGATTGTTCACGCAATTGTTGAATCAATTTAAGAGAAAGAGAACGGCCAGTACCTTCATAACCATTGATGGTAGAAGCCATAAAGACAAGATAAGGACCCAACAATTTACGTACCAAAGGCAAAGGAATAGCAGCAGCTTCATCAATCACGACAAGTTCAGCTTGACCAAGGACATGAGCATCTTGAGGTTGAATGTACTGAATGGTTTGGCGATGTTGCTTAAAGATGTTGACACGAACAATAGCCTTGTTGAAATCAGGGTTAGTAGACTGAACAATGTCGTAATCAAGATGTTCTTCATAGCCAAGTGCATCAAATGTCTTGAAGACAAATTCAAACAAAGTCTTCAAGTTTTCAGGGCTAGGTGAAGTGACAAAGATATTGGAGTAGCCATAGGCAACAGCAGATGCCATGGCAATACCAAGAGCAGCAGACTTACCACGACCACGAGAAGCAGTCAAGGTCACAGTGCTTCGAAGTGATTTTTCAGAAATGGCTTCAATGAATGTCAACACAGCCTTGGCTTGATCAATGGTACGTGTGCCCTTGACAAGGGATCCAACAGGTTCTGTATCAGCCAAAGATTCCTTCAATTCAGCAAGTTCGATTTCCTCGGGTGTCTTTTCGTCAGATTGTTTGATAGCTAAAGGCTTAACGTTCTTACCCATACTGATGGGCAATACGTTCAATTCATCATCAACAACCAAACATGTTTCACAAGATCCAAGTGATAAAATGAATCTTTCGTTAAAACGAGCAATAATATCACTATGAGCTTCTGTACGGTATCTACTATGAACATCCTATACCCATGTATGTATGTTTAGTCACTTGCTTCTGTAGTATGTCATGTCTCACCATTGTCATTGTGTAAAGTTGTTTAAGAGAGTTCATGCTCTTCAACAAGAGAACAACCATACCTCCACCTTCAACAGTTTCAATAGTACGAGCCAAAGTGTTGGGTGTAATGGCTTCAAAATCTTGAAGAATACACATACCATAGGTATTACCGAGAATGTTTTGTGTTTCTTTATAGTAAGCATATCGAATGTTGGTGACTGTGATAAAAAGTTCGAAAGGGTCTTCCTTGTTGACATCTCTGATACCACGCTTGATATCATTCTTGATTTTGTTTTCACGCTTTTTACGATGACTATGCTATGTGAGTCTATGGAGTCATAAAATAAAATAATTTACCTAGTGAAACCCAACTCCTTCTTATAACACCATAATACAGAAGGACGAGAAGTGACTTGAGCTTGAGACAAAAGCCAGTGCAAGTTTACGACCTAAAGAGAAAAAAAAGGGGGAGAAATCAGTTACTTGATCAACACTATCTCGACCAATGATCTTACTTGATCTTTGCCCTTGTCACCAACAACAACAAAGAAAGAACGGTGCTTTGTCTGCACACAGTTTTTAATGAGAGTGTGGACACGAGAGTCAACAACTTTTTTGACCATATTGTTTCTAAAGAAGGGTTATGTCAAATAAAACGACTTTTTTTTTCGAGAGTAAAGAAAGTTGAGTGGCTTATGATGAGTAAAAAAGGTCACACTTATCTAAAAAGAAAGCAAATGATTATGCAAATGGACTATTGACTTATATGAATAAAAGAACAACCTCACATTATTATAATTTTTGGCTGTTGATAGATTAGTATATTTACTGGTTCCTTAAGAATTTATGACAAGTCTTTTTTCTCGGGTTCATTGCACCTATTTCTCACCAAGCCCAAATTTTTTTTCTGAATATATATCAAGTGGCATAGATGGGATTAGTGCAACACTTCTTTGAGTTCTTCTTTCCGCATGACAAGCTGAATTCCTGTAATGCATTGCGTTTGTGTCACACGAATATGAATTCCGAGCTATGGATCACTGTTCTTCCGGTATTCTCATCTGTTCTTGTTTCATGTGATTCTAGTATCGTTTATCCGTCTCATGCATCATTTATACTTGCTCTCAATTGGCTAAAGTATGTAATGCCATCTTTTTTAAGACAAGTTTCACGTATCTTTCTAGTTTCTATGGAAGCACATCTTATATTCTATTGGCTAAAGATAACATAGTAACTTTAACCTTACTCCCACGAGACGATTACCCCACAATGTGTAGCATCTAAATCATTTCTCTCTCTGTCTATCTATTTCAATATAGCCTATCTAAAAAACTTAAAACACTACATTCAAACAAAGCATGTGAATATGTATAGAGTGGCTAAAGGTTTAGTTTTCATTTGTTACACAAATGCGTATGTAATCATTCTTACTGTATAATCCAGTTTTTGTCCATAAAATGAAAGAGCATTTAGTTCTCAAAAAGCCTGTTGATGCCTATCATTTGTACATGTGATTTGTTTTCTATATATATATTGAGAAATTGTCTGGGGAAACTGTACGATTGTGAGTAATACCTGGAACCAATCGTATATCATGCGGTTATTTAAAAATAGGTGACCGTGAGTAAAGACAAAAGAGACAAAAATAAAGAGTAAGAGATATAGCATTGAGCAGAGAGACAGCATGTCAAAAGTAGGTGCCTGAAGTAAGCATATACCTGTCAATACAAGATGTGAAAGGGTCCTTCCTTGAGTGAAAGAACCACCGCGGATAGCTTGCAGTTTAAGGAAATCAAAACAAGAAACAATGACAAGATGTGTGAAAGTATTTCATCTCTCACACGATACATGCCATTTCGGGAAACAAACTCCGTTGTACTCTCTCCAGAGAGATTTTTGGCCCTGATCTCTCTCCTCCTTTTATATTGTTAACGCGCTTGTTGGCTAAATTTTATCAAAGACTTTCCCCCAACAAAAAAAAAAAAAAAAAAAAAAAGTTGATATAAAAAGAAAGAATTGTTTGTGTATTTTTACTTACTCTTTTTTTTTATTATCATTCAAAAATGACTACAGAACAAATCGTTACTCATCCTGTACCTTCACGTCTCTTGGATTCTTCTAAATGTCCTACTCCTTTCATCGATTCTATGGACAAGTACAAAGCTATGTGGAAAGAGAGCGTTGAGCAACCAGACAAATTCTTTGCCAATGTAAGATAGTTTCATAAAATAATGCATATTAACAAAATGTCTTAGCTTGCTCGTGAATTATTGACTTGGTCAAAACCTTTCGAAACGGTCCGTCATGGTTCTTTTGAAGAAGGCGATGTTGCTTGGTTCTTGGAAGGTGAACTCAATGTGGCTTACAACTGTGTTGATCGACATGCCCTTCGCACACCCGACAAGATTGCCATTATCCACGAAGGTGATGAACCTGATCAAGTACGCAATATTACCTATGGCGAATTATTACGTTTAGTCTGCCAAATGGCCAATACTCTTAAGAACTTGGGTGTACGTAAAGGTGATAGTGTTGCTATCTATATGCCTATGATTCCTGAAGCCATCGTTGCTATGCTTGCCTGTGCTCGTATTGGTGCTGTTCATTCCATTGTGTTTGCTGGTTTCTCTGCTGAATCATTACGTGACCGTGTGATTGACTGTTCGGCTCGTATTATTATCACTTCTGATGAAGGTCGTCGTGGTGGTAAATCAGTAGCCACGAAGCGTATTGTAGATGATGCACTTCGCTCTAACCAAACTCATGTCGAGAATGTGATTGTCTTTCGCCGTACAGGTTCTCCTATTGACTGGGTTGAAGACCGTGATTTATGGTGGCATGAAGAAATAGCCAAGGCAAGAGCCTTCTGTCCCCCTGAACCTATGAATGCTGAAGATCCTTTGTTCTTACTCTATACTTCTGGTTCAACAGGCACTCCTAAAGGTATCTTGCATACCACAGGTGGCTATCTCTTGGGTGCTGCTGCTACTGTCAAATATATCTTCGATTATCATGAAGGTGATATCCATGCTTGTATGGCTGATATTGGTTGGATCACAGTAAGTTTTTTTTTGTGATTGTAGGCAAAGAAAAAAAATTAATATTTGTATTTAGGGTCATACTTATATTGTCTATGGTCCTATGGCTCTTGGTGCCACTACCGTTTTGTTTGAATCTACTCCTACTTACCCTGATCCTAGCCGTTTCTGGTCCCTTATTCAAAAGCACAAAATCACTCAATTTTACACTGCTCCTACAGCTATCCGTGCTCTTCGTCGTCTAGGTGACAAATGGCTTGAAAACTACGACTTGTCTAGTCTCCGTGTGATTGGCTCTGTTGGTGAGCCCATTAACCCTGAAGCATGGGACTGGTATAATGAAAAAGTAGGCAAAGGTCAATGTGCTGTTGTCGACACTTACTGGCAAACAGAAACAGGCTCTATTATCATCACACCTTTGCCTGGATCCCACCCTACCAAGGCTGGTAGTGCTACTTTGCCTTTCTTTGGTATTCAACCCGTCATTCTTGAACCCTCTACTGGCAAGATCATTGACGCTGTGCATGAAACAGGTGTCTTGGCTATTCGCCAACCATGGCCCTCTATGGCTCGTTCTGTCTATAACAATCATCACCGCTTCCTAGACACTTATTTGAAACCTTATCCTGGCTACTACTTTACAGGTGATGGTGCTTACCGTGATGAAGATGGTTATATTTGGATCCAAGGCCGTGTCGATGATGTGATCAATGTGTCTGGCCACCGATTGTCTACTGCTGAGATTGAATCTGCTTTGGTTCACCATGAAGCTGTTGCTGAAGCTGCTGTGATCGGTGGTCATGATGATTTAACAGGTCAATGTATCCATGCTTTTGTCAGTATCAAGCCTAATGTCGATGCCTCTGAAGGTCTAGACAAAGAACTGACTTTGTTGGTGCGTAAGATCATTGGTCCCTTTGCTACTCCTAAGCGTATCTATATCGTCAGTGACCATCCCAAGACTCGTTCGGGTAAGATTATGCGTCGCATTCTTCGCAAGATTGTCAATGGAGAGCAGGATTCTCTCGGTGATACTTCTACTCTTGCTGATCAAAGTGTTGTGCCCAAATTAATTACTCTTGTTCATGGCACTAAATAAACTTGTATATTCCCCTTTTTTTTTCTTGAATTCATTGTCTTTTACGCGTCGGGGGTTTTAAATTGTTGGACGTGTTTTTTTGGTGCTCGAATTTTTTTTTTTACCTACACTTTCATAATGTTGTTCCTCTTTTCTTTCTTCATTCAATATGGCTGAAAACATTCCACCTCCTCTTCCTCGACATGTCAGAACAGTCAAGCTAAGTATGTCTGAAGAACTTTCAGAGCATATGGATCCACCTACATTTCCTTCCAACACACAGGCCAATCAAGAACCCCACGTCTTACCAGAAACAAGATTAGAGCAAGAAACAAAAAGACCACCTGCAGAACAAAGACCAGAGAAAGAAACAAAAAAGGCACCTGTTGAATCCAAAAAAGACGAAAGGAAACCAATAAAGCAAGAACATACAGAAGAATACGATGAAATGGCCAATCCATACGATTTAGCTGGCTATGAAAAGATTAGTAAAATAGGCGAAGGCACTTATGGTGTCGTATTCAAAGCCAAACAAAAGGAAACCAACAAATTAGTAGCACTGAAAAAGATTCGACTCAATCTTCAAGAAGGCGTTCCAACCACAACAATTCGAGAAGTAGCTATTTTGAAAGAAATGGATCATAAAAACATTGTCAGGCTTGTTGACATGATACAGCGTGATGCCACCATATACCTTGTATTTGATTATTCTGAGGTGGATCTAAGGCGCTATATGGACAAGGCAAGACGTCCTGGTCTAACAGCCAATCATATCAAGGTATAAAACGAGAGAATGAACCATTGTTACTTATGAGAGTAGAGTTTTATGCATCAACTGCTACTTGGATTACATTATTGCCATTCACACCGTATACTTCATCGTGACCTTAAACCACAAAACTTGCTTATTGATAAATATGGTCGACTCACTATTGCTGATTTGGGCCTATCTCGAGCCTTTGGTGTTCCTATGCGAACATACACTCATCAAGTAAGCTCTTTATGGGACTGATCTTTTGAGTTGATAACAATCATAGGTCATCACACTCTGGTATCGTGCCCCTGAGATTCTACTGGGCAGTCGTCATTATTCCACTGCGGTTGATATGTGGAGTGTGGGATGTATTATGGCAGAAATGATTACGCTTAGAGCGCTGTTTCCAGGATCAACACAGATTGATGAACTGTTTCGTATCTTTCAAGTCTTGGGCACACCCACTGAAGCCATGTGGCCTGGTATTACTACTTTACCTGACTATAATGAACATTTTCCTCGTAAGATACTCCATTGACAATAGCCTATCACTCACATACTCTTTAGCATGGAAACCAAGAGATTTAAAAGAGACCATTGAAGAATATCCCCATTCTATAAAAGATCTTCCTGATTCTGCTTATGATTTACTACGGGTAAATGAACAGTGGCATCAATCATGTCTCTAACTATTGTGATTAGTCTTTACTTTCTTATGATCCTGTAACAAGGATCTCAGCTGCAAGAGCAGAAGAGCATATGTATTTTTATGATGATATTACTATGTTGGCACTTTAATTTCTTGAAGAAATAGATAGATTGTATATACACTCCCCCTTTTTTTTTTGTTAAAAATGAAATTCCTAGTTACAAGCTTTTTTTTTTTTTATAAGTGTTCATAGAATAAAAGATCAAGACTATCTTATGCATTTTGATTCAGAATAGGTGCTTGAACCACCACTAGACTGGCCAAGGTATCTGTCGACAAGATTTGATGAGCAGTCATGCCTAAAGCAGCCTTAAAGCTTTTACTATAAGGCCCATCATGTGGTGTAGGTGTCGATAGATGTAAAGCATCATAATTGGATGTAATCGATCGACCCAACACAACCAAGTCATGTTTATCCAAAGGGTCTGAAAGACCGTCAAGTACAGTAGCAAATTCAGATGTTTGTCGCTTGACGGATTGAAGAATGACATTGGAAGTGTCTGAACTAGTAAACAATGTGTTCAATAGTTCTTCATCTGAGTTGGATTGTGCTTGAATCGTGTTTAATGTAGTTTGAATAGAGGCTAAAGAGGCATAGGTGGGTGTTCCATTACCGTATCTTAACACGAGGACTTGACCTTGACGATACACTTGGAGGCGAAGAGCAAACAGTAAGGCTGCTCGGTCGTCTGGACCACCATAGAAAGGCACAATGATATGGAAACTAGCTTGTTGTTGTGGATTTCCATCTTGAATATGACCAAATCCTCGGTCAATAAATAAACCAATAGTACAATGTGTGATGGTATAAGCACTGGTAGCAAAATCAGTATCAGATAATTGGTATAAATCATTGTCCATTGGCTCCAAAGGGCTCATGTCTTCCACTATTTTTTGTTGTTGTTGTTGTTGTTGTTGTTGAGTAAACCAAGGCAATAGAATCATGTCTGCAAAGACAGATTCACTATAATCAGCCACAAAATGAACAAATTCAGAAGACGAGCTAAACTCCAGACGTGTTTGCAATGACTCAATACCAATCAAACTGGCAAAAGTACGAACCACATTCAGAACAGGATCTTGGCGAGTTGTTTCCCGAGAATCTTGAATTTTCATCACATCTGAAGCACGTTGAGTCAATTCAAGCAACCTTAGAGCATGAATGTCGAGTTGATTCTTGTTAAATTGAATAGGCGGTACTGTCTCTTGTTTCATTAAACGAATCAGAGCCATCATGGAAGGAACACTATCAATACGGTTCAGCATGGTCACTAGCGAGAAATAAGTTTCGCCTGGAACAACGCTTGGGTCTCGCTTGCTTTGGATAGACATGGTATCATCATATTGAGTCATAAATCTTTCAGCTGTCAGTTTCTGATACCATTCAGGATAAAGCCACATCACAACAGGTGTTGTCATAAAAGTAGTCACTAATGCCATGACAACCATGATCACAAAGACTAATGGCATTGAGTTGCTTTGTTGTTGCTGAATGGTTCACTTACTTTGATCATTTAAAACACCGGCATCATGGCCAATATTCAACACAATTAATTCGACTAACCTAAAAAAAAAATCACAGGGTCAAAATAAAGTTGATTTTCCAACTTTAATTCTAAATTACCCTTTGCAGCTCATTAAAAAACCAACAGTAAATGATTCTCGGGTCGTCATGCCTGTGACCTTGGCAGCTCCTGCACAGCCTACAATTTTGCCAAAACATGCTACAAAAATCACAAGAATCACATATCCCCAAACAATACCACTATCCAGCAATCCAATCTGTGTCTTGAGGCCAGAGAGCGTAAAATACTAGCTAACGTTAAATACACGATACAGTCAAAATAAGATCATTACCAAGGGCAAGAAAATAATGTTGATAATATCTTCAATTTTCTCAGTGATTTTGATGGCAAGGTCATGATCATGAGGCACAATAACGCCTGCTAAGAATCCTCCAAAGATAGCATGAACACTATGTACCGCTTATTTAGAAACCACTGTTTGTTGTATGTCTATCTTACCCAAATATATCTGTGATAAAAGCAGAAATCAAAACAATCAGCAGTGTGACAAACATCAAAAGAGGAGATGGACCTCTTTCAAAAGAGTTTGTATAGACAGCCAGTTTACGATAAAGAGGAGCAACAATAACAATAAGGAACAGAGAATAGGCAACAGTAGCTAAAAAGACATAAAGTGCTTCAAGTCCACCTGAAGAATTCAACAAGGCCACTACCAAGGCAAGTAATACCCTACAGAAGTATGTTTAAGTCAAGGCAAGAAATAGATCACTTACTTACCATGCTACACAGTCATTCAAAAGACCTGCTGACATGGTAATCACTCCCACTCGTGTTCGAAGTAATTTGAGTTCTGCCAAAATACGAGCAAGTACAGGAAATGCCTATTTTGAGTAAAGTTAGATATCAACCAATCAAGTCCAAAAAAAAAAACCAGATCTTACTGTGATGGCCATAGCAACACCCAAAAACAAAACAAAGCTTGAGAATGGGATATTGTTATCATTTTGTAGTTTGTATAGACCCACACTGACACCAGCACCTAAACCAAAGGGTAAGGCCATACCTGCAAAAGCAATAGATAAGCTTTGTTTCCAATCACGCTTTACGATCCGAAGATCGACTTCCAAGCCTACTTGAAACAAAAAGAACACCAGGCCCATCGTAGCAATCAAATTGAGAAAAGGGAGTGATGCCTTGGGAAAGATAGTTTCTTGAAAATGAGGTATTCTTCCAAGAACAGAAGGGCCCAGAATGATGCCACCGATGACTAGTTTGTTTTAGTGTCTATATACTCTTTTCTACATTACCTTCTGCAATCACTCGAGGTTGTCTTATATAACCAAGTGGAATAGCTAATACTCTACAGAAGACTAAAATAATGACAGCCTAATCATGATTACTTTTTACTATGATAGAAAGAAACTTACTTGTATAATGAAAAGTGTAATGGGATTACTTGAATTAAATTCAGAAGGATCTAATCCTGAAAAGACACCTGCTTGTGGTGGAGCTTTTGCATCCATTTTTTTTTATCGTTGATAGAAAAAACAAAAAAAAAAGAAAGGTTCATTATTTCTTGATTTTATAGCGTTCAATTTGTATTTGTGTAACTATCTGCATAAACCATAAAAATACAGTTGACTATAAAATCATAAATAAATGCGAGTTTATTTCTCTATTGTTACAAATAAAATAAAATAAAAAGGGGAATATTTATATCTTATGCTTCAAGTTCAGCTAAGTATCTTTCAGCATCAAGGCCAGCCATACAGCCAGAGCCTGCAGAAGTAATGGCCTGACGATAGATCTTGTCTTGAACATCACCACAAGCAAATAAGCCTTCCACATTTGTTAATGAAGAACCAGGTGTCGTTTTGATATAGCCTGTTTCATCTAAATCAACTTGACCTTTTAGTAAACCAGTAGCAGGTGTATGACCAATAGCATAGAACAATCCACTTGCTTCAATTGCACCATTTTCACCTGTCTTTGTGTTGCGAATCAAGACTTCTGTCAAGACATCACCATTACCCACGCATTCAATAGGTTCAGTTTCAAAATGGACAGTGACCTTGGGATGCTTCAGTAGACGATCACCCATTACTTTAGAAGCACGCAGGACATCACGACGAACCAAGACATGCACTTGAGAAGCATATTTAGTCAAATACAAGGCTTCTTCAGCAGCAGAATCGCCACCACCAACTACAACAAGAGGCTTATTTCTAAAAAGAGGGATAGCGCCATCACATACGGCACATGCAGAGATACCATTTTGCCAGTACTTATCTTCACCAGGTAGATGCATGCGTTTAGCAGAAGCACCCGTAGCAAAAATAAGAGCGTCTGCTGTATCTGTAGGTTCACTGTCTTCATCACTGCCTTCACGCCAGAGTTGGAATGGACGAGTGTTTGACTTGACTTTGGTGATTGTTTCGGTTTCAATCAGAGTGCCACAATTGATAGACTGTTCACGCATACGGTCCATCAATTCGCCACCTTGAATGCCTGTAGGAAAACCAGGGAAATTCTCGACTTCTGTTGTGGTTGTGAGTTGCCCACCAGGAGCAAAGCCATTGGCCATCATGCCTTCAAACATAATAGGCTGCATTTGTGCTCGAGCAAGATAAATAGCAGCAGTATGGCCTACAGCATGTCAATACATGTCATATATTACTCAAAAACCCTCTTACCTGCAGGACCAGAGCCAATAATAGCAACACGATGATGGTTAGGAGACATAGTAAATAATAAAATGAATGAGTTAAGAGAAAAGTAAAGAAATGTCTTGCTGTATTTATACTCATTTTTTTCTTTTCGGCTTTAAACACATGACCAATCAGACAAGTCATTGAATGATTTATAATCCAATATTTTAACCAATGATATATGCATTTTTGTATCACAAATCAAATATCAAGGTTTGAGATTAGTAAGAAATACAAACCATTTTATCTTTACAGTATTTTACTTATTTTAGGTTTGCAGTTGTGACATACCTGTTGCATAATTTCTTTTCTATTATAGTAGAAATCCTTTATTTTCATGTCATTATAGGAATGATTTGTATCAACATAATTCTTTCTGTCTCCTGTTGAAGTATCTAGTATTGAGATATACTTACAAGCTGTCAAAAAATAAAAAATAAAAAATAATGCTGAGATTGATTTGATAACTAGGGCCTATGCTTGAATATTTTTTTTTTTTTTGGATTCTTTCTTGTTCATGTCGCGCTTGATCTTCCAACACACTCGTCAACAATTGGCCAAGACACCTTTTCGTCGTGCCTTGTTCTCTACTGCTATTCCTCGTCTTCAACAACAAAACAAAACTACTCATTTTGGATTTCGTGATGTAGCTGAAGAAGAAAAAGAATCATTAGGTAAATACTTTACTTTTGATCATGACTTAATTGTCCTTCTATAGTCCACAAAGTATTTGCTAATGTAGCTGGTAAATACGATGTGATGAATGATGCCATGAGTATGGGTATTCATCGTATTTGGAAGGATGAATTTATTCGTTCGATGGCACCTGGTCCAGGTACTAAGCTTTTAGATGTTGCTGGTGGCACTGGTAAGGAGGAAGCCATGCATTTTACTGTTGAATTGACAAGTATATGGGTTAGGTGATATTGCATTAAGATTTTTAGACTATTGTAAGAATATTCACCATGACAATACAGCCACCGTCAAGTTAGTCGATATCAATCCTCATATGTTGGGAGAAGGAGAAAAGCGATTTCAAAGAACACCTTATGCTCATAGTAAGTTTGATTTCTTGTATGTCTATTTGTTTATTCTCTTATTCTGTCTGTAGCCAACCAAGCAAGTTTCTTGGTTCAAAATGCTGAACATTTAGACGAAATTCCTGATGAATCTGTGGATGTATACACGATTGCTTTTGGCATTCGTAACTGCACACATGTTGACAGAGTAGTAAAAGAAGCCCATCGTGTATTAAAAAAGGGAGGTCGATTTATGTGCTTAGAATTCAGTCGGGTGGATAACCCCATCATTGGTAAATTCTATGATATTTACTCCTTTGATGTGATTCCTGCCTTGGGTCAAGTGATTGCAGGTGACCGTGACTCTTACCAGTACTTGGTCGAAAGTATTCGTAAGTTTCCTCCTCAAGAAGAATTTGCACAAATCATTCGTGATGCTGGATTCAAGACTATTGGGAAGGGCTATGAAGATCTTACATTTGGCGTGGCTTCTATCCATAGTGGATTCAAAATTTAGTTTATTAAAACTTTGGCTAAAGAGATATGTTCATTCCATTCGATCTTTTCAGTAGGCATACGCTGGTTGTTGATATAAATGATAGGCAGACTGTTTTGGATACGGAAATAGAGTCTTGTGTGTTTTGACATGCTTGCCATCGTAACATAAATCGAGCCTTCTTTTGTTTCCTGTATGTGTTCAATGTCTGTGCCAGGCACAATATGGCCTGTGGAACCCATAAATAGGTCTGAAGTCTTGAAAAATGTACGCGTTTCATGCGGCTTGAGGAATATTTGAGACTGAGAAGGCAACCAATCTACCTTGTTCTTATACAGCAACACATTACGATGCTCAAAGAATGTATCGTATTGACCAGTGGCACTCATGGGTAGTAAGACAGTATGAGGCAAAGGTGACAGATTACTGAAAAACAGGTATTCCCTGCCACGACACGTGTACTGTGCTTGATAGAGATCAGGTTTGATCTGAATCACACTCTGCATCTGTGCTTCTGGTTTAGGGAAAATGGAACGGTAGAGTTGATGTTCTTGTGGGCTATAGAAATCGACATTATCTGACATGAGTGTCAATTGACCAGAGACAATATTAATGACCAGTAATGTATGCTTTTCTTCTGCTGTTAGTTTGTTGTTGTCAGACCGAATAAAGAACACATCAGGATCACTACCAAAGACAGTAGAAGCCATAGGCCATCGATGCAATGTAGATGTCATTGCATTCAGAGTAGCCACACGTTCACGTACACTGGCTAGTTTAAGAACAGTATGATCCCACCAAGGAGAAGCATCACTACTGACACGAGAATAATCCAATCTACCCCATGTGGAAGGTAATGTCACACCTGAACCTAACAAAAGTGCACGCTTTTGATTCCATTCAACAATCAGATCCATGGCATCCCACATGATCTCACCCCGCGATTTGCCCAAGCGAGGTATCATGGCTGCAGCAAACAAAAAATCTAATTTAAGCAGCTTGAATCCCCAGACATCGATGACTTGATCAAACACATGCTTCAAATAGGCCTTGGCTTCTGGATGGTAAATGTCGATTGCATAGAATCCACCCCAATTCGGTCCTGCTACTACTAAAGATCCATTTGCGTCTTTGACTAGCCATTCTGGATGTTCTTGCACAATCTTACTCTTGAACCCAACTGCAAAAGGAGCCAACCATAGACCAGGCAGATATCCTTTGCGAGAGATGTCCTGTGCCAGCACTTTCATGCCTCGAGGAAAAGTGGATTTCACCTCTAACCAATCACCAATGTGCGATTCATAACCATCGTCAATCTGGAATACATCAATGGGGTATCGATGCTTATCAAAGGCTTCCAGACTCGAGAGAACATCCCTTTCAGTTACCTTTTCATAGTAGTTGTACCAAGAAGACCAGCCTGTGAGATGACGCGGGTTTTGAAATTGACAGGCAGGATCATAATAAGCTGCATAACGATGCCAGACAGACGTGAGTTCAGCTACATGGTCACGTTTGGCCACATACAATTCGATCGTGAGTGACTGCCCTTTAGAGAGCCTTTTGCCTTCAATATCCTTGTAGATGCTCATCTTATTGATGTTTAGATCCGATTTCAAGTAAGTATAGCCTGATCCTTCGGTTGTTGAACCAACAAATACAATGGCATTGGATGGTGTATGACGAAAATATGTATACCCTGTAGCATGGATCTGACCTGGTTTACCTGCATAATCAAAAAAGTCGTAATCTCTGCAAAGATGAGTCGATGTTTGAGATAGCATAAGACTTACCCTTGAAGGTTGAACTGAGTTACCCATGACACAACGCGAGGAATAGAAGCAAGTCGAGAATAACGGTCCATTTCTTGAGTTGTGCTCCAGCACTGAAACCCTTCTGCCAACATGACCTGATCTTGTAAATCAGCTTCTAAATGAAATTCCAATTGATGCCAGTCAATATCGACTTGAGGTGTAATTTCCCAACGAATCTGGTAGCTGTCTGTATCGAGTGTATGAATATGTTGATGTATCTCAAACTGACCTAGACTTGTTGACAGTGGTAACTGAAGATCTACGCGTGTCTTATTTGCTGTATAAGCAATATGCACACTAGTAATAGTTTGGATTGCTTTAAACAAAGGAGTGGCCATGGCAAAGTAAGATAAAAAAAGAAGAATGTACACCAATAGCATATTTGTATAAAAAAAAAGAAAAAAAAAGGAAGTGCATAAACCATCATGCTATCATGACGACAAGAGAGAGAAGGCTGAGAATGGATAAGCGCAGTAAGATTTTTCTTTTCGATTTTATCTTTGCACTATGAGCAGAGGTCATCATGAATGGGAGAAATCAGTAGACAGTGTATTAGAAGACTACGATCTGTTGAATGCATGTATATATTTAAAGCGAATGTCAAGTTCTAAACTTGCTTTATGTAGGTTAATCTACTGCAAGACAAGTCTAGTATTAATTTGTCGACGGGCATGTTGTGGGTGAGTGTTTACTTTTTCCTAATTCTTCTATGCTTATTATATGCCTAGAGAATGAACCTGTGCGCTGTAAGCCATGTATTGCCTTGTACATTCTATGTGGGTAAGTGAGTAGTTAGGAGGACATTGTTTTCATATGATATAAGCCATCAATTATCGACTCCAAGTATATGCACTGGACACCATTCGATCTTCTTTTAAGGACCCTATCAAGACACTCATTCATCCTCATGTAGATGCAGCACTAGGCAATTCAGATTCAGTAAGTCAAAAATAATAATAAAAGAGGCTTTATTGATGCTAGTAGCCCTTTATTATCAATGCAGTCAAAGTAGGCAGTATGTTTGGACAAGAGATTGTGGTGACTGTAGCTGAAAATGGAGAGATTTGTATATGGAAAACAGAGGACATACATGCACCTCCTCTTGTCATTCAGTAAGTATACTACTGATATTATTGCCCTAGGATTGATAGAGAATAGAAATCATATTTCTACTTGGGGTATTGCTATTCATGATGGCTTGTTAGCTGTCTCTGCAAACAATTTCAAGATCACAGTCTATAATATGTCTATGTTTAATTTCTTTGGTCCACAACAACCCAACCTATGGTTAGGCAACACTGAAAGGATTGAATTAGAAGGCCATCATCATAATATTCCTTGTGTGGATTTCAATGCTACAGGTCGATATTTAGCTAGTGCTTCTATTGATGCCAGTTGCCGTATTTGGGATCTCAAGACAAGGCAAGAAATCATACATAAATCATCATCTTCAGGAGATCAATCATTGTGGTATTGGTCTGTCAAGTTTATTCAACCGTCTACTTTAAAATATACTCGATGTGTAGATAAAGAGTTAAATAAGGCGTTTTCGAGAAGACATTATCAAGGAAGGTCAACTTCTTTATTGAATTTGGGATTGTGTCATTCTGCTTCAAGTCCTGCTTATCCTATGTCTGTATCTCACGAACTTGATTTAGACGAAGAATCCATTGATTTCGAGATTTATCAAGATGATGATACACTAGATCAAGAACTATTGGATATGGAGCAAGAATACCAAGATTTTATAACAATGGGTGGAGAAGAGGAAGAAGAGGAAGATGAAGAGGAAGAGGAAGAGGAAGAGGAAGAAGAGGAAGAGGAAGAGGAAGAGGAAGAAGATGAAGATGAAGATGAAGATGAAGAAGACGAAGATAGTTGGGGTGATTTGCCTTCACCGGGTGATACAGCTATACCTTATGATTTTGATATGGATAGAGTACGAAATATGTTACAACAGCGATTAAATGAAACAGCAAGAGAATCACTAAATGACATGGATCAAGACATATCAGACAATGAAGACGATAGATATGAACTCACTCCACCACCCAATTTACCTTCTTATATAATACCTGACATTATCAAGACAAGACCACAGCCAACACACAGTAACCTACAAGAGTATTTAATGATGACAACAGCTAAAGATGTGATTTTGTTGAATTCTACTTTACCTCGCATGAAAAAGATTCGTGCGGAGCACAATCTGCTTAGTAAAGTAGATGTACGACAAGACCAACTGTTGAGTATTCTGGACCGCATGAATATGGTTGAATGGTTGCCTGAATTGGAGCTGTTTGTTGCAGCCAGCCAAAAAGGGACAGTGGCATTAATGCGCGTATTACAAGTTGAATTCAATGATGGAATACAGCATTGTATGTTTAACAACGAATGTTACCTTCCAGCCAGCGTATTGGAATCCACACCACTTTACGGTAAGAAGACACTGAATGTCACTCATAATGACCGTATATAGGCATGACTGTGAAAAGAGTAAAAGCAGAACGGTATTCACCAGTAGCATATCAAATCTTCTTGTTCTATTATAGTGGCAACATACTGGCCTATACTATATCGCGCAAAGAAGCAAGTATTCAGGTAGATAGTTTGTTTATTTAGAATAAACTTTCTCTCTTGCATGAATTTATCGATATACAAAAAAGGAAATTGAGTCACACACACATACTTACACACTTCCCTACTGTACCATATCATACTCTCCACCACCCCCTTTTAGGAAACACTAAATACAATGGGTAAGCCCATCTAGATCCACTCATCTATCCATCCATCCATCCATCTTAAACACTTATTATTCGCATTAGGTATTAGCCGTGATTCCCGCCATAAGCGATCGTAAGTGGTAAATGAACCAGATCATGGATGAACTAATATGCTTTTAGTGCTACAGGTGCCAGACGCGATCAGTACAGAAAGAAGAGAAAGTAAGACAGCAAAAATGAAGACGAGATCAGCATGATTGACAATGAATATAGGTTTGAATTAGGTCGTCAATCAGCCAATACAAAGTTAGGAGCTAAGCGTATTCACCTTGTTCGTGTCCGTGGTGGTAACGTCAAACGTCGAGCTCTTCGTCTTGAATCCGGTAATTTCTCTTGGGGTTCTGAAGGTATATCTTGTAAGACTCGTCTCTTGACTGTTGTTTACAATGCTTCCAACAATGAATTGGTTCGTACCAACACATTAGTCAAAGGTGCTGTGATTCAGATTGATGCTACACCTTTCCGCCAATGGTTTGAATCTCATTATGCTACTTCTCTTGGTAAAAAAAAGGTTGTTGACGAAGTGAAAGAAGAGAAGAAATCAAAAGCCGTAGAAAAAAAATTAGTTGCTCGCGATGCTACGATTGATCCTCTTTTAAACGATCAATTCCATGCTGGCCGTCTTTATGCTGTCATTAGCTCTCGTCCAGGTCAATCAGGTCGTTGTGATGGCTATATTCTTGAAGGTAAGGAACTGGAGTTCTACCTTCGTAAAATCAAGTCTCGTAAATAAAAAGATAACAATATTGTATATGGTGACATTATGCTTATTTACAAATTTTCTTAAGTATGCCCCACTAAACTGTGAGTTACAGACTAAGCTTCTTCCCTCTTTCTTTTTGGCAAACACTTGGTACACGGACTAAGAAATATTCAGGAGCCTTTTCGAGCTTTCTTTTACCTCTATTGACAGTTATTTTACTTTATTAAAATGGCTTTCAGATTAGGAACAATGAAACTAAACAGAGTCAACTGTGTAACGCATGACGGCTGACTTTCTTGTTTATTATAAGCAGATTGATTTTTTGGATAGCATTGGTCAATTCTAATTTTTAAAGCAAATGTTGTTCGAGTACTTCAGGTCGAATCAATACTTTTCTTTTCTTTGCCGTTAGTTCGTGTAAAGTTTGCATTTTTTTTTTCAATGAAACCGTGGCTTTCTATGTTATTCAATATCAATTGCTTCACATACTTGACTATTCTTGTCTCATTTCAATTACAGTGTGGGCTACTTTGATGCTGTAAATCTTAATTTGTAATTATTTGTCTTTTCTTGAAGAGTGTCGCTTTTTTTTTTTTTTATTTTATTTTAGAGTTTTATGCTCAGATGCCGATATTTTATCCAGATTTTCTGAGACTGAAAAAGAAAACAGTACAAAAGGTCCAAGAAAGACGCATACATTCATTATTACTCTTTTACGCAACATGTCTGGACTTAGCAACCTCAAGCTTTATTATTTTACTCAAGTTAAGGGGAAAAGTAAGTACCAATGATTTCTTTGCTTTTTTTCTATAACTAAACAGTGTTATTTTAGCTACCTTGGGTCGTGGTGAATACGTTCGCTTATTGCTCGAAGATGCTGGTGTAGACTTTGAATATGACAGATGCACTTTTGAAGAATGGGGAATACAAAAGGAAAAACTGATAGCTCAAGGCATTCACAAGCCCACCTTGCCTTACATTACCATTGATGGTAAATACTATGGCAACACTGCACCTATCATGCGCTTTATTTCCAAAAAAACTCGACAAGTATCAAGGCAAGGACGAAGACGAAGCACAATTGGTAGATGCCTATGCTGATACTGTGACAGATGATATCACTCGTTGGGCAGCAGCTAATTTCAGAGGAATTGAACAGCTAACTCAAAAATACAATGAAGTCGACCGTCCTCAAGCATTCGAGACCTATGAACGAATCTTGGGCAGCAAGCCAGGACCCTATTTGCTTGGTGAAGAAGTGTCTTATGCTGACTTCTTCCTCTACCACTACTTGGAAGACGATGCTTCTGCTTTTGAAGCTTCAGACTTCAAATCCACTCACCCTCACTTGGCTGCCTTTATTGAGGCTATCCAGAATAGACCTAACCTCAAGAAATATCTTGCTACTGATAGAAAATAGACACTATGTATATGATCCTTTCATTATTTGACTACGTGATAAGTATTTCGAGTGATTATAAAACCAGTATTCATAAAGAGTTTCTTTTTATTATTATTAAGCAATACAAGCACCTTTGTCGCGGTACAAATCCATCACTACTTTTTCTGCATCCCATTCAGATTTATCTAATCGATCCCATGCCTCTTTTTCGTCGCACAAATCATAATGCATCACAAACCGCACTTTTGCTTCTTGTGTATGCTTAAACACCTGCAGTTTCCATTCTACTTGAAGTTGTTCTTTTGCCTTGTTCATCTGAGCATGATCGATTGTCTTGACAGGAAAGGTAAACCCAGCACTTACAGGACGATGGTCGGATGCCTTCACCTCGTGACGACGATAGTAGACATTTGTCACATTCGCAGGTGCTCTATACAGAATACGATCACACCAAGCAGGCACTCGTTTCTTTTCAGACGTGTCGTACTCTTCAGTGCCTCGTTCATACTTGTATGTCGGATCAAACAAAATAGGCGCTTCTTTAAACCCCAAGCAACGAAACATGGGATTGGTGGCCTGCTGTTGTTTGAGTTGATCGTATTGTTGAAGTGTCTCCCAAGCCTCAAGTTTTGGATGTGTCTCGATTGATTTCAAGACATCTTCTCGAGGCAACTCAACGCGATAATTTAAATCACCACTAAAGAAACAAGTTTCATGATCCAAGACATGACTTCCGTCAGAATGGTTCTTGAACACGACCTGTTGAAGAAATGGGTCAGGAAACCCTTCTTGATCGGTCGCTATACATGCTGAAAATTGAGCCGAATGCAAGATACCGTCCATATCTGCGTTTCGTGAAAGTAAGTTACACTGCCCAGCAGCTAAATGGCAATTGATAAAACAAAGGGATGTATCGTCAATCAACAGTCGGACCACAATCCCTCCTTTATTGCCATGAAGACTCTTGTTCATGACCCGAAATCCAGTCTTGACTACAGTGGAATCGCATTGATGGATACGTGGTTCAATTTCTGTCTTGACAAACAAACAAGTGAATAGACCGACAAGCTGGTCTGTCTTGATGATCTTGTAACTGTTTTCGCCGAAATTGGTGTTGATCGCACTTTTGAAATAATCATACCAAAGCATATAGCGATGCGTCAAGAGTTCATCTGCTTCTTCAATGGTCTCAATCTTTTTACTGATCGAAAGTAATGATTCTGACAATATATAAGAAGAAGAAGAAAGAATACAGTACCATGAAACTTACTCGCCGTCAATGTCTTTGAGCCGAGATCCACAATTTCTTGTACGCCAATCATGATAATATCAGGACTCTGCATACCATTTAACCACTCCAAGATCTTTTCTTTGTCGATGTCTGTCAAAGCTTCTGGTTTCACAGCATCCATATTCCATGAACAAATCATGGCTTGAATAGGAGAGAAAGTACAGTAATCATTGACTCGAGTCAACATATGTTGTTCTGGCCATAACAAAACTGTGTGTCAGAGAGACTATGATATCACCTCAACTTACTTCTAACCTATCCAATAATCCGATAATAGTCCATCCCAAACAGCAATATGGCCCTCGACATCCATACTAACCACTGTCGTACTGGACAACGCATCCACTTCCAAATGAGTCACCGCATGCGTATGAGCATGCCATACTTTGACAGTGATCCATGGATCTGACTTTGTGTTATAAATAGCAATGCTACCATTCAAGAACCCTATCCATACATAATGTGTGTCTACAGTGACAGCAGTTGTTATCTGGTCTGTGGAAATAGAGACACATTGCTTCTTTTCGAATGTGGTTTCATCCCAGATGTTGATTTGACCTGTTGCATGGACAGTATAGATTGTGTCTGGATAGACCATTAACTGGACAATTTCTCCGACTGTCTCCTGGTCTATGGTAAATGATACAACTGAACCCGTAGTCCGATCAAAACAATCCACTGTCTTTTCTAGACATGTCCATAATCTGTTGTTAGATAACGCAACATGATGTATACATGGGCGCACTCGAAAATGCTCGGGTAAAGTATCTGAAAAGCATTCTTCAATACTCATGGGCCAGATAGTTAAATTCCCTGCTGTATCCATAGTCCATAATTCAGTATTACGATGCCGAAGAATGTGATTGATGGGATAGTCTGTGATTTTCCTGGTCCTGACTTCACCTGTCTCCATATGCTTAGCTAGTATAGAGCCATTCTCTGTACCAGCCCAGACAACAGCAGTGTCTCGAAAAGTAGGTGAAAAACAAAGACACCTGATTGAATCTATGAGTGTGTTGGATGCCACAGGAATAGTGATGGGTGAAGGTATGACAGTACTAAACAAAGCTTCTGAGATCTCTTGTATATGGAATGCATGGATATGGTTATGCGATGTGCCAATCACAATGACTGATCCTTGTACAGCCATTGCATGAATTGTACCATATTGATTTGGAATACGAATTTCATGATCTAGTAAAGGAGGCGCCTCTGTTGTATGTGTCGTATCAGGGTAACTGTATTGTTCTGCACTGTGAATAGGCGCGTCAAATGGGTGATTCATCTCTTCTTTAGTGCCTACTGAAAATGACCTTGAAAGTCCTTCTTCGTCCTCTTTATTGAGTTGAAGATGACGACGACGATGGTAGCGTAGTACATGATCATCTAAAGAATAAGATCTCGGTATATTGAGTACAAGGCGAGAAATAGGCAATTCTTTAGGTATGTCAATCGTTTCCTGTAGTTTAGGAAGATTCATATGTTTATGTTCCGAATCAAAAAGAAAAAGGCATAAACCACAAATAAACTCTTTTTTTAATGTCACACACGCACGCACAACCGCTTTTTTTGCGCAACATTGATCTTTTTACTTTGTACAACATTCAAAAGTTGTCAATTCAATGTGCTCCTATCATATTTACCTTCCTCCCCTTCACCCATTTGTCCCTCCCTGATATCTATATAACCCCTCTCTCTCTCCTCTCTTTCTCTCTCTTTTTCTTTTTCTTTTCTATTTCTTTTTCTTTATATATATATAGATATCTACTTTACTCTTTTTTCTTCAATTTTGAACCCCTTCCACTCTTTTTAATACTTTATTATGTCGCAACCTATTGTGAGCTATGGACAAGATGAGATTTCTCATTTACGTTCACAGAATGATCAACTTTGGAAAATCATTGAAAAACAGCGTGCCATGATTCAAAATCTCCAAAAGGACAATGTCAGACTGTCAGCAGAACGAGATGGTCTACAAGACCAACTCCATCTACTCGAGAAAGAAATGACTCGCAAGCAACGTGTGACTTCACTCTTGATCTCACCTCAGGCACTGCGTGAAATAGCAGAGGCAGATGACGCTTCTACACCGAATAGTGAAACCACACCTTCTCCTATCGAGTCTTATACAACCACACCTATGCCACCTCCTCGCTCACCTTATCGTCCTCTGAAAGAAAGACCGGACGAGATATTCAACAAACAAGGCATTGAACAACGCATGGAAGAACCAGAGTCGTACTTGACAGCACGCAATTTGGAAGACATCAATGGTCGATCTTCTCCTGGCTCACCTGCTCCTGGCCCTCATTCACCCACCCGAAGTTATCAACAGCGCAAAGACAGTGCTCCATTACCTAATCATGGCAGAAGTCATTCACCCTACATGTTACCTGCGCCTAGTAAGTCCTCTTCTTCGCTTGAAGTCCGAAGACGCCAAAGGGATTCCATGATGCCGCCTCCACGCGCTGCCCTGGAACATGATCCCACCATGCGTGCTGCTTCTCCTCCTCTTCCACCTTCATTCTCTTCTTCTACTGCATCCATCAATACCAATCTTATGACTGCTTCTACTTCTACTTCCACAATTAATTCTATTTCTAATTCACTTCATGTCACTAGCACACAACAAAAACGCCATAGTCAATTATTCACCACGAATTCATTAACCGATCTACACCAACAGGAAGAAGAGGAAGAGGAAGAAAAGCCTGCTTTGATGGGCAATATGGCCAATGTGCATGTCAAAGTAGTCGGATCTAATATTAAGCCTAACGATAAGGGTAAAGAAGTTGTGTCCTTTATTGTGTCTGTAGGCCATTATCGTGAGGATGATACACACCGATTTGAGGAACGTTGGCGTGTGGAAAAGCTTTATTCGGACTTTTTAAGTCTCGATACAAAGGTAAAAAAAAAAAAAAAAAAAAAAAAAAAAAAAAATAAGGGTTACAAAAAAATAAATTAATCAATTTATTTTAGTTAAAAACTCAAAGGAATCGTGCTGTTAGTGGTAAAATTGGCAAATTGCCTGATAAAGCCTTATTTTCAAATAATGCACCTACCAAAGTAGATCAAAGAAAGGTAATGACCAGCAAAAAAAAAAAGAAAAAAAAAACTTTTCTAAACGTCTACTTAGGCTGCATTGGAACAATACCTTCAACATGTTATCTCTTTATCACTAGAGGATCCTTCTGATCTATGTGAATTCTTGAGTACAAATGTAGTAGACACCAAAGTGTTCCAAGCTGCGGGTCAGAAAGAAGGCTATTTGACAAAACGCGGCAAGAATTTCGGTGGTTG
Source organism: Gilbertella persicaria (assembly GCF_025201335.1). Lineage (NCBI taxonomy): Eukaryota > Fungi > Mucoromycota > Mucoromycetes > Mucorales > Choanephoraceae > Gilbertella > Gilbertella persicaria. Next base: position 635,030 of record NW_026251966.1, read on the forward strand.
GAAAACCCGTTACTTTGTCCTGAACGAATCTGTCCTTGAATACTATGAATCGGTAAGCAAAAGCCCATTTTGTGTGTGTGTGTGTGTGTGTGTGTGTGTGTGTGTACACCATGTTGATCTTATTTGTGTTAGAAAGAAGGCACTCAACTTGGCTCTATTCGACTGACCAATGCACAAATTGGTACTCAAATGCACGGTTCTTCTCCTGCCAATGAAGAATCCAACAGTGTCTATCGCCATGCTTTCTTGATTGTCGAACAGAAACGTGTGGGCTCAAGTCACAGTGTGCGTCATATCCTATGTGCCAATTCAGATGATGATCGTGATAATTGGGTTCATGCCTTATTACAGAACATCAGTATTGTGGAAGAAGATGTTGTCTACAAGAAGAAGAAGGCAGAGAAGCCTCGCAAACTATCCAAAGGTGAAATCCGTGCTATTTCTGCTCAGCCTATCAGCCACATGAAATTAGACAACAGCAGTCAGGCAGACATGGACAAGTTGAGTGTGCCTCCACATGCTGAAGAAGACAGCCAGCTTTCTTCTTCTTTACCCAGTGTACAGTACAACACATGGAGTTCGTATGAAGCGGGGCGTGTCAGTCTAGATCAGCGTAGTAGTCCCAGTAACCTCAATCTACAGCCTCGTCCTCCTATTGTGCGTCGTAGTAGTATGAGTAATCTGATTGAACAACCACCTCCCGCAGATCCATTACGTCGTGCTGTATCACCCACCATTTTGCCTAGAGAAGATTCACCTACTGAATCACTCGAGCCCGAAAAAAAGGCGAGAAATAAAGCCCATCGTATGACATTCTGGGGTAAGAAGATGTTGTTCAACAACACTACAGAAGAAGGACAACCACAACAAACAACACCTCGTCCTGCTCCATCGAATTCTTCTTCTTCTTCTACTACTACTACCAGCAATCCTTCTGGATTCCGTGGCTTTCTGTCCAGATCCTCGCATGAACAAAATGACCGTCAACGCAAACAAGAAGAAACACCCAGTCTACCTAAACCATCCAAGCAAGTCTTTGGTGTGCCCTTGGAAGAAGCAGTGCGTATCTCAAGGGTATCTGAGGGTTATGAATTACCTGCTGTGGTGTATCGTTGTATTGAATACCTGGATGCGATGAATGCTGTGATGGAAGAAGGTATCTATCGTCTTAGTGGCAGTAATTCAACACAAAAGGCGTTACGAGAACGCTTTAATCAAGAAGGGGATGTGAATTTGATGGCTACCAAAGATGACTATGATGTGCATGTTGTTGCTGGTCTACTTAAAATGTGGTTACGTGAATTACCCACTAGTGTATTGACAAGAGAACACCGTATTGACTTTTTACATGTGATTGGTAAGTCAAGACAAATCATAGGGTTACAACTCACACCATGCAGATCTCTTGGACCGTAAAGACAGAGTGAATGAATTAGGTCGCCTTGTATCACTACTGCCTTTAGCCAATTATACACTTTTGAGAGCATTGACTGCTCATTTGATTCGTGTAGTACAACATTCAGATGTCAACAAGATGACTATGCGTAACGTCAGTATTGTGTTTTCACCTACTTTGGGTATTCCTGCCACTATCTTTAATCTATTTATGAGTGAATTTGAATATATCTTCTGGATCACCAAAGACGGTGATGCAGCACCCCGTATGATTGAAGACGATAATGATGACAAAGAAGAAGAAGAAGAGAGTGCGCCTGGTCTGAGCAGAAGTACAACACTGCGTCTTCGTGAAGAACATGGTCGAAGTAATCGTAACAGTGTGAATTATATGGATGGTGCACCCAATGCCATTGTAGATCTGGAGAAGCATATGGATGGTAAGCCATTTTAAGTTGTTATATCAATCTCATAGTGTCTATTTAGGCCCACCTGTATTGGATGAAGATGACGATGAAGATGTAGATGATTTAACCCTCTCCAATGATTCTAGTTTCTCCCTTAATGCTTAATAATTTATTCCTTAATATAAATCATTGACGACATTGTCAAGTTTGCATACAACTAAATTTAGTCTGATGATAATGTACGTATGCATAGTATTTAAACATTCTTTTCTTTTTGTTTTTTTTTTTTGTTTTTTTTTTCCTTTTCTCTCTTTTTATACACAATGGGAACAGAAGACAATGTTATTAGATTTGTGATTGGTGTATTTGTTTCTTTAGGTTCGTTTGTTACTCAATTTCTGTTTAATCAAAAAAAAAAAAAAAAAAAAAAAAAAAAATAGGAGCATCATTTATGGATGCTCTTGGCCTAAATATCTTAAAATTGGATCATGTAAAAGAATCAAAAAGAACTCAGCAACGTGGTGATTGTGGAAGACCTTTATGGCATCTTGGTCTATACACTTATATTGCAAGTCAACTTATTGGAAGTACTATTGCTTTAAGTATGTGTCGTTCTTTATTTTAGAAAGAAAAAAAACACTAACATAAATTAAAACATATAGATTATTTAAAGACACAGGTATGTTCTCCTAACCCAAAAAAAAAAAAAAGATCTCTCCTAAACTCTCCTTTTTTATATATACATATATATATATATATATATATATCTAGTGGGTTGCACCTCTAGGCAGTGTGGCATTGATCTTTAACTTTATCTTTGCTAAATTACTGGTTAATTCAAAAATCACACGTAAAGATGTTCTCGGTACTTGTGTAGTAGTTGCCTCAGTGATTTGGATCGTTGTGTTTGGTGGCATGTATAATGGCGAAGATCGTAAGTAGATGATATTCAGATCTATAGAGGCTGATTTGTGTTAGCTGAACAATCCATTTCGGTCGAGCGACTCAAAGTCTTGTTTGTTCGTCCTATCTTTATTTTTTATTTTAGTGCACTTAATATCATTGCTTTTGGTGGTCTATTTATTTCCATTTGGTCCAACTGGGCTATTTCTGACGAATCAAGAAAAAGAAAAAGTCAGCTATTTGCTAGCATGGATCAGAAAAAGATGAAGCATATTGTAGGTCTGATGTTCAGTACAGAAGGTGGTGTCTTGGCCAGCGAAACACTCTTGTTAGCCAAAAGCGGGTAAGTAATAACTGTAAACTTACTTTTTTTTTTTGTTGATCCTTATGGATAGTGTCAAGTTATTTACACTCTCTATTTCATCTCAAGTCAACCAATTCAATGATAATGCAAGTCGATTTATCTTGTTGGCTTTATTGATCACTGCCATATTACAGGTAAGTTGGCCTCATGATGATCTATGTCTCATTTTGTCTATAGGTCTATTGTCTGAATACAGCATTAAAACTATACACATCTGTGGTTGTTGTGCCTGTATTCTATGGTACTTATACTGCCCTGGGCCTTGTGAATACTATCATCTATTTAGATGAAATTGGGAATTATCCTCCTTGGGCTATTGCTTTAGTCTTTGTGGGTATTGGTGTGCTGATCTATGGTGTCTTCTTACTCAGTTCAAAACCTGATCCAACTTCCCATTTACAAGAAGATACACCTCAAGAATTAACTGATTTCTCAGACTTGCACTGGTTATCTGCTCAAGAAGAAAAAGAAGTGGCTTCTAAAGCAGACAACAAAGCCATCCTAATTACAGCAGAATCCTCTAGTTCAGCACACAAAAAGAATGAACAAAGCAGACTATCTAAACTGTTAAGACTCAAGTATTTCAAGACACCTTCTAAAATGAATACGTTTATCAGTCTCCATAGTTCAAATAGTGGTCATGAGCCATAAGAAAAAAAAAAAAAACTTCATTGCTTTGTGTATGTGTAAATAAAGTTTTAATGTAATTTGTTGATTTCATAGAAATTAGATTGACCAAGATATTCTTGTATACTTTTTGATTCGACATGATGAAAGATACGCTCAAAATGAGGCATGAATTCCCTTCGTGGTACATACAGGTTGAATTCCAAGTCTGCAAATACAGCAAATTCATGTTCATGAATCTCTTCTGCATCAACACCAAGTTCATCATCCATAGCATCTAAAAGTGGCCTAAACCAAGTACCTTTGGCTTCATTCACTTTAGTGGCTAAAAATAAGCAACAGGCAGCAATCAATTTACGGTTCTTTTTGGTGACCATATTCTATAACCACAGTCTGTTAGTCTCTCTCGCCTTTTTTTTTTTTTTTTTTTTTTGTGGCATTTAAAAACTTGCCTTGATCACTAATTTTTCAAAAAACACATAGGCATGGGCCACACTAGAGACTTCCAAGTCAACCAGTTTACCAATCTCAAGTAAATGAAGCTTAATAGCACGTATTTTACTCAGTGTGATTTCAGTCGGTATTTCTGGATGGTTCAGACGAAACTGTTCATTCATGTCTCGCTTTAAATCAGAAGGTCTTACACCATTGGCCAAAGTACCCTGAATAGAAGTTAGTGCAAGCTAGACACAAGTGGAGTTTACCAATGAACTTGGATCTAAACCATATTTGCCATACGTGTCATCATCAAGAAAAAATGGATCATAGGCATTGTCTTGAACAGACTGTTCTTCACTACACTGTCATGTTAGTCTCAATTGAAATTCAACCCTTGATCTTACACCAAGGATCCAGTAGTGTTTAAAAAGTGAGCATAAGACTGTGTTTTACGGTGTTTGCGTTCATTGCTTTCCAATTGTTGTTGACTATAGATATCAATAAACTATATACAAGTCTGTGTTGATACCTACACATAACTACGGTTCACAGTCGATTCTTTTCTTTTGTTTGAATTACGAATCTTATCTGTATAATAACGGAAAACAGACATGATGGATAGACTGCCATGTCCATGCTAACAAAAAAAAAAAACAAATAAATAAATGAACTTGATGGAAGGATATGTCAAGCATAGTTACGTCTCTTTCACCATGATAAGACTTCTTTTTGATTTTTTCAGATGCAATAGGTCTCTCACTATCTTCTCGAGTCAGTTTATGGTGTTGAACATCCTCGCTACTGCTTTCAGAAGGGTAGCGTTTGGGTGCAATGTATTTTCCTCTTTTGGGTTCATTGGTTGTTATAACGGGTGGAGTGGTACTTGAATTAAGTCTGCCATGGGCATCCGAATGTAAGGTGGTTTGTAAATTGTCCTCATCAGCAGAGAAACTACTATCGGAAGAGTGTAAAGAAGAAGCTAACCAGGATTGAGTATCTATCTAACTATCTATCTATGTACTACCTCCAATGGCTTGTTCTTCTTCCATGAAATGCAAGTCTGCAGTTGTTGGGGACAAATAAGTCGATAATCTCTGTATAGAATCATCAGGTGGTTTCTCATTTTCATTTCCGAGTGCAATATTGGATAAAAACGTAAAGGCAGTTGGTCTTGAGTTATTCCGCCTAGATTTACGACTTTTCGTCGTACCCATTGGCGTGCTTGATAGTTAAAAAGGGTTGATTGTTGCAAACGTGAAGAATATCTTCCTGCAAGCAAAATGACTTGGTCTAAGGTAATACTGGAGTATGCTCAAACAATAAAAAGGTTAGTTTTTTACTAAAAAAAAAATGTGCCTTTCAGAAGAAAAGAAAAGAAAATAAAAAAAACTCTCTGAGAATTCATTTTTATATTGATACATACACACCATGAAACGTCATCCATGTAGCCAAAATATCACTGTTATTGGTGGTGATCACTTCGGAGTTAGCATTGCATCTTACACTAAATACATGGATTCAAATAATGCATAAGGAGAGTTCTCTCCTTGGATCTTATGAAGAGGAAGGGGGTTTACATAATAAGGGATTTTCTAGCCTTTTTGTATGCTTATGAATAGAGTACAGTGGTCTTTGATAACCATGGAGTAATAGGATCATTGATCTCTGAAATGTTTACCTATCAGAGCTTTTGTTTAAAGTGAAAACTGATCTTGACTGACCATGCTTTGGCTTGTCAATAAGAAACGGCGTCCTTTTTTATACATAAATGTAGAAAGTAAATAGATGTACATGATGGATAATACACTGTGTCATGTAGGATACAAGTTTTGTATTGAATAACAAGCCACATCAAACAGTAGTCAAAAACGACTTGATCTTGACAATATCTTGAAAGATCTTGCAAGAGAAAAGAACTGACTTGAGACTAATAACACTCTTTCATGCAAGAAAAAGGTAAAGGCATGGTAGTCTTTAGGATGCGTACTGAACAAAGTCATTAGAAATAATAAGTGGCATCATAAAACCCTTCTCTTGATCTAACTGCCAAGTTCATTCCTATTCTAATGAAACACGAGCTTTGTGTACTTTTGTTATAGAGATGATCGGACAAAAACACTCAAGCTATAAGAAAGCTTAAAGATATGGTAAGGCTCACTGAATATTTTTTGACGTCACATCCTTTTTAAAAAATACCCCGTCCTTTCTAAATTCAACCTCAAGTTGTCTCTTTTTTTTTTCTTTCTTTGCCTTTGGTAAATAGTCATTATTGGTTCCATCCGATTACTAAAGTATATATAGCATCATGTTGAGAGCTTCTCGATGGTATGCTAAAGAAGCTATTCGTTTCAACAATCAACCACGCGTTAGTACTCAAAAGGTAACTGATTGATTTCTACATGTTGGTACTCACAGCATTAGCGTCTCTTGAGTACACAAGTACAAGACAAACCTTCTGGATCCATAATGGGCAAATTGCTTGGATTGACAGTGGTATTAGGTTCAGCCTATAGTGGAGCATCTTATTATGCTACTATGGATCCAGCATTCCATCAGACCTGGACAACCAATGTTCCTGGCGCCAAAGAGACGGTCGCATTGATGGAAGATATCCAAAAGAACCAAGAATTAAGCAAGTCTCCAGAATGGAAGAAACAAGCAGAGGAATATGCTTCAACAGCTAAATCGTATGGCAACAAACTTCAAGCCTCCACTCAGGATGCTATTGATTATGCTACCAATGCCTATCAAACCTTGACTGGTCAAAAACCAGTGTCTACATTAGACATGCCATCCCAACAGCATGTAGATACCTTGACCACGACACCTACCACTACCACTACAGTTCAATGGACCACAGATAAACCCGCACAACCTGCTGTTGTGGCCGTGGCTATTGAGAAACCCGAACCTATTGTGATCAAGCGTATTCAGTCCAACCATGCTGTTGTTCGTGAACTCTCTCAGATTGTGTATGAATTGGCTTCTATCTTGAATGAATCTGGATTGTCTGGATTAGGTCGTGATATCATCAAAGAAGCCAATCTCAAGATTGAACAACTCGGTCAAGAGTACAGTGCTTTAGATGGCCAACAACAAGCTATTTTGGATGCTTTAAAGCAACTGAATGCACAAGGGGATAAGATGGAAGGTAGCCTTGAAGCCTTTCATGTCCAGGCCAAGCAATCCATCGAGAAAGCACATGCAGACACAGCTGCTACCATTGTAGCCCGTGAAGCTCAACTCAAGAACCAATTTGAACAAACAAGGGCTGATATGAAGACCAGTTTTGCTCAACAGTTGGCTGCCGACCTCAAAAACCAACAAGCACGATTGGAAAAGGCACGCGAAGAAGCACTTGTGGCACAAGCACAAGAATTACAAGCTCGTTTTGTCAAGCAAGTCAAATTGTTGGTTGAACAAGAAAGAGCAGGTCGTTTGGCTCAATTGGACCATCTCTCCAAGCGATTCAAGGCATTAGAGACAGACGCTATTCAGAATGCAGAGGCATTGGATACATCGCGTCAATATCACGTCATTCATGTTGCTGTGGACGCTTTGGAAGATGCACTTGAACAGAAACAATCTTTTGTAGATGAATTACAGGTCTTGTCCAGCCATACCACAGACCCAGTGATCCATACTGCCTTGAGTGTGATTCCTAAAGAAACAGCTGAAGAAGGTGTTGATACCATCAGTCAATTGTCCACTCGATTTGAATTGATTTCAGAGGAGATTCGTAAAGTGGCTCTTGTGCCTGAAGATGGTGGATTTGGTTCTCATATCATCAGTCACATCATGGCCTGGTTGATGTTTAAGAAACAGGGTCTTGTTGAAGGGGATGATGTCGAATCTATTTTGGCTCGTACAGATTATTATTTAAAGAGAGACAATTTAGAATACGCTGCCCGCGAATTAAATCAATTAACCGGATGGCCTAAAAGATTGGCTCAAGATTGGATTCAATCAGCCAGACGTCACTTGGAAGTGAAACAAGCATTACAAGTAAGTTAGCAAAGAAAATAATGAAATTTGTATGGCTTATGAGTATGATTTTTTAGGTTGCAGAAACACAAGCCATTTTATTGAGTCTTTTGGAAGTTTAGATTAAATAATAATAAAATAAAATACGCGTCATAGGAGGAGGGGTATGATATCAAAGAGTCGTCAATATACTATAAAAGTGCCATGTTAAACATTGCTGTTTTTCTTTTTTTTTTCTTTTTTCTTTTTTCTTTTTTCTTTAACTATTATACTATGTCTGGAAATCAACCTGCTACTGATAAACTTAAAAAAGAAGTACAAGACCGTTTACATGATGGTGTCACATTTGTTGTGTTTGGTGCTTCTGGTGATTTAGCCAAGAAGAAGACATTTCCTGCTCTTTATGCACTCTATAAGAATGGTTTCTTGCCTGAAAAGACACAAATTATTGGTTATGCTCGTACCAAGATGGATAAAAAGGAATTCCATGAACGTATTGAACCCAATTTAAAAGGAGAAGACAAAGAATTAAAAGGATTCTTGGATATCTGTAGTTATCATCCTGGTCAATATGATCAAGCAGAAGATTTCAAGAAGCTCAATGAGTCCATTGAAGAGATTGAAAAAGACTACAAGGATGAACAAAAGAACCGTATCTTTTATATCGCATTACCTCCCAGTGCATTCGTGTCTGTCTCGACAGGTCTTAAGGAGCATGTGACCAGTAAGAAGGGTAAGACATCCATCATTATCGAGAAACCCTTCGGTAAGGATCTCGAGAGCTCCAATCAACTGTCTGAAGATATTTCGAAATTGTTCTCTGAAGACCAAGTATTCCGTATTGACCATTATCTCGGTAAAGAAATGGCCAAGAACCTGTTGAATGTTCGTTTCTCAAACATGATCTTTAATGCTCTCTGGTCTAATACACGCATTGAATCTGTTCAAATCACATTGAAAGAACCCTTTGGCTCAGAGGGTCGTGGTGGCTATTTTGATGAATATGGCATTATTCGTGATGTCATGCAGAACCGTAAGTGCATTATTATTTATATTTTCGGAACTAACCTTAGATAGACTTGCTGCAATTGTTAACGATGGTTGCCATGGAACGTCCTATCTCGCGTCACGCTGAAGCTATTCGGGATGAAAAAGTTAAAGTGTTACGTTGCATTAAGCCAATCAAATTAGAGGATGCTCTTTTAGGCCAATATGTCAAAAATGGGGATAAACCAGGCTACACAGAAGATGAGACTGTACCTGATGACAGCTTGGCACCTACGTTTGCCGCTCTGACACTCTGGATTGACAATGAACGATGGGCCAACGTTCCCTTTGTGTTGAAGGCAGGTAAAGCAGTCGACGCTCAAAAAGGTGAAATCCGTATTCAATTCAAGAAGTTGCCCGGCAGTCTCTTTAGTGATGCCACACGTAATGAACTTGTGTTCCGTGTTCAACCTACAGAAGCCATGTACATGAAATTCAATAACAAGTCCCCGGGCTTTTCTCAAGAGAGCATTGTGACTGAACTTGACCTAACTTATGAAAAGCGATACAAGAACATGTATATTCCTGCTGCTTATGAATCCCTCATTTTGGATGTTATGCGTGGTGATCATGCTAATTTTGTACGTGACGATGAACTAGAAGCTGCCTGGAGTATCTTTACACCTCTTTTACATGAAATTGAACAAAAGAAGATTAAGCCTGAATCTTATGCTTATGGTAGCCGTGGTCCCGACAATTTGGATGCCTTTATTCAAAAGTATGGCATTGAAAGATTAGCCGATCAAAGCTATGAATGGCCTACTCAAAGCCTTGAAAATTAATAAAAATTTATTTTTTCAATTTCTTTAAATTTTTAAAAAGATGAAGAATAACTGGATTACAATATATGACAATACATCTGAAGCAAGAATTGTCTACAGTTCTGAAAGTATTACGGATCACACAGGTTGGGAACCAGAAGAGCTTATTGGAAGAGAAGCATACGATCTATTTCATCCTGGGGATCATAAAAGCCTGCGAAAAGTACATCTCGCTAATGTCTATAACGAAAAGATGTCGTGTATGGTCACTTATCGATTTTTACATAAAAACGGCCATTATATCACGATAGAGACCATTATACACTGCTGCCATGATGTCTTGGTAGGTTCTAATTATCTGTATGACGAAAATGCTCTAGACCATAAGATGCGAGCCAACTCAGTAGACGAAATATTCATATGCCTACCGAATGGCACACTTCAACTGACAGGTGCTTGGAATGACAGGCAAGAACGTATGGAAAAGACACTCTCGATGGAAAAGGTCTGGGTAGACCATCATATCATTTTAAAGCAGGAACGACGTTTTTGTCTGATCTTGAATCGATTTACAGAAGCCTTAAATATTGTGTATGTGTCTAATCTGGCTACTGAGCTAGTGGCACTCAATATTCCCTTAGCCATTGGTACTTCTTTTTTTCAGTATGTGCCCGAACGTGATTTTCATTCAATGCAGGCTCAGATTGATATGGCAAAAGAGCATGATATGGTGATCAGAATACGGTTTGATTGGGTCATTGATCGTGAAAAGGGTCTTTCTGAACCCGTAGAGGCCATTGTCAGTAGTACAGATGATGGTCTAGTGATGGTATTTCGACTGTCACCAAGATTATTTTTGGATGAGCAATAATAAAAAGAGATGATCCAGCATCTTTATTATTAAAATATTTATTTTAAACAGGAAGTATGGTCACACCAATCCAATTTGTACTTGGAATTGTTGGCTTGGCAGCCAAAGGTTTATTGATAAGCTGAGCACGATCAGCGGGAGAGAGAAAGCCACCATTTCGCTTGAGAGGTCTGCCCAGTCGATGGACTCGTAAATGACGACGCATATTACTCTGTACACTGAATTTACGAGAACATCCCACTTCAGGGCATTCAAAGGGTCTTTCACCTGTATGAGAATACGTATGAATCCGAAGAGAGGAAGGACGAGAGAAGCCTTTGTTGCAATAAGAACAACTGTATTTGGTTTCTGTTGTCTTTTTTGGTTTCGAATCCAACACTTCTGTTGTCGGTTGAAGGATAAAATCCAATGAGTTTGTAGATACAGCACGGCGATGAAGAGGAGCAAGTTTTGGCGTAGGGCAAGGATGGGTATCATGAGAATAAGAGCGAGAATGGAATGGTGGACGAGGTTTTGATAATAAATAGTCTAGCTTGGGTTCAAGGGGTGCAGGCACATAATGAAGCGCATTTTCAGATGCATGTCGTCTATGTCTTTTTGTTTCTTCTACTTTAGATAATTGAATGCCTTCAAGCATTGATTGAATAGAAGGTAGCTTGGGCTGCATCTTTTTAAACTAATAATAATAACAAAAAAAAAAAAAAGGGAAAAAAAGTGATCATCTTTAAATAGTACAAGCAGCGCTTTTTTATATATTTTTTAGTCTTGTCCTTTTTTGTCTCTATGCTCGTGGGTTCTCTGCTTTATTATTGATGCCATTATCTTTTACACTAGTAAAGACGCCTCTTTATTACTTGTTATTCTATCAGAACATATCATTATTTCAACTCTTTTATATATACTTTCTACCAAAAAAAAGAAAAGAAAAGAAAAGAAGGGGTAAACAAGTGATTTTCTGTCTAACAGAAACTCCGGTTTGTATCACTCGATATAGTGTCAATTGTTTACAGAAAAATAAAACGTGTGCTTTTCTGTTAATTTATATTTATAGACAAGTCTAGATTGTCACTTGTAAGGTTGATTGGCTTAATCAATGATTGACCTAAAGACTACTTAATTACAGAAAATAAAAACTCAGATGATTTGAAGAGGCAACTATGACTTCATATTGGCCCGGAAACCTTAAGCTTGTCAAGATTATAGCAAACACTTTTTAGCATGGAATACTTACTTTCCGGTTATGTTTGGGAGGTATTGTTCTCTTGGTAATACAATCAGAGATGTACTTGGCATGTAGGTCTTGCTTTCAGATGCCTCCGTATCTTAAATGGCCTTCAATTGTAGAGCCCATACCAAAACCATGGTCACCGATCAACATAACCAAATGCTTTGGCTTCACTGCTTTCTGCTTCCCTGTTCTTTCCTTTTGCTGGCTTCGGATTCAATTCCCCTTTTTTTCTCTGGAGCACAAACGATCCTTGATTTTCTTTGTTAGATACTTCTTGCTTCATGCTCTATCTAGACATCTTGGGAGAGTTGTAGAAGTCCCGGATAATCTATCCGTTTATTTTGAAGGCAGCTGTAAGCCACTTGGATCTCCTCCAAAGTATTCGTTTTAATCAGGCTCTGCTCAGATCATTCCTTCTCGGCTTCAATCCATTAAACCTCCCTCTACTTTATAGCAGCAAAACGATGACTATACTACATATCTTAGCTATCAGAACCAATGTCTTGAGTAGATATGATTGTTGTAACTGGCAATGGTTGAAATACGTTATCTTATGGAAAACCCTCAGCAATAAGCTCAATGGGCTCAGTGGAGGCCTGTTTTTCAAAAGTGAAATTTTTAATAGATTGAGTAATGGCATCAAAATCTTGTTCAACAAAGTCTTGGTACCTTTTTTGTTCCCGTAAATGGCTATACTGCATCGGAAGCCAGTCTTGGTGGCAGGGTGTAGCCTTCACCCATATAGAATGAACCTCTTACGGCCTTACCATAACTTATTGCTTTAGAAAAGCAAAGCTATGTTATGCGGAGAATCAGTCAATGAAGTATGCTTTAACTGAATAAACTCAAGAAAGACAAACGTTAAAAAGAAACAAACAAGCTAAACGTATCGTTTTATTACTGAACAATGACAATGGATATAAGACGAGTGACTAATCAGAACCAACAATGACCAAAATAGATCTACTCCATTATCATGCCTCCTGTTTATACTGATTGACTCTTATCTTCGTACTGAAATAACAAAGGATAAGTGTATACAACATTAATTTACCTTTATGATGACAAAACTCCTTCTTTTCCAAATAAAGATATAAATCTCTGATATTTCCTTTTTTAGTGTTATCTTGTTATCAATGGTTTACAGAATAACAAAAAGAAGTGCCTTTATCGAAATCTTATTGTATATTATTATTATTATTATTATTGTTAAGCATGTATACGCTAAAAAACGAAACTAATACTTTACAATTCAATGAAAATTTGAGCAAGTTGAATGTTCGTTATGGATAACTTGCGGTGTTTAAATAACAAGAGACTAAGTCAAACATGTTTTTTTGCCTCCCCCAAACGAAAATAAAAATTCTACTTTTATCTTGATGTACAAGATGCCTAGACCATTTAGTAATCATCCACCTGCTAGAAAAGAAGCCACTCAATGGGCTAGTTGGGTTGACAAAGAAGTGCAGCAACACTCTGATCAAACTATAGATTCACTCCCTGAAAAGCTTCATCGCATTTCTCCTAATGCATCAGCAACCACGATACCATTACATTACCAACAACAACAACAACAAAACAAAGGTTACTATGTTATTCCTAACAAGGAACAACTGGCTGCTATTTTACCTGAAAAGACACTTTGTTTTTGCAGTAAACCAGCTTACCGCAGCTACACATTAGAATATGGCCCTATTTTAGAATGTGGCAACTTTGCTAATGATCCTACCATCGATTCAGATCCGCCTATTCATAGACTACAAAAACAATTTGTTTGTGGTTTCCATGTACACGAAACGAGTTGGAAGCGAGTCTGTGACCAAATACGTCAGAAGAACACTGTGCATTCAGAATACACTGAACTACGTACTTGTCCACTTTACAACTTTACTTATTGCACCATGTTTCGCCTCACCAACAGTTTCAAAATGGATACACCTACTATTTTGCCTGAATGTTTTTGTCATCGTCCAGTAGTGATGCGTATTCACCCTAAAGAAGGGGTTCAATTCGCGTGTAAAAACAGTTTTGTAGATGGTGCACCTAAATGCAGTTGGGTACTCAAGGCAAGTGAAGTGGCTTTCCCTAGGCCTAAATACCGTATCCATACCTTTGTGGATAACGACACCTATATTCAACAAAAGCAGCACAAAGTAAAAGAGATCAAAAAGAAATCAGCAGAGGATTATGAACGCGAACACAAGCATGAATTATTGGCTGCTTTGACTGGATCATCCCATAATATACCTGAAGAGAAATTGTGTCTCTTGAACCAGAAAGCCATCAACTTTAATGATTTGGTCCTGGAAGAAGAGAAAAGGCAAAAAGCATTGATTGTACCTACCTGTGTCATGGCCAACAAAAAAGCACCTCGACAATTATCCACCACAACTTCGACTTCTTCTTGCTCTTCCGCTTCTTCAGCTGTTACTTCATCTATTCAATATTTCTCGGCGGACATGGAAATAATTGTGAAAGAGAATGCAGATCTCAAGTTGGATGTTACAAAGAACAGGAGAACCATTGAATTATTGAATGCCAGCATGGATGATATCAAACAAAAGAACACGAAACTAAAGACAGAAGTCAGTCGTCTTCAGAAAGACATGTATCGCTCTCAGAATGAAAAAGAAGAAGAGACAGTGCTCAGAATGAATTGTCAGGAACGATTGACGAGTATTGAATTGGATTTTGTACGATTGATGAACGAAAAAGAAAAGATACAAGAAGAGTTACTGCTTCATATTGAAGAAAAGAAGAAATTATCTGGTCATGAAGATGATCGAACAAAGTGTGTTTTGTGCTTTACTCAATTGATTGAATACTGTTTAGTGCCTTGTTATCATTATGGTAAGTGATTTTGTTTGAAAGTTTGTTACTGATCTTGTTTTTGTTTTAGCCTATTGTCATTTATGTGCTTCAAGACTGACTGAATGTGCTATTTGTCGAAGATCCATTGAAAAGATTCAAAAGATCTATGCACCTTAATTTATCTTTTGATATATATATGATACCCTTCAATACAGTAACTTTTATAATTTATTTTATTGTAGGATTGACCATTTGTGCCACTGTGGCAATAGTATCACTATCTAAATCCCCTAACGCATCCATACTTTGAGAAGACTCTTTCATGATCCTACTCTTCATTTCTCTTGCATATCTTGCCTTGTCTTGATTGGCTAAATCAATCCATGGCTGTAAATCTGCAGTGGACATGGATCGCCATTGATTTCCAATCTCTTTACTGATCTCCACTAGACGAGCTTCTGGGTATCTTTTCTTCATGATTGGCCTCATTTTCTTTGCAAAATGAAGATAGGCAGACATGGGATGTTTGGGTAATGTGTCGTCTGCTTTCTTTTTCTTTCTTCCTCGAGGATCTCTACCCCCAATCAGGTTGGGTTTTTTTTTAGGTTCTATAGGTGATGCCTTGTGTGTTCTTTTGAGTTGAGAAGCTTGTTTGATTTCTGCTTTGGATCTTCTTGAATAAATGAAATTAGCATGTTCATTGTTGTGCTGTTGCTTTAGTTTTGATTCTTCCTTAAGATAGTATTCCTTCTCTGCCTAACACACTTTTTATGAGTTCAAGTTTGGATCAACACACTTACAGGTGAAAGTTGTTTCCATTTCATGCTGATCGTCTTACTGATTTCACCAGAACTTAAGCCTTGATTGACATCATGTAGCTGTCTTCTCATGTCACGATTAAACAATAAATATGCATTAGGAGGTCTTTTGACTTTTTCAGGCAGAATACCGTATTTTCTTTTGATGGCGGTTGTCTGTTTGACGGAATGAGAGTTAAACGATAAGGATTCAAGTGCTGCTGCTTCTGCTGCTGCAGAATACGAGAGATTTAGTTTTTGAAAAGTAGGTGACGTTGGTTGATCTGAGCTGGTGGGTGGTGGTTGAAAATGGTCAAATAGATGGAGTACCGGTGAATGGTCATTGGGTATGATCATGGATGAGGATATCGATGGCTTCTTGTGATCCGTCAATGAACGATGATCAATATCCAGTGTGAACTGAATACACTGTGATTGGTTTTGAAATTCAGCTTTCTGTTCTTTTGACATCTGTTGCCATTCTTCTGTTAATTGTTCTATGGAGATGTAGTGTCCTTCTTGTTCATTGCGTCTTTTGGTCACAAATAAGGAGAATGAGTTAGGTGCTTTTTTATCAGTGTACATATGAGAAGAAAGTGAGTTGTACATGGATTGTAACATCCTTGTCAAGTGGATGAGGGAGTAAAAAGAGAGAAGAAAAAGGGGGTGGGAACAGTGTGTATGCACAAGTTCGTGTGAAGTTTTATTGTTAAAGTGACCAACTGTATTACCAACCCATTTGTTCTCTTTGACATGTCTTGTTGCCTAATAAAGTGATGTTGTTTATAATACACAGCTTTTCTTTTTTATTTATTTATTTATTTTATCTTTGTTAACTTGATTGTCTGTATAGGATGACAATAAGGATATTTTGTATGTCTATTTCACTGTTGTTACATAGAAGAAGAAGAGAAAATTACAGATTAGTTGGGAGCATTGGGCTGTCCACCAGGAGTATCTTCAGGGAAAGGAGGCGGTGAAGAAGTCTAATGAGCGAATGAGATTTAAAGTAGATAATATGATTTATCAACGTACCTTCTTACGAACATATTCATCATACACTGTGAATTCTTCAAAAGGTCTTTTGCCTAACAAGTTTTCCATATCTTCACGAGTCAAGACTTCCTTGTCCAACAACAACTTGGCCACCTTTTCAATATCTTGTCTCTTTTCAGTCAATAAATTCTTGGTACGAGCATAAGCTTCAATGATCAACTTTCTGGCTTCGTTATCAATCAAAGTACCAGTTTCTTCGGAGAAAGGCTTTTGGAATTGTTGTTCATTTTGAGGGTCTGTGAAAGAAAGAGGGCCAATACTTTCATTCATACCATAGGTAGTCACTTGAGCATAAGCAATCTTGGTCACTTTTTGTAAATCATCATGAGCACCTGTAGTGATGGAATCAAAAAAGATTTCTTCAGACACACGACCACCTAATGTCATACACATGCGATCCAACAATTGTTTCTTGCTGTAAAGGTATTGGTCTTTGGGCAAGTACTGAGCATAACCAAGTGCGGCTGAACCGCGAGGAATGACAGAGACCTTGAGAAGAGGATCAGCATATTGCAAGTACCAACCAGCAACAGCATGACCAGCTTCATGGTAAGCAACCGTCTTCTTTTCTTCAGGAGACAACACGCGAGACTTCTTTTCTAGACCAGCAATGACACGTTCAATAGCATCTTCAAAGTCCTTTTCTTCAACATCTTCTTTCATTTTACGAGCAGCAATCAAAGCAGCTTCATTACACACATTGTGGATATCAGCACCAGAAAAGCCAGGTGTCAGAGCAGCAAGTTTACGGGACAGTTCTTCCATGTCTACCTTGGTCTTGATGGGCTTCAAATGGACCTTGAAGATCTGAGCACGGCCACCAATATCAGGGCGATCAATAGCAATATGACGATCAAAACGACCGGGACGCATCAAGGCAGGATCCAAGACATCAGGACGATTGGTACCAGCCAAGACAACCACATGCTGACTCGAATCAAACCCGTCCATTTCGACCAACAGCTGATTCAAGGTACTTTCTCTTTCATCATTGCCACCCATTTGACCTCCTTTACCTCTTGCTTTACCAATGGCATCAATTTCATCCACAAAGATAATACAAGGAGCATTCTTTTTAGCGGTAGCAAACAGGTCACGCACACGAGAAGGACCTACACCCACAAACATCTCCACAAACTCAGAACCAGAGACACTCAAGAAAGGAACACCAGCTTCACCTGCAGTAGCCTTGGCTAATAAGGTTTTACCAGTACCGGGAGGACCGGATAAAATGGCACCCTTAGGAATGGTAGCACCAAGACGTTCATACGCAGCAGGATTCTTCAAGAACTTGACGAATTCCATAATTTCTTCCTTGGCTTCATCAGCACCAGCCACATCCTTGAACTTGACACGAATGTCTGTTTCTTGGTTGAACATCTTGGCCTTACTCTTACCAATACCGAAAATACCACCTTGTCCACCAACACCACCTGCACCACGACGAGTCATGTAGACCAAGACACCTATCAATAAGACAGTGGGGGCAAAATGCAATAATGTCTGTAACACACTGATTTCATCACGGTAAGCAACAGGAATACGCTCATTGGAAGGAATGCCCAGTTCATTTTGAGCTTCTTCTAGCTTTTGTTCAAAGCTATCGGGTGATCCAATAGTGAAAACAAAGGTTTGATGAGGTGATACACCTAATGAGCCTGCCTCTGATCTCAAATGGACTCGGACTCGGTTACGATTGACAACGACTAACTTATCAACAAGACCTTTATCGAGCAATTGAGTGCGGAATCCTTGCCAGGTAATTTCGCGTGAGGATTCAGCAGGGCTAAACAACTTCCAGGTCACATAGCCGCCGACAAGAGAACCCAATACCAAATTGCCATTGATTTGTATTTCAGGGGCTTATTGCCACCAGGTCCATTGTTCTTTGGTGGAGGTTTAGGTACTTGTTCAGAAGAATTCTTGGCGTGTTTGGAGGCAGCTTCATCTGCTGACTTCTTGGCTTGTTTTCCAGACTGTTTACCGAAAAAACTCTCGAATCCTTTAGGTATATTGAAAGGTTCATCGTCCTTCTTTTTTGGTTCTTTGTCAGTGGTGTATTTACGAATATCTTTGCGTAAGAGAGTGGGTGTACGGTTGAGACGTGTCAAGAAAGGTCCTCTCAAAGTTGCTTTTTGAGCAACGCTAGATCGACTACCGATCTGTGCTAATCGAGAAAACATGCTATTTTATATAAAAAAGTAGAAAAAAGAATAGAATGGAGTAGCAAAAACTACGCATTTTTTTTTTAAATAAAATGAAGCCCGGCTACATTTCTCGACGTCACTTTTTTTTTCGCTAGCTGAGTTTACCCTGGAGGAAATGTTGATTCATCCCACATACAAGTGAATTAAAATCAGACCACACACATATATACTTATTGAACACAGAGACATAAATCTATAGATATATATATATATATATTTTGCATACAAGTTTATTTGAAATATTTGGTTGTTGTTGTTGTTGTTGTCATCGTGGTTGTATAAATTACTGGCTCAATTCTTCCTTGGTCAAAATACCCAATTCCTTTCTAATAGGTTCCAATTCAGCAAGATAATCCTTGTATTGCTTTTCATTTTCAACCTTGGCTTCAAGACCTTCGAAAACACGAACAGCAGTGGCAAAGTCGTTAACACGACGAGAAGCCTTAAGAGCAGCTTCAATGACAGAAGGAGCAGGGACAAGATCGTAAGCAAAAGCGTTGTTCAAACCACGTTGAAGTTCGAAAAGGTCTTCGACACCATCAAAGAATTTGACGTAACGTTCAGTGAATGATTCGAAGCTTTCATCCTCATGACCAGCAGAATAGAAACGCTTACCCATAGCTATCCAATAATAGTAAAAAAAATTTTCTGTTAGTAAACTTGTTGTATGAGTCGTCTTTCTTAGGTTACCGAAAGCCATAGGACGGGCAGCAGGAACAGCTGAGCGAGCAGCAACACGAGAAATAGAACCAGCAAAAGCAGCACGAAGCATATTATATAAAAAAAAGAGAAAGAGGTCGAGTGGGGAGGTTTTTCTTTATATAAAGAGAGAAAGAAAAAAAATAAATTGTTTTTCAGACTTGAGAATTAAACAGGGATGTGGAAGAAAGTCACGTGATGAAATCTTTATTTTGTCAAAAAGCTTAATCATCTTCCTCTTCCTCTCCATGCTTAGCCTTTGTATTTTCCATTAAGCCTCGTTTCACCATAGAGAATCGGCAGTTACAGACAGATTCAAGCAAATCAGGTTCATCCTGAAGTCTTTCCATGGCCTTTGTAGCAGCATGTCGACGTGCTGTCTTGATATTCCAATCAGATCCACAAGCCAATGGCTTACCGTGTAAGAAGATGACACATTTTTGACTTTCAGGGCCAGTTTCGCCAGTACAATGGTTTCTATCATTCAGCTGTGTTAATCACTGTTCTTTGTCTGTTGTTTTCGAATTACCTCAACATAAAACCATCACAGCCAAAACGCTGTAAATCTGTCAAGAACTTTCGCAGAGGGTGGATTCTGATTAACTCGGGTGTAACATGGTTATCTAAAATGGGCAAAAACCATTTGGCAAACAAATTCTCTACAGGTTCCAACCGGAAACCAGCATCTACAAAAGTAGCACCAAGCATACTTTCAACAACATCAGACAATACTTTGGGTGTATTGAAATCAACCCAGTATTCACCCACTGCCTCACCTCTTTCTTTCACTTCTTCTACTTCTCCCACAAATTGCTCAATAGCACGGACCAGTCTGCCTGAATAGTGAATGATATGCTTGTATAATCCAACTTCACTGCACACAATGCCGAGAATATGATTATTGACACATGAATCCTTTAGATCTGTAATGATACCAGGATCAGCATCAGGATATTTGGCATAGAGGTAACGAATGACCAAGAAATCAAGAATAGCATCACCAAGAAATTCTAGTCTTTGATAACAAGGTGTGGTTGAATTAGGCAAACTGGCATGTGTCAAAGCTTCCACAATCAATAGAGGCTGTTCAAATTTACGCCCTGTTATTTTGTAGAGTTCAGGAAGATCCAGCTTTCTAAGTTCTGATATTTGAGCACGGGCAGGTAAGCTCTTTCTTGTCTTCTCAAAGGCTGGTTTAAAGTCATCCCAAGTCTTGATTTCATCAAACGGAATCTGAAGTTGAATAGCTGTATGCAACCCACCTTCAAGCCCTGTGCTGATATAAGCAGCACCTAGAGATGCTTCAACAATATCGGCTAATGTCTTATCTGACAATCTATGGTATTTTAAGCCTTCTATTGTTTCTGCATTGTCTACTGGGCTTGTAAAATGAGGTGGGCGCCAGTATCGACGATTGAATGCTTGACTAGTAATATATCTGTAAAACTTGAGACGCTTGGCTGATCGATACAGTGCTCGATTACAGATGACACGGATACGCAAATGATGAAGTTCACCTTCGTTACTGAAAGGAAAGTTAATGTACAAACGAATGGTGGCAATAAACTTAAGCAAGGAATCTATAGATATGTCAATCAATCAATTGCTTTCTTATGTGTCCATACCTCCAAGAGTTTCAAGACGTTCGTAATTCATTTCCATACTAGCAGAAGGTGTAGTATAGGCCTCAAGCATCTCTGCATCATGAATAGGCAAGTCATATCTAGCCATGGATTGACGACAGAGTAATAAGGAATCCACACGTGTCATGATAGAAGGTATCATCATTGTTGCTTGATAGACACTAGCGCTCATAAAGAATCGCTGACAGAAAGAAGGTAAACTATGAGTCAACATTGGGCCCTTCATCTTCCCTTGTGTAACGACACCTGGATACAAAAAGTTCATGACCTTCTTCAGTCGTTTGACTTGTAACAAGGGTTGATTTTCATCCACTTCTTCAATCTTCTTCTTTTGCAAATAATAGTCTTTGAATATAGTGAATCCAGCTTCTCGAATGGCAGAGCCTTCTGGTACCTGGCTTGAAGGAGTCAAATCATGACATACCTTGGTGACAAAGTAACGACGCATATTGTCAGACGTATCCACAACAATAGCATCGGTCATGTCCTCTTCGCTCCCTAATTCAAAAGGTTCTGTCTTTGATTCTATAATGTTCTGTACTTCTTGCCAATCAACCAAGTCTTGGAGTTCTTTAGCTGTTAATGCTTCAAAGTGGGTATCTTCAGAGTGTTTAATTAAAGGCACAATGTAATAAGGTATGTCGACAATAGGGCAATGGAACTTCTTATTGATCAAAACCAGCATCAATTTCAACATATAATCAGACAGTAGTAAGATAGTTTCTCGTTCAAAAACAACCTCAGTCTCAATATTGCGTACTTTGACCATGAAGGGGTTACTCTTGTGGAAAAGTTTAAGGTCAGGAAAAGTAGGGAACGGTTTTTTGGATATCAAGCAGAGACGACGGTAAGGAATTTCTTCAAATTGATTGCCTTCCAATTGTACTTCAAAAACTGTAAACCAACAAGAGAAAGGACCACTTGGTAACTCTTCTTCTTTCTCCTCTTGAATTTCTTCTTCTTTCACTTGCTCAGACTCTGGTTCTCCTAGATCTAAAAGGTTGTTTTCTGTAGCCAAATCATTCATCTGACTCTCGGGTTCCTTTGGATCTTCAGCCAATACGTTAGACTCTTGTTGCTCGCTCAGTAAAAGATGTGCTTCAGGTACGTTTTGATCAATGACTGGATTTGGTTCTTTGTTTTGGTTTGCTTCAGTGTAAACAGTCTCAGCTCTACGGACTGAGGTGTGATTGACTTGAGCCTGCAGTAAATCAGAATTATCTTCTACGCCTACATCTTCCTCTTCTTCTTCCTGTTCAGCTTCTCGTTCCCAGAACTTGGGTGTTCTCTTTTCATACATGCCATGACGGCGTCTACTACCAATAATGTAGCCATTTTCATCAAACTGAGGTGCCATTTCACCTAATATTTCTCGACGATAATTATGAGGCAACAAATGGTTATCCAATGCATTCAGTGAACGTAATTGTTCACATGCTTGTAATGCAACCAAAGCCTTTGCTTGCGTCTTGGATCTGACAACAGGCGATGTTAATTCTTGAATAGCAGCATTACTAGGTAATGTCAATTTACAAACAAAGCCTTGTCCGGTAGTTATGGTCTCAAATATAGGCTTTAGTACACAAAAACTGTCTGATGGTAAAGAACTACAGTATTTGTGTAAAAGAGGCACTGCATTCTGCTTAGTGATTGTAGCACCCGTTTCAGGAACAATAATAGAGTATTCAAGATAGTCTTCTTCGTCAGAGTCTTCTTCATCACTCGAATCAAGTTCCAAGTCTTGGCCAACCGAGAACTTGTTGGCAACGTTTCTTTCTGAAGGTAATATTTGACAAAAAGTCTTCATTTCTGCTTCAAGTGCTCTAAAGTCCTGAAAATTGTTATGCTGGCTCATGTTTTGTGACTCAACAAGGACAACATACTTCGAATCCTTTTTACGGGCTCGACCTCTTGATTGAATGTAAGCAATCAACGTATGAAAGAAATCAAACCGAATGACAACATTACATGGTTGGATATCAAGGCCTTCTTCAGCTACATTGGTAGCAATAAGCAAGTTTAATTCACCAGTTCTGAATTTCTCGATAATCTTGTTTTGTTCTTTAAAAGTCATTTGAATGTCACCTTCTTCAGTTGAGCCATGACCCGTCAATACACTACATCTTGCATTATTTAGACAGTCGAGTGATTCAATCAATTTTTGAATGGCTACTGCAGTATGTCTTCGTTCCACAAACACAATACCACAGAAATCTGTTGATTTGTTGACAAAAATGTTGAGAATCTTGATAAGCAACTGAATCTTAGGCGAGAATAATTCAGTGTTGTATACATCAGGATTGCGTGGAAAGGGTACTGTATCAATAAATTCATGCGTTTCTTTAAGAGCAAGATCTTCTTGCATCAATGCTTCTCTATCCAAGTTTTGGGTTGCACGAGACATTTTCTTTTCTAAATCAGTCAGCATGATTTTCCACATATAATCACTGCACCAAGGACCCAATGTGCTCAAGATGCCTGATGTGATAATAAAGCAACGTCTATATCTAGGAATATTGCCAAGTTTTTCTCGCACTTGAGCTGATAAAGGTGTTTCGTTATAAAATGGTGGTGAATGATATTCAACAGTAATTTCTTGACCTTTGTTAATGCTCTGATTAAGCTCTTCCAAGTTTTTGGCTGTATAGACTCGAGCATCCAAGTTTTTCTCCAGTTGCCTACATGATGTATTAGTTGATAATTCATACAAAGATGTTATACATGCACTACACTAGACTGAACACTTGACCGAGAATGCATAGGAGAAGCAGTCATGCCAAAAATCTTGGGTCGATTTCCAAGAGGACATCTGTCATAAAATTCTCGCATAATCAGATTAAAGGGATGTCTTTTTGTTGCATGATGGCATTCATCAAAAATAAGCAAATGAACCTATCATACATAAGCATCTTGAGGTTGCTATAAGTCATACCTTGTCTAGACTTATAAAACCATGGCGCAGAGTATCTAGAAAGATTTGTGCAGTCATGACACATACATCATTTTCTTCAAATATCTGTTTCCATCGCTTTTCTGACCAAGTATCCACTTCCATTTCTCCACACATTTGTTCTAAATTGACATCGCAGTTGGCTTTGATGACACTTGCCTGCTGGAAAACTAAAGGCACACGCTCTACTAAGAAAAAAGCTAATTTTGTCTGAAGCAGAGTCAATTCACATATCAAACCATGAAAAGAACCTATTTACTTCAAATCGCGTTAGGCGCGCTTCTCTTTCTTGCAACACCATAGATTTGATAAGCATGACAGAAATAAGAGTTTTACCAGCACCAGTATCAAGAACAACAATCACATTTTCCTCTAAAGCTTTTTGGTATAGTTCATACTGATATTCTCGAGGATTTAACATGGCTTCCTGCAAGTTGACTCCTCTCAGTTCGTTTGCAATAGCCTCGTCCAAGTCAAATTCAGTGTCTATCTTTTCTTTGTGTTCCAACTCGAGTTGGCCAGCATCTTTTGCCTTTGAATCGACTTCAGCATCAATGAATTCAGGATCAAGGTATTTAACAAGACGAGATCGATCAACATCATTCATGTGATTCTCTATAGGTTCCAAGGGAACATATCTAACAGTAGGATCCATGTAATCTCCCAAATCTCCTTCGCCTACAATTGTCATGCTTGTGAATTAACAAGAAAGAGTAAAACAATGAAATTTTTTGAAAAAATTCACTTAAAAGCATTATGTAGCATTCAGGCTATTCTGTGTCTAGTTAGTAACCAATATATCTAGAAGGCATACATAAACACACCCATGCGTACACAAAAGAAATTTTCTGTTAAAATGGTGTATACATTCATTCTTAGAGACATTCTCATTCTATTTGTTGATGATACAAGCCCACTCGTTTATCAACTACCAATGGCTATTGGTTTAAATAAGCCTGTTTGTTATAGATGTGGTCTTTTTTTTTTCTTTGAAGGTCCTTTGTTTAGGGTATCGTAATCTGCCAAAGTATGAAATACATAATACAGGTAGTAGTAATAATATTTTGCATGGATAGATTGTTTCAAGGTAACATTTGGTCTGGCATGTCTTTGTTGCGAGTACCCAATATCACTTGGCATTATCGCCAAACATTTTATTGTCATAAAAAGTAATAGCTTGGTCTTTAAAGCAGAAAGCAACTAATAAAATGATTGGTAATCAAAATCCCCTTTTTCTTACTAAACATTCATATTCAAAGCTTCTCTTTTATGCTTTAAAAAATGTCTACTTTATACATAAAGTGAAAAATAAAGACAACTATCCACTTACTATTCTAATTCTACTGACAAGGCTTCTCTTGTACTGATTACATTGTATAACGAACTTTGAGTGCATATTTGAAGGCGATACTCAGATTAACTCGACTTTTTCGTCTTAGTAAAACCGTTTTCTTTTCGTCAGAAGTACTTAGACATGGCTTCACCTCATTTCGGTTGGAGTAGACCTATATTGGGTCATTCCAAAAATTTCTGATCGAGTTTTGTTTTTTCATCTTTACGAACCTCCGTGTATCCCCTAAGGGTCAAAACAAAAATAAATTCCATCTAGAAGCCAAACCAATGATACCATTCGATTCCTTGGATCAGAATTGCATGTTTCAAATGAAAAAACGGATTATTTTGATAGTCTGGTTGTCGAGTAATGACACATCAAAGAATGTTACATTTAAGCTGTGTTTTAAGCATTTTTGCTCTAGATGCCATAAAAAAAGTGCTTTTTATGAGCAGTTGAAAGTTACTGTATGCTATTTCGAGTATTAAGGAACATAGAAAAGTAGCAACATAAGCACTTTACAGTGTAAATGTGAGGGCGGCGAGAGGACAAATGAACATAGGATATGCAGGATGGCTGTGAGCGGAGGCTTGAATAGAAGGTAACTCCAATTCTTTATTTGGCTGCATTTGAGAGGTCTTTTCTCGCAGTAGCTGCTCTTTTTTTTTTAAAAAAAAATTGTAGTACCCTTTTTGTCTCTTTTAATCCTCTTATAATAAATAATTGTCGAGCACCTCTTTTAGTAGGTCCCTCTCGAGACCACTAATACGTGCGGCAAACAAAATCATTAAAAAAAATCAAGCATTTGCTGAGAACTACATAAAGGAGCAGTTGTTTGGCTTTGGTGTAGTGACAAAAGCTGTAAATCTTTGTTTTCTGAGTATACTGATGTAAAGAAAACAGCAAAGTCCCTGCTAGAATACCGAGAAAACGTAAAAAAATGTTTATAAGGCTTTTTGCTCATATTTCATCATTTTTGTAACATAATTAGCAAACAAATACATGCATTAAAAGCTAGAGTTTTTGACGCTCATTCTGAGTAATTAAGATTGTCAATAGCTTCATTTTTTGTCTTGTAGTGTCAAAAAGAAGATCACAAATTGTCAAAGTAGGCTTTTTCCATGAGTAGTACCCTTTGGTTGAAAGGTCATTTTGGCCATTTTTTACAACGCGCTTTTTTGGGGGGTCTAAATCAGCCCCAAAGGCATTATGGATGGCAGTAAACACTGTTTGTATGCATCCAAATTGTTTATGCGTCTACAAACAGGCTTTATGTTACCTTTATATGCCCAAGAAGAAGAACAAGCAGAACTAAGAAAAATACAATGTAACATATAGGACAGAAACATAGGTTAACTTGATAAAAGAAACAAAAGACTTGAGGAGGATTACGGGTAAAACTAATGTTCAATCCATTTGTATGTATTAACTGTTCATATCCATTCACTTTGTGAGTTGAGTCATCTGGGTATTGTTCTGTTTTTGTTGATTCATTCATTCATTTATTTTATATCTGTTGATAGCAACCTGCGTTTATTTGTTGTTTCATCCAAGACGCTCTCTCTGCTATTGGCTGGAGAACCTGTATATGTTTAAGGGGTAAACAAGTTGTTATCCTACAAAAAAAAAAAGATCATTTGAAACAGAGAGATGCGTGGCCAAGTGCAATGTCAAACATAAGAATGAACGAAATGAGGGGTACAATGTTGTACAGTAGTCACTCGATTTAAGGGTGTTCGATTTTAGGGTATTTTCTATTTAAGGGAGGTTTTCGTATATCCTTGAATCGAGCGACTACTACACTATTTTCACTAATTATTGGGACACTTTGAAATTAAATCTGTTGATCCATATAGCATACTTGCGCATTGGTATAAATTTTGTCAAATTCATACCCAAAGTTTGTTGATTTATTGATTTGATAAAAAAAAAGGTCCTTTGAATACATGGTCCAATGTGGCCTTTGGCTGCTCGGAGTTGATCAATTCATAGGAATGGCTATACTAAGCTTAAAATACCTCAAGAGAACAAGGGGAAAAAAGGAATAGAGGGAAGAGTGTTGACCTAATGGTGTTTCTGAGTGTGGGTTTGTAACCAGAGAAGGGATAGAAACATTTGATTGGGTATTAGAGGGAATAGATTGTTTGTGGAAGCATATTACATAGAGGTGGTTTAGGATAAAAGTGAATATACAGAGGTTGTTCTGGTACCCCCAATAAATTACAAAGAGGGCAGCTTTGTGTATTCTCTTGAGAAAGCAATTTACGAATCTCTGAAAAATGAAAGGCTTGGTCAAGGCCACTTTTGCACCCTCTAAAACCACCTTGAGCAGTATCTAAGGACGATGCTTGGCTTTGGGGAAGTTCCTTTATGCATGTTTCGAGCATTTTTTTGGAAGTAGTAGTCATGCTAATTAGATAGTAATTGACTGGATCAGTTGGGTTGCCTTTCTCGTGAATTGGGACTACTTGTGCGACTCGTCAACAGTGAGGCGAGTATGGCCAGCGCCAACACCAACGCCAACACAAATCAAAAATACATAAAGTTGGAGGACCACTAAAATTTGTAACATTTATACAAAAATTAAAGCTAGGGCCATAAAAAACATGGTAATAGCTGTAGATGCCAGGAACTTTTCATGAATGAAATGGATTTACAAAAAAAAAATATAATGTAATTTAAACCTCCGCTGGCATTTATGCTGATATGGCAGTTATGCCAATTGTATGCCATGGCTCTTTCACATAAAAATCAGAACCAAAACTCGACATCTGCCAAACATGGTTATCGACGCGACCAAGCCCTATCTTGGGCTCAAATTGCGCAACGGCAAACGCTATCTTACCAACCGGCAACCAAGATGCAACCATCTAAGGACTTGAGCGACTCGTCATCTACTGCCTCCAAGTATGCTCATCAGATCGACGATCTTTTGCACACCAGCATCCGTCCCTTTATTCAAGGGCTTGAAGACGATAGTACGCTTATTGATATAACCAACATCAAAGACCTCAACGGCTTGAAACAATTCTTTGGCTCTTTTAACACAGACACATACTTTCCCTACTTTGGAACCTTGTTAGTTGAACGCCGCTATCTTCAACGTCGTTTCATCGAAACCTTTTGGGATAAGGAGGCTGCTGAGTATCAACAACTTATTGGGAATGGATTGACAATGGACGACGGCATTGTGATCAAAGGTTACCCCAGTCTCCCTTCTAACGCGAAAGTAGCCCGCGTGAAGGTCGAACGCTTGCCTTTCATCAACCCTTTAAAGTTGAGAGACTTGATGTTTCAGCGATTTAATCATTTTGGAACTGTTTTGGATGCAGGTTTACAATTGGACGGCAAGTCATTCTTTGGGCAAGGATATGTTATTTTAGACCTGAATCGACCTCATCCAACTATGCCAGAAACCTTACGACGAGAGATTGACTGGTTCAACGACGGCAAGCGCATGCTCCGCCTCACCTGGGATGAAATGCCACCTTACTGTCGCTACTGCCAGAAGGAAGATCACTGTCGAGCAGACTGTCCTGAAGTACATAAATCTAAACAATGCTACAACTGCAATGAATTGGGACACATCAGCAAGGATTGTCCCCGTCGTGGTCATGGTAATAATCTTCCCGCTAATAAGCGCGTTGCAGTTACAAAAGTTCAATTGGAAAAGGAGGCCGCTAATAAAGCCACTGAGAAAACAGCCAAATTGCTTCAAAAGCAGCTGGCTAGGGAGGAAGAAGAGCGTCGGTTGGCTGACGAGAAGGAAAAGGCACTGATCGCCATGGAGGAGAAAATTATCAGAGATTCCGAAATGCAAATGGAGGAGGAGGATAGCTCGACTATCCGAAACATGGAAATTGAGATGAAAGAAAGCACTCCAGCCGACCTACCAGTCATGACGATGGGAGAAGTTGCTCACACCTTGGAAGGGCAAAAAGTTGGCTTGAGCAAGAAACTCAAAGTGTCGCACTCAAGACACGCCAAGGAGCTAGATTCAGGTGCCTCTGGTGAAGACCAGAACCCTGTCTCTAATCGCTTATAAAATTTACTATGATCAACAACACTATGAATATCGCGACATTAAACTGTCGTGGTTTACGCAAAGCAGGAAATCCATCTTCTGCTCGCTCCTTTATTCGTTATTTACGCTCCTTAGAAATTGATATACTAT
This sequence comes from Gilbertella persicaria, assembly GCF_025201335.1. NCBI lineage: Eukaryota > Fungi > Mucoromycota > Mucoromycetes > Mucorales > Choanephoraceae > Gilbertella > Gilbertella persicaria. Next base: position 664,725 of record NW_026251966.1, read on the forward strand.
GCTTACAAGAAACTCATGCTATTAATGCCACTGTTCAGGCAGAATTTAACCTCCTTTTCAACTCAAGTTCTACTTTATGGACACCCCACTGTGGGATGGTGTCTCTCAAACCTCACTTTCAAATAGTCGCTCACTCTACTTTTATTCATGAAGAAGGACGCTTCCTCTGTGCTACAGTCCATTCTTCGATCAGTCCCTCTACTCCTCTTTTACAACTATTGAATATTTATGCACCTGCGTATTCTACACCGCGCAAAGCGTTTTACCAGCAACTAGCCAATAACCTCGACCTTATGTCCCACCTCCAATCCAGCAATATACCGACTTTGATCCTGGGCGATTTCAATTTTAATCCCTTCCAACGTTCGACTATCACGGACACTTGGCTTGAACTTCTCGACCTCTACTACAGCGATTGTTTTGGAGACGACCCTAGACCAACTTTCACCGCACATTCTAACAATCGCACTAGAATTGACTTTATCCTTTGCTCCTCTCAACACCGTCTCCTTGTAACCTCTCATTCGCAACATTTCATCTCATCCACCTGGACTGATCATGATTTACTGTCTATTACACTACGCCCCCCTCTTGAAACCGCTGGACCCGGCTTGTGGAAGGCTGATCCTTCCCTCGCTAGGATTCCTTCTTTTAGAGATGGCCTGACCAAATACATTGAATCCCGTCTCACTTCTCAAAATTTCCTTGATGAGAATTGTCCTCACTCTGCTCAAGTTATTTGGGATATACTGAAGACCGAAGTCAAGACATACACTAAATCATTTCAATACGAGACTAATAAGTGGCGCACAAAGACCTTGAAAAAGTATCAGTCCAAGCGAAATCGAATTTTACGAGATTACAAGAATACAGCTATTTTATCCTCTCTCCTTCCTAGTGTAGAGCTTATGATTAGTAGCCTGCAGGAGGATATTGCCCAGGTCCATGCTTTGAAAGCTGGTAGATTCTGGAGAGAAAAAGGAGAGCGTTCAGCGCGACTTCTCAAACATCTCACATCAGTAAGAACAATGCAGCGAACTATTCCCTCGTTGTATGATCCTATCAAGCAGCAGATTGTTACCAGCACTGAGGACAAAACCTCAGTCATGGCCGATTTCTATGACCAACTCTATTGCCCTGAAAGTGTGGATTCAGAAGCACTCAATCGCCTCTTGAGTAGCCTTCAAGGCTTACATCTCAGCGAAGTACAAGCCCAAAACATGCTCAAGCCTTTTACTTGGAATGATATCTCTACTGCTAGCCATCGCTCTCCTAGACGAAGTAGCCCAGGCTCAGATGGACTTCCCTACGAAGTGCTAGGCATCCTACTAAGGATACCTGCCTTGCGCTCCTTAGTCCTTCGTCTATATAACGAAGCATTGTCCAAATCCCTCTTTCCTCACTCTTGGCTATTGTCTATCATGACCTTGCTTCCCAAAAAAGGGAACCTGACCCAAGCAAAAAATTACCGCCCAATTCAGCTGGTCAACACAGACACTAAGATCTTCACTCGTTTACTTAATCAACGTATCATGGCCAATGCATCGCACTTGATTAACCAACACCAAATTGGATTTCTGCCTGGACGTTTTATTGCTGAGCATGGGCTACTAACGCAGATGATCATGGAAAATGCTTCCTACAACCCTGAGGCTGCTCCACATGCAATTGGAATGCTCCTAGACCAGGAAAAGGCATATGACCGAGTAAACTTGGACTACTTAGAAGCGGTCCTGCTTCATTTGGGCTTTCCTGCTCAACTCATTGGTGCTGTGTGTTCTCTGTTTCGTGACAACTCTATTGCTATTAACTTGAATGGTTGGGTCTCATCCAGACTAATTGCAAAAAGAAGAGGCCTAAAACAAGGTGACCCGATTTCATGTATCCTATATAATTTTGCACTCGAACCTCTCTTGCGATCAATTCTTCAGGATGTCTCTTATCAAGGCTATACTTTTGTCAACCATCATCTAGTCGAAACGGTTCTTCCTACCATCAAACACCTTAGCTATGCTGACGACATGCTAGTGTATCTTAACAATCACTCAGATTTGGATCGACTACAGTACCACGTGTCACTCTACTGTTCGGCCTCTAATGCTAAGATTAACTTTGGTAAAGTGAATGCTTTCTCGCTGGCTGGCTCCAACCTTGACGACTATTGGCTGCCTGTTCTTGAGGGGCTTCAAATCACCAAGGTGTGGAATCGTGCTGACCCTAATCCTCTAATTTACCTTGGCTTTCCTTTAATTCAGTCGAAAATGCAGCGCAATACTTTTGTATTTACCTTCCTTCGGTCACTCCGTCGCCTTGTTGAAACACATAGTACTCGTAACCTTTCTGTCCTTGGCCGTGCAACCGTTGTTAATACTCTATTGTTGTCTCAATGTTGGTATATTCTGCGTGTTATCCCTCTTCCCAAAAACATACTGGTTGACATCCAATCCATCGTCTCTGGCTTTGTCAGTCGTCAAATTTTTCCTCGAATTAGTTGGAAGGTAATGACTACAAATAAACGATCTGGTGGATTGGGTATCCAAGATCCTTCAATACAACAACTTGCGCTCTTCTACAAATGGCATACAATTGGTTTTAAAAGATTTTTATTTGTTGCACGTATCAATTAAAATTGAAAGTGGTGCTCAACAATTTTTTGTTTGAAAGAAAATATATTCTTATAAGTAAGCGATGGCATTAATAGAAGGTAAAAAGAAAAACGCGAAAAATAATTACTCGTCGACAAAAGTGTCTTCTTCATGACAGCGTTGAATTGCTAATCGACATGAGCGGAAGACAGCGAGAGGAGAAAAAGGAACATTATGAAAGACGTGGAGCCAGTGAGCCTTCCACACTTCAGAGATTGCTATGATCAGGAGCATAGGCGAAGAAATAGGGCACGAAGTCAGTACTTGAATTTTCCTAAAGTTGAGGCAGTTAAGAGCTTCATATATATGGTCAATAGTAGTGCCAGGCCATAAATATTCTCGAATAAGGTGGTCCCAATAGATAAATTTGACAGGACAGCGAAAAAACAAGTGATAAATGTCCTCAACATCACCACAAAGACAACAAGAAGGAGAGGAATGAGCAGTAGGCAATAAATGCGATAAAAGCCGTTGGGTAGGTGTTGTGAACATATATGAACTCATATGCATAGATCAATAAATGATGATCATGGCAAAAGACCAGATCACATCTATGGCAATTGCAATGGATCTATAGTCACTGACATTCACTCATTCTACTAGAAGTACTACATCATCCTCATAGTCAGAGATTATGAACCTAGTGACTCTGTTATTATTAATGGCCCTCATAAAGTGACAGTTAGAGCTGACAAATACATTAGCATTGGCATTTGACAAATATGTAATAGTTTATTCAAGTTCAGGTCAGATCATGTACTATTGGCTGAGCTAACAACTTCCTCTAAAGGCATTTCTCTTAATTACTCCTGATCTAACAAATCAATCCGTAGTCAAGAAGCTAACCCAAAACAATATTTTGACCGAGAAGAAAAAGTATAAATACCTTGACATTTTATAGCAATTGAAGGACAACATTTTTCTTGGAGAAATAAAAACCTATACAAGTTCTAACGGACTTTCTCTGTGTTCTTACCTTTTCTCTTATTGAATATCTACTCTCTCTTCATCTCACAACATTTTTTTCCGTTAATTGCTTGGTAAATCCTACAAGATGAACAACTCTGGTAACTCTGGTAACTCTGGTAACTCTGGTAACTCTGGTAATTTTGAAAACATTACCAACCTTGATGTCTCCTCTTTGACTATTGGACCTTCTGCTGGAACATTGACTGATGCCCAGATGGATGAGTCGATTGATCAAATACTTAGTGAAGCATCAACTGTTAGCTCGGCTGCAAGTCCTGGCCAAGACTACAGAATGGTAGAAGAAAACCTCGCTATGCTGCGAAACGAAATGGCATCTACGTTGAGAGCTTTTGGCACTGCTAGGAGCCTAAATGATAGTGCCGCAGCCGATAGAGCACTCCAAGAAGTGGAGCGCATTAAATCGAGCATCCGCAGCTTAGACGAATATAAGTCTATGGTGTTGAAGATTGATGGAGCTGCAGAGCCCACCGGCTTCCAAAAGCAAAATGTTTCCTCTAGTGCTAGCGTTGGAGCTGTTTCGAGTGGCCTTTCTTTGAGTCGCCGGGATTTGCCCAAATATCAGTTACTAGCCAACTCACATAGACCCTTTCCTAACGAAGAGGCTTTTGAGTCAGATGAGCACTTTCTACGTACCTTTGAGAATGTGGTATACTCTTCCTCACAGGATATTGAAGCCGTGTGGAAAAGATACATTCCATTGTGTCTTCCGTATGGAGCGGATGCCTGGGCCCAGACTAACTTGAAGCGCTGCGGATCCTGGACTGAAGCAAGAGAAGCATTTAAAAAGCACTTTGGTTCGAAGTTCAAGACTAGGGAGTATAACACTCAGGTGTTTACTATGACCATGAAGAACGATGAACCCATTGGCACATACACCAATCGCTTTCTTCAAACTGTTTACAATGCTGGCATACCGAAGGATGATCCTCGAGTAGCTGATCGTTTTCTTGCTTCTCTGACTGCTCCTGTACAGACTTTGACACGTCTGGCGTGTATGAATACGTTGGGTAGACAGACAGAAGATTCTTCGAGTTGGACTGTGGAAAACATAGCCGATGTCGCAAGAGATGTGTTGGGTGATGATGCGTCCAAATATACTACGTCTACTTCCTTGTTGCCTGGTGTGGCAGGGCTGAGTCATGCTGTTGGTGTGAACCCTTTGGGTCATGCTAAGAGACATGCTAGAACGATAAGAACGCAGGTTGATCGCTCTGCACCTTACAATAAACCTGGCACCAGCAAATCATACTTTTGCAAGATGCATGGGCAAAATAGCACTCATACCACGGATAAGTGCTATACCATAAGCAAGAATAAAAACAAAGAAAAGGAGAAGGTAACTATCTCTCGACAACGTGACAATCCTTGCAGATTTTGCGATGAACCTTGGATTCCCGGTCACAGTTGTACAAGAAGAAATGTCTTGGCTTTGACAGCTGCAAAGACCAATGATGATAAAAATAAAGACAATGACAATGACAAAAAAGAAACAGACGATGATACTGAAATGATCACGGATGATTGCTTTGACTGTAAGTACACAAACGAGATCAAAGCGAAAGATGCTTTACATAAAGACACTTTTGACTTATTGACACCTATTATTATAGAAAACCACAAGATGATGGCAAAGGTTGATACCGGAAGCACACATACTTTTATAAAGTTAGACTCGCTTAGAGCTAAATTAAATATAAACAAAATAAACAAAAATATTAGTGGTTTCTTTAATTGCTTGTCTAAAGACAATAAAATTTCTCGTATTGGTATTACAGATCCTTTGACTGTAAAATATACAAATGGAATCATTTTTAAGCACCAATTTGAAGTCATAGATTTCAATGATAGCTTTGACTTTGACATTCTTCTTGGTACGGACATTATGAGTAAACTGGGTATTGCACTTACAGGTGTTGCATACAATTTAGAAAATGATAGTGTTGATCCAAATGATAAAGACTCTATTTTTTCTAATGCAAACATCGTAACAACTGATACACCTGAACCTGATAATTCACCTGCTGGATCTGCTGAGGAGGTTGCACAGTTTATGGCTTCCATCCAAGATGCTATTGATGAAAATCAAAAGATACCAGTAGAGTCATTTTGTCCTATTCCAGAATCCATTATCAAGTTGCCCACACCTGAAGGAGCAACCGCTTATCGTCGTCAGTACAGCATCCCGCATACATTGAGGCCTGTCCTAGATGAACAGATAAATGAATGGCTTAGAACAAAAACAATAGAGAAGTGTGGTGTCAATACTTCTTTTAATAGCCCGGTGTTACTTGTACCTAAAAAGAACAAACAGGGTGAAATTGTCAGCCATCGAGCTTGTTTGGATGTTAGACTTTTAAATAAGATCTTACCACCAACATATAACTTTGAAGTGCCACTGGTGAGAAACATTTTTGAAAACTTAAGAGGCAAGAAGATTTTCTCAACCCTTGATCTCTCTAATGCATATCATCGCTTTAAAATCCATCCTCCAGATGCGCATAAATTAACATTTTCTCATAATGGACAACAATACTGCTTCATCAAGGGATGCTTTGGACTAAAGAGCCTAACTTCTCAATTCTGTAAGGTTATGGCCATTTTGTTTGAGGGTATGGATTGCGTTCAATCTTTTGTTGATGATTGTATCGTGGCCAGTGAAACACCCGAGCAACATGCCAAAGATGTCAAAATGGTGATAGACAGATTGATACAAGCCAAATTGATTTTGAATCCAAAGAAATGTGTTTGGTTTCAGCAGTCAGTTAGGATGCTTGGATTTGTGGTCAATGCAGATGGGATTATGGTTGATAAAGCCAAACTCACTAACGTTGAATCATGGCCAGTACCAAAGACAGCGAAACACATTCAACAGTTCATGGGGTTAATCAATTATTTTAGAGAATTTGTACCGATGATCTCTACTGTTGCTGAGCCTTTGACTAGATTAAGCCATGCAAAGAACGTAGAAGAGCTGTGGTCTGATGAGCAAACTAAGAGCTTTAATGCCTTGAAAGCCATCTTGCACTCAAGTATGCTTTTGCATTATCCTGATTTCACCAAAGAATTCTTTGTTGCCTCTGATGCTTCTCAGTATGGTATATCCGCTGTATTATTTCAGAGAGATGATAAGGGTAGAGACAAATATATTAGTTTTGTGTCCAATGCTCTATCACCCTCACAACGCAGATGGAGTGCTACTCGTCGTGAGTTATATGGTGTTCTGATGGCTTTTCGTCGCTTCCATCAATATATTTGGGGACGCAGATTTACATTGCACACAGATCACAAAGCATTGATTTATATGCATACTCAACGAGATTGCAACAATATGATGTTGAATTGGTACGAAGAAATTCTGACTTATGACTTTGATGCTGTGCATATTCCTGGTATCCTTCTTAAATTGCCAGATTTGTTGAGTCGTTTGTATTCCCCTCTCGACCAATTCGAAGGTGATCACAAACTGGTAGGGGGTAGCACTGGCAATCGAAAGCGAAATGTACAAGCTGCCAAAATAAAAAGAGTTGCTATTTGCAGGAAGAAATATAGCAGAGATAAAAACCTGCATGTTCTTACCACGCAGCTGGTTGAGCAGACTAAAGAACCACTTGATTATTTTACACCGCCTGAGACTGAAAGAGAAAAGCTCTTGCGTGATGCACATACTTTTGGACACTTTGGCAGCCATGCTATTGTGCGTGAACTACACTCTCAAGGACTTCATTGGACAAATATGTATCAAGAAGCCAAGGAACTAGTAAGTTCATGTCCTGAGTGCCAAAAGCATAATATAGCAAAAAGAGGTTACCATCCACTGACAAGCATTATTGCATTGCGACCCTTTGATCATGTATCTGTTGATTCTGCAGGTCCTTTTCCTGTAACTGAAAATGGGAATACTGAAATCTTGGTCTTGACTGATATTTGTTCAAAATATATTATTGTCAGAGCACTTAAGAACCAACAATCAGATACCATTGCTCATACATTGATGCAGATCTTTGGAGACTATGGATTTCCTCGTATCCTACAATCCGACAATGGCAGAGCATACCATAACTTGTTACTTGAATCTATTTCGAAAAAGCTCGACATTGATCGAAGGTACTCCACTCCCTACCATCCTAGAGGAAATGGAAGTGCTGAATCCAGTGTAAAAATTGTTGAAAACACACTGAGAAAGATGTGTCAATCGAATAGCAAAGACTGGGATTACTACTTACCAGTAGTCCAGCTTTCTATCAACAACGCTATCAAGAATAAGACGTTGAGTTCACCCTTCTCATTGATGTTTGCACGCAGAGTCGGCTTACCTAAAAATTATGAAGAAAAGAACAAATATCCACTTCCTAGAGATATGATGACGCGTGATGATCTTGAGCAGCGCATTGATCACATGGAGAAGATTGTCTTTCCCGCTATCTTTGAAAGAACTCAAAAGATAAATGAGGAATATAATAAGAGGTTCAATACAAAGAACATACTTGTTGATATTGAACCCGGAACACATGTTATGGTAAGACTGCAAAAGAGACCGAGTAAACTGTCTCCATTATATGAAGGCCCCTATACTGTTGTAAGAAGAAACAAAGGTGGCTCATATGAATTAAAAGACGAGCAAAATGAATTATTGCATCGTAATTATACACCATCAGAACTGAAGATTGTGACCATTGACGAATCAACCATTGAAGAAGAATACTTTGAAGTAGAAGATATTCGTGATCATCGTGGCAAGCCAGGAAGACGAGAGTACTTGGTTAAATGGACTGGTTTTGGTGAAAGAGCTAACACTTGGGAGCCTGCATCTAGTTTCCAAGATCCTACAATCATCAATCGCTACTGGGATAAAGTTGAAAAACTAAAAAGATTAGAGCATGAACGCATTGAATCAAAATCAAGCGATAGATCTGCATCTAACAAAGAGAATAAGAATGGTGTACTACACAAGACAGGAACAAAGAGAAGAAACCATCCTACTAGACAAAGTAGAGAGGAATTATCCACAAATGGAAGAGCTAGCAAAAGAATTAAATGCTAAGTGACATGAAAGAGAAGAAGACTATTTTCCTTTTGAAGAACACAAATTGCATAGACTCTAAACCATTTTTATGTCAAGTAAAGTTATATCAAGCCTAGATGTTCACATTGTAAGAAGCCGTTTACAACTATCAAAGATGAGTTGACTCTGGAGGAGGGTAATGTTGTGAACATATATGAACTCATATGCATAGATCAATAAATGATGATCATGGCAAAAGACCAGATCACATCTATGGCAATTGCAATGGATCTATAGTCACTGACATTCACTCATTCTACTAGAAGTACTACATCATCCTCATAGTCAGAGATTATGAACCTAGTGACTCTGTTATTATTAATGGCCCTCATAAAGTGACAGTTAGAGCTGACAAATACATTAGCATTGGCATTTGACAAATATGTAATAGTTTATTCAAGTTCAGGTCAGATCATGTACTATTGGCTGAGCTAACAACTTCCTCTAAAGGCATTTCTCTTAATTACTCCTGATCTAACAAATCAATCCGTAGTCAAGAAGCTAACCCAAAACAATATTTTGACCGAGAAGAAAAAGTATAAATACCTTGACATTTTATAGCAATTGAAGGACAACATTTTTCTTGGAGAAATAAAAACCTATACAAGTTCTAACGGACTTTCTCTGTGTTCTTACCTTTTCTCTTATTGAATATCTACTCTCTCTTCATCTCACAACAGTAGGGATAAGGCGATGTAGCAACCGATACATAACATTACGTTGTACGGTAGTGAGTGCCAATCGCCAGAATCGGGACCATGAGGCATGTGTGATCTCCTGTTGATGCAGAATAGAGCTATTATGACTCTTAGAAATATGAGCTCGAAAGGCCTTGCATGACGTGCTAGGGTTGCTAAGAGATGTTTCATCCATAGACAAATGTAAGCGACGTCGGAAAGCGTAAAAGCCCAAAGACTTTTTGATGGCTGGGACTTGAGCAGCGTTGTAGAGGCTGAGCGATGTTGGCCTCATACATTGTATAAACCAAGGGCTTAGAAGACAATTACCGTTAGCGGTAGCGTTTCGGAAGCGAGTAACCGAATTGGAGTTAAATGGAATATCCGTTCTTAGTCGTTTGGGAGACAGGAAATGACCAACAGGGTGATATTCGTAAAGGTCAGAAACAGCAGCATTTGTCAGAGCTCGAGGTAACATATAGTGACAATCCGGGTCAATTATTGCGCGTAGAGGCAACAGCAAGGCATCCAAAGGGCAAGGTATGTAAGTGAATTGCCGCCGAGGAATGATATCTACGGTACGACATACCAAAGTGATGGTGGAGACGTTGGCACCTACAATTCGAGGCCTGGCAAGTGGGAAAAGAAGACACATGAGAACGTTGGAGGTTTTAAATTGATTGGCCAAGTGAACATATAAAAATTGTTGAACCAAAGAGCGCTCAGGTCTTTCGAAAAGCAAAGGATCAACCCATTTGTAGAAGAGCGCAAGTTGTTGTATTGAAGGATCTTGGATACCCAATCCACCAGATCGTTTATTTGTAGTCATTACCTTCCAACTAATTCGAGGAAAAATTTGACGACTGACAAAGCCAGAGACGATGGATTGGATGTCAACCAGTATGTTTTTGGGAAGAGGGATAACACGCAGAATATACCAACATTGAGACAACAATAGAGTATTAACAACGGTTGCACGGCCAAGGACAGAAAGGTTACGAGTACTATGTGTTTCAACAAGGCGACGGAGTGACCGAAGGAAGGTAAATACAAAAGTATTGCGCTGCATTTTCGACTGAATTAAAGGAAAGCCAAGGTAAATTAGAGGATTAGGGTCAGCACGATTCCACACCTTGGTGATTTGAAGCCCCTCAAGAACAGGCAGCCAATAGTCGTCAAGGTTGGAGCCAGCCAGCGAGAAAGCATTCACTTTACCAAAGTTAATCTTAGCATTAGAGGCCGAACAGTAGAGTGACACGTGGTACTGTAGTCGATCCAAATCTGAGTGATTGTTAAGATACACTAGCATGTCGTCAGCATAGCTAAGGTGTTTGATGGTAGGAAGAACCGTTTCGACTAGATGATGGTTGACAAAAGTATAGCCTTGATAAGAGACATCCTGAAGAATTGATCGCAAGAGAGGTTCGAGTGCAAAATTATATAGGATACATGAAATCGGGTCACCTTGTTTTAGGCCTCTTCTTTTTGCAATTAGTCTGGATGAGACCCAACCATTCAAGTTAATAGCAATAGAGTTGTCACGAAACAGAGAACACACAGCACCAATGAGTTGAGCAGGAAAGCCCAAATGAAGCAGGACCGCTTCTAAGTAGTCCAAGTTTACTCGGTCATATGCCTTTTCCTGGTCTAGGAGCATTCCAATTGCATGTGGAGCAGCCTCAGGGTTGTAGGAAGCATTTTCCATGATCATCTGCGTTAGTAGCCCATGCTCAGCAATAAAACGTCCAGGCAGAAATCCAATTTGGTGTTGGTTAATCAAGTGCGATGCATTGGCCATGATACGTTGATTAAGTAAACGAGTGAAGATCTTAGTGTCTGTGTTGACCAGCTGAATTGGGCGGTAATTTTTTGCTTGGGTCAGGTTCCCTTTTTTGGGAAGCAAGGTCATGATAGACAATAGCCAAGAGTGAGGAAAGAGGGATTTGGACAATGCTTCGTTATATAGACGAAGGACTAAGGAGCGCAAGGCAGGTATCCTTAGTAGGATGCCTAGCACTTCGTAGGGAAGTCCATCTGAGCCTGGGCTACTTCGTCTAGGAGAGCGATGGCTAGCAGTAGAGATATCATTCCAAGTAAAAGGCTTGAGCATGTTTTGGGCTTGTACTTCGCTGAGATGTAAGCCTTGAAGGCTACTCAAGAGGCGATTGAGTGCTTCTGAATCCACACTTTCAGGGCAATAGAGTTGGTCATAGAAATCGGCCATGACTGAGGTTTTGTCCTCAGTGCTGGTAACAATCTGCTGCTTGATAGGATCATACAACGAGGGAATAGTTCGCTGCATTGTTCTTACTGATGTGAGATGTTTGAGAAGTCGCGCTGAACGCTCTCCTTTTTCTCTCCAGAATCTACCAGCTTTCAAAGCATGGACCTGGGCAATATCCTCCTGCAGGCTACTAATCATAAGCTCTACACTAGGAAGGAGAGAGGATAAAATAGCTGTATTCTTGTAATCTCGTAAAATTCGATTTCGCTTGGACTGATACTTTTTCAAGGTCTTTGTGCGCCACTTATTAGTCTCGTATTGAAATGATTTAGTGTATGTCTTGACTTCGGTCTTCAGTATATCCCAAATAACTTGAGCAGAGTGAGGACAATTCTCATCAAGGAAATTTTGAGAAGTGAGACGGGATTCAATGTATTTGGTCAGGCCATCTCTAAAAGAAGGAATCCTAGCGAGGGAAGGATCAGCCTTCCACAAGCCGGGTCCAGCGGTTTCAAGAGGGGGGCGTAGTGTAATAGACAGTAAATCATGATCAGTCCAGGTGGATGAGATGAAATGTTGCGAATGAGAGGTTACAAGGAGACGGTGTTGAGAGGAGCAAAGGATAAAGTCAATTCTAGTGCGATTGTTAGAATGTGCGGTGAAAGTTGGTCTAGGGTCGTCTCCAAAACAATCGCTGTAGTAGAGGTCGAGAAGTTCAAGCCAAGTGTCCGTGATAGTCGAACGTTGGAAGGGATTAAAATTGAAATCGCCCAGGATCAAAGTCGGTATATTGCTGGATTGGAGGTGGGACATAAGGTCGAGGTTATTGGCTAGTTGCTGGTAAAACGCTTTGCGCGGTGTAGAATACGCAGGTGCATAAATATTCAATAGTTGTAAAAGAGGAGTAGAGGGACTGATCGAAGAATGGACTGTAGCACAGAGGAAGCGTCCTTCTTCATGAATAAAAGTAGAGTGAGCGACTATTTGAAAGTGAGGTTTGAGAGACACCATCCCACAGTGGGGTGTCCATAAAGTAGAACTTGAGTTGAAAAGGAGGTTAAATTCTGCCTGAACAGTGGCATTAATAGCATGAGTTTCTTGTAAGCATAGTATATCAATTTCTAAGGAGCGTAAATAACGAATAAAGGAGCGAGCAGAAGATGGATTTCCTGCTTTGCGTAAACCACGACAGTTTAATGTCGCGATATTCATAGTGTTGTTGATCATAGTAAATTTTATAAGCGATTAGAGACAGGGTTCTGGTCTTCACCAGAGGCACCTGAATCTAGCTCCTTGGCGTGTCTTGAGTGCGACACTTTGAGTTTCTTGCTCAAGCCAACTTTTTGCCCTTCCAAGGTGTGAGCAACTTCTCCCATCGTCATGACTGGTAGGTCGGCTGGAGTGCTTTCTTTCATCTCAATTTCCATGTTTCGGATAGTCGAGCTATCCTCCTCCTCCATTTGCATTTCGGAATCTCTGATAATTTTCTCCTCCATGGCGATCAGTGCCTTTTCCTTCTCGTCAGCCAACCGACGCTCTTCTTCCTCCCTAGCCAGCTGCTTTTGAAGCAATTTGGCTGTTTTCTCAGTGGCTTTATTAGCGGCCTCCTTTTCCAATTGAACTTTTGTAACTGCAACGCGCTTATTAGCGGGAAGATTATTACCATGACCACGACGGGGACAATCCTTGCTGATGTGTCCCAATTCATTGCAGTTGTAGCATTGTTTAGATTTATGTACTTCAGGACAGTCTGCTCGACAGTGATCTTCCTTCTGGCAGTAGCGACAGTAAGGTGGCATTTCATCCCAGGTGAGGCGGAGCATGCGCTTGCCGTCGTTGAACCAGTCAATCTCTCGTCGTAAGGTTTCTGGCATAGTTGGATGAGGTCGATTCAGGTCTAAAATAACATATCCTTGCCCAAAGAATGACTTGCCGTCCAATTGTAAACCTGCATCCAAAACAGTTCCAAAATGATTAAATCGCTGAAACATCAAGTCTCTCAACTTTAAAGGGTTGATGAAAGGCAAGCGTTCGACCTTCACGCGGGCTACTTTCGCGTTAGAAGGGAGACTGGGGTAACCTTTGATCACAATGCCGTCGTCCATTGTCAATCCATTCCCAATAAGTTGTTGATACTCAGCAGCCTCCTTATCCCAAAAGGTTTCGATGAAACGACGTTGAAGATAGCGGCGTTCAACTAACAAGGTTCCAAAGTAGGGAAAGTATGTGTCTGTGTTAAAAGAGCCAAAGAATTGTTTCAAGCCGTTGAGGTCTTTGATGTTGGTTATATCAATAAGCGTACTATCGTCTTCAAGCCCTTGAATAAAGGGACGGATGCTGGTGTGCAAAAGATCGTCGATCTGATGAGCATACTTGGAGGCAGTAGATGACGAGTCGCTCAAGTCCTTAGATGGTTGCATCTTGGTTGCCGGTTGGTAAGATAGCGTTTGCCGTTGCGCAATTTGAGCCCAAGATAGGGCTTGGTCGCGTCGATAACCATGTTTGGCAGATGTCGAGTTTTGGTTCTGATTTTTATGTGAAAGAGCCATGGCATACAATTGGCATAACTGCCATATCAGCATAAATGCCAGCGGAGGTTTAAATTACATTATATTTTTTTTTTGTAAATCCATTTCATTCATGAAAAGTTCCTGGCATCTACAGCTATTACCATGTTTTTTATGGCCCTAGCTTTAATTTTTGTATAAATGTTACAAATTTTAGTGGTCCTCCAACTTTATGTATTTTTGATTTGTGTTGGCGTTGGTGTTGGCGCTGGCCATACTCGCCTCACTGTTGACGAGTCGCACAAGTAGTCCCAATTCACGAGAAAGGCAACCCAACTGATCCAGTCAATTACTATCTAATTAGCATGACTACTACTTCCAAAAAAATGCTCGAAACATGCATAAAGGAACTTCCCCAAAGCCAAGCATCGTCCTTAGATACTGCTCAAGGTGGTTTTAGAGGGTGCAAAAGTGGCCTTGACCAAGCCTTTCATTTTTCAGAGATTCGTAAATTGCTTTCTCAAGAGAATACACAAAGCTGCCCTCTTTGTAATTTATTGGGGGTACCAGAACAACCTCTGTATATTCACTTTTATCCTAAACCACCTCTATGTAATATGCTTCCACAAACAATCTATTCCCTCTAATACCCAATCAAATGTTTCTATCCCTTCTCTGGTTACAAACCCACACTCAGAAACACCATTAGGTCAACACTCTTCCCTCTATTCCTTTTTTCCCCTTGTTCTCTTGAGGTATTTTAAGCTTAGTATAGCCATTCCTATGAATTGATCAACTCCGAGCAGCCAAAGGCCACATTGGACCATGTATTCAAAGGACCTTTTTTTTATCAAATCAATAAATCAACAAACTTTGGGTATGAATTTGACAAAATTTATACCAATGCGCAAGTATGCTATATGGATCAACAGATTTTTTTTTTTTTGAAAAACAATTATTCTTAAGTACAAAGAGATACATTCTCACCATAGCGTAACTGTTTACATTTTTCTTCCATCAATGTTTTTTTCATATTTGACTGAAGATTTGGCCAAAATTTTCCTTCAATAAATAAGAGATTCTTCCACTTTTGATGGAAGATTTCTGCATTCAATGAGAAGTTTCTTCCATCGCTTACGCTATAGTGTCTTTGATTTTAATATTTGTTTGAATTTCGAAAGCCCAAAACACACACATTTCTTCTCTATTGTTTTGTTTATTCATACTCACTCATGATCGCACGTGTTCATCCAGGGCCATCTAGGGCCATCCATGCTATCCCTTGCAAATGTATGTAACCGGAATGACAAACATGTTTGTTATATGGGTAACGTACATGCGACAGCGGCGACTGAAGTCCGACCACTTCTCTACAACTCCTTAGTCTCAGAGGTCCCTTTCTTCCAACCTTCTTGTGAGCATGCCCAATTAACCTTTATCCTAGGGGAGTCTAACACCAACTTCCAGAATCGCGCCTTTGTTTGATGATTTGTGTACCAGTGACTTAGATTGTCTTCCAGATGGTTTAGCTACTTTTATTAGTATCTCTCACAAAAATAATCGCACTGCCATTAATTATGTTTATGTAGACACTAGTCAAATACCAAAAATCACTAACTCGCAGCTTTACCGCCTCCCTTATGCTTGGATTGACCATATTCTTTTGACTATCAATCTATTCGCGTCAAAAATATCTATTGGCCCAGGATTTTGACGCTCTAATCTAGCTGTAATACTCAACAAACACTTTCTCGATTTATTGGATTGTACTTTGACAATTTTTCTCACTCAGATAAATTTGGATATGCTTCAGCTTGCAATTCCTGATACAAATAATTTTTTACCTACTGATTTAACCCAAGTGAAATTTGATCCAGCGCTGGCCGCTCAGTGGCAGAGGATAGGGGAGGATTTCAAACTCATGATATGCAAATTAGCACAATCATATTCAATGAATTCAAAAGTTAAATTTAATCACATTCTGATACAACCCCAAAATAGACGAACAGAACTCTTATCAGCTATATCGATGGACACTAGCAGAAGCTCTACTCCATTCTTGTTGAACGAACTATCTGAAATTGACAAACAGATCGAGCAATTTAATGTGATGGAAGCTGCTCGATATTGCCTACAAACAGCCACTCACTGACATACACAAGAGAAACGAATCAGTGAGTATCTCTTTCGAGTTTTGAAACCTCGTCAAACAAAGCAGATATTTACATTACAAAAATTCGATACTGGTGCAATGGTTCATGGCATCGAGGATATACTATAAAAAGCTCATTACTTCTCTTCCTCCTTGTATACGCCGGACTCAATAGACTATAATGTAGCTATTCAGTTGGTTCAATCTATTCCCAGTGACAGTAACCTTTCTATCAATGACCAAGAGTCACTCATAGAGCCGCCAACAATAGACGAGCTGGTGACTATTATTAAACATATTTCTCTGTCTAAAGGTCCAGTGCTAGATAGTTTATCATTCGAATTATACAAAAACGTTTGTTCTCGCTTCAAGGAATTTCTATATCTTCTATTGACGATCATACAGGATGCTTTCATGGATTTTTTCCATCATCCTTGCAACATACATGACTGATTTGGCGTTCAAACAAGGGAATCCTACTTTACTGAAAAATTAACAATCTTTATCACTGATAAATTTAGATGCAAAGAGTCTCAGTAAGCTAATGGCCAATTACCTCAGTTAGCTGCTACCTATACTAATAAATTCATATCAAACTGGGCTTCTTCCTGGCCAACTCATCTCAGATAATGTCTGGATCAACCATGTATTCATGACAGCTCTTCGCGAAAGCAAGTCTTTGGCTTTTGAAACTGCAGTTCTGTTGAATGCTGAGAAAGCCTACAATCGAGTACACCCACAATACTTGCTTGTGCTGATTATTTGGAAATTTTTCTGTCCTCGCCTGCTGAATGGTCTCACCTTTTACGGATTCTTAAGTTATATTCTAAAGACTTGAATACGAGGATGAATGTTACTAAAACTACAATGGTTTCTCTAAATGGACTTCCTTTTGCCGGATGGGTATCGATTTTCAATTCATTTGACATTTCATGGCATGATCAAACATCCGATGCTGCTGTTACTTTGTTAAGTTATCCTCTCTACTCCAGTCCTGCTCAATAGGACGCCTTTCTTGGGGATTTACGTTTGAAAATTTTTCAGCACACAGACAGTTTGAGGAGAATGCATCTATCGTTGCGTGGTATGTCTGTGTCTATCAATGTGCTAATCCTAAACCGTTTATGGCATACTATGCAAGCCATTAAATTACCTTCTTCTTGGCTAGCATCAATCAAACAGCTGGTGATATACCTTTTTGATTTAAGCCTAGTTGAGCAGCGATATGCAAACCAAGAAAACAAAGTGGTCTCAGATCAGTTGGTTTAAAAGATCAGGCGATAACACTTCATATAATTTACTTAAAACGACTGTGTTAAGAGTCTGTTAGCACAGATTTTCTCACCCCTTGGTTGCTTCGTATTCTACAACTCAATACCGCCATGTTTCAATTTTGCCTGTACCGGTAGCTCCTACCTTGTTTCGTGCAATTTTCAAGCTTTGTACACCCATGATGTAGCTGCTGAAGTTCCTAGAGTGTTTGCGACTTTTGGAGCTGTCTTTACCATGGCCTCCCCATCGGTTTTTGGATTTACCTATATCGTTAGTATTAAAAACTAATACAAACTCTGCATCACCACTCCCTACCGTCAAACGCTCTTTATTAGTGTCAGATATATTTTGTTACAATGCTATCACCGGTTTGCTTAAAGTTCATCGCTCTTTCATCAAGTACAGACGTACCTTTTTGATAAGGGTCTTTGATGCCCTTTTATTGCCCTCTCCGTCTGACACTATCAGCTGCGTTTTGAATACAGCACTTCAAGCAAAAGATGCTTTTTCCCCTCTTAGTCCTGTGCTGCCTTCTTTGTCACAATACCCCGATGTGTCCAGCTACCTTTCATTGCTTGACCATCGGATGCTGCCTTCCGGCCGTCGACGACCAAAGATAGTCCTTGCACCTGCTTTGAAATCTGTTAGAAAATATTGGATTGATCAACGTGGCCCAATTGAAATCGGTGCCCCCTACCGTACTTCTCCCACCCAATGCCTACCACCTTCATGGTAAAAGCTCTTTTGGTCACTGGAAATGAACATGAAGGCTTTCACTCCCTGGTGGCGAATCCCCCATGATAGCATTGTTAATGCAGGTAAGGCCCACTTTTGGGATGCAAATACGTTCATGTCGTTTTCTTGTAACATTTGTGGTATGATTGATGAGAGCAGCTTTCACTTTTCTGTTGGTTGTCCGGTTAGATAGTTCTACAGGCAACAGGCATTGACTTTTGGCCAACTGGATCGTCGATTTATAAATCCATGCAATCTAAGATTGGCACTTACCTCGCTGGCAGATAAAGACAACAAACTCCTGGCGCTGACGACCATGGAGGCCTTGGAAAATAGACTAAATGTACGCTGATGATATCATTATAAGTATGCCTTTGACAAGGAGGTACGGCGTTCAACGGCCCCATTTGAGCTTTTCTTGACTGAACATTAATTCTTAAATATGTACTTTAGGCAATCAGTTAAGAACATCTTGTTTTATATATCATTTAATATAATTTCTGAAAATGATTCTTGAAATCAATCACTCTTTTCTTCTTATTGCTGCATGTTTTGAAAGATAATATGACATTTTCCGAAATCACCAGGACAGGTTTTTTGGAGCATTTGCACTTTATTGAAAAAAAAATTCATGTGGAAAAATTTTAGAAATTAAACAGATCATGAGATGCATAAACAATATTTATCTTGCTACTTACATTAGATGATAAGAGTTGAGAATAGAAGGGACATAAAAGATAAATGAATTAGTAACAGATATGAACCAGTATATGTAAAATACTTACACGGATACGAGGAGGTAGTTGAATAATCCTCAATTGCATAATTGCTTCAGCCAATACCAAGCTGTGATTGATGCCAGAGAAGGTCATACTCGTTATTTATATTATCTTAAAATAGACATCTCAACACATCATCAACAGAAAACTGAGCGCGTTTAAGTATCATCTTGGCACATTAAAGGGCCCTTGGGTCATGATACCTTTGTTACCGAGTTCAAATGACAAAAAAAAAACTTTGTTAATTTTTATTTCGGGTCAGTGTGTAAGGGACCCATTGAGCAGTCAAAGAACGAAACATACTCTTTATTGACAATTACAATTTCGTAAGAAGAGAGAAGTAGGGAGTAGCTCTAAACATCGATAACTATCCAATGCTCTGGTTGCTTTTAATCTTGTGTAATATGCTTTTGTCTCAAAGAATTTAGAAACTGTAAATGATGTACGTTGACAGAAAAAGAAAAAACTTTGTTTATTATGTTGATTACGTACGAGTACCTACTCAAATAATATAATCAAAGCCAAACTCATATAAATTAGCTTTTGCATTTATTAATAGCAACTATAGAATTTGCTTCAATTTTCTAGCAAGCTAATCAGAAGGTTTATTTGAAGGAGAGCAAACTATTTTGAAAAAGCCAATATATATGAATATATATACACAAGATGTTTGATCAATACCACACAATAGGGGAATGTAATATTTGTGAAAAGAGAAAAAAAAAGAAAGGGGAAATACAGAATTCATTGAAAGGAGAGTATATGCGTAATTTATATATATATTTAGCTGGTATCCATTTTTTTTATATGATAGGTTGAGGTGGATGTAATAGCAATCTCGGTGATTTGCCGCCATATTCCTCTTGACGGTGCTCAGTATCTGTTGGTGCAACTATAGGCGAGCTTCTAACAACAGGTCTTGTTGATTGTGAGATCCATTCATGTTGGAAGGCCTGTTCAGGACTCAATCGTTTGGAGGGATCCCATTGTAAACATTGTTGGATAAAATCCAAGAATAAGGCATCATTGCATCTCAGTGCTTGACTTAATGTTTTTGTGCCTGCTTTGCGTCGTTTGCCACGAGAGTTGGTCACCACACGAGGTTCACCACGTCGATCTACATTTTCAGGGCAACTAATTAATAACACTAAACTACCAGAAAAAAAGCTTACCAAAAAACAAATGTCTTCGTTCACTTTGCTGAATTAATTCTTGATCAGGCACACCCATGATTTCCATGATACAAGCAAGCTGCTCTTGTTCATTTTCACCTGGAAAAATAGGCACACCTGTGTAAAGCTCAGCAATAATACAACCTAAACTCCACATATCAATAGCTGTATTGTAATCTAAACCAAGAATGATTTCAGGTGATCTGTAGAATCGACTCTGAATGTATGTATACACTACAAACGAATTAGGAAATGTGTTTTTGATAACGAATATTATATACCTCTTTGGTTTTCTAAGCAACTACTACCGAAATCAATAACTTTGATTGTGCTTTTGGTGGGGTGTTTTAAAAGGATATTCTAATAAGTGTTGATTTCATTATTCCTTTTGGTCAATTCATCTTTACCTCTGGCTTCAAATCACAATGAACAACTCCATGTCTTGCTAACAACGACAATGAACGTAATAATTGAATGGTAAACCTGCATACATATAATAAGTCTCTTTACTTTTTCTCTATGAATCAAATTACCTTTTGATCAATGTGATATGGAAACCTTGGAAATTGTTAACTTTGATAAATTCATACAAGTTCATGCTAAGGCATTCAAAAGCTATACACAAATGGTTTCTGAAATAGAAGCTGTCTGTCATTTTCACGTTATGATGGCGGTCTTCGGGATCCTATCAATTAAAGTTTAGCCGTCATTGTCTTTTGTTCATGAAATCCAACCTTACCCATTTTGAAAGGTCGCTCAAGATTTTAACTTCAGTCTTGGCCTGAGCATAAAATCGTTTTTTGTTTCGAATCAACTTGACAGCCACTGTGCTGGCTGTTTTGTGATCATAGCATTTAACTACTTGACCAAATGAACCTCGACCCAATTCTTCCATTATTTCGTAACGGTACACCAAATGATCATTCATGACACTCTTGTAATCACCTCGTTCATCGTCGTAGCCATAATTTAAAGCGGGGTTATCTGGCATGGCTTGGTATTTTTTAGCATGTTGTCCGACAAAATAAACTTCGGGATAAGCCTGAATCTCTGTTTGCTCGAATGGGCTCAAATGATGACCATAAAACTTGATAGCAATAAGTGGAGATTTAGGAACTCCAGGGCTGAATGCTTCCACCATTTCTTTATCCCACATCATCAGTGTTTCTTTAATGCGTTGAGGTCGAGCACGCTCTTCTGGTGACAATAATTGGCCGTATTTTTCATCAATATCATAAGTTTGGCTTTTACGGGCTGCTCGATGAGCCAAATACTCGGTGGCTGTCATGCCTGTTGTTGTATTGGCTGGATAAACACCAGGCGAGCGCAAAAGTTTGGTATCTTCATCATGAAT
This sequence comes from Gilbertella persicaria, assembly GCF_025201335.1. Classification (NCBI taxonomy): domain Eukaryota; kingdom Fungi; phylum Mucoromycota; class Mucoromycetes; order Mucorales; family Choanephoraceae; genus Gilbertella; species Gilbertella persicaria. The sequence continues at coordinate 686,294 of NW_026251966.1, forward strand.
AGCATGCTGAGCTACCATGGCCTCTAGCTTTTCACGCAGACTAATAGCACGATGACGGCCTAAAATATGTAAACAAACAATAAATAAATAGCGCTTATTTTTACCTTTATCTTTATCCATCATAGCTTCATCTACTAATGAATTCTTTCTGCTGTTGGAATAGGCAGAACTAAGTTTTCTGGCATTAACAGGCTGCTCAATCTCTTCTTTATGCGTTTTGTTTTCCAACACGCCCAAGCTTTGACGACGTGTCGATCTAGGTCGTACACGCGGAGACGCAGAAACAGGAGAACTTTTGAGTGGTGGTGTGACAACACTGGCGGATGAAGGCGCTTTGAGAGATGCACGACGTGAAGTAGAGATGCCTAAATGACTCTGACCTTTTGCTTTACGTGAAGAATTTGTCTTTTTAGGTCGTACTTCTGTCGAAGAGGACGATGATGAGCTATTTGGTATGGGTGTTGTATTGGCTGATGATAGCGACATGCGCTTCTTGGCTGTCATTCGATTGCTACTCAAAGTTGCTTTAATTGAAGGTGATTTAGGTGCTCGCTTAACTGTTGTGTTAGTCTTGGGCATATTCAGCTTGATTGGTTCAATCTTCATAGGAGGTAGCTGCAAGGATTGAACAGTGGGAGGCTTTGCTAAATTGCCTGGTAGAGTCTATTAAATGATTACTACATATTGCACCATAGACACATAGCAACTGAAAAGGGCTTGGGTGATAAATATTTACCTTACCACGTTTTCGAACAACGTTCTTTTTAGCTGGCTGTTCATCTCCTGTTGTGTTACCATTTTCTCTTGATTTTCTTGAATTGGGGGCGGGGTTTACTGGTGATTCCTGCTTGACGACACTCTTTCTACGAGACATGCGTGCGGCCATCATGGAGGGTGAGGTAGGAACACCTTCTTTCAAACTTTCCGTTCTGGACATGCGACGAGAAAGCAAATCTGGTTCACTAGCCAATGATTTCTTTCTTAGCAGTGTGGTTGTTGTCTTGTGTTTCTCATCTCCGCCATTAGTGGTTACAGTCTCATCTGCTCCTACTATATCAGGACATTGTTGTTGTTGTTGTTGTTGTTGTTGACGAGCCTTAGCAGTAGCTGCAGCTAATATCGATCTTCTTTTTAATGCAGACACAGCTGTGGTTGTAACAGGAGAAACTTCATCTTCACTAGTAAAAGAAGGGGACTCGGCTCCTTTTTGGCTTTTTTTCTTCTAGGACTTGCTGCTGTGTTTCTGTTAGAAAGAGGCGAATTTGCGACTGAGTGCCTACGTTGATCAGCCAAGGTGGATTTCATGTAACTCGCTTGTTGCTGCTGCTGTTGTTGTTGTTGTTGCTGTTGTTGCTGTTGTTGCTGTTGTTGCTGTTGTTGTTGTTGCTGTTGTTGTTGTTGCTGTTGTTGTTGTTCTGTCTTTTGAGGTAGTTGTGTGAGTAGTGTGGCACCACTTGATAAGGTACGTCTTCTAGTTGGTTGTTCTAAACTACGTAACTTTTCTTTTGTCATACTCGATCTTCGCTTAGCATTGCTGATCATATCTACCACAACCTGTTGTTCTGATTTTTGAGATGTCTTTGTACTCTTTTTCTCATTTAATAGAGCAAGTTCTTGTTGCGCTAATCTGCGTTCCACAGCAAGTGTATCACGTAAAGTATCAGCTAATTTGACTAGTCCACCAGAGTTACTACTGCCAGTATGACTCATCTTTTTAGGTGTAGTGGATGTCAATGCGCCAGAAAGAGTTTGTCGTCGACTTTGAATGAGTTGAGATGGTTTTTTTGCTAATGCTTCATTTGATTTCTTTGTATTCATTGTTGTAAGTCGAGGAGAAGCAACGGATTTCTTAGTCTCTACTGTACTGGTACTCTTCCGTCGCGTATCTAATTGTTTCTTAACAGTCTTTTTTGCTTCCCAACGATCTGCTTCGGCAAAGGCTTCGTAGATGCCTGACTGACTCATGCCAGTATCCATATTCTCTTTTAACGCGCGGGATCGACTACTGGCTGTAGATCGTGTGTATTTGCTATTTCCTGTTGTTTCTTTTTCTGGTTTATCATGAAATCCATGGTTTTGCATATGAATCCAAGATTCGGTAATATATGGTTTAGTTACAGTCGAAGACGACATGAAACGAAAACCAAAAAGTTATTTTGGAAAATTTGGTATCAAATTTAACGAGAGGAAAAAAAAAGAAAAGAAAAAAGGAGAGACGAGAGATAGCAAAAATAAAGAAAAAGAAAAAGGAAAGAAAGAAAAAGAAGAAAAGGTCGGTCTATGTGTAAGAAAGAAAAAGAAAAAGAAAAGAAAGGGGAAAGAGAGAAGGGTATATTTTGTCAAATTTTGTCACACTTCTCTCTCATCACTTTCTCTCGCTTTTTCTCAGCATTATTGGTATACATTTAACAATTCAATCTCAGTATATTACGAAGGGTTTCCTTTTAAAGTAAACAAGGAGAGGCCAACAGAGATGCACGGTCTATGCATACAATTTTTTTCAGCTATAAATATTTGTCATTGATAGTTTTCATGCAGCGTGCAAGTTCTTTTCTTTTTCAGTAGCACAGTCAAAGTTTATCCGAGGTTCCTTGCATTCAAGTTCCCTGGATAGTGTATGACAATAAACAACCTGTAAATCAAGAGGATGGACAAGTTATTTTAGTAAAGTCCAGTTCGCTATCTAAACTGGTGATGTACAAAAAGGAACTTGTATTACTTGAATAAAAAGGCATGATAAATTCATAGAAGTACTTAAGGAGGGCTCTATAAACAAATTTTCAAGAATACATGTTGTTTACATTATATTATCTAAACTTGATATAAAGAGGCTTCTTGAACTGATATAAACCAAGCTTCACTACGCATAAGTAAATGAATTATATATATACATGACTAACAGCACAAAGGTCTTTTTATGCAATTTTGCTTTGTATGACATAGGAAATGTCAGAGTCAAATGCGAAATAGAATAAATGATAGATACAGCATCTGAATCTTCAGATTAAAAAAAAAAACGAAATGCCACAGTCAGATTTCCCTCTGTCGTAAAATCAACCATTGAAAGTTTAGATATGCATACACTGTAGTTTTCTAATTTAGATTGATTCTTTTGTTTGTCTTTGGACATTTAATTTGCAAAGTTCTTGAGAAACTTGAATCAATCATATTAGCTTTTTGTCTATTCGAAACATACTTTATAGGCATTTGCGGCTAACTGAACTCTGGTAAATGGATTCCATGAAAACCAAACAACGAAGCTGATGTACCAAAAGTCAAAGAGAGATTCCTGCCTTTGCTTAAAGCAAACAAGATAAAATGTGAAGACATTAATTGCTTTTTAATAGAAAAAAGAAAAAACGAACGAGGTAGATGGTTCTCAGACAAATATACAAAAGCTACTAGCAATACATTTTGGCAGTTTCTATCATCGAAAATAAGTGGTCTTTTCTTTTGAAAGGAATCAGGCACTGTCATTAGCATCACCGAAACTATCACCGTTACGCTACCATTATCACTGCTAACGAGTATATGACACCTTAATTATGCGTATACTATTTTAAGCAAGTCGTTCATAACACTTTTGGTAGCTCTCGTTGTCTGAACCTTAAATCTTCAGCAGCCAAATTCGGCTGTACTACTAACAATAGGGATGTGATGTCTGCTGCTATCATTGGCCTTTCCTGCATGACGGAAATAATCTTCAAGACAGGCTTTCCTCCATTTACGCCAAAAGTGTTATAAACGCGTAGTCTTCTGCTGCGCCTTTCACCTGAAAGCCATATACTTTACCCAGTATTGGTGCTTCATTTTCATAAAAGTTTGATGACCTTTGAGATAAGTATTTTTTTATTTATTTATTTATTTAATTTCAAATGACCGAGATTAATTGTTCATATACCCTCTTAATATTTGTATCACGGCATAGAAAGCTTAAAAAAGTATATATATATGTGTGTTTTCAAGGAGAGTTCAAGAGTAAAGCCTGTTTGATTCGTCTACAATGCTTTATCAGTATACCTTGGCTTGAATTTCAAGTCCGCGTATTTAAAGGCCAACGAGAGGTCTTTTTTTTACAGTGCATGTTTCTCTTTTTCTTATTGTTTTATTCACTCTATCTTTATGACACTAACTGATAAACTGTCTCTTGTTGAGTGTCCAAGCTGTTACTCTCATATGGACATTCGGCAGTTATCCTCTCATGTTTGTTTGTTCAACCAGCCTGTATGAAACACTAACATAGACAAATATATACTAATGTCTTCCTCTCTAGTATAGATTCTCTCAAATATCGCATTATAACAGTATACCAGATTGTAAGTTAATAAAACAACAAGATCAAGATTTTGATTTCAAACAACAACATCCACAACCCCAAGTACAAGAACTCTCTCTTTGTCCATTGTTGTTGTTGCCAGAGATTCTTGAACAAAAGAGAGCTGAGTTTCAGAGACTTGCAGCCAACAAAAAGAATCGATGCTCTAGATGCCATCGATTTAATGCTGCCATTCATATGGCCGAGGTAACCCACATGTCAGACCAAAACATGAGTCTTTAACCAGATGCTTAGAAATATTATCATACACGTTGCTTTAGTTGTTTTTATTGTCGACAACCATTCTATAAGAACAATAATGCAAAGACCATTCCTAGAGTATTCAAAGGCCAAATTTATTGTAATGAACATTACCAAGTAGCTGCAAGAGGGCTTACTTGTGCAACATGGTAAAGCATGCACAAAGTTTCTCCTTAGACTGATTATATCGTCATAGTAAAAACTCCATAGAATCGTTTGTACGACCTACTATTGCGTTAGGTCATTACTTTCATCCTGAACATATTCGATGCCATCATTGTCATAAGCCTGTGGATCCACTAATGACAGGCATAAAAGAAAGAAAAGGCAACATCTATTGCCAGACTGACTATAACCAACTATTTCTACCCAAATGTCAATCATGTCATAAACCAATAGAAAAAGAAGCTGTTGTGTCTAGTGATGGTAAACTAAAAGGAAAATGGCACAAATATTGCTTTAAATGTCAAGTAAGTCGTACACATGGAACAATAGGATGTCTTACTCTTGGCTTCTAGTTGTGTCAATCTTCTTTTGTAAACAATCAATTCTATATCTACAACCAACAACCTTATTGTAAGCTGGACTATCATAAACTCAATAATACATTATGCCATTCATGCTCTTTGCCGGTCGAAGGTGAATGTGCTGTTACGTCAGAAGGATGGCGTTTTCATCCAAGTTGCTTTACTTGTCATGTAAGTCATTCTGTTGATTGTGTGGTATTCATTGGTTATTTGATAGGCATGCAAGACAAATATTCATCATGTATACTATGTATATAATAATCATGTTTATTGTCAAGACCATATACCTTTGAATAACATTCCCAATTTTAGTTAGTGAGTGCTTTATTGTGTTATGCATTAAAATATATATATATATGTACATATTACTCTTTTCTTTCTTTCTGACTATCATCTTCACTGTCACTATTCAAACAACCTCTTTCATCACACCTACTGCAGATTAGATACAGAGTAGAAAACAGAGCTTTACCTTTGATGATGCATGAATTTTGGATCAACAACAGCGCCAGGGAAGGTATAAAGACCATCTCTAACAAACGTATAGATCTTTTTGTTCTCTTCAAGACTTTCTCGGCTAAGTGCACCACCGCCAGGCAGTTTTGGGTGTCTTAGATCCCATTGAAGCATGCGGCATAATTCAGGCACAATCACATCTGTATCACCCAACAGTTGAATATCAAATGTCATATGCGTAATAGGTGTTCGATTAATCAAAATCTGAGGAATACTATGTGGTATTTGCGACATGATTTCGGATACAGGCGATACTTTAAGTGAGGAACCCATCACAATCAGCAGATCCACTTGGTCTGTGTCTACTGCAAGCAAATTATCGAATTCTGCGGGAAGTCTTTCACCAAAGAAAGTGATGTCCTAAGCATAGGTTGAGTATTCGCAATAAAAGTAAGTTGGTTCACTTAACTGGTTTCATGATAGAAATTCCTCTAGGATAATGATCCGTGTCTTGTTTCTCTATATGACATTTAGGACAAGGAGCTACTGTTTGAGCCATAATATAGTCTTCTATTTCTTTGCCATCTACTTTATATCCGCAAGTTACACAAGAAGCAGTAGCAAAACTACCATGGCAGTTTACAACTCGCTTGATATTTGCCTTGTGTTCCAATGTATCAATATTCTGTGTATAGTTTCTCAATAGTTTTCCCTTGTCTTCAATCAGCTTCACAAACAGGTGGCCTGGACTTGGTTCATAATTGGCAGGATAGAGCTCTTTAGCAAAGGTATAAAAGATTTCTGGCATTTCCCTAAAATAATCAATATCAAACATTTGCTGTGGGTCATCCAATTCGTATTCTTGTAATCGAGAATAAATGCCCTTTTCAGATCTGAAGTCAGGAATACCACAAGAGACAGAAACACCAGCACCTGTGACAATCATGATATTGTTTGCCTTGCTTAATAGTTCAGCAACATCTTCAAGTGTGTTTACATTCTCTAATCGACGTCTTTTACGCAAATAACGAGTCACTACATTTCTTAGGATAGGCAGGAGTTCAATGTCTGAGGCCAATGCAGCTGCTTTAGGATGCTATGCTGAAAATGAGTCCCTGATTCATATCATGCCTCGTTTACCATAAAGATATCAAATGCTTCCAACATTTTGGGTACAGGCACTGATTCTTGAACAACATACTTTTCAACAAACTTCATTAAGCCCTTTTCTCTTGCTTCTTCTCTTAATTGCTCCATTTCTTCTTCTGAAAAGCTTGTCCAGGCTATAAAATCCAAATATCAGCTACTGTTGTTTTGAGAGGAAAATATTTTACATAGCGTATATCGATTCTCTTCATCTGATCCATCCACGTCCACATCCAAACTGTCATCATCTAAATGAAAAGCAGGGTGTGACAAAATATCTTGATCACTCAAGCTACTTTCACTTTCGTCACCAGAAGCCCAATCTTGATCTGATTCTTCATTGTAGTCTTCAAACAACGCGTCATTGATAGACAGAGAAGGTTTGTTGTCTTGATTCTCTATTTACTATCAGTGCATGGGTCCTCTAGAGACATGTGCTTTATACCTTCTAATTTTGCTTTCTTTGTCGTATGCTCTTGCTCATCTGTTGTACTGTGTTCACTAGAGAAACGTTTATTCATAGGAGTTTTCTCCATGGACTGATTCTCATCTTCGTTCTTCATTGTCTCTGTAAATGAATGAGCTTCTTGCAAAAAACTGTGCTTTATTTCTCAGTTGTGTCAACCCCGCCAAAATTTTTTTTCCCAATAAAGTGTACCCAATAGAAATCAAAATGAATAGCTTATTTATTAAAATACTTTAGCAGTGTCTTTTCTTCTTTTAGACGATCAATTCAAGCGTCATAGTCGAATAAGGCAATTAAAGTTAAGAAGTAGTTTATTCTTTATGCTGAATGAACTTTCTCCCTATATCTTATAGGGAGATGATTGCCTCACTTGGCGGAGATCCTGTTGCTGTCATTATTCGCTTAGTGCAGATTGACTCATCTAAAAAAAAAAAAAATCTCTCTTGCTCCCGCCTATCATACGCATTTCTTTTTCTTTTTCTTCTTTTTCTTTTTTCTTCACTATGCTTTCTTCACGCTTAAGAACTATCACTCGTCAAACTGCTATTACTGCTGCTTTGACTAGACCTGTTGTCCAAAAGACAGCTATCAAGAGTGTACCTATTGTTTGTAGTCGTCGCTCTTACGCAACTAAGGATAAGCAAGTTGCATATACGGTAGACAAATTCCCTGGTTACGTCCGTAACGAACAATTTAAAAAGGTACCATACACTATATACTGCCTGGAACTTATCATTTGGATCATAGCTCACTGAACAAGACGTTGACCACTTTAAGACAATTGTGGGTGACCATGGCTTGATCTACAATAACGAAGATGATTTGTTTGCTTTTAATACGGATTGGATGCACAAATTCCGTGGCAAGTCACAACTTGTGTTGAAGCCCAAGACAACTCAACAAGTATCTGATATTATGAAATACTGTAATGAACAAAGGCAAGTAGGAATGTGTGTATGGTTCATCAGTGGGACTTATCATGACTAGATTGGCTGTTGTTCCTCAGGGTGGTAACACAGGTCTTGTGGGTGGTTCTGTTCCTGTATTTGATGAAGTTGTTCTCAGCTTGCAGGGATTAAATAAAATTCGTGGATTTGATAGTGTATCAGGTATAGTAGACATCAAAGGAATGAAACTAAATCATATATGTAGGTATCTTGACAGCCGATGCTGGTTGTGTACTTGAAGTACTTGATAACTGGTTGGGTGAAAAGGGCTATATGATGCCATTGGATTTAGGTGCTAAGGGCAGGTAATGTGTGCATCTCTCTCCTGATTTTATATTCAACAGTATTCAGTTGTCATATTGGTGGCAATATTGCTACTAATGCTGGTGGTTTGAGATTGTTACGTTATGGATCTCTTCATGGTACTGTATTGGGTTTAGAAGTCGTAAGTGATCAATAAGAAAGAATGGCCTTGTTACTCACCTGATAGGTTCTTCCTGATGGTACCATTCTTGATAATATGTCTACCTTAAGAAAGGACAACACAGGCAAGATCAAAACAAGAACACGTATCACAAATTATTAACAATCGCTCTAGGTTACGACTTGAAGCAACTCTTTATTGGATCAGAAGGTACTATTGGTATTATTACAGGTGTATCTATCTTGACTCCTCATCGTTCAAAGGTAATGTATAGACATCAACATGGTATGTTTGCTTATTTTATGATAGGCTGTCAATGTTGCCTTGTTGGGTTTAAACTCTTTTGAAGATGTACAAAAGGCATTTAAGCAATCTCGCGTAGAACTCTCTGAAATCCTATCTGGTAAGACATACACCAGGATGAGGTAACATAGCTTAATCTTTTACTCATAGCCTTCGAATTCTGGGACAAGAATGCTCTTCATATGTTCAAGAAGCATGCTACACCCAAAGATGTCATGGAAAATGAATATCCTTTCTATGTCTTGATTGAAACCAGTGGTTCTAACAAGGACCATGATGATGAGGTATGTATACAAAAGTCTTTTTTTTAAAAAAAAAAAAAAAGAGGGCGGAATCTCATGATTAGTAGAAATTGACCACTTATCTTGAAAACATGATGGTGGATGGTGTTGCTGAAGACGGTGTTGTTGCTCAAGATGAGACACAAATCCGTGCTCTTTGGAGTTTGCGTGAAGGTTTTACTGAAGCACTCGGTAAAGAACCTGCTGTCTACAAATACGATATTTCAATGCCTGTTCCTAAATTGTATGAATGTGTACAAGATATGCGTCAACACTTGATGGATGGTGGTGTCTATGGTCAGCCTGATTCTCCTGTGACAGATGTGGTTGCCTATGGTCATGTTGGTGATGGCAATTTGCATTTGAACATTGCTGCCAGTCGTCTTGATAACAAGGTATCTGCACTGATAGAACCTTATTTGTTTGAATGGGTTGGTAAGTAATCTTCTTGTTTTTATGTCTGCTGACTGAATGGGATCTGTTTAGCCAACCATCAAGGATCAATTAGTGCTGAACATGGTTTAGGTGTAGCCAAGAATGAATTCTTGGGTTATTCTAAATCCCCTGTCATGATTAAGATGATGAAGACCATGAAGAACATGCTTGATCCTAATAGTATCATGAACCCTTACAAGGTAAGATTGTTCGTATAGTCAATAGAGTGTATTTATCTTTCTTTTTTCTATAGTACCTTCCCACTCACAATTAGATAAATTGTACTATCCCATAGAAAATAAATTCTTTCTTTATGAATCTTACTTCTGCTTTTATATCTAAACCAAAAACATTTGTTTGCCTACATGCTAAAAACACCATTGTTGAAGAAAGGATTCCTCATGATCATAAAGGCTGTTTACAAGCTCAAACAGTGGATCATGAGACTGAATTATCTGCTAAAGGTATAGTTGTCTATCAGTCTCTTATAGCCAACTCTTGTCAAATAGGCCATGACAATCAAATGTAAACCAATAGACTAGAAAGAAATGTTGTATTAACTCACAACAGCCATGTTTGGAGAGTAGACAAACATGCTAAAGAGACAGAACAATTAGTGTTTGACCAAGAAAGCAAAAAAATGGTTGCATTGGTTTTAGAAGGTTGCCATTTCTTTGTTTGTCGTTGCACTGACTTGGTTTGTTTAGGCCATGATGTAGCAAGTATGTTTATGCAAATCAAGTAAGTAAAAGACAACCATGATAGACGCCTTATCCTGTCTATGTAGTGGAGATAACACTACTTTTCATAAAAAGTAAGTCAATACATATATGGATAATCCATTTAATTGATTGTATAGACTACAACAAAAGAATCAAATCCTCAAAGAGTTAGAAAGAAATCTGGATTTACTTAAAGTGACTATTGAATTCAGCTATTTTGGATTCACAGATGCTTATTCCTATGATTTACAAAGAGACACTGTATGCTCCAGTAGGTGATATGATGTATATTGAACCATAGACTTATTTTAACCCCCTCCCAAAAAAAAAAAAAAAAAAAAGATGATGCCCTCATTCACAAGGGAATTGACTTTTGGATGAGACCAGTCAATACGATTGCTGACATATGGAATTTAATCAGCATAGGATGCAAATTTCCAAGTGTACTCAAGATCAGGATCACCAACAAGACAACACATCGACAAAGCAGCTTGTTTCTGTTTGACTTGTTGCAGCCTGCATTCATCCCAGTGAACATGGAAGCGAAAAATAAAGACCACATCTATTCTAGTTTTACTCGATTTCGTACGTTAAAAAAATGTTATCTTCATGCCTGAATAGCTGTGTTTTAGGTGCGCTTGTGGATTATGTCACGGAACAAGTTCAAGCTTCAGCTGTAGTTACTGATTATTATGTATTGACTCATCTTGTAGCAAAATTCATCTGTGGCCAAGGCTATTTGTTAATATTTGCTCATTTGAATGTAATTCTAACAAAAAAAAAAAAAAAAAAAAAAAAAAAACTAATACACATGAAGCAATGTTTAAGGTTCAATCGAGAGGAATGTTTCATGACTTTAGATCTATTAGAGAAGATAAAAAAGATAAAGACTACTTCACTTGCCAATAATTCATTTTCAGATCAAAAGACCTCTCATCATAAACCCAAGGATTACAAAGTAGTTATTAATTCCATGGTTGTTTTGACTTAACCCTTTATTATTGAATAGGCAAAATATGAGCAAGTAAAACAAGTGATTGCTCAACAACAAGACATGATTCAACAATTAAATTCAGAAAATGAAAAGTATCATGGTGTATTAAACGCAAACAAAAAGATATATGAAGATGCCATGGGTAAAAGAATAGTGAGAAGCCCATAGACTCACTTGGAGTACATAGCTCAACTTGAAAAACAAAAAGAAATCACTATTCGAGACATGCAAACAAAAGCACAAAAGTCATTGAGCTTGATCATCAAAAGACATCTTCAGAAAGAACAAAAGCTCAAAAAGTTAGCTTTCTTTCGTATCTCGACATTAAAATCAGAAAAGGTATGTAATATATATTGACGCTTTATTCATGTCCATGTATAGAAATCCTTGCAGACCAAACAGCAACAATGGGAAGAAAAACAAGTAAAGGAAATAGACAACTGATGCAATTGAATTGACTCTTTTCTATAGAAGTGCTTGAAAGAGAAAATGGAAAAATTAAGAATCAAAGGTATTCGATTAGCAAGTCATTTCACAACAACTAAGGTATGATGGTTTAATAGACTCATGACTAATCTTTGTTTTCAGTCTAAACTGCTGAATGAAATCAATGGCCTTAGAAGAGAAAAGAAGGAATTTAGAGAACTGTTTATGGAATTCAAGCATAATTTAATCGAAAAAGGCATTCATCTAGATCAATAAATTCATTAGGGGGGTATCTACAATAATTATATTGGGCTTATTTGAGAGGTGCCTTAACATCCAGCACTCGACCTCGAATGCGGGCCCATTCAGCACAGGCTCTGTTTTGTTGATCGCATAATGTTAATAATACTTTTCTTTGAACTAGTTCTGCTACTGCTTCCCAATCATTCACATTATGGCATTCTTTCATTTCGAATACAGAAAGATTTGGACAGTAACGAATGTAAGCATAGACAGTATCATTAGAGATCTTGAAACAACTATTTACAGAGACACGCTCAAGCCCTGTTGTTCTGTGTTTGGCCAAAGTCACCATACATTCGTCATCGACATCACATCCAGCCAGACCAAGTACAGCAGCTTGTGTGTGTTGTGCAATCAAGGAAATCGATTTCATTGTCACCTTTTCACGGTCTCTGATTCTTCCTACATTCAAGTGTCGCAAACGAGGGCAATTCAGAGCAATAGCAGAAAGAGACACATCAGACACTAGTCCACAGGCACGCAAATCTAAATGTTCTAATCCTTTACAGTTTTCTGCTACTTTTAATATGGCTTCATCAGAGATATGATGGCAACCAGCAAGAGATAGATAAGTAAGGCTTTGATGCGCTAAAAAGGGGTAAAGCGTCTCATTTGAGAGATAGTCGCAGATATAGATATCCAGATGGTGTAATTTTGTAGCCATCTGTCCAATAAGCGAGAGCGGATTGTTGATTGACTTTTCCTTAATCTTGCGAAGTGAGAGTGTTCGAAGGGCATTGCGGTATGTAGTGAGTCTAGCTTCTTTTTCAAGTTTCCGTATATCTTGCATCGTTTTCAATTGTTCCCATTCGACATACAGATTCTTGGGTGAAGTCATGTGGTCAGAGATCAAGCACTCAGTATCTATCAACGAGTATTCTGAAGGTGTCTTGATTGAGTTGACAGAAGACATAGAAGATGAACGACTGGATTGTTTTAGGGTTGTGTTGTTGGTATGTGTAACTCCGCCTACAGCTAATGCATCTGCCGTAGTTGATGTAGAAGGCGATAAGACTGGAATGGGTGTGTCAGAAATGATAGAAGCAAATTTAAGAAATATGTCAAGATCATCTTTTGCATCTTCAAAGTAGACCCGTCTCCAGGTCATTCGAGTCGCACAATTGTGCCACAGACGATTGACGGTCAGACAGGGGTAAAGATCGGCATACATTTTCTTCTTTGGTTCTTCTTGATTGATGCATGGCAATAAAAAAGAAAAAATATGGCTGACAATCTCTGGCAAGCATACTGCTAAATGAGGTCTGTTGTGTTCCATTATGCTAAAGAATAGAAGAGAGAAAAGAAAAGAAAACGAAAAGAAGAAAGGGTTTTATATTGTTTAGAAAGGGGAGAATTAAATAACGGAGCAAGTAAAGTCAATAAAAAAGGTTATTATAACATTCTTGTGTTCTCCATATTCATCTTTGACTTTATGGAATCTAAATCTTTGGTCTATACAACTGACGTTCTTCAAACCGAATAGGCACCACCATCAATTGGCGTACAAGACAAATTTCATTCATGGTCAATCCACAGCCATCACGAACAAAACCTTCAAAAGAACCATACGTCTGCTTTAATTGATCAATAGCCAGCTTCATTCCACCATATCTAAAAATTGCAGTCAATTATGCATCATTATTTAAATAAGTTACTTTACGATGCAGATAAAGCAGCACGCAAATTTTCCACAGTAACATTCAATTTCAATGCTCTTTTTTCCAAGTCTTTTTCAAAATCTTTGCTTGATTAACTCAATGATACTCTTTTTACTTACCAAAATAGCCCACATTGGACAATTCGTATTCTCTAGCAATAATCTCATCGTCTACACCACAAAGACCCAGAAGTACCATGATAAATACACCTGTGCGATCTTTACCTGCAGTACAGTGAATGACCATAGCCGAACGTTCTCGGATCGACAACTCTTGAATCATATATCTAAACACATCCCCAATCAGTTTTTTGCCTGATTCTAAAATAACTCTATAGCCTAGTATGTGTTAACAGACAATGGAACATTTGCGATCTTACCTTCAGCAAAGCCTTTTTCACCATCCAAAAAGACTTTTAACTTTTGGAAGTATTCTTCATTTGTCTTTACAACTTGTTTATACAGATCTTTGCTAAAACGAGTGATACCTGGCATAGGTCTATTCACTTGTCAGTCATTTATGTTGACTATATAACTGACTTACTCTGGTACGCCATCTCGAGTAATTTCATGATCCAGTCTAAAGTCAAAAATGGCCTTGATATTTAATTCATTTAACCTAAGGCGTCCCTGAGTAGACACTTGTGCTAAACTAAAATCAAATTTTAATCTATAAATGCCTTATTAAAATCATACGCACTGTCCAGATCGGAACACGGTTCTTTCACGAATATAGCCACTGCCATCTTTTAATGGCCAACCACCAATATCACGAAAGTTTCTTACACCTTCTACATCAATCCAGCGTGGAATGACTAAACTAGCACCTTGTCCCATTCCCAATGCTTTTTGATAGTTGTCATATTCATGTTGAGCAAAAAAGTCGACGATATACTGAGTTACTTGTTCGAATTTGCCTTTAAAATTATGATCTGCATCCGGAATGAGTACCAGTGTATGATTTGGAACTTTATTTGCAAACATGGCTGCATTATAAGGAGGTACAATCTATCAAATTTTGTTTAATTTAATTGATTTTTTCACTTTCTTATACTTGCATTATCCTTTAATCCATGACATGTCAATACGCTTGTAGACAATGGCATACGAGAGACTAGAGAAAATAAGTATATGTATATCCATTTTGGCTTCATTTACCATGTTCATTGGACCAATGACAGAATTTGTCTACTTGGTCTTGAGTGACTTTAATTGTAGCTATTTTGTCTCTTTGTTTGACATGCCAGTCAAAATAGCCCTAACATAGACATCAGTCATTGTTTAAGTTTAGTGACTTACATTTTCTCTTAATGCTTTTCCAATTTCGGGTCTACTGGTATTGATTTGATTATCGTTCATTTTAAAACGACCAGAGATATTGACCATCAGGGGTAAAGGCTTTTCGCATGTCGTGGCATACTTGAATGCAGCTAATGCACCTAATACAATACATATATATATCGTGTATGCTATACCAAAAACACTTCTTACCTCGAGAATGGCCAATGACTGCATAAATTTGATATCCAAGTCCCTCAAAATAATCAGCTACTGTATGAATATCCTCTGTATCTTCCTAGTTTATGGTCTATAAGTCAATAAAGTAAGCAACTAACTTACCAGAATATTACAATAACCAGGTGAGCCATCACTTTCACCATTGCCTCTAAAATCAAAACGAAATGAAGACATGGGAAGTGTTTGAGCAAGTACTCGATGGAAAAGATAGTCCTTGTGTCCTATGGTTGATATGAATACGTGTTGATATCACACACACACACCTAATACACCATGTACAATCAAAACTAGTCTATGCTGTCGTTCTATATCAAACTGAGGTTTTTCTTCCAAGATACCAACAAGTGTTTCGTTGTGTTTGTTTGTAATATTAACTTTTGACATGAATAATAATAATAAAAAAAAAAAGTATGACAAATAAAGTATCCCACAGTATTTGTATGTGCCTTGATGTCAATACATTCTATCGACATAATAGTTCTTTTCTTTTTCTTCCTTTCTTTGCTGTTATTCCTGTTATGATTGCTTCTAGTGACATGATATGCAGAGCCTATGGTTCATCATACGAGTTTAAAATACACCTTGGCCTTATTATCCTTAAAGACGATATGATTGGCTAGCTAAATTTCCTCCTGATTCTTATTCTCTTATTCTCTCTCTCTCCCTCTTCTCTCTCTTTTGGTTTTCTGGGCATGCCCTTCTTCAAGAAGAAAAAAAGCTAATGTTGCTTCTTGTTTTATGGATTGCGTTTGTTCTTGTAGTTGATCAAGTAAAAGGTATGACAATCTAGATCAACCTGAATCTGATCATCCTTTAGCTCTGTCTACACTACCTTCTCGATTAGCCAAAATAGAGACCATAAAAAACCCAATGTTTAGACCACTTTCTAATAGTCCACTCGACCAACAATATCTACTTGAATTCTCAGCTTTTGATCAGTCTATTCAGCTCATTTTATCTCCTCATATCGAACTCTTTCATCCTGATGCACAAGTAACTATTTTTAATGCAGATGGATCAGAATACACAGAACAACTTGAATTGCATGATTATGCGGTATTTAAAGGCTTCAATAACCAAACTCATGAATGGGCTCGTATTATGATGCGACATGACCTAGAGAACACAATTGTGTTTGAAGGTGCATTTGCTTTGGATTTTGACATCTATCATATCAAGACAGCCACCAATTACCATCTATCTAAACGAGACGATGATCCTGTTACTACGCAACACACAGATATGATTATCTATCGAGATTCAGATCAGATAAACAAAGTGCTTAATAAACGATATCGACCTAAATCAGATATCATGTGTGCTATGGAAGAATTAGCTTACAATAGACGTAATACAGGTTCTCATATAGGACCCAACTCGACGAGTTTTTCTAATCTATGGGAAAAAAGAAGTCTTTCAGGCTGTCCTGTCTCACGAAAGATTGCTTATATGGGTGCTGCTGCTGACTGTTCCTATGTACTGTCGTATGGAAGTACACGTTATGCTAAACTACAGATCATCAATGACTGGAATGTAGCCTCTGCTGTCTATGAAAGAACGTTCAATGTCTCATTAGGGTTGATCTATCTTCAGATTTCTGTGCCTGAATGTCCTCTAAAGCCTAAACAAACCATTCCATGGAATCAAGCATGTTCAAGTCATTATACTATCAATGATCGTCTAAGTGATTTTAGTCTATGGCGAGGAACAAAAGGAGATGATGGTGCAGCACTATGGCACCTCATGACTAAATGCGCGTAATGATCTGTTCTTATTTCTTTATATGACTAACATTTAACAAGTACTGGTACAAAAGTAGGCATTGCTTG
The DNA here is from genome assembly GCF_025201335.1 of Gilbertella persicaria. Classification (NCBI taxonomy): domain Eukaryota; kingdom Fungi; phylum Mucoromycota; class Mucoromycetes; order Mucorales; family Choanephoraceae; genus Gilbertella; species Gilbertella persicaria. The sequence goes on from NW_026251966.1 coordinate 703,304, forward strand.
GTTAAGTCAATTATGTGAAACTCAAGTATCTCAACAAACAGAAGGTAAAGTGAAAAAAAAAAAAAAAAAAATACTGATATAAGTCAAGATGATGGTTCTTCAGAATGGGTTTCTGGTACGGGTGTATCTTCTATTACCCGAGATGAATGGAAAGTAGTTGCTCATGAAATTGGTCATGGATTTGGTATACTATAGTCTATTGTCTGACCATAGTTAATGATTCTGTTTAGGTGCTATTCATGACTGTACTTCTTCCATGTGTCCTTGTCAAGGAGAATGTGGTTGTTGTCCTCTAAGTGATACTGTATGTAGTGCAGGCGAAACGTATCTCATGAACCCAACAAGCAATGTTACTACTAATGATTTCAGTCCTTGTTCTATCTCTGATATCTGCAGTACATTCCCTAATATTGGCTATTGTCTAAAGAGTAAGTCTATCTTGAGATAGAACGACATCCATCTTAACTTTAGCGTTTAGCATCTGATGTTCGAACGGGCGGTTCTTTTTCAATCTGTGGTAATGGTATTTTAGAGCCAGGGGAAGAATGTGATTCTGGCTTAACAGACAGTGAATGTTGTTATGCCAGAACATGTAAACTAAAGCCACATGCTGTTTGCGAGTAAGTTTAGTCTCTTTTGTGCTTATGATCTCATACTATGCCATACAGTGATTATAGTAATCAATGTTGCCTAAACTGTACGATTGCACCCAAAGATACGATTTGTCGTCCTGCTGTATCTGAGTGTGATACCACTGAATACTGTACAGGCGAATCCAGTCAATGCCCTCCTGATCAGTTTGATGCTGATGGTACAAGTTGTGCTAACAATACCATGAAATGTGCTTCTGGTATCTGTACCTCAAGAGATCAACAATGTATGACTCGAGGTTTAAGGCAGAATATTAGCACACAATGTTCTTTTCAAAAGGACTCTTGTTTGATTAGTTGTACTGATCCTAAAGATACTCGTAACTGTCTTATGTTGAGTGGTATGTTTCTTGATGGTACAGAGTGTGGTTTAGCTGGTTATTGTCAAAAGGGCACTTGTATAAGTACAGGAGCATGTAAGTTAGGATGCTTTTACTTTTGGGGGGGAGGTTTTTCTGTCTGTCTGACTGTTCGTTAGTAAACACTTTAAAGGCATGGACAGCACAGAATTTATCCATTGCTATTCCTGTTTACTTGTTTGGAAGTATAGCTGTCTTGTTAATGATAGGTTGGATTGTATGGTTTATACGTAGAAGACATAGGCATCAATTACAGTCAACAGAAAAAGACAAGGATTCTCGACCGAATTCTATCATTAGTAATGAGATTATGATGACCCATCGACCCAGTCCTAAAGAGACTCAGATTGCACCACTGCCTACACCCAATACGATACCAATAGAGAATGACAGTACTGAACTTGTGCCAGTCTCATCAAATCCCTTTTTACCATCAACAACAGCAGCCATTGCCTCTACAGGAACACATCGAAGAGGCAAATCTAATTTAGAATAATTTTTCTTTTCTTTTCTTTATTTCCAATGGTTCAATTCTTAATGGATACTTTTGTTCAACGTAAAATAAACCCTACACAGGATCCTACTGATGACTTGTTAGATGTGTCAGAACTAGATCAGCTTCTTTTTCAAGATGGACAAGAAAGACTCTTGAAAGAAATAGATGACTTTATTGATCAGTTTGAGGCAAGTGTTTATCGATAGTACAAGATATAAACATGGGCATAGACAAGGCAAGACTTGTTTGATACAGCAGCTAAAATGTATGCTCAGTTGACTGTATGTGATAAAAAACTGAATAGTCTCAAGACAGTTGAGTTGGATACGACTCTAGATAAACTACATCAAACACAGCATAGACTTGATCAGTTATTATCAAAGACAGAACCCAGGACAGTCCATCTTGAAGAAAAGAGACAAGCATTTTTAACGCAACAAACAGAGCGTAAAAGACAGATAGAAGCACAGATCACAAGAGAATCAGATAAAATAGATGAATATTATGCTAAAAAGACAAGAGAATCCATCTATAGGAATTTAGTGGGTTCAAATCAATGGTTGTCATTGGATAAAAAATGAATACGCATACTTGTACACTTGACAGATATTAAAATTTTTTTTTTTTCTTTCTTTCTCTTTTTAAATAATAATAGTAATATGCTTCCACTTTCACTTTTATATACAGCTGCAGGTCATCCTATGCTTGTTGAACTCAAGAGTGGTGAGACATTTAATGGACATTTAGTTAATTGTGACAACTGGATGAATCTGACACTTCGTGAAGTGATTCAAACTTCACCTGATGGAGACAAGTTTTGGCGTTTACCAGAATGTTATATCAGAGGCAACACAATCAAATACTTGAATGTACCTGAAGAGATTGTTGATATGGTTAAAGAAGAAGAAAGCAAGCAAAGACATAATGCAGGTCGCGGTGGACGTGGACGCGGTAATAATGGATCTTATAATAACAGAGGCAACAGAGGACGTGGACAAAATCGTAATACAAATGGCCGTGGTGGCATAGTTATTGGTGCTCGTGGTGGACAACAATAAAGAAAAAGAAAAAAAAAAGTATGTCTATCTATCTATACCATGTGACCCTATCGATTACGTTACATAACAGTGACGTTTTTTTTTTTTTTTTTTTGTTCTCTTCTTTACTCTTTTTTGTATGATGCTTTACTGGCCAAAGCTATTGATAGCTTCTTTTACAACAACGCATATTATAGAAGCATTTATACCACTCTATCTAATAAACCAGTTACAACTCAGTGCATTACAAGTGTCCATACTTTTAGCTTTGATTTATGTATGTCGACTTTTTTCAAGCATATGGACTGTTGTTGATCAACCTCAGTTATGCACTATCTTGTTCAGTATGATGTTGACTGGATCTATCTTGTTGTTGACAGTAGACAATACTGTATGTTTGGTTCTGTTTACCCTGTTTTACGGACTATCTCAACCATTAGAAACACTGATTCATACAGTCATTATCAAAGTATTAGGAGATTACAGAGTCTTGTTTTATGGTAATATGATATAGCATCGCATGTCATAATCATACGAAAGATTAGGATCTTATTTACGGTGGGGAATATGGGTCGCTATTGTCATGACTGGCATGATAGGCCTGTTGATGAAGGATGATTATCTATCCACACTACTTGTGATACTCTCTATTGCTAGCATGATACCTATTGTCTTGATCAGTCTGGTCTGGATGTCCACTGAGCCAGTCAATCCAATTCAACTCGATATCAGTCAAGAACAAGCACCTCTCTTGTTAAAGAATGCACTTCATTTGACTGCAGATCAGAACAACATTATCTATAAACCCTACAGTATTTTTGGTGAACAATTATCACATATATCAGAGGAAGATGCAAGTCAACTGGATCGCATGTTTACAGAAGAATCATTAAGACCTGTGGCTAGTTATCAAAGTGTGGATGCAGTCTCTTTTCAGAGTGAAAGTGTCTATCGCTATGAAGAGAACACGATAGTGCCTTGTCATGCATTGGCCTTACTACCGTTACCAACACCCTTGGATCCACTGGTGGGTATCTATATCAAAGACAGCCCAGAACAAGAGTTAATATACCCTGCCATGCCCAAAGCCAATATTTGGAAGACATCAACACTCTCATTGACCTTATTGCTTCTGGGTATGGGTCATGGACTGATCAACCCTTTTTTGTTTGTGTATGTCCATGAGATTCTCGAGATCTCTTTTAACATGATTAGCTGTTTGATCATGGCCCATTTCTTGTCTCACATGCTCATGTCTTTTGTGATTGAAAAAGTATGTTACTTGTTGTTTTCTAGATCACTTATTTCATTAGTGGTTTTTTCATAGGTTCAAGTTAACATTAATCACCACCAGTGTTCATATCACACTCATACTTTGTTCTATTCTTTACCCTTGTTTTAAATCCAATCATCTCACTACATGGGCTGGTTTACTTGTTCTACAGGCACTTCAAGGTAAAATGAGTGCTTATTGATCATATATTTAATGTGTATATAGTGTGTGCTTTTCAGTTGATATGGTCAAGTGCAGCTGATCAAGCCCATCTGATGCACTGGAACCAGATGGATCGAATGAAACAACGTGCCACTATATCAGCCTTATATACAAGTATTGGTCCTGCTTTGGGTGTATTGATAGCAGGGTGTATATTGCAGTCAGAGAAGAGGAGTGAAGATTATATCTTGATGTACAAGATATGTGTTGCATTGTTCTCTTTAAGTTTTGTTATTTCTTGGGGATGGACATCTGATGAATAAGCCTTATACCGATCACAATAAAGTAATGCTTGTTGCTTATGTAGTTTTTTATAGGATAACCAAAAAAGTGTGACTACCATTAGTTTGATTGGACCATCAATTGTTATTATAAGCATACAAAGAAAAAAAATATATATATCGCAGTAGATAATCCTCTTTCTTTTTCTCTTTATTATCATGGCTAATTCACAAGTTCTTTCTCTTTATCGTGACTTTATTCGACACGGCAAGAAGTTCGCTGCTTACAACTTTAGAGACTATACCATTCGTCGTTCAAGAGATGCATTCCGTGCCAATATGAATGAAACTTCACCTGAAAAGATTGCAGCCTTTATTGCCAAAGCTCAAGAAGAATTAGCTGTTGTCAAACGCCAAGCTGCAATTAGTCAAATGTACACCAAGGGAGAGCATTTGGTTGTTGAAGTACCCCGTAAATATTAACTGGTTAAATAAAAGCTGTAGATATCAACATGTTCGGAAAAATTAGTCCCGAGGTAAAGTCAATTTTAAGGTACAAAGTTGGAGTGGTAAGGGATAAAAGAGGTATTGGTTAGTGAGCATATAATATCCTTCAAACTTAAGCGAGTATGGTATAATTAAAGAGTTTGTTATTTTGTAAAGATGATCTCTTTTTTTCAAAATTAGCCGTATTGAAAGAAATGTCCATTAGTGTTTGGTTATTCACTCTAATGCCAGCTGCACTTGTAGCACTACATCCAAATCTGATATTAGTTTATCAGAAGGATATTGCACATATAATTCTGTTGTTTGAATGGATTTAGACAATAAACCAGTATGTAAGCGCCTTTGTTATAATGTCTTCTCAGGCACTGTAAAAAATAAACATGGAATGAACAAAACAAGAAGTTAGTGATACTCATATTTAGAAGTATCTTTAGCTGGAAAGCAAACGAAACTTACAAGGCCAATCTGAACTTGCTTTTGTCACACTAAAGAAGCACTAGCTAATGTGTTTATCACTTTTCTACTCCCTTTCAACTTGGTAAATTGACTCCCAATGTTAATGTATCAATCTTGTATATAGACAACAAAACACGATTTTGTTTTTGTGATCCTAGTTGAGAAGATCTTCCTATCTTAAATTGATCGACTTGCGAGTTTAGTGTGCTTCAGATTTTAAATGGCCCCTTTGGAACAAAGTTTAGCTGTTTAAAGCTACAATGAGCAGAATAAGACAGCAAAGGACAATTGATTGGTTGACTTGGCTGCAAGTTGACCACAAATATAGACAAGCTCACTAGGCACAAATGTCATTCTGGATTCAGCTCTTAATATCCAACATTATGATGTTTATTTCAAAAGTAGATGTCTTTTATGAATGTCTTTGTCTTACACTTTGGCTACTGCGTCTCTTTCCCCGAGCTCTGCTAACACTAGGCGGTGCAGTCGGATTCACTCCTGTTCTTTGTTGGCCCAGCATAAAACTACGGATACTTTGAATAGACTGCTGACTATATTGCGAAGCCAATACCAAATCTCTAAAACGCGATGAAATAGATCTTGAGGGAATCGATTCTTGGCTACTAAGAAAATCATGACCAGATAAGCTATATTGAGAAACTTGGAGACCTTCATAATCAGGATTATTTTCATAGTTATCCTCATCCTCGCATTCAGTACGTTTTCCAAGGCTACTGGACGTCCTCTCCATTGGAGCTAGTATAGAGAAATCTTCCTCTTGACCTTCTACATAGCCTTTTGCTTCTTCATCAGATTCTTCTTGCCAAGTGTCTGTCATAATCCTCTCTTGAGCATCTTCAGCCATCTGCCTTGTTCTTAGAGTACGGTCTCCAACTCGGTACTCCAAAGGAGGAGCAACATTGTCTAACAAAGCAATTTCAGCTGGAACAGGATCAATGATTTCGTGTATCGTGAATGAATCACAGATAACAGTATAACGAGGACTGACAGACGGATCCTCAAGAACATTGAAGGTTCGCATAGGTAACACGCTTCCTTGGGCAGCAATTCTTAGGCATCTGTTGCCGTTTTCTTCGTATTTATCTTGTTCTGTTCTATCGATAAATGTCAGGATAGAGTCCATGAACATCTCTAAGGGAATATGAAGAATAACACAGCTGTTTGATTGATGAAGGTATGCTGTAAACATAATCATCGTATTTGCACGACAAGGCTCTTGGGACTGAGTAGCTCTTGCTGTAAAAATAATGGCATCGTTTATAGTGGACGTACGATATTGGTTTAACTCCATTCTGTAAAAAAGAGAAAACAAAGGATGATAATGATGTTGATTACAGATTGAGGGTTGGGTAATTTATCCTGATTAATATATTTCTGTCTCTTTAGTACTTTTTTCTTTTTTTTTTTTCTTAATGAATCTTCAACCAAGGCTCTTGCAACATTTCATCCTTTTATCAAATCGAAAACTTTCTGCAATACAGGATGCAGACTGCAACCAGTCTTCAGGTCCTTAAGCCAACTGACCATCAAATCCAACACATCACTCGGTATGACATTAGCTTTAATTCAGCTAGAGTGCAGTGTACTGCTTGGGATATAGAATTTTTATGACTGCTTGAATAACCTCATCTTTCTTTACCGCTGTACAAACGGACAGCGATACTTTTTGTTTTGCAAGAAAAGTGAAACTAAACTAAATCAAAAGGCAGGTCTATGCACCTACTAATCAAATATCCGGACTTACATTGGCAAAGTATGCAAAGCTGCTGTTTTTTTTTCTGTCGACCATATATTTGGCAGATGCACTAAGTTTCTTTCCTTTATGCTTGATCTGATTGAGAAAAGAAATATCTACTCTGCCATACATCACATACTTCCTATTGAGCCAATCTGACACTAAGCACCTATAGACGTCTATACTAATGATCAATACTAATACAACAATACTTCTCTTGTATCCTACACGATACGTAGCAGCAGCGTCTTGAAGAAGAGGAATAACCTAAATCCAAACATAAGTAACTATCAAAAGAATCACTCTTCCTCACTCTCTCCCAATTTTTAGAAAAAATACAGACGCTGGCTTCCATAGAGAGTATTTGGATTACTTCAAGTTCACATGCAACACTTTTTCACCTAAATACCAAAGAGTCTTAAGCAATTGCAGACCATGAGAAGACTCAAAAATGTTTTTCATACATTGGAAACGTTCTATTCAATAGCTACTAAACCGCCCTATCCTCAAAAACGACTATGTCAGTTGTTATCAGCCAATATTTGCCTATTTCTACTCACCACCTCCTTTTGTTGATAAGCTTTCTGAAGACAAGTCGGAGGCATCGGATATTTGATATACTCAATGAAGCTGCAAAGCAGAGGTTAGTGTTTTTCTTTTTGTCTGAAAAAGTAAGTTTAAACTATCCCTTAGAAGCCTTCACTTACACCTTGTGCTCTGGACAAGCTTATCTACAGAACGTTTGATGACGATGGCCAACCTTGTCGCAACCCAATCTCTATCAATCTGTGTACGATTGCAGATTCATATCTGCGGCATTTACTGTACAAAAGAAGGAGCCAATGCCTGTCAATTTGGCATTCTCCATCCTTGACAGCCAGACTCAAAACAATACTATCAGCAAAAAAGTTTTCTATAAACGTAATACAACGGATAGCCGTATAAAACCCTTATGACCTCTACTTATTCAAACTTACTGAGGTTACAACGGACACCCAAATGAATCAGGAACAGATGTAATGTTTAACTTAGTCAAATACCTCAGTACACTGGATACGGTGGTTCGGATGAAGATTGGCATGGATCATTTCAATACAATGATTGTCGGTGCTGTCGATGCCGCTTTTTACCCCTGCGACTGGAGAAAGCACAGATTAAGTAGAGAAATCATCTTTATCAGCTGTGTCTGTCCATGGGAAGAGAAGACAGCTCCGTTACGACCTACTAGAACTGCATCTTGACTCAGAGAACATCTTTTCCAGAACACTTGTGAAAAAATAACAGTCATCCAAATTTCACTTTCAAGTCTTTTCAAAAAACCTTCTAAAACGATATAAAGCTTTCTTACTTAGACATCAAAGTAAAGAAATAAAGAAATAAAGAAAAGAAAAAAGACGACTTAGTTTGCATACACATCTAAGCTATTTGTTGCTATTGTCTACTGTCTCTTTTCGTATCTCATTTCACATGAAGCATATCTATATCTGTAGATCCATGGACAATCATTCTTTTTTCTGCAAGCAGACCTTGAGAAAATCTATAGTTTTTCTTCGCCTTTTTATCTTTTTTTTTTCTGTTCTCACTCGTATAACTTGCTTAAATCGAATGTTCTCATCCTATTTCAATCTAAACCAACTAGACCAATAGTGGGGGACGATGTCTAGAACTAGTCTGTGTTTTATCTTGAATGAAAAAGAAAAAAAAGAACGAATATACGTTTTGTAGCAAACTAGAGTCTTGAGCAGCTTTTTTTTCTTTCTTTATCTTGTCCTCTCATATTTTCAAGTCTTGGAAAAAACAGAGAGGTATGTATACAATATTGTATTGATTTAGCTAATACTTTTAGCCCTCTTTTCTGATGTTTCTTCAAGTCAAACCATACCAAGGCGTCTCTTCTTTGCAAATATAGAAACTCGAGCTTCTCAATACGTATTTTGACAAATGGTTTATCTATCTTTTCGTACAAACCAAGAAAGAAAATAAACAAAAAGAACACGCGTCTCGACAAGGATTCTCTTTGTTTCTCTCTCCTCTCTCTGTCCCTCTTTCTGGCCTTATCTCCATTGGTAACTGGCTAGTAGAACGAAGACTGATTTCGCTTATTGAATCGCGTAAATCAAACGTATCTGTTGTTGGCCAATTTCCATAAACCTCTACTCCTGAAGGGCTTTGCCTTGAGGGACACATAGTAGACCTGTTGGGAGGTTCGGTAGCAAGGAGTTCACAAACATTACCTGTGCTTCTCTCTCAGTACTGATAGGCTTGTTGTGAGGAAAGAGCCAACAGAACTAAGCTTTAGTGATAAGATTTATCCTCTGAATTCTACTGCAAGTTTACCGATATGATACGGCTAGTACTATATAAAGATCTGCTGTCTACTGTCTACTACAAAAAGTCTACTATCCACTGCGTAATGCTTGCTCTTTACTACTTAAAAACTTAAACAATACCACAAAATTATCATCATCGCCTCAATGAAATAAGACTCTAATACACATACACATCATTATCTCACATTAAAATAGAAATTGGTTCTTGTCTGCAGCAAACTAATAGACTGCGTCACTGTTTAAATCATAAAAAAAAGGCTTATCTTGTGAAACTCTTCACCAAAGCTCAATCGATAAGGCCAATAGTCGCTTTGCTTTTAAACAGCAGTTTTGTTTTGGCTGTAGATAAAAGAGGATGAGGGTTGTTTTGGAATTAATAGAGCGATTGTTGATCCGTAGACAATGTTTTTTGACATCAGTGACGACCAAAAGCCATGTTTATATGACTAGAAGAGAAAAACAATTCTAACCCATCATGCCTTATAAAAGACTTGTAGTCTTAGCAGCAAAAGCCAAGATTTGTCTGTAGTTCCTCACACAAGCAATATATATATATATATATTCTAACAGCCCATAATAAGGAAATGCTTTTCTAGCATCAATAAATATACTACAAGAGAAAGTATAGTTTTGTTTGTTTTATTTTCTTATCTATAGATTCTCTCAGCTCTTTAACAACCTTCACTTTTAAAGGAAATATGCTTGATAGTAAACAATCGAATTAAAGCAAAGAAGTATGCATCTAATAGCTTTATGACAGGATTATTTTGTGATACTGTTTATTTTTGATATCGCGCTATAGGGCATATAGACTTGAGACTAAAAACACACATACACACACACTTCAGCTAATAGCAAGTATTTGGATAAAGGTTTCAACAGCCTCCACTCGAACACAAGACACACTTACCTATCCCCATACTAGCATTTGTATACTCGGAGACCAAAGCTTAGCAACCCTCTGAAAACAATCAAGAATCTTTACTGATATGCCTGCTCGAGAATCTCATCAGTTTGTTTAGATCCATTATATGGCTGTGTTATGAACGTCAAATCTTCTTCTTTTGGATAGCGGCTCCTGACTTGCATGAATGCAACTCTCTCCTTTTAGTCTCTGTATCTCTTGTTGTAAGCAATAGTGGGCTTTATTGCCTTACAATCAGGACTCGTCTTTGACTAGATCTTGTAATGATGTCTTTAACACGGTATAATATTACGTCTTGCTTTTGTGCGCCTAAATCCTAGTGGCTAGAGTTTTTTTTTCCTCTCCTTCTTTCTAACAACTTGATCAAACATTCATTGTAAGTGTTAATAAAGAGAAAAAGAACGGTCTTCAAAGCAGAGAGTAAAGAAGAGCGGAACTTGAAATCCCTGGCCTCCTTTTTACGCAACATTCACTGTTTGTCAAGTCATAAGCTGCCTTTTTCACCTCAAGACTATCAAGTATTGTAGTATACCTTTCTGGTATATGCTATTCACATCAAACGGTATGCCTAACTACCCTTTCACTAGCCAATATCTACTGAAAAGGACTTCTCTTGTACTGATTACAGTGTACAACGAATTTTGAGTGCAGATTTGAAGGCACTACTCAGATTAGCTCGAATTTTTCATCTTGGTTAACTCGCTTTCTTTTTCTTAGAAGTATCAAAACATAGTCTCAGCTGATGTTAGTTGGATCAGACCTTGATTGGGTCATTTCAAAAATTCTTGTTCGACTTTTTTTTTGTAAATTCATCTTATATCAGAGATTTATTTTCTGAAATTATAAAATTTTATATGGCATCAATGTAATTATATATTCTTTGTATACTGTTATATGAATAACAACAAATCCGTTATTATGTCATATTTTTCTCCCAAACCACGATAAATATGTATAATACCAGATAAGAACGTCTTTACTGAAGAGAGAACTATTTAAATTTATATAGGGTATTCGAAGCACAGTTATAAATAGGCTTTTATTCAAATAGACAGGTGTACATATAATCCATCTTTGCATGTAGACGCAAACTTACTAAAGTACTAAGCCTGAGTAAAAGGGAGTGATATGCTTTGTCATGCAGAAATAGACCATTGATGTTGCGGAGAATCTTGCTGACTTAACTTACCTTTGTATACTACTTTAGAGACCTTGCTACATAGATTAAGAGATTCAATTAGTTAGGATAGATTAATAAGTGCATTTCAATACCTTCAGACACTAAGATAAGCTGTTTTTTTAGCATTATTATACAAGAAAGCAATTAGAAAGAGTTTAATCTAAAGTTAAAGACAATACCTTGATTACCTTATCTAGTCTATTTTCTTTATTGACTTAAATTGTTTTGAATAAGTTGGAGAGAATCCCTCAAAAAAAAATCTGCAATGGGATATTATGCTCTAAT